>NC_061809.1:23419019-24619019 GCF_021462225.1 Girardinichthys multiradiatus
TCCAATAACATCCTCAGGGAGCACCTTCAGGCCGCAGTGGGAGAAATGCTATGGCTGGATGATGTATTTTACCAGGGCTGAGTATGAATCAGGATATTAAAAAGTTGTAGGAGGGCAAAAGCAATTTCCTGCTAAAGGGGATTTTAAAATTATAGCTCTCACATTGGCAGTCTTACCATTAAATTATTTTCTCATTCATACCTATCACAAAACACCTACCTCCCTGCCATCGCCATCACCGTACATATATACCCAAGATAACTTCTGTCAAGAAAAGTGTTTGAAAGACAGTCAAACAGGAACATCGGCTACCTTAAAAGAAGTATATTTAATCAAGATTTCCCTTCACATGACAAACCTAAGTCATATCATTGTACAATGAATCCAGTTAAACTCGAGCCCCACTTACTTAGAGAAACTAATTAAGCATGTAATTAGTCAGTAATTTTGTAAACTATTTCTGTATCTCTAATTAAGACATAAAACTGTGTTTTTAAACAAATTTCAGGTTGATCCTTTCTGACTTCCCATCATATGGAAAAGACTGTTTTCCTCCAGAGGACAAAAAAATTCAAATGCACTCGCATTGTCTGGAAGACTCCGTTTTTGTTGCTGATGAAACAATGCTTTGGTAGGTTCTGTGCAGATGAGAAAACCACAACCTTTGTTCTTTTGTGAGGAGAGGCCCATTCATGCAGGGCTAAATCGAGAGGCTTTACACTGTGAGACTGCACACTGTCACATATGCAGTATGAAGTTCGGCAAGAAACAAAGCTGTCCACAATGCTAATGAACAAACAATGTGAGTATTTGGGGTTTTTGGTTGTTTTCCAATTGTTGCAGTCAGTGGCATCACTGACTTGATAATCCCATTTGTAGGGAACACGTGCCTCTTCACTTAAGGCACGAGTTCCTCCAGTAATAAAGTAAAAAACCTTGGTGTTAGTTTTGACCAGGACATGTCATTTAAATCCCATATTAAACAGGTTTCCGAAACATTGCCAAAATTAGAAATATTCTATCCAGGAGTGATGCTGAAAAACTAGTTCATGCATTTGTTACTTCAAGGCTGGACTATTGTAATTCTTTACTATCAGGATGTCCACAAAATGCAATTAAAAGCCTTCAGCTGATTCAAAATACTGCAGCAAGAGTTCTGATGAAAATTAAAAAGAGAGATCATATTTCTCCTATTTTAGCTTCCCTAAATTGGGTCCTTGTTAAATCCAGAATATAATATAAAATTCTCCTCCTCACATATAAAGCCCTTAATGATCTAGCTCCATCATACATCAGAGATCTGATTGTTCCATATGTTCCTAACAGAGCACTTCGTTCTCAGACTGCAGGTTTACTGGTGGTTCCTAGAGTCTCTAGAAGTAGAATGGGAAGCAGATCCTTTAGTTATCAGGCTCCTCTCCTGTGGAACCAGTTCCCGGTTTTGGTCCCTAAGGCGGACACTTTGTGTACTTTTAAGGCTAGGCTTAAAACTTGCCTTTTTGATAAAGCTTATAGTTCGAGTGGCTTAGGTTATCAGGGAGGGAGCCATCCTTCCTCCCTGTTGGATGGAGTAAGGGGGAGTCAGGTTTAGCCTAAACCGGCTCAGTTATGGTTGAGGTGCAAACACACCCTCCATTTCTGCTACCTGTATGACCCCTTCTCTTTTCCAGTGGTTATAATCAGTCTGACAGAGGGAGGTATCCCAATCCTTGTGGTTTTTAGTATAACAATGACCATCAGTGGGACCCTTTGTGAGGTGCCTTGAGACAACATTGTTGTAAATAAGCGCCGTTTAACTAAATAATCTGAACTGAAACTATCTGTGTAGTTATGCTGCTATAGGCTTAGGCTACTGGAGGACATAACAACCACTTTCACCCTCTTCACTACATTCTCACACTACTCTCCAATTTTGCATTGTTTGCTGTTATTTCAGCTTTCAACTTTGTTCTCTCTCTTTTCTCTTCCTAGAAGGTACACCTGGCCTGACTGTCTACCTGTGACACCTTTCTGGAGAGGGGAATCGTCCGAGCTTCTGCTGGCAACAACTTAATGCTCACCCTCTACCGATGATCCACATGGCCCTGTCTTTCAGTGTGGCGATTGACTGAGCTTTTACTGTAACTAATTATACAGTATGGACCGGGGGTTTGGACACAACTTCTCATTCGGGGAGTTGTCCTTGTTTTCATGAGTGTTGTGGCTTCGCACTGGGGGCATCGGGGCTGTGGGTTAGCACATGTGGAGTTGTATGCTGAGCGGAGAGGTGTGAAACAGCTGAGGGTGTGTCTTATGTTCTGGGTTCTTCGGGGTGGCCGCCTTTTGCTTTGGTTGCTGCTGCGCGCGCTCTTGGCGTTCTGTTGGTGGACTTCAGGAGGTGGTCACCTGAAATGGTTTTCCAACAGTCTTGAAGGAGTTCCCAGAGATGCTTAGCACTTGTTGGCCCTTTTGCCTTCACTCTGCGGTCCAGCTCACCCCAAACCATCTCGATTGGGTTCAGGTCCGGTGACTGTGGAGGCCAGGTCATCTGGCGCAGCAGCCCATCACTCTCCTTCTTGGTTAAATAGCCCTTACACGGCCTGGAGGTGAGTTTGGGGTCATTGTCCTGTTGAAAAATAAATGATGGTCCAACTAAATGCAAACTGGATGGAATAGCATGCCTCTGCAAGATGCTGTGGTAGCCATGCTGGTTCAGTATGCCTTCAATTTTGAATAAATCCCCAACAGTGTCACCAGCAAAGCACCCCAACACCATCACACCTCCTCCTCCATGCTTCACGGTGGGAACCAGGCATATAGAGTCCATCTGTTCACCTCTTCTGCATTGCACAAAGACCCGGTGGTTGGAACCAAAGATCTCAAACTTGGACTCATCAGACCAAAGCACAGATTTCCACTGGTTTAATGTCCATTCCTTGTGTTCTTTAGCCCAAACAAGTCTCTTCTGCTTGTTGCCTGTCCTCAGCAGTGGTTTCCTAGCAGCTATTTTACCATGAAGGCCTCATTCACACAGTCTCCTCTTAACAGTTGTTCTAGAGATGTGTCTGCTGCTAGAACTCTGTGTGGCATTGACCTGTTCTCTAATCTGAGCTGCTGTTAACCTGCGATTTCTGAGGCTGGTGACTTGGATGAACTTATCGTCCGCAGCAGAGGTGACTCTTGGTCTTCCTTTCCTGGGGCGGTCCTCATGTGAGCCAGTTTCTTTGTAGCGCTTGATGGTTTTTGCAACTGCACTTGGGGACACTTTCAATGTTTTCCCAATTGTTCGGACTGACTGACCTTAATTTCTTAAAGTAATGATGGCCACTCGTTTTTCTTTACTTAGCTGCTTTTTTCTTGCCATAATACAAATTCTAACAGTCTATTCAGTAAGACTATCAGCTGTGTACTGTATCCACCTCCTGCACAACACAACTGATGGTCTCAACCCCATTTATAAGGCTTGAAATCCCATTTATTAAACCTGACAGGGCACACCTGTGAAGTGAAGACTATTTCGGGTGGCTGCCTCTTGGGACTCGGGTGCCGGGGGTGTGCGTGGCGGTGGTTGGGGCGGGGGGTGTCTGCTTTGGGGAGCCTAGAGTGTAGGACGTGTTTTCAGTTGTTTCACACTTTTTTGTTCATTGTATGGTTCCACATGTGTTGGTTCGTGGTTTTGGTGACTTCGGTGTGGGGCTGCAGTGTTCATGGTCATGAGGGTGGGGACGGCTCTTTGAATGAGGGGGTGTGTCCAGGCTTTTGGTCTGTACTTTATGTGCTCTCTTTCAGACTAACATTGAAAACTGGTTCAAAGTTTATCTGTTCTTTCTTTCTAGATGAAACGACTAAAGGAGCTACATCCATTAACATTTACTTTTCCTTCCCATAGAAAGGACTCGATCAGTGCTTCTTTGTTCTCTTTGTGTCTCTGCTCTGTTCTCTCAAACCCACAGTCGGTCGTGGCAGCTCCCACTGAGCCTGATTCTGCTGGAAGTTTCCTCCTGTTAAAAGGGAGTTTTTCCTCTCCACTGTTGCTACATGCATGCTCAGTATGAGGGATTGCTGCAAAGTCATCGCCAGTGACTGTCCACTGTCTCTACATGCTCATCCAGGAGGAGGGAATGCTGCAAGTCACTGGCTGGATGCAATCTGCTGGGTTTCCTTAGACAGAAAAACTATTTATCCAATTTGAATAAATAACTAACTCTGACTGCACTGTTCAATGGTTAGGACTAATTGGAATGTATGTACTTGACTGTTGTGAAGTGCCTTGAGACAACATGTGTTGTGAATCGGCGCTATATAAATAAAACTGAATTTAATTGACAAAGGGCCCTTTGTCACCGGTCCTGTTCATAAATTTTATGGACAGTATTTCCAGGCGCAGCCAAGAGCTGGAGGGGGTCTGGTTTGGGGACCAGTGGATTTCGTCTCTTCTTTTTGCAGATGACGTGGTCCTGCTGGCCCCCTCTAGCCAAGACCTACAGCATGCCCTGGGGCGGTTCGCAGCCTAGTGTGAAGCGGCTGGGATGAAGATCAGCTCCTCAAAGTCCGAGGCCATGGTGCTCGACCGGAAAAGGGTGGCTTGTCCTCTTCAGGTTGGAGGGGATTTCCTGCCTCAAGTGGAGGAGTTTAAGTATCTCGGGGTCTTGTTCACGAGTGAGGGAAGAATGGAGTGGGAGATCAACAGACCGATCGGTGCGGCTGCCGCAGTAATGGGGATGCTGTGCCGGTCCGTTGTGGTGAAGAGAGAGCGGAGCCGAAAAGCGAAACTCTCAATTTACCGGTCGGTCTACGTTCCTACCCTCACCTATGGCCATGAACTTTGGGTCATGACCGAAAGAACAAGATTCCGGATACAAGCGGCTGAAATTTGCTTCCTCCGTAGGGTGGCCGGGCACTCCCTCAGAGATAGGGTGAGGAGCTCGGCCATCCGGGAGTGGCTCGGAGAAGAGCCGCTGCTCCTCCACATCGAGAGGAGCCAGTTGAGGTGGCTCAGGCATCTATACCGGATGCCTCCTGTACGCCTTCCTCGGGAGGTGTTCCAGGCACGTCCCACCGGGAGGAAGCCCAGGGGACGGCCCCAGGACACGCTGGAGGGACTATGTCTCCCGGCTGGCCTGGCAACGCCTTGAGCTCCCCCTGGAGGAGCTGGAGGAGGTGTCTGGGGAGAGGGACTTCTGGGCGTCTCTGCTGAGTCTGCTGCCCCCGCAACCCGGTCCCGCATAAAGCGGAAGACGACAAATACGCGTACGAATTGAATTGAATTTGTACAGCTTGACAATGGCATTTTTTTCCCCCTTTCTTTTAACAAGGGCTAAGATCCATCCATTTTCTATACCCAGTTCTCTCATACTGGGTCGTGGGGGAGCTGGTGCCTATCTCCAGCAGACAACGGGCAAGAGGTGGTGTACACCCTGGACATTTTGCCAGTCCAGTCGCAGAGCACAGTGAAAAGCAACTATGCACACACCCATTTAAGGGCATATGGTCAATTTAGAGAGACCAGTTAACCTAAAAGTCATGTTTTTGGACTGTGGGAGGAAGCCGGAGTACCCGGAGAGAACCCACGCATGAACGGGGAGAACATTCGAACTCCATCTGGCCAAGAGTCGAACCCATAAGCTTCTTCCTACAAGGCAACAGTGCAACCAACTGTGCGATCGTGCAACCCTGGACTAAGATCAGTCAATGCAAAATGTAAGAACTGAGTTTTTGTAACAGTATTTGTTTGAATATGTTACATCCTCCAAGTCTTATGTTGGAGGAACCATAGAGATAAAGCAGTTCAGAAGTTTATAAACCTTATCAAACACAGACACAGACCAAGCTAATTAGCCTGTGTCAGACCTTTAAAATGACTCAGACATAAGTTAGCCAAGCAACATAAACGTAATGTAGCAAACCTACGAAAATGTTTGGTGCCTCATTAAGTGGACACAAGTTTAAAATTGTCTTTGCTGCTTTTATTGTTGAATTTAAGTGAATACCAATTATATTCCACTTTAAAAGTTTAGGGACTTCTATTCATTTTTATCTAGTTTTACAATTTGAATTTCTTTGAGTTGCAGTGTTCAGGTATTATTTCTCCTTGCAGACCTTATTTCCAATTTTAGTTTGGTAAACTGGTTCTTTGCACTTCCTGTTTTCTTTTTACTCTTGTTTCCAAGTATCTTTGTCACCCTTAGGTTTTGTATTTTGACTCATTTTTGTGCTGGCTAATATCCTGTTTGGAGGTTGTTTAGCTTTCTGGTTGCATGTTTGCTTCTATGTAGCTATTTTGTCCCATCTGGTTCTCAGTGTCTCAGTCTTCTGGTTGTTACTCAGCTGTTTTCTTTTTCCATTCAATAATTAGCTTCACCTAGTCTTCAATCCAGGCAATCACTTCCCTCAGGATTCATTGCTCCCTGGTTGATTTGATCATTGCACATTTCTACCGATGTCAGCTTCATGTCTCTGGGATTGGGATTTAATTTCTGCATTTTACTCTGTTTCTAAGTTAGACTTTGTCTTCTATTAAACAACTGCAACAGCTCAGTTGGCATGCCCCCTGCTTGCTTGCATGTGCTTGAGTCCTCCATTCAACACACTGACACCAAATTGTGGTGGAAGTCTGTCAAAACCTGCATTGGGGTTAAACATGGGGCTTTAGGAAGAGCATTTTAAATATTTATTATATGTCTTTTCTATCCAACAGAAAGTGTTTTTATGTGCTTTGAGATCACTGTGCAACTGAAACACTACATTGTGTCCAAGTTTAAACAATCCAACACCAAACTTCCCCCTCAGGCAAAAGAAAAATAGGAGGAAAATTGGATATTTGGGAACAACCTAGAAGCTATCAACACTTGAGCCTGTCTTGAGCTGGATCCTGCTGGGATAGCAGCGAAGGGAGTTTTATAATACAACTGAGTAAGAGGGTATAAATCAAGAAATAAGCTACTGTTAAGTCCAAAATTGACACCCTGAAGGCCACACTGAAATTTTCTGCTGCACACATGGTCAAGCCAAATGCCTTCTTGAAAAAAAAAGCTTTTATGACTGGGCAAAGATTGAGGTGCCACAAAGATGAGAAGTGGAGCAGTGAGGCGAGTCATTCAAATATAGAACACCATCAAGAATGGTGGTGGCAGCATCCTGCTGTGGGGCTTTTTGCCTGCAAGTGGTACTGGTGGATGGATAATTAAGAATTTCCTCCAAATTCCTTAACTTTACCTAAAAACAACAACTACATGATTGAAATGTCAATAAATTGGATCATACAACTGAACGACTATTCCAAATACACATCAAAACTAGTATTGGAATGAAAAAAGCCAGCTAACATCAAGCTAAATTAGGCAATAATTGTACAACACAGCAAGAAAAGGATACCAGTGTAATCCATTAAGGCTGTATTATCGATAGAGTTTTCCACCACAGCATCAGTGATGGTACTGATTATAGTAAGAAAATGAATCTAATATTACATGGATATACATCCTAACAGAAGACAATCCTGGAGATGGAGTACAAATCATGATTCATGAACCAGTGTGACTCGCTCTTAGTGATGGCAACTTTACTGTCTGAGCTCACAGACACCAACCACCAAATGGCAACACAAGGTCAGACCATAACACAGTTTCTATTTATATCCTCCATTTTATATTGCTCTCCAGTGGAGAGAAACACACGACTCTGTCTTACAATACGGATGTCTCTGTACTCCTCTATCATCTGATAAAGTCATCATAATTGAACGTCTCCAGATAAATGCAAAATAAATCTGGCAGATGCCCTTTCATCCTGAAGGCCTTTGGCTTTTTGGGAAAGGTTCACTCTGGATAGCCTGTCCAAGACAAAAGGTTAGTACTGTTTAAACATCAGGCTTGAGACTTTGGATTCCAAAATCCTCATTAATAGCTCCCTAATAAGCCTGATAAAACATCACAGCACCCCAGGCGACAGCTGAGTGGCTGCCTGATTTAAACGGAAGTCAGTATCAGCTTCTACGAATGATGTACAGCACCTTGCAAAATTATCTGTAACTTCTCCATGTTTTGTCACATTGCAACCACAAAGCTGTGTTTAGAACATGTATTTTATTCAAATGCTGTGTGATAGATAAAAACACAAGTAGAGCAAAATTAGGGAAAGGTTGCCTGGTTTCAATTACAATTATGATAATTCTGATGTCCATTTCTATTCAGCTCACCCGAGTCAATACTGTGTAGAACCTCCACCAAATAAGTTTATTATCTCTCCACCAGGTTGTTCATCATAAGGGTTAGGTTTTGGCCAATTGTTTTTTGCAAAATAGCTCAAGCTCAGTCAGATTATATACAGAGAATCAGTGAATGGCATTTTAGGCCTTACCACAGGTTCTTGGAGTATATAAAATGTTGTTTTATTTCATTTTTATTGCTTGTTATTGAAATACATGCTAGGTACGGGAGGAGAAACTGAGTTTCACAGTTGTTCACTGTGCATCTTGCGGTTTATGACACACCATACTTCTGCCACAGAATTACTTAGATTCTCCTGTGATATCAAGCATTCGTATTTACAAGGTAGAGTTTACGACACACTGTGACTGACTCTGTCACTAAGCAGATAAGCTTGTTTTTTTCTTTTTAGACTGTAAACTGATCCTAGGAACCACCCGCAGGTGAGGGACCATGTTACTCCTTTTATAATATTAGAAATCCTGTGATTGCATATATTTTGGTGCCTGATTCCTCCTTTCTGCAGAGATGCACACAGTCTAAGACTATAAAAGTAAACTTGGGCATCTGGTTAGGCACCAGAAGTAAATTATCTACAAAGTCTAGGACTGTAATAGTTAACTCATAATCTGGTCTAGAAATAGCAATTAAATTATCTGGACCAGAAAATGTGGATAATTGCTTTTAACATTGCCGTTCTTCATTGTATTTCGGTCTGCACTTTTACTTTGCCATTCTAACACCTGAATATACTTTGCAGCTCTGGCTATATGCTTAAGGTTATCCTGGTGGCTGAATCTTTACCCCAGTCTTAAGTCTTTTGCAGCCTCTCAAAGGTTTTCTTCCATAATTGGCCTATATTTAGCTCCATCCATTTTCCTACCAACTCTGACCAGTTTCCCTGTTGGAAAAATAATCCATACAGCATAATGCTGCCACCACCATGTTTAATGACATTTCTATAGCTTTTTTTAAACCGCAGCCTTTCTCTTGTCAAGGCCAGATTTGTGGAGTGCAAAAATTGTTGTCCTGTCGACAGATACAAACTAGTGATGGGAACTCACAATCTTTTCAAAGAATCAGTTCTTCTGACTATTATCTTAGGAGAACTGGTTCAAAAGGAATCTGGCATGGCTGTCTATTTGGGTATTACTCAAAGCCTTTTATTTTTGCCTTCTATTTAGTCTAAGCAATTAGCAGTTATGAATTGTGTGTTGATATGCAATGTTTTGTTTAGTATTTTCATAAAGGCCTTGATTTTTTTTACATTACAAGAAAAGTGCCCGTTTAGTGTTGTATGTTGTTTTACTCACAGCTTTATCCCTTTTTTTCCAACGTCATGATGCATTTGTTCACTAATGTTCTCTAAGGTTGTAGTTGGAACCTAAAAAAAATTTGTCAAGTTCAAATGGGTCTGGATACTTTTGAAAGGCACTGTAAATATGATTAGAGGATTCGCTCAGCTTCAACAGCAGCACAGAATATTCTAGGACATGAGCCTGTTTGATAACTATATTACAGTTCACACATACATTGAAAATGGACATTGTGAAAAACACCAAAATGTGTTAAGAGTCAATACAGCATCCATCAGTGCTTCCATAGGCTGTTGAATTATAAAATTGGGCATCTGCAGAAGCTACAATAAGTATGCAAACATACGTTCTACCTGGGAAAACAAGCCAAGGGGTCATTTATATTTGGGTGGTTGAAGCACATAGTGTTGCCTTGCTCACAGCCAGTCACCTGGTAACAGTCTGACACAGGGGAGTCTCCTGCCTACTGTAGTCAAGCAGCAGTTTATACAGCAACATTCGAGCAAACCAACCCCCTCCAACAAAACCTGCTGATCATGCTTTGAGAGTTATTAGGTAATCTAGGAGAAGAGGGTGATAGGCCATATGTTTTTTAACGATTCCTAATCAAACATGCACAGCAGTCACCATGGATTTGCTTGACGTTATTTGTACAGACTCTGGAGAGACTTGTTCCATGTGCACTGAGCAGTAGCCAATCGGTACTCCATCAGTAAAACCTGTGGGAGGTGATAAGCCTCCTTTACAGCAAGGGGGTGTTCCCACCAATCACAACAATAGCAGAGATCCTGGGTAACCCAGTGGAACCCAAGTGACATTTCAAGCTAATCGACTCACTGGATAAACGGAAGAAAAATAAAGTCAGATATACAATTAGGGACACATTGTTGTAAGAGAAAAATCTTGCTCCTTTTTATATAACATTAGAGCTCATTTCCAAATCAACAGCTTGCTGTCTCTCTCCCTGCTCAAGATAAAACCATCACAACTGAAGGATGGAGGAAAGTGGAGAAAAAATAAGAATGCCGGAGCTGTAGTCTCAATTTTTATCTGATGAGCGAGAACAAATGGAGGGATTAGCGTCTCTAGAATGAAAGCAGCTGCTCATCTTCCTTCTGACTTCCCCTCCCGTCTTCATCTTTCCATCTGCCCACACATCCTCATCGTAGACTCCCTTTGCAACTAGAGACACGTTATCTATGAAGAAGCGTTGTGATCAGCTGTTGCACTCCACCTTGTATCTACAGCAGGTTCTGAGCACATACAGGAACAAAAAACCTGAAAGTACACATGACGACAAAAGGCGCGGCAAAAACACGCGCCAAATATGGTGTCAAGAGGAGCGATGGGGAGTTGGAGTGAAGAGTAGCACTAGTGTTACATTGGTAAGACTGCCACAAAAATAGGCACTTTCCTCTTTAACTTCCAGGTTAAGCTATGAATAAAAAGTGCTTTCCTACCTGGCAATAGCTGCTCACCTTCAGCTCCAAAGCTGCCGGCCCTTACGAGAAGGATTGCTCGTATGGAGTGGGGAGTCTGAGGGAGGATGTGTGTATATGAGTGTATGTGTGTGTATGTTTTATGTGTGTGATGCTGAGAGAAAGATGGAGAGAGAGCTGGGAGGGAAAGTGAGAGGTGGAGCCTAGCTCAGAGATGAGAAGGAGAGCTGGATGGGGACTGTCTGCTGCCTGTATACCCAGTCTGGAGGAAGCGGTGTGAACGGCACCACATTTTTATCAATTTAAACACACACACAGCTGATGCACCTCATGCACGGCTTGGAGAATAAAAACTTCAAAGGCAGGGGAGAAGAGAAGGAGCAGGAGGTGTGAGAGTCAGGAGAGGTTGAGCTGGTTAAGCCCAAGCATCGTCACGCGGCAGTTCCTCGGAATCCCTCCAGTAAGAGGTGAACTACATCACTGAGTCCTTGTCTGCGATTGGCTGGGAAGCATGGAGATGCCAAACTGTGGTGGGCAATGCTCTTGTAACCTAAAATGACCCTTCAAGATATTAACATGCCTGGTCCACCTATCTCTTGTGGGTAGATGTCACTATGAAGGACAATGAAAACCCTACCTTGTTGGGATCCTTGAGCAAGATGGTGTGTGTGCAATTGTGTGTATACATCAGTGCACAGTAAGTCTTTACCTGGCCTTGCACACGAATGAATACAAAACACACATTCATGCACACAACCTCCCTAAAGATCTTTTCCATGAAAGGAAACCTCAGCCCCATCTTAATAAAGGCAACACCTCACTCACTCAACTCTGCATCAAGTCAATCATCTCAATTTTAAGGAAAGCCAACAATGAAGTCTATATCTAGACCATAAACTTCATTAACGTAAAACAAAATTATTCAGCATTTGCTTTTAATCTTGAATAAGTGCAGCTTTTTGTTTAAAAAGGTATAAGGTAGCCACCTATTCATCATTCGTAGCTGGTACAAAATGAAGTCAGTCTTTTAAAAGCAAGACAAAAATATTTAAGTAGACAGCACCTTAAAAAGAATTCACACTTTAGAAAAGAACAGTATGCAATTATTCTATCCATTTAAAGTTTGTAACATTAATAGCAGACTTCTGTGGATTTTTGCACTCTACGAATTGAAACTTTAGGTGAAAACAACACAAAGTAGAGTATAATTATGAAGTGGAAAGAAAAAGCTATATCTAGTTTTAATTTTTTTTCTTTTACTAATAAAAAATGAAAGGTGTAGCCTGTATTGGTATTCAGCCCCCCTGACAACTTTACATGTAAACATGTATGGGAGCAAGTCTTTTAAGCTAAACTACACTACCAGAATTATTGGTTCACATCAAGATGCTTTGTTTGGGCATCAGGAGTTTTTCCTCCCAGGCAAAACCATCTCCCCTGAATTAATGTTCCATCATGCCTTATATTCAAATGAGCACATCCCCGATCTCGCACTATAAGTACCCCTCATTTAAATACCCCAGTGTGCAGCGCAACTCTACTCTTACCTCTTTAACATACCCTCAATGTGGATTCAAACGTAGTTCAAGATTTTGTGAGTCCTTGAATGAAAACCTAATAGCCACTGATCAACACTACTTAAAAAAATGTTTCATTCAGGAAACCCATACTTCAATGCATAATCATTCAACAGAGCTTTGTGCTGTTAGAATCTCGTTAGATTCTGGTGATGATATCGTACTATTTATAGTTCAGGACAATAAGTCAGCAATGAATCACGCAAAACAGATGCACACAACAATATTGTTTTGTGCACATCTGTCCTGAAGAGATCCTGATCTCTGGATAATCTTATTCCCAACCTGCCAGGTGTACAATTTTATTTTTTGTATTATTTATGATAATATTTATTCTTTTGCAATGACAATTAAATAGCCTATGGAATATTTATGCAACCAGTCTGTCTAATCTCCATAGCAAAATTAACAAAATTAATCAATATCTGGTATTGCTAAACATACTTTTTGCTCCAGTTTTTAAAATTTATAAATCATAAAAGCAGACCGATATCTTCTTCTGCACAACAATTCTACACTGACAAAAACCTGCACACACAATCTGGGATCTGGTATGGGATTTAAGCGAGTTCTACGCTTATGTCCAAATTAAAACATCACAATATCTTTTAAAATAACTGCACATTAATTTTTCAGCCAGATGCATCAACTTCATGACCAACCATGAATTTAGGTCCAGAACTCCATACCATGGTAAATTTGGTTCTTACAAGAACTTGCTAAAATTTTAGGACTCCAGAAGAAATATGCTGTATATTTCTAAGAACTCAAAAAATATGGTAACTGGAATGAGACATAGGGAGATTTAATCCTTTCTTAAGATTATAAAAAAATTCTCCAACTTTACATAGATAGATAGGTCAACAGATTTCTATTATTTAAATGTTTATTTCGTAATACCAGCAAAAATAAAGAGGGTGCTTAAACAAGCTAAGGTTTCCAGATCACACTAAAATGTTAAAGACACTTTTGGCTTTTTATTAAACTAAAACAATTTGCAGATTACCTGGTAATGAAAATTGCCATTTTATGCAAGTTAAGCTTTTAGCCAAATTACCTGAGCTTCATCGAAAGATAATAAGAGTGGGGTTTATTATGTTAGCATATGCAAATAAAACCACACACTCCATTACACTCAATTAACTGCTTTGTAGCTGTTTAACAGACTCAACATGCAGTTAGTTTGTTTGAAAGAATAAAGACTTCAACTTAAATTTATTTCTGCTTTACAATGTTTTTTAACTTGTTTTGAAAAATTTCAGATAAAAAATTCATATAATTATGCTCGGGTAAAACAATATTTTTTTCTTTTGGATTTCCCTCATCGGAAAGTACAGAAATCTCTGAATGTTACCTCAAAGAGACCTTTTCTCTTTGCATGTCCTGATCCAAATCTCTGGCTCTGAATTGCATGTTGATTATTGGCTTTTGCGGTGGCCTTTCTTGATATAAACAGGCTTGTTGGTTCTGGAGGAGCTCCACAGGCACTCTGACAACGGCTTACACACCACCCGCATCCTACCAGTTTCTGCTCACGAACAAACCTGGCCACAGTCACAGCCATGGCCCTAAACCAGCCAGCAGGCTGCTCTTCAGCATCATTCTCGCTCTAGGAGATGGAGGTGTCTCTTAGGCCCAGAAACGACAGGGCAGGAAACATCACGGACCCATTGCTGTATGAGCAGTGTCCTCTGTCACTGACTCTTTCATCTAATGAGCTCAGAACAAAATCAAAGTGACAATATTAATCATGTGATGTTAAAAATAATTAGAGGGCCAATAAAGGACTGAGTAAGTCCCCTCCTCCATCTTCCGAGAAGCAGCAGATAGCTGATTACAGCTTGGCTCAGTCAGTAATAAGGTTACTGGCTGGTTCTGGACGTAGCACTCATTGCTTTAAAGAAAAATAATATGTACCAGCAGCCATAAGTTAAATGCAAAAATAAAAATTTTAGAATCTTAAACAGGAACAATTGGCTATTACAGAATAAGAGCTGGATTCCAGGTTTACTCATACATAGCAAAAAAACAACATTGTTACTATAATAATACAAGCCAATATATTTCAAGCTCTAAGCATCTTGCAGGTAATGTGACACCCTTGTCAGAAAATCTTGCCATGGTCCTAACTAGTTTGTCATCAAAAACCAAAGCACAAAGTATTACTATTTTCAAGTCAAGAAAATTTTGAAACTTTTCTTTGCATCCGATTGCTCTGTTTAACAGGAAATGTACTTATTAATGATACACTTCAGCTACTTGTAGCTTTATTTCTTTTCAAATTTAAATTGTTTTTCCATGCTCCATTTTGCCAAGTCATATTTTAATATGCAACCAATTGTTTTCCATCAATAAAGTGACATCAATTGGCAGATGCAACAATATTCAATAATTCTGAAGACAAATATTTTATATTTAATCAAAATCAATAAATTTTAATTAAAATGCTTTTGTAAAAGAACCATGATTCAACTACAAACTTTATCTGCGTACATTCCATCAGTATCACAAGGTTTACATTAGTGTGATTTTGCCCTCTATCGACTGAGAAACATTCAGGATGCTGTTTTTCTGGTGAGCAACTGATTTTCTTCACCGTCGCACAGATCTACAACATTGGATTTGTTGCTTTGGAGAAAGCAGTTGTGATATTTTAACACCTGACCTTGAACCATGTCACTTTATGATCGACACTTTTGCTATAGGAAGCAGTTTGCTAGGTGACTAACATTACACCTCAGTTTTTGATACAACTTTTAATTCATTTCGGTGTCTTGTTTATGTATGTCACTATGCTTCTATATAGTGTTTTAAAAAGCTTCATAAATGAAGCTGGATTGGAATTTGGCTCTTTTCAGCTTTCAGTTTAGTTTATGCAGTCAAACCTGACAGAGAGGCATTTCTCATGCTTCATAATATCCAACTCTTTGCTTTAAATATATCTGTCAAGGACCCGTGTTTATGCTATGCTCAACTTATTTCCAAATGGCTTCCAGTCTAAGGGCAATAGGCTTTATTGCCTCATTGTTAAAAAAAAAATAACAATTTACAGCACTTCAATTTTTCCATGTTTTGTTATGTTATAGTCTCATCCTAAATTAATTAAACGCATTTTCCCTCAAAATACAACATCCTATGATGAAAATGAGAAAAAAGTAATTATTTTAGATTTTTGCAAATATATTAAAAATAGAAAACTATAAGATCACAGGTACACAATTAGTCCCAGCCCTATCAATACTTTGTTGAACTTGGGACACCTACCATTGGGCAGTTTCCTTAATCAGTACTGATCGCTCAGTTCCTGCCACTGAAAAACATTCACACAGCCTGATGCTGCCACCACCATGCTTTACTGTAGGGATGGTATTGCCCAAATGATAAATGATACCTGGTTTAATCATAACATGATGCCTGGCATTCATGCCAGAAAGTTCAAGTTCTCATCAGAACAGAGAATTCTATTTCTCATAATCTGACATTCATTCAGGTGCCTTTCGGCAAACTCCATATGGGCTGCCATGTGCCTTTTACTAATGAGCGGCTTCCATCTGGGTCTTATAATACAGGGCTGATTTGTGAAATGCTGCAGAGATGCATGTCCATCTGGAAGGTTCCCTTAACATAGCAAAACTGCCGCTCTGACAGAGTTGTCGGTCACCTCCCTGACTCAGGTCCTTCTCTCCCAGTTGTTCAGTGTAGATGGGCAGCGAGCTCTAAGAATAGACCTGGTGGTTCCAAACTTTCCATTTCTGGATGATGCTTTTCATACCCATTTAACTAAATTTACCACAGGTGGATTAAGCTGTAAAAAACATCTTTAAGATGGTCAGTGGAAATAGGATGCACCTGAGCTCAATTTTGAGCTTCATGGCAAAAGCTGTGAATACTTATGGACTTTTCTCCTTATTTGACCATTCACTGTAAACCTTAGAGATGTCGTGTGTGAAAGTCTTTATAGCACCACAGATTCTGAATATACTTAGACCAGCCCATCAGATACCAACAACCACGCCATGATCCTTAGTCACCTAAATCTTATTTCTTCTCATTCGGATGCTCTGAACTTCAGCAAGTTGTTTTCACCATGTCTATATGCCTTAAAACAGGTAGTTCCTGCCATGTAATTTGCTTATTTGTGTTTATGAGGCCAGTGACCATATATCAACCATCCTTACTCCTTAGACTTTAACACTCGATAGACAGAAAGAAACAAACAAAAAGAAGCCATTTCAAAACTTAATTTTTAAAAACCTTTTAATTAACTCGGTTTTTCTCAACAAATATACTATGTACGTCTTGGCAATGACAGGTGCCGACACAGCACAAAAAAATCTGTTTGTTTTTATAAACTTGGCATTAAACATCAACATTTAGCTAAGAGGATCAATCCCCTCTTTAGAAAAATCTGCCATCCTCCACTGTGTGATTCACAGAGGAGAGGTTTATTTGACCAAACTCTGCCCCGGGAAAGCTGAGGTTTCTCTCTCTTGTTTACAGATCGACAGCATCTCAGGGAGAAGCTGGGTGACAGCATGTGACAGACTGATGGATGATGTGACACTCATGTGCCTCTGTGTCATCCCTGTATCCACCTCCCTCCCTCCTTCTCCCCTCACCCACTGACACTCTAAGCGGTAAGGAGAGGATTGCTAATGCTTATGCATGTTGATGAAGCTCAAACGTGTACCTCTTGTTCAAAGCATGCATCCTCTTATGGAGATGGGTAAACAGTGGGCGGCTGTCAGTTTGCCTGATTGTTAACAGTCAAATGAGAAGGCAAGACCCACTGCACATGACAATGCTCAGGAGCAGAAAAGGGCAGAATTGGGTGACAAGAAGAGGAGACAAGACAGAAGGGCAGCAACTGAATCTACATAGAAATGAGCAAGATTCCCCAAGAAATTATACATCAATGTCATTTTAAGAAAGAAAAAAACATGATTGACATGGTTGGGAAGTATTGTGTAAAATGCCCTCAGTTGGTAAATTACTGTTGAAATGAACACAGTTGCACAAATTAAAACTGTACTTCAAAATGTAATCAGAAGAATGAGAAGATTTGGGTAAACAGAAAGTTTCCAAGAGTAGTTCTTGGCAGAAAACAGTTGCTACATGTGACATGGAATTAAATGAAATTAATCAAAAACTTTGATTAGACTGGCAAACAAATAGACTAGCCAAATTAATTCAAAAACTCCTTCGAACATTCCTTTCCAAGCTCTGATGAAGAGACTACCAGGCTCAAATAATTGTTTTAATTATACTCTCACTTTAACTCTTAGGACTTGCTTTATTCAACTGCTTTGAATAGCTGTAAACATATATCATTCTTTCATTTGAAAAAAAAAAAAAAAACACAAAAAAGACATTGCCATGTGTTATGGTAATTCATTCATTCATCTTCTATACCACTTATTCCATAGTGGGTCACAGGGGAGCTGGTGCCTATGTCCAGCAGTCTACGGGTGAGAGGCAGGGTACACCCTGGACAGGTCACCAGTCCATCACAGGGCAACACAGAGGTTATACAGGACAAACAATCATGTACATATGGTTATTACATTCACACCTAAGGACAATTTAGAGAGACCAATTTACATAACAGTCATGTTTTGGGACTGTGGGAGGAAGCCAGAGTACCCAGTGAGAACCCACGCATGCACGGGGAGAACATGCAAACTGCAGAAAGACCCCCGGCTGGGAGTCGAACCCAGGACCTTCTTGTTGCAAGGCAACGGTGCTCAAACTGCTCCACCGTGCAGCATATGTTATGGTAATATGAAAAATCTTTCTGTGAGGTCAGAAGATGGTGATGACACACTAAATTACAAAAAGGACCGATATTCTGTCCATGGATTTTGATTGCTTTAAAACAGCAGCTCAGTTTTCCAGTACCGGTTGGTAAACACTCAAAAGTTGGTGCCTGCCATAGTAGTGAATTGAGAGCAGTACACTGCATGCTGATGTCATGCTAGCACTGAATACTATGTTTAGCCTTACCTGCAAGGATACCATTTTAGCTTGTTTGAATATAAGATGCATTTAACATAGACATCTAAATTTCTATTGTATCTTGTTAGCAAATAGTAGCCAATATTATTTAATGTGAGCATGATAATTTACTTTACCAAAATAGACAATGTTTTTCCATTTTTAGACTCATGTTTAAGCATTTTCAAAATAAAAGTCTGGCTTTTACATGGTGTAAATTTAGCAAAGTCCCGATTCATAAAAGACTTTAAAGCTCAAAGTAGAAGCATTTTGAACCCAAACCATTTAAAATCCTCTTCCAATGATGATCGCAATTCTACAAGCGTGTTGCAGTCATACTCGTAGCAAGGGAGTCCAGCACAAGTGCAAAAGGTAAAAATAAGCATAATAAAAGGTTTGAAAAAAAGCAAGTTCGGAGCTCTCATCAGTGCGGCCATCCTGCAGCGAAACAGGAAGTAGAAAATTGAACTTAATGTGGACCTGTCCACTCTCTGTGGGACCCTTAAGGGATGAAAACATTCAAATCGTGGGTCTAATGCCAGGAAACACACCAGGCTTTATTCCAAATCTGAATTAACAACCAGTGGCCAATTCTCAAAAAGTGATGGAACAAAAAAGGGAAGAAAAAACAATCACCAAAACATGTTCTAGCCACATTAAAAAACAGAATCTCAACTTTCTTTGGACTTTTATTTTTCAGTTTTTCCAGAAATGGAGGATGTTGTTTCTTTTCCAGCTTCCACAAAGACTCTCGGCTATATCGACAAGTCAATCAGGTTGTAGTGTTCCAGGGTTGGTTGAATTGCTCTTACATTTGTCTTTAATGGATTACTTTTTTCACCCAAAAAAAAAGTCTACAGTCATGTCAGAAAGTTTTGATCATGAAAAAAGAATTTTGTTAATTTTCCATTTCCAGTTGCTGGATTCAAATTTTTTTATATCATTGACAGTGATTGGTAAGAATTAATTCTAAAGACCTTTATTAGCTCAAAATGTTTACATAAAGACATAATCCATTTTCACCACATTCTTGCACAAAAATCAGTGCGTCAGTCAATGTCTTGTATTATAACTTCTTTCTAAAACAGCTATGATGTCAGTCTCAGTTAAGTCCCTTATGAATTACATGCACAAACCCTAACTAGAAATAAATGGCATCAATTTCTACAGGGGTCATTACAAACCTGAATAATAATAAATTCCACCTGCATACTTTTCCTGGTTGGGAAGGACCACCTTGTTTAGGTTGCAATTGAAACCATATACCCAGACACATTTGTGTTACTCTGGCCATGTCCTTAATTTGGCTTTGAAATCACATTTAACATTTCTGAGAATTGTTTTACGATCTATAGTGGTCAAATTTGATAGATTTTGTGTCAAAACGAATACAGAAAACCTTAATGGTGTCAAGGTGTGACAGTTTTTGGACTTTGTTTGTGGCTTTGTGTTTGTTTACCTTTTGCTTAGATGTTTCTATTTTGGTTTTTGTATCATAATTATTAGTTCTTTTTCTCCCTCTACCGCCTCCTAGTGTTTTCCTTCTTAAGTTCTTTTATGGTTGTTTTCTTATTATTCTGCATGGCTTATCATTATTATTATTATTGTAATTATAGTTCTTTGTCTTCCTTGGATTCTCTAGTTTAATTTCTCTTTTAGTATCCTTGTGTTTATTTATGTTTTAGTATTTGTTCATTTGCATTCTTGTCAGTTTATTTTCTGTTTCATTTCCAGTCAGTATTGTTTTGTTTACTTTTGTACACACTTTTGGTTTCTTTAGTCAGATCTCTGGTTATGGTGTTCTTTTGTTCCATCTGGTTTCTCCGTTTACTTTAGTTAATCTTCTTTCTAGGTTCTTATGTTTCTTTGGTTATTTATCCATGTCCTTAGCTTCCTTTAGTTCTGGTTCCCCGATTCTTGTTTATGCAGTACTTTCTTATGGTTTTGTTTTATAGTCAGTTCTCTTTAGGTTATATCTTATGTCCCCTTTGTTTTCTAGTTTGGTCTCCTTGACCACTATTCATACTCCCTCAGTTCTCTGCAGCCTGGTTCACACCTGTTCTCCATTCTCCTCTGATTACCTACCTCTGTGTCTCATTGGTTCATACCTCACTTCCCTCTGTTCATAAGCTCTCTGGTTGTTTGTTCCTCGCTAGTTCCTCCGTTACAACTCCGTTCTCAACACCGTGCACCTACCCTTGACTAAGTATTTCAATTACTATGTTCCTGCAGTTTCAACTTTGTAACTTTTTGGATTATTTGTGCCTGCAGTGATTTGCTACGTTCTTGCTACGCTTGGAAAACTTTTTTGATTATTCTTAAAATAAAGAAGAAACCTCTTTTAAACATGCTGCTGCCTAGTTCTTGTCTGTGCTTTGGTCAACCTGAACCACAGATCGTGTCAAATGGTTTCCCACCTCTTTACCTGCCATTGTTTTTTGTTTTTTTTATGTTAGGTTAAATTAGGTTCACGTGTTTAGGCTTAAAGCTGGATCACGCAGAACTAATTCTCCAATGTCCAGAGCACATAAATAGGGTGATCAAATATCAACTTCAAGCAGCAAGTATTTGTGGAAAACTTAATTCTTTGACATTAATACTTTAGGCTTCAAGACATATTGTGTCGCATTGTGATAGGAGCTGGATTGTCTAGCTATTAAGTAATTTGCTTTGAAAGTCCAACTCTCCACCAACTTGTAGATTTATTATCTGCTTGTCCACTCACTTTTACTTTGAAAACTTTGAAAAGAGCGAGATTTAAGTGGTTTTTTACACAAAACTGAAACTATAGGTAAATTGTTGCAAAAATACTTCATGCCTGTGAGATTGTTAGACATTTTTAATTAATGCTATTAAAATTATTTATTAAAAAAAACCTTTTTTCCAACAGACTGCAGATAACACTATAATACTATACTAAAAGACGTAGGTACTGCCTGACTTTTAAAAGACCTGATATAATAGACGTAGGCTTACCTTTTTTTTTTCAGGACTAGAGGCCTTTATTTTGATGGTAGGCAGACAGGAAGGAGGGGCAAAGACAGGGGGAGACATTCGGCAAACGGCTGCTTTGACAACTATAGCCTCTATATGTGGTCGCGCGCTAACCCCTACACCACCAGCGCCGCGCCCAAGGCTTAGATTTTTGCAAAGTTCTCTAAAAAAAAAAAAAAAAAAACAAATATACCACGGTGATGCTCAACGCCAAATATCTAAATTCATCACATCCTCACATGCATGATCAACATACAAACAAATCCAAAACTACCCTGCAGCAATTTTGCTAGTCAGTGAATCAAATGGTCCAGCCAACCTTATTGCCTGACTTGCCCTGAAGCTCTTTTGAGCAGCCAAGCATCAACATCCCCATACAACATATGACAGAATCTGTGATCATATAATCAAACAGGACCATTCTGGTCACTGTTTGATTATATGATCACAGATTATATATGATCTAGTGTAGCTCAGTGATTTGCAGGTTCTTGATAAAAGGAAATAACATGTTTGCCTGGGGACAGTCTTTTTAAAGCCAAAACTGACCTTTTTTGCTCCAACACTGGCACCCAGACAGGTTATAATGAAATAGAAAGGCAATACTTAAAACGACGATACACAAGAGGGACTATATCACAAGTTTTGACCAAGAGGTCAAGGTAAAACAAATTAACTTGATTGGCTTTCAGTTAGTGGCAAGATCATGAAGATAAAAATTTCAACCATAAAGCTGAAACGGTGAAATCAGGACTCTTATGCCATGGAGGAGTCTTCTGATACAACAAACCACCTCGAAGATACTGAAACAGCGATCCACATGGACAACAGCAAGACCAAAACAAAGTGATGGCATCACAAGAAGGTAAAATAACGTGATGCATGGAAAGCCATTCCCAGAGTCTTACATCATCATAACTGCACATTTTCTGATGCACAGCAGCTAGCATGTCCTTTGCTTCAAAGAAGAGTATTAAGGTAGAATCATACATGTCTAGCAGAGAAACAGCACGTTGCCAAGAAATGTATACAGGATGTATACAGGGGATGGGGGATCAAAATTACATCACTTGATTTATAATTGTATCTTTAGGACAATGAACCCAAACACAGCAGCACATCAACAGCAGAACTGAATAAAAACAAAGAAATTAAGGTGTTGTAATATACCAATTCTAAAGAAAACTTAAATGTTTTAAATAAGAAGGGAAAAAACTGTTGTTTTAACAAGGGTGGCATTAGGTCACATTGTGGTTTTTCCAAGTATTCTGCCGACAACCAATATTAACAGATGCAGAAATGAAATTCTGCCCCTGTAAACATTGTAAATTACTTACCAGTTTTAGTCAAAGTGTAGACCTGAATTTGATCGCAGTGCTCAAGATTGCCGAACTGAAGGTCTTCACACCTCAAGGAACTGAAGCAACGTTGTAATGAACAGTGGTCCAGAAGTCCTCCACAACCATGCGACACACTGAAACAGTCAGAAATCAATTAGTGACATTATTAATGCAAAAGATGGTTTGACAAGCTGCTGAATAATAGGTTATATTTTTTGTTTTTCCAAAGACAATTTTTCAATTTTGGATTTGATTGTTTTAATAAATAGTGGGTCACAGCTCTTAGGGTATCCAGAATTGCGTCGTCGATGCTAACATTCTGGAGAGCAATTATCATCCCAATCATTTGAAGGATGACATCCAAACATCTCAAACTGGCACCATGTGATAAAATATTCCCCTAAGTTTGATATGCTAAGGTAACCAGAGCTGAACGAAGTTAAAGAAACTCCATCATCCTTCCTAAACCTTGAGCTGGTGCAGTAGCTGCTCAGGGAGCAGGTTCCCAGGAAACTAAACACAATGTAAGGATCAGCCAATGAGGATGCAGGTCCAGCCCGTTGATGCTGATTGGCCCACAGTCATTCAGTTGTAAAGTGACATTATGAAATAAATAGGACATGGGGAAAAAATCACCCTCATAAAATAAAAGCTGGCTTTTTGAAATAAAAGCTGACTTTTAAAAAATGATATTTTGAAATAATTCCAAGAAACTCCCACTGATCCTCTTCACCGTTGTGTCTACGCATCTTCTACTTTGTATAAATATTTGCTTATAATTAGGCGGTCATTGTATCAATTCCAGACTGTTTATGTTTTTTTATTCTAAAAAAAATAATAAGTTTTTACTAAAAACACTTCTGTTTGTGCTGTAATGACTTTACCTGATGGCAATAAAAGACAAATAGCTGTGTTTATCAGTGTTTAGTAGTTATTGTAAATTAACCATGTTGTTGTAAAGCAACAACTTTGGCCAGATGCAGGTTGGTAGAAAATAAATGTAAAATAGTGATTTAAATATTTCCCGCTTATGGATCCAAGGCAACTTAAGGAATAATAGAAGGAATCAATTAACAGTATGGTCTTGAAGCTGGCTATTATCTTCTAGGGGGCGACAGTGGTAGAGGTTCATCCTGAAACCGGTGGGTTGCCGGTTCAAACCCCTGCTCTGTCTGTCTCAGTGGTTTTGTCCTCGCTTTCCAAGTTTGTCCTTGATTGGTGGTCAGAGGGCCCGGTGGCACCGATGTTTGGCAACCTCACTTCTATCAGTCTGTCCCAGGGCAGCTGTGGCTACATTGTAGCTTAGCACTGTCATTGTGTGAATGTGTATGAATGGATGGATGAGTGTAGTGTAAAGCGCTTTGGAGTCCTCAGACTTGATAAAGTGCTATACAAATGCAGGCCATTTACCATATTATTTATCAGTTGAAACAATAAAAATATTTTTTTAGCCAAGAGTCTTTTAAAGGGAGTAAAGGAGTAATTTAATCCACTGGACTGAAGATGTAGTGCAGTTCTCTTCACAACTTCCCAATACATCATTAGGGTGATTTAAATAAATAGTCTGTTGCCTTTCAGAGCAATGGAAATGAAAGGCATCCTTTTAACTCAGGTAAAATAAATGCTGGAGCTTTAAATCCCAGGGCTTCCGGAGGAGAAGGGGCTAATGATGTGGATTTCCTACAAATACATCTCAACTGATAGGCTCAAATATATTAAGTACTCAGGTTAAATATAGCTTGGACTTGTAAAAAATATGCATAAAATGAGATAATAAAAATGCTCACTTGCTTAATAATTGTGCACACAGTGTATAATGTAAGCTATAGGCACATTAAAGGCAGTCTTATTTGAGATTCCATTTACAAATCGCGGGGATTTTTTTACCTTAATTTGTCTTCGAGTAATGGAGTACCATCTTAGCTCACTGACTGAATAAAATACACTATTTTAATGCATCACCTTGAGACTTTGAGAAATTTAGATTTCACGGCATCACATTTTTCTGTTTAACACTAGGACTCCCAGAATTCTAACACTACTAGAACTCCCAAGCCCGTCAATTTGACAGAGAGCTTTCTGGATGCAAGGGTGGTGATGACATCATAGCATTATAAGCGGTCAGAATGCTAAAGGTTTTCTTGCACATAAAATTATGGTTTTGAAAAGAATTAATAATATTATTTGATCAAAACCTATTATGTTTTATTATTATTTATAAATAGTACTGAAAAATAATACAGAGTAGCGGGTACATTTAAAAAAAAAAAAAGCTTTACTAATCTCACCAAAAGCTGGACAGCTCTATGTTACGCTTCCCTTCACTCCGTGGACATAAACTAGTGCCAAAAATGCCTTCAGCTCATCCACACTCATGTCGAAGAAGGAATAATCTTCTAAAACTCTGCGGGCCTCAGCCACCCTGCAGCCCTGAACGTGGATGAGCATTTCGACGTCCACCAAGCAGAGGAACGCGGTCTGGGCATCTTGGATCTGGCGCTCGGTCAGCGCGTTCAGGCTCTGACGCCTGTGGGACTGTTGCTATAGTTTATATATTATTAGTTTACTAATCTGTAAACTATAACCTAAAATAATAAAATTGTTACATAGGCTAGTCTTTTACTACCTTGAAATAATGCGCCACAACCTCCTGCTAATGGGACGATTCGTGTTTTTTAGCCAGGGGAGGCTCACTCTCTGACCCGCTGTCAGTGGAACTGAATGCTGAACAAGAGCCGTCGGATTCCCTCTCGACCCAGAATCACGATCATGTAATTTTTGAAGCATTTCCATTGCCTCTTGGGCAGAAAATATCCTTCTAGAAGCCATTTGTAGGATGCCAACAATCTCCTTCTCAGACTGCGTTCTAGAGTGGCGGTTGCTAGGCAACGGTCGTGTATACTCAGCCGCGGGAAAAAAAATATACCAATGTAAATAATAGGGCCGTCAAAATAGCGGCTGTGGTAGTTGAAGGTAGAAATACTCAGATCTTTTATTTACTTTTTTTTTTTTTAAAGAGATAGGAATACACAAGACACGGGTTTAGAAAAAGTCAGCATGCCAGGAAGATAAGAGTTTTAATAAACCAGAGTTATGGGACCGTCAAATTGACGGCTCTTGGAGTTCTAGTGTTAACAGACACAGGGCGAGGTTAATTTTTGAATTATAAATCACTGTGATCTAAGCAACAAGATTAAAATAAAATAATTTAAGACTGTATTAATCATTTATTTCTCACCCTGATCCGACATGCAGAAGACTTGTTCTTAATAACCTCCAATCCATTTTTCCAAGTGACTACACTGCAACACTTGAGAGATGAAGTCACAGCATGACAACAGGTATCAGAGTGGGAATGCAATGCAGCAAATGGCGTCCTCACTCCTGGTCAAGGTCCTGACCTGCACATCCTAGCATCTACCATCTTGTGTTCCCCTCAGTGATAGCCAAAATCAAAACATAACTAATGAACTGTCCTATTTTTATGTTGATCCAGCACTGTAGATAAACAATGAACACCACACAAAGCTAGATTTTCAAAGCAGTTTTCTCACAAGCTTTACTGACATTTTATCATTTCAATGCTGATTCTTTAAATCTTCCTCTGTTTCAGTGCAGCTTTTGTTAGACTAATGATTTACTATCATGTCGCTTCCCTCGTGAGCCTATTCTTAGTCTGGGTATCATCTTGGAGAAAAGGGTTATTTTTAGTCAGGCCATCATGTGACTGTAGTGCAAATGGAGTGCCACAGCTGTCGGTTACTTGCATGACATTTAACAGATCAACAGCTCCCAAGTCAGAAAGGGAAAAAAATATCCACCTCTTGGAAATTTTTAATAGCATCACTTCGGAGGTGCTCTGGTGAATAATCACTTTTCTTCAGTAACATTATTATCCTGGCCTTAAATCACTATAATCACCTGACTTAAATCAACCTAGTACTTGTGTACTGTACATGGGAACAACCCACAAGCTTGATTGAGATCAACTTGGAAACATTTCAACATTAAAATGTTAATGTAATTATCAACTCTTCAAAGAAACGGTAACTATTAGACCTTCTCTAAATTACAGAGTTGTACCTTGACTTTGAATCACTTGAAATTGTTTGAATAATTCATTTATGCAAATTAACAGAATACTCACAGAAACAAGGAAAGTGTTTATTTCTTAACTAATGTGCTGAAATTACAAATGTTTTTTATTTAGTAAGTACTTTGGGCATTACCCAGCCAAACAAAACAAAATGTGGGCTTGTGAGGGACAATGTGGGGCAGTTAACCTAATGAAGTAACTTCTTAGTCATTTAAGACACCTTATTTAGAAAAAAATGTCCAATGTCCTACCAAAAGTTGAACCACCATTCATTAATTTAAATCCAGAGTATAACTTTTTTAATAATCTCCATGTAATTTAATCATTTTAGAATAAATAAAGTATAAAAAAATAAATCAACCTGGCTGCAGCTTTATTAACTTCCACTCATGTCACCAGGAAGATGCTTTACCTCGTGTGTTACAATCAAAAGGCAGCAGTGTCCAACCTTCAGGCGAAACAAAAGTGCTTTGGCTCCTCCCCATTTGCCCCAACCCACTGCGAGAATGCAACTTCATCCACCTGAACACACCTGCATACATACAGGTCCTTCTCAAAATATTAGCATATTGTGATAAAGTTCATTATTTTCCATAATGTAATGATGAAAATTTAACATTCATATATTTTAGATTCATTGCACACTAACTGAAATATTTCAGGTCTTTTATTGTCTTAATACGGATGATTTTGGCATACAGCTCATGAAAACCCAAAATTCCTATCTCACAAAATTAGCATATCATTAAAAGGGTCTCTAAACGAGCTATGAACCTAATCATCTGAATCAACGAGTTAACTCTAAACACCTGCAAAAGATTCCTGAGGCCTTTAAAACTCCCAGCCTGGTTCATCACTCAAAACCCCAATCATGGGTAAGACTGCCGACCTGACTGCTGTCCAGAAGGCCACTATTGACACCCTCAAGCAAGAGGGTAAGACACAGAAAGACATTTCTGAACGAATAGGCTGTTCCCAGAGTGCTGTTTCAAGGCACCTCAGTGGGAAGTCTGTGGGAAGGAAAAAGTGTGGCAGAAAACGCTGCACAACGAGAAGAGGTGACCGGACCCTGAGGAAGATTGTGGAGAAGGGCCGATTCCAGACCTTGGGGGACCTGCGGAAGCAGTGGACTGAGTCTGGAGTAGAAACATCCAGAGCCACCGTGCACAGGCGTGTGCAGGAAATGGGCTACAGGTGCCGCATTCCCCAGGTCAAGCCACTTTTGAACCAGAAACAGCAGCAGAAGCGCCTGACCTGGGCTACAGAGAAGCAGCACTGGATTGTTGCTCAGTGGTCCAAAGTACTTTTTTCGGATGAAAGCAAATTCTGCATGTCATTCGGAAATCAAGGTGCCAGAGTCTGGAGGAAGACTGGGGAGAAGGAAATGCCAAAATGCCAGAAGTCCAGTGTCAAGTACCCACAGTCAGTGATGGTCTGGGGTGCCGTGTCAGCTGCTGGTGTTGGTCCACTGTGTTTTATCAAGGGCAGGGTCAATGCAGCTAGCTATCAGGAGATTTTGGAGCACTTCATGCTTCCATCTGCTGAAAAGCTTTATGGACATGAAGATTTCATTTTTCAGCACGACCTGGCACCTGCTCACAGTGCCAAAACCACTGGTAAATGGTTTACTGACCATGGTATCACTGTGCTCAATTGGCCTGCCAACTTTCCTGACCTGAACCCCATAGAGAATCTGTGGGATATTGTGAAGAGAACGTTGAGAGACTCAAGACCCAACACTCTGGATGAGCTAAAGGCCGCTATCGAAGCATCCTGGGCCTCCATAAGACCTCAGCAGTGCCACAGGCTGATTGCCTTCATGCCACGCCGCATTGAAGCAGTCATTTCTGCAAAAGGATTCCCGACCAAGTATTGAGTGCATAACTGTACATGATTATTTGAAGGTTGACGTTTTTTGTATTAAAAACACTTTTCTTTTATTGGTCGGATGAAATATGCTAATTTTGTGAGATAGGAATTTGGGGTTTTCATGAGCTGTATGCCAAAATCATCCGTATTAAGACAATAAAAGACCTGAAATATTTCAGTTAGTGTGCTATGAATCTAAAATATATGAAAGTAAAATTTTCATCATGACATTATGGAAAATAATGAACTTTATCACAATATGCTAATATTTTGAGAAGGACCTGTATTTGCATAGAAACATGCCAACAGCAGAAAGACTCTTTCTTTGCAAAAATATTGGCAGTGAGATTGATGTTGCACATCTTAGGCAGGTATCAGAAATTAAGATGTTTGTTTTTGGGGAAAATAATGCTTTTATGTTCTAACATGCATGTAGTGAAAAAGAGAAAAGGTTTTGTGTTTGGTCACTGTGGGAAAATTAGTGATCTTTTCACAATCCAAACTTTTTTGTCAATGTTGCTCACACTATTCAGTCCCTAGGGGATGTTCTGAGTCTGCGTTCTCCATCCCAGTGAGACATAATTAGAAAACCCTCTAAGTAAAGCAACCAGAAAGCTGATCAGATGCCTGACCTACCTCAAGCAGCAGCTCTTCTTCAAGGTCCTCCTGGATGACAGGGCTAGTCATCTTATATCATATCCGAGACCATGTTCTGCCACCCTACAAAGAAAGCGTATTGCAACCATTTGCATCTGGGAACAATATCTTGCCATCGTGATCTGTATCTCATAGCTAAATTGAGAGTTTTTCTTCACTGTTTTAATTGCACCGCCGAATAACTTTATTTAGACATAGATCAATTTAATTGCCAGATTCTACTTTAAAAGTGGGCCAAGTATGCATGGGGAGTGTGAGTGAGTGTATGACGTCCATTGTTGTTTGTCTTTACATTGGGTGCGAGTGATTTCATGAGTATGCATGAGTGTGGGACTGGGTGATTGTGAGTGCCTGTTTTTTTTTTTTTTTGTGAAAGGTTGGGTCTTGGACTGCTCCCTCTCCTGGATCAGCTTCCTCCCCGCCACACCGCCTGCCGGTGGTTGGAGTCTCTGCCCGCTGGTGTACTTGTGGTTCTCGGTGTCTGGGGCCGGGTGCTTTGGTGTGTGCTGGCTCACTCCCGGTGGCTGCTTGCCGGGGCCTGGACCCCTGGGCTCTGTCGGGCCTCTGCTTGGGGGGTGGTGTGTCCCGGGTTCTTGGGACTCTGAGTCCATGGATGGATCAGCTCGGGCGTGGACGGCTGCCGGCAGGGCCTCTGGGCTTGTTGCTGCGGATCCCTGGGGCTTCTGCACTGTCGCACTGGGATTCTCCATTGCTCTTCTCTGGGTGGGTTGCAGTAGTCCCGGCGGTGGTTCTCCTGGGGTTCCTGTGCTTTGGGGGGCCTTTGGATGTCTGTGGCTCAGATTTCCGCATTGTCCGTCCAAGGGCCATGGGGCAGGCCTGTGGGTCCTCACACTCGCTATTGCATATTTTTGTGGAGAAACCTTGTATACAAAAGCGCGTCCACACCCATACTCACAGGTGTTAAGCTTCAAGTGTTGACAGATACCCAGATGTTCTATATTGGGCTGCACCTCTCACTAAGTACAAAAACAAAAAAAACAGCTGCATGTGTATAAGCAAGCAGAGTGTAATCTTGTATTCTCTTCATCCTTCTTTCTCTCCTCCACTCTTTCCTCCTTTTCTCCCCTTTTTCCCCATCTCTCTCTTTTTCGAGCTTCTTTTTTCCTTTTCATTTCAGTCTCCGTGTCCGTAACAATTGAAATATTGCCAAAGAAGTTTATAATAAAGTTTCTTTTATAAATATCAAGCAGAGCTTTAAAGCATTAGCTGTGATGCTCTGCTTGTGAAAGTAAATCTGTAGGGCAATTTCTTGGCACTCAGACAACAATTCTGAGCACTACTCTGCCAGACAGGACACGGTAAAAAAAAAAATAAATAAATAAATAGATAAAAATAAAAAATAAAAGTGGGCCAATCAAACTCCACAGTACTGATTGTTTACCACACTTTTATAAGCACTATTTAATACAGAAACTAGAAACCACTCATAGCACTGGCTGAGAGGCAGTGGCATGCACTTTGCTCTGAGATTTTTATGTCATGTTTTACATTGTTCTGTCTGTGTGTGTATCATTTGTATTTAACTGAAGCAATTTCTACTTTTTATCATGTAATAAATGCTATATTAATAAAACTCACTTGCTAAGATTATATACATTGAGCTTCGGTTTCCTACATAAAGTTTTGAGAACCTTCCCCTTTTGGGTTTGTGCACCACCCTTCTGCTCTACCATCAATATTCAACAACATAAAACAGGATACTGTTAAAAATGAGACCTTATGTCTCAATGAGATTTACCTGCTTAAATAAAGTGATATAAAAAGAAAATCCACTGAAATACTTCCTCATAGTCTATAAATGTAAAACAGATATTCTGCAGGGTTGGCTTCAGGAAATCCAGCCCCACAAAATGTTGGACAATTTGGTAGATGAAAAGATGAACACTGTATCCTCCCACACAAAGAGACCCCTAGTCATCTTACGTTAACATCACAAAATAATGTTTTTGTTCATTTCAAAGCAACTCCTACAATCAAAGGTGAAAGCTAACTAGAAGTATAGAGGTGCAATTTAACCAGCTGTACTCTAAAATAACCTAACCACAAACCACCAAGACACTGGTGACAAAAATACTTTTTGCAAAGCAGATTCCACCACACCTGTAGTGGTTAAAGCTGATCTCAAAGCCAAACAATTATACACATGATGCTTAAGGAGAACTGATGGGTGCTACTGACACCCTGTAATTTTCCTGCACAAACACAAAGAGACTTCGATTACCACTGAAGCATTCTCACTTAGGTATTTTGCTGCCACTTTTAGAAGGAGCAAAGGTTCATCATGCTGTTGCAGCCAACGCAGGTTCTGGAGCCACACTGTAATTTTCATTTGTGATCATCCGCAGTTATCAGTCATGTTCATCAGAGTCTTACATCCCAACTCCCACACTGGAGATATAATAGTTTGGTGCAATCGTTTCAAGAGTGAGACACAAAAAGGAGTCTAACCTGCCAGCACAGGTTTAACATTAGGGGAAGAGCTGTAAATTAACTGTAAACTTTTTTCCAATAGTTAAAGCGGTAGGTCCAAAACAAATCTGGGTGTTAACAGATTTGTTTTCACATTTTGTCACATTGCAAGCAAACATATTTTACAGGGATTTGATGTGATAGGCTTATACAAATAAAAATAAGTCATGGTTTATTTTTTTACAATTAAATATCAGAAAAGTACTCTCAAAAACTTGCATAAAACTTTTAAAATTAGATTTAACAATTGGTGTTCTCTCAGTAAATGGGATGTTGATTTATCACCTAACATACACTTTAACTTTTGGAGTAAAATGTGGTCAAAAGCTTTTAGAACGACCCAAAATTCCAACCTTCAGTTATACAATACAAATCCTTCATAGAAAGCTCTACATAGGAAAAAGGATGTTCCAAATGGGTTTGTCACTTATTCAAACTGCATGGGAGATTTACCTCATGACTATCTACATGCTCTCTGCCACTGTACGCCTGTCTGTGGCTTTTGACTAAGAGTATGTGAAGACCTATTAACATGCCTGGGGTACACAGCCTAATTTGCCCCTCTTTTTGCCTTCCTGGTGACATCACAAAAGTGGATTTGGAAGCACATAGAAGCCACACCCTTTTTGCAGTTCAAAGCATTGCAAAAAAAAAAAAACAATACTTAAGAACTGGAAGAATAATGTTTAAATATCATTTATTTAAACATTTGCTGCAAGATTTTGTTCCTATGGAGAGAACGTCTGCTTGTAAGAAAAACCAACAGGATAAATCTGAATTTGTTTGATGTCTAATAAATAAACAGATTGTGTCGGTGTCTGGCTTGGAGGTATTGGTGGTGGGTGGGAGTGCTGCGGCTCCCAGCACTTAGTTGAGTTTGGACCGTGGACTGCCGTGCAGTTGATGGCCTTCTGCAGCTCCTGGCAGGTGTGGGCAGGTTTGGGGTTGGGTTCAATGGCAGATTGGGGCCTGCTCTTGCTCCACATGGCGTTGCTACCAGCACGCCGGACAGGGATTGTCTCCCCAACATCCCGGGCCCAGTGGGTGGGCTGGAGGCTGTGGTGGCTGCACATGGTCTGGCATCGGGAGGGTGGTTAAGGGATTTGGGTTGTGCCCGGGTGGATTTGGAGGACAGGTGTGCCGCTGGTGGTCCGCATGGTGCCTGGGGTCCTGGCTGGTTCTGAGCGTCTCTGGCTCCTGGGTTGCTGGCATTGGACCTGCTTCGCCTGGCTGGCCCGGCTACTCCAGGACTGCTCCTGTCAGGGTAGGGGGGTGTTACTGCTCTGGACTCCACCCTGGCATCTTTGGGGATTGGCTTCTGTTGCTGCTGTATTAGTGTGGGTATGGGTGAGACAAGGGGGGTCAGATCCTGCACCAGAATTTCAATACACTGTAGACACTTAGGGCTTTGGGGTTGGGGGAGACTATGTCTAAATTGCATTAAAATTGGGGTTGTGGCTGGGGTACACAAAACCCTACTGCTTGCCTACAGGAAACATGTGCATTCATGGAAGCATTTAACATTACCACAGACAGATGCAAACATAGCGGGAAGGAGGGGCTGGGTTTTGGGGGCATGGTCTGGTCCTCTTTTGCTGTCGTCCTGGCACCTTTGCTGATTCGGCAGGGACTGGACGTGTGGGGATGGTCTGGGGTCCTCTGACAGCACCATGGGGGGGGACCAGTGGGGGGCTGCCCCCCCCCTTGGTGGGGTGTTGTTTGTGTAGTTGCTCGGGCCTCATCCCAGAGTGGTGGACTTCCATCTGGTGGCTTATGGCTCCCGGGGATGTGTTGGGCCAGGCATCTCTCCCTCTTGACCTCCCAGGAATTTTGGACTTTGGTCCTTCCGAGTTCTGACTGACGCCTGCCCGACATGTTGAGGGGTTTGGGGGGGTGGGGGCTCTCTCTCCTGCTCATTGCTGGGCGGACCATCTGCAGGGAGTCGGTGGGGGCTCTGGGTCCTGGGTTTGGCCTGCGCAGCGGGGGATGTTGGTATGGCTGGGTTTGTGGGTCTTGGTGTCTCGTGTCTAGCCTTGCACCTTTTTGGCCTGGGACCTGCTTCTCCTGTGCTCCACTGATGACCTACCTCTGTCCGAGGCATAAGTCTGCCTGTGGCTGACTTACATAGGAGCCAAGTCCACTTGTCCTTTGCTGCTTTTGGGTGCCGTGTGTTACAGGCCTACCGCTCTCATCACTCGAACCAACTGTGCAACTCCAACACACATATTTCAGTTATATTGCTTTGAATAATACATTGTAGAGCTTAACATTATGTTTCCTGACAAAATCTATTTTCCAAGCCAGATAAATTAAAACAAACACATTTAAAACTCTTAGATACGATTTTTTTTTCCATTTAAAAATCAACGCTCATGAGTATTTCTGTCTTTTAATTGAAAAGGTTATCGCGATCTCAATAATAAAAATGATAACGTGTAATATTTATATAACAAAGTTCTACATTGTTTGTTAGAGTAATATATTCCAAGTGTCATGATTTCAAGCACAAACATATTATATTTCGCCAGTTTGATCACTGCCTGATGTTTCTTACTTTCAACTTTGAATGGCAGTAACTGAATTTAATGCTGCCATCTGATGACAGAGGAAAAAGATGATCAAGCTACTCAACACAGCAACATCAACATTGAAATACCAAAATGTTATCAGTATTTCACCGTTATAAAGTTCATATCTGAAGAGCTTTTCTTTACAAAAATGATTCTGTACTTTCATGTGAAACATGTGGTACTTTAGTTAGAAAAATACGAGTTTTCACTTTCTGAAAGACGTGACAGAAAAATACAGAACTTCTTAAGATTCTAATTTCTTTAAATATACTTGTATATTTAGTTTTACTTTCTTATTTCCAGCAAAAACTTTAAACATAAGCAAACATGTGTTTATTAATAGGCCTTTTGGGAATGACGGGCAGGCACCTGAGCACGCCAGTCAGCACACCTTTGTGTCTGATCAGTATCTATTTCTTAAAACAAATTCTGCTTACTGTCACCGGCAATTTTCTTTTAAAACTTCTACAAAGTTATTAATATCAGACATAAAACAAGACGTAAGGGCTATCTGGTACAAAGTTCCTTTGGAATACCAATTTTAAGCTTTTACAGCTGAAAACTTTCCCCATGCCATCCATGCATGGCTACTCCTTATCCCCACTGAAAGGCCAACAAGGATAAAGCTTTTAGGATAAAAGCAGCCACAGCTCTGGAAGTCATTTTGCAACAATTTCAGCCTATTTTCAGTAGATACAGGCCCAACTATTATTACAAAAAAGAATAGAATAATACAAAAACGAAATGAGAATTCAATAAAAACTACAAGGTGAACAGAAATCTTATTAAAAATGGACACTGAAGCACTCAGATTGTGAAATGTTAATGACAACGAGGAAACAAGGATGTGTTATTTAGACAGCTATTTAGATACGTGTAAATGACAGCCTTTCAGAGTCACCATGCTAGCATTACATCCATAAGATGCCCTTATTTGACAAGAGAGATTAGGTTTCAATGAGTCTAATTCAGCCGTGGTTTTTGAACCAATGCAACCAAAAACACATTTTTTACTTTTCTTTCAGCTGGAGTTCCTATATGATGTGATCTGAACAGTGTTTAAAGCCACATATTGTTACCAGACCTATGTGAATACAGATCCAGTGAGTAGCTTACATCGATTCAGAGGTGGGTGAGGTGGTTGATAATATAATGTTTCAGTTTCATCTCATCTGACCTATCACTGGCCACAATGACATGAAAATGTGGGAAGGAGTAAAAATAAGGCTTTAAAACCAAAGAACATGGTACCAACTACTAAGCATGGAGGTGGTAGCGTCATGCTGAGTGAGTCTTCTAACAGGACATTGATCCAAACTAACATCAAAGCTGGTTTTGGAATGGAAAAGCAAGCTAATACTGAGATTATGTCATGCCCTTAATCTTATTGAAAATGTATGGACTATGTCAAAAAGGTAAGTCAGTGGTAGGAAACAAACTAATTTAATTGATCTTTCAGATTTCGGGTAAGTAGTCAGAATTACGCCAAAAGCTTTTTAATGGCTACAAAATTTGTTTTTTTTAAGTTACATTGTTTGTTAATCATTTAACTATGTATAAATAAAACATTAAAAACCCCAGAATGCCCATGATCAATATTTAAACATCTTACTGGAACTATTTTGAACATTTCTGAATATGTGCTATTGATATTTTAACATATTACAGCCTAAAAAACCAAAACTTTCTGTTTTGAATTTATCCATTATAAGCCCAGTCTGAGGATTCCTCCAAATCCAGTCACCAGTCATTACCACAGCATGCCCCAGTCAGAGTAGGAGGGCTGATTGCAGCTCATCAGCATGTCAGCTGGAAGTGCATACTGAACAGAGCCCACAGTCGAGTGGCTTTCCCCAGTTCCACATTTTCTTCACTTCACTGCAAATCAAATGGCTGTTGTTTGTAGGCCTGAGATCAGTTAATTTGTGGACAAGATGAAAGAATGTGGATTGCTCAGCATGGCTCGGCCTGTTTATATCCCTCCATTCAGATGCAGGGAGAGGGTCTTATCATTTAAAACGCATGACGAGCTGCTCTCACTGCTCTCCGTCTGCAGCTTAGTGCCGTTCTACAGGGCCATAAAAGCCGAGTCCTCATCCACATCAACTCAAAGGAGATCTTATCCTACATATTGAACCTCTTGCCATTCTATAGGCACATTTCCAAGCATGCACTGTGGTCCTCTGGGTGCTGAAAAAGTAAAGTTCCCAAATGGGTTCGTCCTTGCAGTGTGTGTTAAATATATACACATCCATGTTTGTGGCTGATGCAGGCAGCATACATAAACTGTAAGAGATTAAAACATTGATATGCAACACAAACTAACAGAATAAGCCCCCCTCTGTCACTCAGCATATTATAAATGTAATAAGAGGGCTTTTATCCACAGCTCAGGGTTGGTTTTCTAATTTCAGCAATATGCCTCATAGTATTAGCTGTTCTACATTCGAACCAGCAAACACAATCTCTTGTTATATTTTTGGTGCTCCCAAGGCAGTCCACAGAGAGCCAGAGATCATTCTCTCACATCAATTACTCCAGTTGCAGATGAAGAAACAAGTTAGCAGCAAATATCAATTAAGTCCATCAATTACATTTTAATTAAGAGACAAATATGTGTTTTGAGATGAGATGCACATAATTTTTGTCTTAATGGCTAAAGAAACTGTATTCAATCATTTGAAATGCATTTCAAAAGCAGTCATTTCAGGAGTCTTACTTGAGGGAGAACAATACCTATATCTGGTTTGAGACAGAAAATTGAAGATAGGAAAGCGAAGGCCCACAGAAAAGATAAGGTAATCTGTGTTTGTGCACACTATTTGAAAGCAGCTATTGCTCTACGAAGAAAAAAAATACAGTTTAAAAAATCAACACATCAGTGCTGCTCTTTGATGCATAAAATCAGTGAGGCAATTCTTCTTGACTGCATATAATCAGCACAGCATTTTGCATCAAGCAGGGTTCAGATAAAAAAAAAAAATCATGTCACATCCAGCTTACGAGAAGCATTACCTTCTCATAAGGCTTTGATTTTAACACAACCAAATGGCAAACATCTTCTATGACACAATCTATATTCAAACAACAGATGTGTTCCATTTTGAAACAATTTAACTTAAAGCAGTGAACCAATCCAATCAAACAACTCTGGCTTATCAATCAGATAGGAGTCCAACCATGACAAATAAAAGTTTGTCCTGGTGATGCAAAACAAAACTGGCTTTTAAAATGTCTTTAAAGTCCCCCTGATGGTCACATGAAATAATGCAGCTTTAAACAGCTAATTGTTTGCTTCACTTTACAGACACCAATGGCACATCCAAGCCTTAGTTCAACATAGCGCTAACAATGTCCCACCCTGTTAGCATTTGTTACATGTTGTAAGGACAATTTTCTTGACATAAATGTGTCACAAACCAGGGTGACAATAACTACCTTTAGGCAGGACAAAACCAATCTCAAAATGCAGCATCATATATAGTGAGGTAGTAGAAATAAACCATCAATACAAATGTTTGGGAACAGTATTCAGTTATCACCATTAATGTGTTAAAACACCAATTAGAGACAGTCAGAGAATATATGAATTGCAGATGCTAAATAATTTTTTATGTCAACATCAGAATCTTAAACATTTTTTATTGAAAATATTTTGTGTTCTCTTATCAGCTGGCTAGAAAACGTACCAGTTTTCATTTTCAACTTTTAGTCCAATGCTTTCAAGTTGAAATAGGAAGTGAACTTCAAATGCTCTTGCAAGAACTTGGAGAACCTAAAGGGAGCGTTCTCCCTGTTGCCTTTTCATGACAAACGGCAGTCGTATTTTTTTGGCCAATGCTCTAAATATTTTTGTTTGTTTATTTTTGGTTGTTGAGTTATGCATTTGTTTTAAAAGTAGCTATATGAACAACTGAAAGTTAGCTGCAGCATGTGTGTGGACAAGATCATTGGTTGCTTAGTGAAAAATGGTTTTACAGTCTCTAAAACTGAACCCATTTCTGTAGTCTCTTTACAATGCCCTACACGTTATATGGATCCTATCCACCAAGTAGTCAAAGAAGTTAAATTCATTGGCCGTAGCTTTGACACTAAACTGTCTTTTATTCCTCATAATCCTTTTATTTACGGGAAAAATATTTTAAAAGATTTGGATATTAAAGTATTTTAAAAAACATAATGGCTGTAATGTCCTTTTGTGTTTATACTGAACACTTGTATGATTGAGACTGGACTATAGCAGCATTGTTTATAGATCTGCAAGAAAATCTTATATGCAAAGCCTAGACACTGTCCACCATCAAAGACTGAGATTTGCCTTGTTATGGATTTAGGACATCTCCAGTGCAAGGCCTTTATGGGGAAGCAGGTGAACCTTTGCTCCAGAACAGGTGTCAGACTTTCTCTTCAGTGCGGTAAAAATGAAAACAGAGATAATGCAGTATACTAAGATGTCTTAAACCCTAACATGCACTGCTATTGGAGAACAGACTGAGGTACATTAGCTCAGTTGAATTTAGAATTAAACATCAACTTGGAAACTGAATATTGTCATAGATAATTGAATGCAGTTACATCTATGCAAAACCCCAATTGGACCCTAAATTAGGGCTGCAATAATTCAGGAAAATATTTAATTGAGATACTATTGCTGAAAATTGTGATAACGATATTGATTTTGATTAGCCCTCTTTTCTGGACACATTTCGTTCATTACCATCACACAACGGTCCCACCGTTTTCCACAAGCTCTAGACAAGACTCCTGACTTTGGCATTAAGAAAAGTTACAGTCAATTCAGCAGGTCAATTATATTATTATAGATATGCAGCATGTGAATGCATGACATGTAAAATATTATATTCTACCAAATACTTCCTCTAACCAGCACACTGTGATGTTGTTTGCAATGGTATTTATTAGTCTGGTCTACCCGAAATGTATTTTAAACAAAAAGGCAAAGTTAGAGTCCTATGAAAATACTCTGCTCAAAAAACGAAAGGAGAACTTTTTAATCAGAGTATGACATCAAGTTAGTTAAACTTCTGGAATATTGATTGGGTCAGTTTAGTAGTAGAGGGGGTTCTTAAGCAGTGTCAACTGGTTTGGTGCTAATAAAAGCATGAAAGAAATTTCAGGAAACAGGCGGTCACTCAGGGATGGGTTGGAGACGGTCATCGGAAAGTCAACCATTCGGCAGGACCAGGATCTGCTCCTTTGTGCCAGAAGGAACAGGATGAGTACTGCCGGAGCCCTACAAATTGAGCTCCAGCAGGCCACTGGTGTGAACGTCTGACCAAACCACGGACTTCAAGAGAACGGCCTGAGGGACCGATATCCTCTAGTAGGCTGTGTGCTCACTGCCCGGCACTGTGGAGCTCGACTAGCATTTGCCAGAGAACACCAGAATTGGCGGGTTCAGCACTGGCGCCCTGGTATTTTGATGAATGAGAACAGGTTCAGTCTGAGCTCATGTGACAGATGTGAAAGGATATAGAGAAGCTGGGGAGGACGTTGTGCTATCTGCAACTTTGTTAAGAATGATCTGTTTGGTGGTGGGTCAGTGTTGGTTTGGGGAGGCATATCCATGGAGGGATGCACATACCTGTATAGGATAAAAGATGGCACCCTGACTGCCATTAGCTGCCAGGATGAAATCCTTAGACCCATTGTTAGACCCTTATCTGATTCGGTGGGTCTAGAGTTCCTCCTGGTGCATGATAATGCTCAGCCTTGTGTGAGTATGCAGGCAGTTCCTGGAGGATGAAGGAATTGATACCATTGTCTGACCTCCACGCTACCTTGACCTAAGTTTAGTAGAACATCTCTGGGACATCATGTTTAGGTTAATTTGACACCACCAGGTTGCACCTCAGACTATCGAGGAGCTCAGTGATGCCCTGGTCACCATTTTGAGTTGCTTCAATGACATTTCAGCAAATTGGACTAGCCTGCCACATTAGTTTTTCAGTGACTTCAGATTAAGCCCTCTGTGGGTTGATTTGAATTTTTACCAATAATGTGGGATCTCTTCATAAAGACATAACACATTATCCATTCCATATCATTATAGATATCCAGCATGTTTTTTTCCCTCCCAATTTAGAACTATTGCATTTTCAAAGTGTTCCTATCATTTTTTTTGAGCACCATATTTTCATATCTACAAAAGAAATGGCAAGATGACTGAACTTAACTTGAACTGCATGAAACCTATCAAAATGTAAATAAAACCCTGTGTGTTTCTTCTAAATCTAGACATGAATACATTTCTAAAATAGCATTTTCTACATCATTTGAACAAAGTATTGCTGAACTTACTGCCTATAGTTTCCCATCATATTTTTTTTTATATTCTGACTTTTTACAGTGGAATGATTTGGGCATGTGGTTGTTTTGTCTTGCAATGTTTTTCATTTTAAACCGCTGTCATTTCCTTTCTTAAATCTTAAAACATAAATATTATGCATATGAATACAATGGTATGCAATTATTTCATGTGGGCTTATTTCACTTTACTTGGCACTCGTTTCCATAGCTGCACTGACGAGGGACAGTCTTTTCAAACGAAGTTTGTTAGTAACTGCTAAAATGACCTATAGTTTCCTATTGCTATTGTTTTTTTTGTTGTTGCAATTACAGGAAACCAAGAGAAAACTATTCACCGAGTGATTCCTAAAAGGTTGCTGCACCAACACAGCTGATTTAAGTTTTTTAATTACCACCTGAACAGCTCATACTTATCAGCAGAATCCTTAATGACCTGCGAAAGCAAAAGAAACGTCCCTGAATTCAAAAAAAAAAAAACATGTCTTGTTTGAGGGGGGGAAAAAAGACCATATAAATATTCTAATACTCTACTACCACTAAAAAATTGCCTCGGTAAACGTTTTAAACTAATATCACATTAAATAACCAATCTAACCCAGACTAGACCAGGTAGTTCTGCAACAGTCACACCTTACTTAATCTCAAACAAGAAAAAAATCACCCAAATAAACCTTCATAATAGTTATTAAAAAAAAAAAAGTTCAGAGACGCCGTTCATGTCTTACCTGAAAGCTGGAGACGTCGTATTAAAATGAAGGACAGGACAGGAACACACCTGCTTCTCTCGCCGGAAGTGTTAATTAACAGGTGCCGCTAATTAGCTTCTTGAGGTCGTTAACAGATGAAAAAAACAATGTTGTAGATTGGTGAATCTTGTCTACCTTGTTTGGTAGACAAGGTTTCACTTTTACTAGGCAATAAGGTTAGGAAAATAAAGGGAAACTATGAGCTAAAGGCTTTCAGTTAAATATGTCAGACTTAGTAACCTAACCAAAGTATACTGTTCATAAACATCTTAATTATGTTTTCAAAAACCCCTGAATTTATAGTCTGCATGACCTATTAACTTACAGAATGGTTTTCTGGCAAAGAGAAGAGAAAATGCTACATCTACTCCTTCATGGTTTTGTTCTATTCAAAAGGTTTACATTTAAAATTTAATTTGCAATGCTGTACTAAAGACCAAACAACTAATAATAAAAACAAATAAGGAAGAACTATGCCTTTATTTTGATAATCTAGACTAAAAAACAAAACAAAAAAACTTGAGGCATAGCAACATCTTTATTCATTTCATTTCAAGCCATTCTGTTGTACATTTGTTGCAGTTTGGGATCATCATCCTGTTGGTGACCAAGTTTGTCCCAAAAGTTTAGCTGTCAGAGAGATGACATCACATGAAGCTCTATGCAAAACGACGCCTAGATCATTTTCCTCTGTCATGCTGGAAAAGTGGCATGATATGGTTTCCTCCACACATCGTGCTGTTTATCATAACCAGATTTCTCTACTTCGGTTTTATCTGTCCAAAGAATTTTTCCTGAAATCTTGTGGTTCATTCAGAAGGAACGTTGCAAAACTAAGTCATGCTGCCACATTATTAAAATGTGTGCAAAACTAGAACTTCATCTACATTCAGTGCACTGACTTAAGTTAAAAAGTGTGCTATCAATGAGGCTAGTTGGGTGGGTTTGAGCCTCTGAATGATTGCATTCATCTCTGTCAACAATATGTCTGATGGTGTCTAAAATAGGTTAATGCATCTTCATATTGTAGCCTGTGTTACTCAGCCTCATATTTCTTACCAATAATCAGTGTTCAAAGCAGACAGGTGGTTCAGCAGGTGGTGGAGTAGCCATACAAAGTCCATAACAGTGAAATAACATTCACAACAAAGGCTGTGTGGTCCTCCTGCTGCCTTTTATCTACTGTAGCCGAGGCGAGAGATAAAGCCAGAGAACATGGGAGAGAGCGTCATTACAAATCCATCTACACTCTTTATCTAATCACTAATGGCTTTGGAGAGGAGTTTCAAATCATCAACACCACTGTTTTTTCACATTTCCCGCAATATCTCCCCTTACAACCAGCCATTATGTAAATTAAAATACAAAATATTCTGCTTCTGTTTTCTTGTTCCCTCCGAGTGTCCTTCCTTCCAGCCAAGATAACCTTTTTATCATGAAGCATGCCAGTGATCTCTTGTAAAAATGTGTGATTTTAACATTAGATTTGCCTGGAAGATTTCCCACGTTACTCAGCACACCTAAAGGTTAAAACAATCTTCATGGGCAAACAGTCATTAAGACAGACAAAGGAGAATTAATCATGTTGGTCCAAGTATTGAGCTTGTTTCTTTTAAACCTAAAAGGTCAATATCTCACACAAAGTCCTGAAGGCCACTTCTCACCAACTGGTTACAGCTTGTCTCTGTATCCATACCATCATACAGTACAGGCACCAGTGGATGATTCCTGCTAGTATGGTGTCACTGGTAGCACCACGTAAAGAATAACCTTTTTAACTGAGATGCTACAAGAAGGCCCTCTCAGAGTAGCATGTCTAAATGTCAGCATCTGACGGTTCAGTGAAACCACGAGGGCTCAGAAAACCAGAAAAAGTGAAAAAGATAACTATAAAAATATTGAGCCTAAGCACAGAAGCACATCTTAAATTTCATTCAGAAGGAGTTTAGAAGAAAACACTTGGTGTTGAAGAGAAACATCAACTACTATCAACAAGCTTCAGTTTTCTTTCAATAAATAAACATTTTTGAGTTCGTCAAACCATGAAAACAGTTTTCATTTTGCAGGATTAAGTTCTAGATTATTGATGTACTTTCTTTGCAGGTACAGATTTATATTAAAAAAAGAAACCCACAAATCTATGTTAACCTTGAAAATATTCCTGTCATTGTCGTTTTTTCCGCATGTTTCCTCAGGCCATGACACATCCCACAGACTGAGCTCCTGAGTTGCACCCGAGGCTGCGAACGACACCACCTCGTTGTGATTTGGAAGGTGTGCACGTCATTCTCCAACAGAAAATGTCAAAGTGTCACATTCCTCTACGAGCAAAGGCCTTAAACACTTCTCTTTCAAGATGAATAGAAAGCTTGGCAGTCTTAGCAAAAAGCTTTTGAGCCTCAAATCTAAACTTTCGACAATGGAAGAGAAATGGAAACAATTATTAAGCAAACAATTAGCTGAAATATCCATTAATTAATTGTTCCATATTGGGTCCTTCAGGTTTTTTTTATCTGGTCTTAATGAATTTTTGTTTTTTTTATTGAAGCAGCATTTGGAGCTACAACCAGTCCTGTTCATTAGTCAGGAATCAGGAAGGCTCAGTCTGCTTAATAAATTTCTCATTTCATCTGCCATACATGAGTAAAACCGAGTAAATATTGAGTATACGGTTATATTCAATAAATTAGGATATTTTTTGAAAAGTTTATTTATTTCAGTAACTCCATTCATGAAGTGAAACACATTTTATAGATTAGTTAGACTATTTTCAAGCCTTTATTTCTTATGATTATAATTTAGATTTTTTACTTACAGCTAAATAAAACCACCACATTTAAGATTAGAATATTACGTCTGACCAATAAAAAACTTTTTTGTTACATAAAATGTGGACTTAATTTTAATAGCTGTTTAGGTTATTTTGAAAGCAGACAAACAACCCTCATGGGAAAAAATACTCTAATATGACTGTATATCAGCTCATTGTTGTAATTGGTAGTTCTGAGTTATTGTGGCACTGGACAATATTTAATTCGTCTAATCTGTAATACAGCAGCTATTTCAGGAGGGTTACTTACCTTTTATTAATTATGCTCACCCTCTACTGTACAAATATATATCACCTGAAGCTATTAAAGTTAAATTACAAATTCCATCTAACAGCTGCTTTACTTTATCTGAGAAAACAAAATGCAATTTTAGAGTGGTTTCTTACTAGAAGCTCAATCCTTCCAGAAAAACAACCAGAATATAAAACAACCCAAGATCTCTGCAGTGTTTGATTTACTGAGCATAAAGCCATGGGTTATTTATAGACTCATGAAATGAGGCAGACGATTGAGATGAATGAAAATCCACCATGCAGTCAGCGATCCTCTACATATAAAGTGAAATCTAAAGCACAAACTACAACAATTAAACAGTTGACTGAGTTGTTACGCAGCCTGAGTCTACTAGCTCGTTGCTGTGAGCTCGTACTAAAGACTTTGTGTTGAAGTCACAGCTGTGTCTCTGAATCCTGTCTTTGGATTCAATCATCCTAAGAGATGCTGTACTTCCAGCTCAGATTCTTGGGCCTCCTCAGATAAGACCTCCTCACCACAAAGTTTGCTTGTAGTTTATGGTAACTCCAGACATAAGGCTAATGGAAATGTTGTTGCATTACCTTTAGAAAGATGTACATTAACAATTTGATGAGACTGAAAACAGTTATTTCTGCTAAAATGAAATCCCACAACTTTTCCATTTTGACAGCAATTTGTGTTCAATTTAAACTGATAGTGTGAAATCTTGTCTTTTTTTGCATACACTTGAGATTAAACTTAAATAATTTTAGAAACTGGCAAAAACAATTTTTTTTTAATACTGATCCGTAAAACCTTCTTTTTAATATCAATGTATATTGGAGTCTAAAAGCTACACTTGCAGGCTGATAAAATTAAGCACACTATTACTTCATCAACATAAATGAAGTCTGTAAGATATCTATTTTCCAAGCGGTGATTTTCAGGTATCCATGGCTCAGGTGCTCCAGGACATTTCCTGAACCTGTCAGGGATAATTGCCTTGTTAGGGTTTCCTGTGAAGTCAGCTAGCGAGAGGGACTGAAATGGAAATGGTCCTGCATATATGGATGAACCCCTGCAAGTCGTCTGCTGTTGCATGTACTCCATAGATAGATCTGTGGGCGGTGAATGGCCGATGGATGAATGGAAGCAAGAGCGGCTGCATTTCGAAAGTCTCGAGTAAAGTGTAGATGACAGATGGGTAATTAGTGCAAGTGTCTCTAATCCATCTGCACTGAGTCGATTCACACACAGGAAGCCGCAGAGGTTAAACTCCGGCCACTGCTGCCGCTCAACGCTCCAGATTAGCAGAAAGGACTCTCTCTCAGAAGGAGATGCTGCTGAAGGCCTGAACGTGGACCTCTGCCTCCCTCCTGCTGGTTTTGTGTTGCTGATGAGGAGGGAAAGAAGGGAGGCGTTTGCCTGTGCATATGTGTTGCTTCTGCATGCAATCTAAGGCGAGCCCTCTCTTAAATCACGCCACAAAACAACAAAAACACCAACAACTTCTCAGAGGGAGGCTCGCGCTGTCATGGTAACAGCGTAGAGTGACCTTCAGAGGCTGTTGATGCTCCCCTGAGCCGCCTCCTATTTTGCCTGACTTGGACTTTGTGAGTCATCAGCAGCATTGAAATTCACATGCTCCCTTCTCTGGGGGTTTGGGCTTATTAAAATGGAGGAACAAATGTGAAAAAATGACAGACACAGCAATAACCAAATTTATGTCTTGTGGTATAAATTTATCACAAACAAGCTGAGGATCGTGAATGTAAATATTCAGGATGAAAATACGTGTTTCTGCACAGTGTCGTGGGGTTGCAAGCTGTTATGTAACGCTTGTTCTTTTCAACAAGAGGTGGATGAGGAAGGGGTTCCAACCAACCACATGTCGGATGGATTCAGTGCCAGATTCCCAAACTGGATAATATTTTATGAGGGTGTTCCACCAGGGAAGATTGTCTCCAGGGATCACTGAACACATAAGCCTTTTCATGATGGGCTGAATCTCCACTGTGACACTAACAGACTGCAGGTTGGGGACGCTGCCACCCACTGGTGAAGAGCAGAAATCGAAGCAGAGATGCAATTCCAGGTGCTCCAAAATTAAATCCATGGAAGCACTGGATGCAGAAGACACTGGTCCAACTGTGTGAAGGTCTTTGAATTAATGCAGAAATCTGTGAAAATCAAAACACAGTTTTTTTGGTATCAGTTTTGAGGGTATGTTTCTGGTGAGGGGAGCAACGATGACTGTAACTGAACAAGACAGTTATACATTGATCGGGATACGTATACTTCCAGTTGCCTTGGAAACCACACTTCTCAGGAAGGCATAGCTGGACCAGATCACTATTTTCCCAAGAGACAAACTCTTAAAGCTTGCTATACTCCACCTTTGCCGCAGCGATGAGTAACAGAGTAACATCCGTGAAAGGCAACAGCCTCATTTTCTATGCATGTATTTTTGCAGCTTTTAAACTGACCACATTTAAGCAGTGTGCAAGTTTAAGTTTGTAAAACTGCTCTTTTAATCACGATAGACAACACACAAAATCCATAGAATGACAATGAAGAATCATTGCAAGGTACTGTGATCATATCACAGATCATATTGTAGTGGCTGTGGTTTGCCTGAGATCAAAATGATTTATCTCCACTTACATGGCTCTACGTATAAAGCTAGACATTGCGTCAAAAGTTGGTTATGTCACCTAATTGAGGTAAGGGTGCTCTGCATCCAAACCTCTGCAGTGATTTAGATGGATTCTTCTTTGACCTTCTGGTTGCGTCATTAATATGTAATTTTTGTAGGGTGGCCACTCCTGCAAAGGTTCCCCACTGTTGCATGCTTTCTCCATTTGTGGATAATGGCTCTCACTGTGGTTTATAGCCCCAAGTAGGGGCTGTATGACCCTTTCCGGACTAATAGATGTCAGGGACTTTGTTTCTCATCTGTTTTACAATTTGCTTACATTAGGGCATAAATCTGTAAGCCTACTTAATGTTGTCAGACAGGTTCTATTTAAGTGATTTCTTGATTTTACAGGTTTGGCAGTGATCAGAGTGTTGCTAGTGAAACTGAATCAAAATATACGTAATCAAAATGAACTCATGATTTAACAAAGGGGAGAGGAGAAAGGCGTTTTCACATCAAATTAGTTTTTTGTATTTATTCAGGTTATCTTTGCCCGATATAAAAATTTGTTTGATGATATGAAACATTCAAGCCCAAAAAAGACTAAATATGTAAGGGGCCAAGTACTTTTTCACCACATCATGTAAAGTCTTAATTTTCCATACAGGTCCTTCTCACAATATTAGCATATTGTGATAAAGTTCATTATTGTCCATAATGTAATGAAGAAAATTTAACATTCATATAGTTTAGATTCATTGCACACTAACTGAAATATTTCAGGGCTTTTATTGTCTTAATACGGATGATTTTGGCATACAGCTCATGAAAACCCAAAATTCCTATCTCACAAAATTAGCATATTTCATCCGACCAATAAAAGAAAAGTGTTTTTAATGCAAAAAACGTCAACCTTCAAATAATCATGTACAGTTATGCACTCAATACTTGGTCGGGAATCCTTTGGCAGAAATGACTGCTTCAATGCGGCGTGGCATGGAGGCAATCAGCCTGTGGCACTGCTGAGGTCTTATGGAGGCCCAGGATGCTTCGATAGCGGCCTTTAGCTCATCCAGAGTGTTGGGTCTTGAGTCTCTCAACGTTCTCTTCACAATATCCCACAGATTCTCTATGGGGTTCAGGTCAGGAGAGTTGGCAGGCCAATTGAGCACAGTGATACCATGGTCAGTAAACCATTTACCAGTGGTTTTGGCACTGTGAGCAGGTGCCAGGTCGTGCTGAAAAATGAAATCTTCATCTCCATAAAGCTTTTCAGCAGATGGAAGCATGAAGTGCTCCAAAATCTCCTGATAGCTAGCTGCATTGACCCTGCCCTTGATAAAACACAGTGGACCAACACCAGCAGGTGACACGGCACCCCAGACCATCACTGACTGTGGGTACTTGACACTGGACTTCTGGCATTTTGGCATTTCCTTCTCCCCAGTCTTCCTCCAGACTCTGGCACCTTGATTTCTGAATGACATGCAGAATTTGCTTTCATCCGAAAAAAGTACTTTGGACCACTGAGCAACAGTCCAGTGCTGCTTCTCTGTAGCCCAGGTCTGGGGAATGCGGCACCTGTAGCCCATTTCCTGCACACGCCTGTGCACGGTGGCTCTGGATGTTTCTACTCCAGACTCAGTCCACTGCTTCCGCAGGTCCCCCAAGGTCTGGAATCGGCCCTTCTCCACAATCTTCCTCAGGGTCCGGTCACCTCTTCTCGTTGTGCAGCGTTTTCTGCCACACTTTTTCCTTCCCACAGACTTCCCACTGAGGTGCCTTGATACAGCACTCTGGGAACAGCCTATTCGTTCAGAAATTTCTTTCTGTGTCTTACCCTCTTGCTTGAGGGTGTCAATAGTGGCCTTCTGGACAGCAGTCAGGTCGGCAGTCTTACCCATGATTGGGGTTTTGAGTGATGAACCAGGCTGGGAGTTTTAAAGGCCTCAGGAATCTTTTGCAGGTGTTTAGAGTTAACTCGTTGATTCAGATGATTAGGTTCATAGCTCGTTTAGAGACCCTTTTAATGATATGCTAATTTTGTGAGATAGGAATTTTGGGTTTTCATGAGCTGTATGCCAAAATCATCCGTATTAAGACAATAAAAGACCTGAAATATTTCAGTTAGTGTGCAATGAATCTAAAATATATGAATGTTAAATTTTCATCATGACATTATGGAAAATAATGAACTTTATCACAATATGCTAATATTTTGAGAAGGACCTGTACAGGAAGATATTAAAAGGAAAACGTGTCCTGACAGACTTCAAAAGGTAGGACAAAAAAAGCTTTTTTTTCCGCCGTGCCTTCCTTACAATCCGTTTAATGGAGACTTGACGACCCCAGGTCCATAAGTCTTTGCTACAGTTCTTTAACAGTAAGCTGTGTAGATTTACTTTCCTTATTATCCTCTTCACTGTGCATGGTGGGAAAATAAGCCTGGATGCTCATCCAGCTTTTTTTTGGTCAGATTTTCAGTTATTTTAAACATTTTAGTCATTGCTCTGACTGCAGATACAAGCTAATTTAGGCAAGTAGCTGCATTCCTGTTGCCATTTGCTGACTAATAAGATCAACACATATCTGCCTTACTCAGATGGCATGTTTTCTTTGCTTACCCATTTTGGAGAATGGCCATGGGAACTGTGTCACACATATTTATACTCCAGGGAACCAGAAAGTCGACATTAGAACTCCATTGACACACCAAATAACTTGGGAGTAATGAAAAAATCGAATAGCTGCTAATATGTGTGGAGAGCACTGTATAAATTGGTAGAAAAAAGCATCTCAGAAAGGCTGAGATTTAAAAAGGTGTTAAGGGAACTTACAGATGAACGTCTCTGCTGTGATGGTGCTGTGTCGTACAGGAAAGAACAATAAACCAGATTCTGACTGCATTACAACATGGCATTGCTGATTAATAAGCAGCAATCATCAAAATGCAGCACAAATATTTTACTTTAATCTGTGAAAGTGTGCCTCCTCTAGTTTTTTTGCCGTTTGAAAAGGTTATGAGGGAACTTTTTTGTAAAAGGTATTTTGCAGTTGTATTTTTAAAGCAACCCAAGAATATAGCTTTTTATCTAAATTAGTTGCTAAAAATAAATATCAATATCATTACTTTGACAGTAAATATTTCCACATCCCGGTTCTCAAACCTTTCACAAACTAAAATAAACAATAAAATGCAACGTTCTGCATGCTAACCTGAAGAGCCAAATTCTGCTGATTTTCCCCCCCGTTTAGTACTATGTTGACTTTAATAGAGCATTTGAACAAATGGCAGCTCCACATGTGGCTGAGGTTATTCAGGAAAAAGCTTGCACGAAGTGTTTGAAGTCTCATTATTGCAGTTTTTCACCTCCAGGATGATGCTGGTTCTTCTAACAGAACAAATGGTCAAATGGGACAACTTAAAAAAAAAACAGAAAAACAGCACTTTCATGGTGAAAGAGTGAAATGCCTTCAAACGTTCAATGAAACATTGCTTATCTTGGAAACATAGGAAGACACTGAATTAAAAAAAATTATCCTTTTTTACTATGGAAAGCCTAAAGTTTAATCACCAGCTTTAAACTATCCCTCTGGTTTATATGAGGTTTAAAAGTTGCATGTGTGGTCACATTCTGGCTGCTGTTGTCTAAAATTATCTGCTGTGATAAAGCAGGGCAGAAGGAAAAGTCAGAGGATATTGCAAAAAGGGCATCAAATATCGTTCCACTCATCTGTTTTCTCTTTTGCAGGCATCCTGACCCGTGCTATGTCCTGTGCGGATGAGCACCTTCCTGCAGTGAAGGACCCTAGAGATGGAGAAGATTGGCCGGAGAACCGAGAACATAGAACTAACCGATAAAATGTTTCCAGGTATCTTCAAGAACAAGATGAGGCTTGCTGCTCCTTTCAGTCTTAAATATCAGCCTCTCAAGTATCATTGTGTTCTGTGGAGAGAGGAAACAAACATACGACATGCATGGACATTCCTATACCCCTAAATATGACTACTGAACTTAAACATTGTATTTAGACGTTTTATTTGATGAAAAGACCAAAAAAGGTAAAAGAATTCATGCAGTTCTTTCCAAAGGAATTCACCTTAAATATTTCCACATTTTGTAGCAATTATAAAGCAGCTAAAATGATATTAATGTATCAACAATCTCATCTCTCTAAAATCTATCAATTTAATTCTGAAGGCCAAATTATTTTCTTATTATAACGAGCCATCTTGCTGCATAATTTAGGACAAAGAATGAGATTTCTACATTATAAAAATGTGTTTAGTTGGCATGTTGATTCTGTGTGTCCGTTAGTCCCTTCCAGGCTCCTCTTTCCAGCAACAGGAATTCAAGAGTATGTTTCTATCAGTTTACAACTAGAGAAAACTTCCCCTGCTCATTTCTGGTAAAATAGGCCGAGTCAACTTTGATAGACCACTATTAGGAAAAAACAGTTTTCAAGTCTTGTCACAGATTCTAAAGTGGATTCATACCTGGGGTTTGACTAGGCCATTCTAACACATAAATACACTTTGATCTAAAGCACTGCTGTCCTGCTGGAGGGTTAACCTCTGACACAGTCTGAATTCTTCTTCAGCCTCTAACAGGTTTTCTTCCAGACTGGCAAGTGTTTAGCTCCACCCATCTTCCATTTAATTCTGACCAAATGCTTTGTGACTGAGGAAGATCCCCACATAATGATGCTGCCACCTCCATGTGTCACTATTGGGATCACCACTTCAGTATGAGCAGCAGTGTTAGTTTTCAACCCTCTATTGCTTAATAGGTAGACCAAAACGTTCAATTGTGCTCACATCTGGTCAGTGCATCATCTTCCACATGTTGGCTGTGTCACCTTTATTGCTTGTGGCAAACTACAAATGGGACTTAGCCATAAAGGCCAGATTTGTGTAGCACAACATCTATAGTTCATCTATATACAGACTTTCACACCTGAGAAGTGGATCTCTGCAGCTCTTCCAGAGTTATCATGGACCTCCTTGCTGCTTTGAATTAATGCTTCTCTTAATGGGCTCATCAGTTTAGAGTCTTGAGCTTGACAATACTGAAAAATACTAAAAAACAATTCAAGCTTTTTCAACATAACAGAATGAAAACAAAACATTTATGCAATTAAAAGCATTATTTTTTGCAAAGGGAGAATTGGGACTAATTGTATAAATGAACCAAGGTAGCTCTTCTAATATGAATAAGTGAACATGACTTGCTTTGTACATTGCTTTAAAAGGTCAAAGATGTTAGAAAAATGTTTCATTACCACAGTACACTCACCAGTCATTTTACAATGCATCAAGTGTGAAGGTCAGGAGCCATTAATGTCCAGAAATGCATTCAGGGTAAGTTAAAGGTCTCTTGTATTGTAGGACCTACATTTTCAGTAGGAAAAAGGCGCAACAAGGATTTCAAAGTATTAGAATTCAGATTTAAACATATTGTAATAAAACCTTGCATCAATTCTCCCCAGATTATCTCTTCTTGAACAAACTCCCTATAAACCGGTATGTAACAAGTGTTGGCTGAAAACTTAGAGATTACTGCAGCTTTCCTATAAAAGCCAAGGTTTATATTTTCAGTTGATTTTTTAATTATTTGTTTCAGAATTTGCATCTACCAGTTTATTTTTATGTAATGCTTTAAATTTAACATTTTACTGTACACTACTGGTCCAAAATGTTAGAAAACCCTGATTTTTTTAGGTTTTTATTGAAACTCAAGCAGTTAAAGTAAAATGAACAACTAGAAATGGCCTAAAAAGTAAGTTGTGAATTCCCAAAAATTGAAATAGTCTTTAAGGTTGACAAGAGGCTGAAAAAATGCTGAAAATAAAGTACATTTTAGCGTTATGCAAAATGCCTTTTGACCTAAAAACAAGAAAAGGGACAAGAACTTAAAGGTGTTCTGCTGAAAGTGATTGAATGAGCCTTTAAAGCTGGTGCTCCCAATTCTTACGGTGGTTCCAACTTGTCTCGATAACTTGCATTATTTGAAAATATTCTTCTTCAGAAAATAGGGCATTGCTATACAAATGGAGAAAAAACGGTAGTTAACAATGGAACAAAGACGGTATCATAAAACTCAAATGTAGCTCTTCCAAATAGAGAAAATGCCACCAAAAATACAGCTGTCAGTGAAAAAAATTGTCTTCACCATCTAAGGCACTCAGAAACTGCAGGAACTCTGATGAAAAGATGTGTGGTAGACTGAAAGCCACAACAGAATCAGAAGACAAGTTTCTGAGAGTGAATGTCTTTAGTGATAGGGGGCTAACAGGACAATAGCTCTAGGCATGTCTTAATAGTGGTCAGTGTATGAAAGTTTCAACTCTGAAGACAAGACTTTGAGTGGCAGCCAAACAGGCATTGCTAAGATGATAGAAAAACAAGATGAGGCTTCTTGGGCCATGAAACATCTCCAATGGACTACTGACGACTGGGAGATGATGCGTTGGACTGATGAAACCTTCAATTTTTGGACGCTAAATTGCAGGAAAAAGGAAGATCCCTCAGTGCGTAATAGCTGTCACATATAAGGGTGGAAGCCTTTTTCTGGTTCCAGTGTTGCACACAATGAGAGTAACCCTGAAACAAAACAGCTCCTCCAGCTTTCTGCATTATGCCCCCTCTGGTATGCGTCCAGTCCGTCAGGGGGCTCATTCTTTAGCAAGGTAATAAACCCAGACCTAAGTTCAAGCTATGCCAGAACTGCCCTAGGAAAGTGTGCCGAGTACAGTCATCAGACATTATTGAGCTGGAGAGTGAAAGGTAAAGCAGCCTACATGTGCATTGTAGAAAGAAAGCCACAAGTGTGTTTATCTGCTATGTCTGCCAAAGTTGGCTACTAGTGAAGTCAAATGTTTAGATTAGAAGACATTTCGGTTTCTAAATAGAAACTTCAATGGTTATTTGTTCTATCAGAGAACAGTGACACATTGGACTGCATGAAATCAAAAGACCTGGAAAAATTAGGTTGTTCTAAAACTTGTGTGTGTGTATATATATATATATATATATATATATATATATATATATATATATATATATCCCTCTGTGTACAACTACTCTCCACAACAACCATACAGCAACTTCATGCAAACATTTTCTTGCAAAGTAAAAAACAAAACAAAAAAAACATCTCTTCAGAGAAGTGCCGACAGACCATTTCATCACGCTCACAGCAAACTGTAATTTACTTAGCGATGATGAGACTGAAAGCATTGTGACGGCGACTGAACTTTAGCGGAGGTCTGATGGAGCTGCTGAGAGCTGAACGGCAGCTTATCGTGACAAACCAAAGGCAGATATGGATTGTCTGTGCCCTCTGCACCTATTCAAAATGACAAACCTCACAACTTTCCATAAAAATGCTAATAGGGATTACACAGAGAGCCTGCAGCACTTTCCAGTCACCGAGAGAGGCCATTATCTGGAAATTTAGTGAACATTAGTCCGATGCAGATTTTTCCCTCCTTGCTCCGTCAGTAGGTGGGGGGAATTAATGTACTTTAGTTGCATAATAACTGAGTTAGGGCTTTATATGTCTTGGATGCATTCAGGTTAGTGACTGACATGTTGAATCATCAGCAGCAGCGAATCAAGAGGAGGAACTAACCCCACCACAGACATCACCGACTCAGCAGCACAGTTTCATCACATTGAATTAATGTTAATGAACACGAGTCAACTGAGAGATAACCAAACTTTTATTAAATGACTAAATCTTCTGTACATGCGTTAAAGTAATGGAAAGAGAAATATATCTGTGATGGGATGATCTTTAACCCAAAAATGTGTGAATATATAAATCACTGATTTAAGATTATCTGCGGCAAGGAACTCCCTGGAGTAAAATGACCTAAACATCATAAAGCGCCTTGTAATGCATTTCTCACATTACATATTTCTGTATTTTATTATGATTTTATGTTACAAACCAACACAAAGTTGCACCTAATTGTTCAGTAGACAGAAATTAAGAGGATTTGTAACATTTTCACATAATAAAAGTGTGGCGTGCATTTGCCTTCAGTCCCTTTTACTCTGATACCACTACATAAGATCCAGTTAAACTAATGGTCTTTAGAAGTAAATATCCCCAAAAGCAAAGCTGGGACATAAACCTAATGCATCCCAGACTTTTGATGTCATTTGCAAAACATGTTGGAAAAATCCTGCATTCTTTCACTTCACAATTATGCAAACGTTGTGTTGTTCCATCTCATAAACTCCCAACAAAATACATTGGTGGTATGGGTTGTGAAGTAACAAAATGCTGTGAAGTTCACAGGTTATGGATGTTATTGCAAGGCATTGTATACCCAGTCTGTTCCCTTAACTAAACAATGTAAATTCAGCTTGATCCATCAACTCAACTTGGCTATCACAAGTGGTTCATCTCATAGTTTAGATGGACTTGAAAACCCATCACAGTTTGTATTAATGTGTAAACATCCCTAACGCCTTTTAACACAAGAAAAAAAAGTCAAGATGCCAATAAAATGCATAAAGCACAGAATTAATAAAGAGGCTCCAGCTGGATTGAAATGTACCAAGAAGTTATTAGAAATTGGAATAAAGAGAATGCAAATTATTTTATAAAGCACCAGGCTTTAACAAGTTCAAAAAAGGAAGAAAAATACTGCACTTCAAGCCATTAAGCACACTTTGGCTGCCGATACTGTCGCAGTGATGATGTTTAATTTGGTCCAACAGCTAGAGATCGTTTTTTAAAGGTACATGACTTAAGGTTATGTGCACAAGTTAAAAGATCCTTAGTCACTAAACAAGTTTTTTCGTGCTTAGTTATTGCAGAATGTACATTCAATGTTTTTTTGTTGTTTTTTTAAAGATCTTGACAGTTGTCGAGAAACTGAACCATCTAAACAGGCTATATACAACACATTTACATTAAATATGTATACGATGTCACACAACCTCCACCGCTCAGCTTAGATTTCACCAATTCAACAATTGGAATACACAAATTTTGTTTTTAAGTTTGTAAGTCTCAAAAGCCTCTAATTTAATTTGCCCCTTTGTGTACAAATGGCGCCCATGTGTGCCATTTGTACACACATGTGTGCCATTTGTACACACGTGTGCCATTTGTACACACACGTGTGCCATTTGTACACACGTGTGTGCCATTTGTACACACGTGTGCCATTTGTACACACGTGTGCCATTTGTACACACACGTGTGCCATTTGTACACACATGTGTGCCATTTGTACACACGTGTGCCATTTGTACACACACGTGTGCCATTTGTACACGCATGTGTGCCATTTGTACACACATGTGTGCCATTTGTACACACATGTGCCATTTGTACACGCATGTGCCATTTGTACACGCATGTGCCATTTGTACACACATGTGTGCCATTTGTACACACATGTGCCATTTGTACACGCATGTGCCATTTGTACACACATGTGTGCCATTTGTACACACATGTGCCATTTGTACACACATGTGCCATTTGTACACACCTGTGTGCCATTTGTACACACATGTGTGCCATTTGTACACACATGTGTGCCATTTGTACACACATGTGTGCCATTTGTACACACATGTGTGCCATTTGTACACACACGTGTGCCATTTGTACACACACGTGTGCCATTTGTACACACATGTGTGCCATTTGTACACACATGTGTGCCATTTGTACACACATGTGTGCCATTTGTACACACACGTGTGCCATTTGTACACGCATGTGTGCCATTTGTACACACATGTGTGCCATTTGTACACACGTGTGCCATTTGTACACACGTGTGCCATTTGTACACACGTGTGCCATTTGTACACACACGTGTGCCATTTGTACACGCATGTGTGCCATTTGTACACACATGTGTGCCATTTGTACACACGTGTGCCATTTGTACACACATGTGTGCCATTTGTACACACATGTGTGCCATTTGTACACACATGTGTGCCATTTGTACACACGTGTGCCATTTGTACACACATGTGCCATTTGTACACACATGTGTGCCATTTGTACACACACGTGTGCCATTTGTACACACGTGTGCCATTTGTACACACATGTGCCATTTGTACACACATGTGTGCCATTTGTACACACGTGGGTACTCCCCTTGCTCTTTCCATTTTAAACCCATGTCCTTAAACTACTGGGATCACTTTATATTTCTCGGTAATTATTTTCAGGAATAGGAGATTAATAATAATTGATCAAAAGAATCAAATTTTTCAACTTAAAATGTTAAATGTTCTGATCCCAATTTAAGCCACAGGTGATGATCTGTTATGAAATATGACAAATTATGACCCCCTGATCAAACCAGAGTACCTAAGCAACTTCCTTATAGTACGTATTGTGTGTTAGTCACAGAACCACATTTTCTAACAGACAAAGTTGATTATACAACGCCCATTCTAGTGGAGTTGGGACGTTGCGTAAAATGTAAATAAAAACAGAATACAATGATTTGCAAATCCTGTTCAATCTATATGCAGCTGAATACACTACAAAGACAAGATATTTAATGTTCAAACTGATCAATATTGTTTTTTTGCAAATATTCTCTCATTTTGAATTTAGCACTGTGTTACGTCACCTTTACTTTTAACAACATTCAATAAGCGTTTGGGAACCGAGGACAGTAATTGTTGAAGATCTGTAGGTGGAATTCTTTCACATTCTTGCTTGAAGTACAACTTCAGTTGCTTAACAGCCCAGGGTTTTGTACTTCATAAAGCACCACACATTTTCAATTGGAGACAGTTCTGGACTGCAGACAGGCCAAGTCCAGTAAGCACAGTCTTATTATAAAGCTACGCTGTTGTGACACGTGCAGAATGTGGCTTAGGATTGTCTTGCTGAAATAAGCAGGGACGTTCCTGAAAAAGACATTGCTTGGACCTTTATGTACCTTTCAGCATTAATGATGCCTTCACAGATGTGCATTGAAAATGTGGCACATTATGAAGTGCAAAATACAACATGAAAAAAAAACTATATATCAAGCAAAAATGTGAAAGAATACCACCTAGAAAGTTTAAACAATTAGTGTCCTTAGTTCCCAAATGCTTACTGAGTGTTGTTAAAGGAAAGGTAATGTATCAATGGTAAATTCAAATTTAGTGAATATGTGCAAATAAAATAAAAGTTGATCAGTTTGAACATTAAATATGTTGTCTTTATAGTGTATTCAACTTCATATAGGTTAAACAGTATTTGCAAATCATTGTATTCTGTTTTTATTTACATTTACACAACGTCCCTACTTCATTAGCATTAGGATTCTAGAAAAGGATTTTAAACTCTTCCTGTCAGGTATGAATTGACAAAGTTGGCATGAAACATCCGATTGGCTCCATTCTGTACTTACAAAAGTTGGGTACAAAACATTCCAAAATTTATAGAGGGATACATTGAAAAAAAGAGGCAAATAACCAGAGTCCAACTCGAATGAGAAGCTAAATTAAATCTACACCAAATGAAAACAGATATAAGGCCACGCTGCAGGACTTGACCTCCAGCAGGACGCCAGGGAGATAGGTCTGGTCGCTGCTCCGTGTCTGGGCCGCTCAGAGCAGCTCTACCTTGTTAGCTGTCCCACCACTTTCAGCAGAGTCTTGTTCTCCTGTTTGAGCTGCTCATTCTCATCTTCAATCTCATCCAGGTCCTGTGGAGAGTGTACAGCACACCAATGTTTGTTCCTTCTGCCACATGAATATTCAACACCTAGCCTCCTTGTGCCTCCGAGTGGGCCTGTTTAGGTTGTGCACCATAAGTCTGAAAGTTAAAACCAGTTTTACTCGATGAAAAGTGAGGTTGTCTTATAGCAGCAAATTAGTCATTAACAGCATTAATTAGTTGCAAATGATGGTGGCTCCAAGTAGCCACAGTTCTCTCTCATCAAGCTGACACTTCTCATTTATTCTCGCCTCCATCACCGCTTATGATTGCGTTGTTGAAAATGAGCTGAAAAACATTTGGAGGAAACTGAAGAGTTATCTTGAGGAGACACATGTGGGAGTCTGGGGAAAACGTATCTAATCTTTACTCTGGGATTTTTTTAAAGGAAAAATGCAAAGGAAATAAATTGGGTACCCAACCCATTTGTTTTTTAATGAAATCCTAATGTAAAGCATTCAGCAAACATTGTGTCCCCATTTTTTCTTTGAAATGTCCTTCTAAAGACCCAAAGTTATAATTAATCTTTAAAAGTGATCTTGATGAACAGTTCTTCAGATTCTCTGAAGGTTTTTGAAGGTTTAGGTGCTTTTTCACTCATTTTCAGGCTGCACCCTGATCATTCACAGGAATGTTGGACGGATATTGTTGTAATGGTGTCATTCAGGCAGTTGCTCTTCACCTAGAATACTGCTGCCAGAGTCCTGAACAACTGCATGAAAACTTGAGATGGGCATAAACTGTTCGATTCTTTAAATTAGGACTGAACACAAAAATATTTTATTGAAATTTACCACAAAAGTTGACTTTATTGTTTAGTTTATCATGTCAATTTATTTTCTATAAAATGTACATGTCGTAGATTCTTTTTATTTCCTATTTAAAATTTCACTGCTAGTCCTCTAATGCATATTCCTCGTTGTTTAAGGTAATGTTTTACTGTACTTTAAACATTACATTTCCAATCTGCTAATTGTAGTCTGTCTATTCTAGATATCTACTACAAGAAAAAAGAAATGAAAGAAGAGTAAATGCATCATATTATCTTAAATAAAATATTTGAGCATAAATGTCGTTTTGTCAAATTACTGCAGATATTTCAGTATCAACCTGATCATTCAGATTTTGTAACTGCTCTCAGAGAAATCTGGACCCAGTGCTCAACCAGCAGACAGTTGTTAATAATTAAAGGAGCTAGATATCTACCTCAGGAGTTGGTAAATGCCAGAATAATATTACCGTATTTTCCGCACTATAAGGCGCACCGGATTATAAGGCGAACCTTCAATGAATGGCCTATTTTAGAACTTTTTTCAATATATAGGGCGCACCGGATTATAAGGCGCATAGAATAGAAGCTACTGCAGTCAAACGTTTGACTGGGGTTACGTTATGCATCCACTAGATGGAGCTAAAGAGAATGTCAACAAAACAGTCAGATAAGTCAGTCAGTCAAACTTTATTAATACACTACAAACCAGCGTTCTGATAACTCGATTCACTCTCATGGTAAGGTCTCCTCTACATAGAATTTTATTGAATAGAGCCAACCGCACGTTAGGAATGCATTGGAGTCTATGAAGTGGAAATCAAACGTTAGTTAAAACGTGAAAGGGAACTTTTCCCTGATTCAGTAAACACGTTTGATGCACTAAATCAAACGTTAGAACATTCACAATATAGTAGCGTTAACTGTTGAATTCTCTCGCTGCTGCTCTATTCCCATGTTCGACTGCGTAGCTGACAGCCTTGAGTTTGAACTCAGCATCGTAAGCGTGTCTCTTGAAAGGTGCAATTTTGGGGTCGTTATACACACACAAGTGGTGTCGGACTAGGAGTAAGCACAGTACAGGTGTTTACCGCTATTACTTCGGCGACGCCCCTGACTACGGTAGCCGTAATGCTGCGAGCGGTGCGGCTTTGTAGTTTACCAGTCGTACTGAAACATTTTGACAGAGCGCCGTGTACAACCAGTATGGATCAACCAATTGACCAATTGATCCATATATAAGGCGCTCCGGATTACAAGGCGCACTGTGATTTTTTGAGAAAATTAATGGTTTTTAAGTGCGCCTTATAGTGTGGAAAATACGGTAATAGTAGCGGGAATATTGTTTTTAAGAAAGTCAATGCATGTTTTTACTTTGAAGCTCAAAATGTTTCTTATTACACATCATGATCAATAACACACCTTCTTGAACTTATGTGAACTCCAAAGATAGGAGTTCTCTCTCGAAAGCTTATCTAGGAGGAGATACAAATCCACAATCTAAGTGTTATCGGTTTTTTTTTTCACCCAAATAAACTTCTAGGGTGTCCAAGGGTTCAATCTTCCTCTGCAGAGATGTTAACTGGATCAGCCGTTATCTCCTGTCTGACATACAGCCCCTGCAGCACCCTCGCTCAGTGATATTTCTCAGGCCTCTTCCTGCATCCTTATATAAAGCCCTACTGTTAGAACAGGATCCATGTCCCTGTGATGCTATCAGAGAGATGTCTCCTGCAATATTGCACCCGTTGTGTTTACAGATGAGTTGTGTGGCGTTCGTCATAACAACAAAAGCAGACAGATAAAGCCAAAAGAGATTAATTCAACTTGCTGCCAAAAATGTGCACATCCCTGACTGCTATGTTTGATCTGCTTAGATTTTCCTTGGTTCCACAGAAATAAAAGATGTGTTTTCTCTGAATAGATTTGATAAAACAATTTTCTTCTGATATCTGCCATATTTGCTCCTAGAAAACCCAAAAGATAGATGTTCTGTCAAGCAATTTGAAGCCTTTGGATGAAGCAAAAGCAGGCAACGGTCCAGAGTTGAGCTGCGATCGTTGAGTGTCTGGGTCAAAAGGTTTAGAGGGTGCAGGAATTTATCGTCTTATAGACTGTTGGTGCAGAGAAAACAGGCTGAAGTGTGTGAGAGTGTCCTTGTTCAAAAATGCTTTTTATAATTTTTGTGCAAAGTTAATATTTGACTGGTATCAAAATGCCTAAGAAGATTTCTTTTCAGACAATTTGGAACTAAAGTTAACAAAGGAACTTACTATAAATTAGTCAGATTAAATTTATTGTAGAAACAGAAGATTGTTGTGTCAGGCAAGGATGCCCTTTATTAATAGTCAAGCACATAATCAACATTCAAAAGAGCCCCACCAATTTTAAAAGACATCACTAAAAAGCAGGTCATAATACCTAATATTCAACGTGACACATTTGAGGGTGACCTGTGAGAAACATATCTAATGAAAATATCTGGCTGATTGTGGATCAGTTTGACAATAAAGACAACACTGTATCTGCTGGGTATGGTGAACTTCAAAAGCCCTTCTTTAGAGGAGGAGTCCAGCTGTTAAATAACATATTTCCACTAAAATGGTGGCTGATTGTAATCTTTGCTTTCCCATCAGGCTGACAATACCACACTGATTGAGAAGTAGGTACGGTTGTAATTTCATGATCTTTTTGTTTGGCTTTTAGCTGTACTTTCATTGAATGTAAAATAGCACGAAAGGGAGGGGAGTGAAGTTCATTGGGAAAGTTTTCAATCAGATGTTTAAGTAACTTTTAAGGCTGCATTTTACACAGGTCATCTGCAAAAACATGCAAGACAAGCTGTTGTAAAACATAAACTCTAAGCTCGTTTTGACGTATGCATTGTTTAACACAAAGTTTTTCTGTTTGAATCCTAGTCATGTGAAGACTAAATATGTTGTTCAGCCCACAAAACCCTCAGAACTGTTATACACAACTTCAGTAAAATGCCAAATGATTTTAAAGTCTACACAGGCTGCCCACACTTTGCAAGGACAAAGAAATACTTAAAATATCAGACGACAGCACATATAATGATGATGGAGGCTGCACTTACCAGGTTCAGCAATTCGATTTCCTCCTTCTGCTTCTCAATGACCTCATCTTTGTCTTGCAGGGTCTTCAGCAACCTGGATTGTTCCTGTAGCACAAAGGCCAGCTCCTGCAGAAGCGTATGACTGTATTTAGGTTCAGAAAGAATCACTAAACCCAGGAAGCTTTGCAATTAGTCGGCCTACTTACACATAAAATGCTTTTTACATTCTCAAACATACAATAGAACATTACTGCGTAAAAAGAACAGAATAACCATTATACAGACAATTATGTTAGATTTTTGGTCTTGCAATTGTTTATTACAAGAGTATTACTCGAGCCATTCAGAGTTCCTGCACATTTTCCATTTGTAAATTTATAAAGTTTAAAATTCCATATTTTTCGAGGCTCAAATTTCCTGGGATCTTAGTCTCTTTCAGGCAGTTCGTAAAGCAAAATGCACAAGTTCACTGTGAATTCATGGCACCTGTTTCTAGGGTGATCATGCTTTCAATATGAAACCTGCAAAGACCGGAAAGAGACAAACAAAAGGCATGTGGGCGGACAGATTGGGTGGAGGGTCGGACGGAGGGATGGATAGATTAACCAAACAAATGGATAGATGTATAAGTACAAATGGACAGGTATGTAAAAGACTGTTGTCTATTGGACTGACGGATGGAGGGACAGACAAGAAGATTAATATATAGACAAACCGATGGATGAATTAATGAATCAATGAATGGACATATAAACAGAAAGATAAATGGATAGGAGGATGGATGGAGGGACAATGGTTGGATGGTTTGACAGATCACAGATAGATACAAGAACAGATGTATAGATGATGGATAAGAAGAAAGATGGTGGGCTGAAGAATGGATGGAAGCAACTTTTAAAGAATGGGATAGGATGTAAACTCTATAAATAATATTTCTCCATAATAGTGTTCCATAATAATATACACCCCGAAAATAATTAAATCCTAATTACATTTCAGATTTAACCAGAATGTGCGGGATTAATGGCCATCTGAAAGAAAGAAGTCCAAATGAATAAATCCCAATGTTCATGCTAGACCTGAACCTTTATTAGAAAGTTTATATTTTTATTTAGCTGATCGGTGATGGAACATGATAAAAAAAAAAAAAAACATTAGAATATCAGTTGACCACAATAACAAACTCTTAAATACATTTCCTACTATCTAATTCTGCTTCCTTCAGTTCCCCAGAATATCTGAACAAGCAAACGGTACCTAAAAGCCAGTCTTAAAATCTGCCTACGTCCACAGCTTGAAATTCAATATTTCTCTTAATGCAATAAGACTGCGGGGTAAAGCCTTTGAACACATCAGATTACATTTTCAAACATATTGTTCTTTTATCACGTTAACGCAGCTCAAGCCATTATTTCCACATTGTACTTTTTCTGTTGTGGGTGCAAATAGATATGAAAGTGTCTCCATAGTGACCAATTGTGGAAATCATGAAGAGGAAGTAAATGTTTTAAAAAGAAAATCTTTTAAAAAGGACATAACTAAATCTTTGAACTCCCACATAGACGCCAGAACAAATACTTTTTGTATCCGTTTTAAACCAATACACAAACAAGAGCTGAAATCTCAGTAGCTTTTCAGGGTTCAACTTGTTTGATGAGACATGCCTAAAGTTTGTTTGCTTATGTGCGAAACAATTAACTCAAGAACTTCTGCATGGTTTTGGTGGAGGTTTTCGGTCTTTGTCGAGGATCTAAAGTATAAATCTCTGGCAAACAGACCATCATCAAAGCTCAGCTATGTGCATAAAAGTGACAGAAACAACCAGCAAACTGTTTCCACAGCACTCCTAATCATTTGACCCTAAGAAACAACTTGCGATGAAGTCAGGGAGGTCACCGCAGTACTTACTTTAAAAACCTTCTTACCAAAGCCACTCGGGTGATATTTGATTTCGAGTGGAGTTTTTAAACTGTGGAAGCAGTGAGAGGTTGAGTGTCTGATAGCGGCGTGCAAGAGGAAAATAAATATCTGTACTGTTAAAGGTCATCTCTTCCAACGACAGTGAGGATTTCTGCTACAGTTTTCAGGAAGGCAAAAATTCAGCAGCTAGACAAATAACTCAAATTGGAAAAATTATCTGAGCAGAGCTCTTTTTATTAAGGCATTCAATATAACAATCCAATGTTGCAGAGGAGGGAAACATTGAGATGATCCAATTTTGATTTGAAATATCAATCACAAGTACAGTGAGATTAGGGGTCTGTAAAATCTCTTGTTGGGACTTGCTTTCGATTGTTAGTTTCTGTCTTGTGTTACCCAGGTGCAACTCACATCCTATAAAAGTACAGGTACATAGAGAAAAGGGCAGCAACTACAGCTGAGCCACTAAGATAAGGTCATCTACACTAAGACCGAATGTTATTAAAGACTTTCCACTGTGTTGTTCAGTGTTTTCCATGTCCGTCTTGCATGAACAGCCCAGTTTTGGGCCAAGGTTTAATAAGGTCCTAAAGCATATCATCATTTGTGGGCCAGTTCAAGTTAAATCCTTCAGCCACCACAATGCAGTTGATGTTGCTTTTTATGCTTGCCGTCTGGTGCACGTATTTCTCTTTTTTTTTCATTCTGAATTTACCCACAACTTATTTTACATTTATTTAATTAGTTTTACTTTATAAAAGACATTTGAAATGATTTATACAATGCATAGCACTTCAGATAAAGTGCTTATTTTAAATGTTTTCTCCCTTTATTTAATTTGCAAACACACACACACCTAAGAGCAAGAGTAACCAGTTAACCAAACATGTATATTTTTGGAGAGCAGGAGGAAGCTGGAGTAACCGGAAAGAACTCACGCATGCATGGGGACAACATGCAAACTCCAAGTAAGAAAAACCAATCCCATGATCCCAATACATGACTTTTTTGCTGCAAAGCAGCAGTGTTAAGAATGGTGCCACCATGCAGCCTGTCCCTTTAATAGTACAGGTCCTTCTCAAAATATTAGCATATTGTGATAAAGTTCATTATTTTCCATAATATCATGATGAAAATTTAACATTCATATATTTTAGATTCATTGCACACTAACTGAAATATTTCAGGTCTTTTATTGTCTTAATACGGATGATTTTGGCATACAGCTCATGAAAACCCAAAATTCCTATCTCACAAAATTAGCGTATTTCATCCGACCAATAAAAGAAAAGTGTTTTTAATACAAAAAACGTCAACCTTCAAAAAATCATGTACAGTTATGCACTCAATACTTGGTCGGGAATCCTTTGGCAGAAATGACTGCTTCAATGCGGCGTGGCATGGAGGCAATCAGCCTGTGGCACTGCTGAGGTCTTATGGAGGCCCAGGATGCTTCGATAGCGGCCTTTAGCTCATCCAGAGTGTTGGGTCTTGAGTCTCTCAACGTTCTCTTCACAATATCCCACAGATTCTCTATGGGGTTCAGGTCAGGAGAGTTAGCAGGCCAATTGAGCACAGTGATACCATGGTCAGTAAACCATTTACCAGTGGTTTTGGCACTGTGAGCAGGTGCCAGGTTGTTCAGAAATGTCTTTCTGTGTCTTACCCTCTTGCTTGAGGGTGTCAATAGTGGCCTTCTGGACAGCAGTCAGGTCGGCAGTCTTACCCATGATTGGGGTTTTGAGTGATGAACCAGGCTGGGAGTTTTAAAGGCCTCAGGAATCTTTTGCAGGTGTTTAGAGTTAACTCGTTGATTCAGATGATTAGGTTCATAGCTCGTTTAGAGACCCTTTTAATGATATGCTAATTTTGTGAGATAGGAATTTTGGGTTTTCATGAGCTGTATGCCAAAATCATCCGTATTAAGACAATAAAAGACCTGAAATATTTCAGTTAGTGTGCAATGAATCTAAAATATATGAATGTTAAATTTTCATCATGACATTATGGAAAATAATGAACTTTATCACAATATGCTAATATTTTGAGAAGGATCTGTAACCCTATCAATAACACAGGAAATCACTTTCAGTCTAATTAGCAAATTGTCCACTTTATAGGAGGGGCAGATGTGCTTGTTTCCTTTTATTAGCAATATTTACCTTCAAGGAAAAGTGAGCAGCCATGATCGGTACGCAACAAAAAACCTTTACAAAATTCTCTAAACCTCCAAGGCCTTCGCTGAGCATCTGTATTCATACCACTATTAAATAACACATTTATGTTTAGTACGTACTAATTATATGACCTCTGAATGGCAATGCGTTTACCGGATTTCAGTTAACGGTATCACAGTAAAAGACGCTGAATACAAATGCATATCTTACTTATTAGATGAATTAAAAATAAAATACTGTTTCTTTCTCTTCTGTTATGCAGCAGTTTGTGTTGGTCTATTATTATGAAACTTTATTTAAAAGGGGACAGAGTGTACAGCTCAACCCTAAATGTCGCCATTTGATGCACTGTTCCATACAACATCCCATTAAAATGCAGTGAACAATAATGAAATGCAATGATCAAGTTCCAGAAGTCAACTAATATCACGCCTGTTTGGCAGGAAAAGAAGATTTCTCAAAACCTCACCTGAGAGCAGATGCTCTGTTTAGTCACCCTTTATTTCCCTATCTAAGGTTAGGCATGTGATGACAAGTACAACATTGCTTGTGTTTCTGTGGAGGCGGAGAACAACAGCTCCGCGTACGTACCCTCTCCAGCTCCTCCACCCTCTTCTCCAGACTTCCACCCCCACCCTCTCTGCTGTGGCGGTTTTCTCGCTGTCTGCTGTTCCCACCGTCCTCCTCTTCACTCGCCTGTCTTGCAGAGCTGTAACAAAACAAAACAGACCATATGTAAACCTTGCTTAACTTTAATATCAGTCCTTTAACTTCATGTCCTTCATGAAGTTGTAAAAAATAAAAAATAAAGTGACATTCAGGTCTTATTGTCTCATTCCAAGTGTCGTATATTAACATCAAGGCTGTTTTGACGGTATGAATCAGAGGCACATTATTGAACTTCAATAGGATGACACATCCATCATCAAAAGAACAGGTGGGCATATCTTCTGCGTATTTGCCCTTTTAATTAGGCCTGAAATATTAACACCCCCTCTACCTTTTATTCTTTTAACGGTGAAGAGGGAGGTACAAAGTTTGGTACAAAAAGGCTTCTGATTAAAAAATATTTTTTATATTCCAGACTCAAATAGCCTCCTGGCATGGCAGTGGCAAGTGTGCGTCACTGTTGTTAAGTTGTAAAGAAAAGAAATGGATTTAAAGGGTTCTGAATTAACCTTGAGCAGAACACAAATCTTATCTTAATTTTCACTTGCAGCTTATTGCACAAATCAACTAAAAAATTATTTACTCGTCCAGTTTGTTTTCTGATTGGCCTTTTTCAAATAATTATCGATGGGGGGGGGGGAAACTCTTGAATTGTTTTCTTTGCAACCAAGACTGCAAAAACTCCCAATAACTGATGGAAGCAAAATGTGACAGGTTTACAACATTTCCATGCCAGAGAATCTAATTAGTGTGGCATCTGCAGGTTTCAGTTAAATGCCTGTAGGGGGACTGTTCAAATAATTTCTCTGCTGAAGTAGACACCAATGCTGTTTGGAATACAAAAGAACAAGTGTAACCTTTTTGTTCCATCTGTACTTTTTTCAGGACCTGCCCAATAGGGCTGTAAGATAACAGAAAATCTTGTGAGGCTATAATAACGTCATTTTGTGATGACAATGTCAGATGCAATATATGCCTACTGTCACTAATGTCACCTCACCTGCAAGGGAAGAGGCTGGAGCTAATATCTCAATTTAAGCAAAGCAACTAAATAAAGTTATGATATTTCAACATAGGGTTTAGACTCCAGAGTAGATAAGAGTCCAGCCTCTCTTGAAACATATGTCTGAGGGGAGAGACATTGGGTGAGTATGGAAATATCCATCCCAACATGTATGAAAGACACTTTCTGGTCCAGAACCGTTTTCCTCAGACAGTTTGCTTTGTTTGGGCAGGTTTGAGAGGCTCATTTGGAATCTGGTGGCAACCAAACAAGCACTTTGAGCTGCCAGAAAAGGTGGATCTAGGGCTGCTCCCCAGTGAAGCTTAGTGCTGGGGGAAAGCAAATGGACGATTTATTAAATCAAATAGTCAAAAGCCAAGAAAGGAGGGGACGCTCTTATTTATATGATTTATGTACATACTGTATATACAGTCATATTCAATAATTACAATGTGTGTTCCAGTGAGGATTGTTTGTCTGATTAAGAGTATTTTTTTAAAATGACATTTAAGCATTTATAAAACATATCTAACATATCTATAAAAAGCCTACATTTCTGTATTTCATCAGCAGTGGGCAGTAAATCTTCATAATTACCAGAAATAAAGGCTTGTGAGCAGGTAATCTATATAATGTGTTTCACTTTATGAGCCAAGTTACTGAAATTAATGAAATTTTCAATAATTCTAATTTACTGAATGGGTTTGTATAAGAGCTGAGTTATACGGACAAAAAAAAACCAAAATATATTCTGTATAACAGTTTAAATAGTTACAATATGGTTTCAAGTTAAGGTTCTAGCTTTTTAATAAAGCACTAATAAATAATTTAAATTTAAATATTTTCATAAACTAAAAACTGTATTCCCTTCAGATTTGCAGGACCTTATCGATTAATAATGACACTTTCTTAACTAGCAATGTATTGAAGTAAAACTTCTATTAGCAAAACAGTTTAAAAGAGCAAATATTTTCAACTACAACCTACAAAAACTTTCATATACAAAAATATCTTGAAAGAATTAGAGAAAATGTCAAAAATAAACATTTTATTGCCCTCAAAGCAGCATGATATCATCTACATGAGGCATTTTACCATCTCATTATTTACTATGAAATTCAAAATCAAAATCTCATTAGGTCAAAACAGTGTTTTAGCTTCCAGGACTACAGTGACATTAATCACACACAGCAGGTGTATTTTTATACTGTGACATTTACAGAACCAGCAGCTTATTTTTGTTGCTTTCTTCAAAGAGCAAAGTATTGCAGAGGCCATTGCTTTTCATTCAAAGATCCAAAGAGTTCTTGAAGCTTTCTCCTTGACAAGGTATATTCCACTTGTCTCTTGATGCTCTTCAATGCAGCTTTTCTTATATGTTCTTGTGCATGAGCATGTTGAAAGGTATACATTTGAAATAGAAACAACAAGAATAAAAAGATCTTAACATGATGCTTCTAAAAAGCTAAAACTAAAAAGCATGCCTTCGGTCTCCTTTCACGCACCTCTTCCTGTCAACTCCGGTGTCGCCCAGAAACACTCAACAAGGGTTCTCCAGGATGCACAGCAGGGGCTGAAGTCGAGCCTAAACATCGGCCTCAAGACTAAATATCACACTGTGGCCCATTAGTACCCCGCAGAGTTAGGTCTGAGGGAGTGAGAGGCTGAGCCAATCACACACTCCTGGGAGTCTCAGCAGGAGAGAGGGGAAAGCACAAACAGGAGGGGAAGCAGCAGCAGCAGCCACAGGTATACCAGTGTCTTTCCACAAACTCCAATACTGATGCAGAATAAGCCAAACCTTTACCGGAAGCCACACCACAAAGTAAGAAAGCTCAACCCTAACATATACCATTAACATATAATGCTTATTCTTCACTAAGCAGGACATTTGTCAGTTTATAAACAGTAAAAATAGAGCTGAATGTAGTCAATTTATTACCGGTAACATATGTGAAAAATGTCACTTGAATGCACCCCTCAAGGCCAGTCTGCATATGTACCCACTAAAAGCTCTGTAGATGTGCAAATTAATCTGAAACATGATAATAAACAATCAAACTGAATTAAAGACAAAAATCAATGATGGATGGATAAATGGATTTTATTATTATTTATTTTTTGAATTCGCTCTTGGTTGTTGAATGAGTCTAAAGCAGTTAACTACTGGAATGAAATAGGTTTTTGATTTTTCTTGTTAAATACGTTTCCATTTAAAAATGTACAGTGTTGTGAAAAAGTATTTGCACCTTTACAGGTTTTAACACTTAAGATTTCAGATTAAACTACATTTTTTTTTAATCACACAGCCCATCCAACCAATTACCAAAAAAAGGTTTTCTAATGATGATTTCATGATTTAAAGGGAAATTCTATCCAGATCAATGTGGCCCTATGAGTAAATGGAATTAGACCCTTTTGTTAAATCATTAAAACATTGTCTGTAAATAACTTTGTTATTTACAGACAAACTAATGCCCGATTACTGCCTGCCCAGCAAACTGAACCTGGCTGATAAAGTCAGATAAACATCTCAACAAGCAGCACATCATGTCCGTCAACAAACCACAGTGAGAGATATTGACCCTAAATGGAGAAATCAAGACACAGTGGAGAACCTTTCAAGGAATGCCTGGGTGACCAAAATTACTCCAGTGCATCAGCAAATAATCTCAGGCGGCAATCACAGCAGGTCTTGATGCTCAATTCAGATTTTTGGCTGAAATCTGATTTTTTTTGCAAGGTGGTTCACACTAGTATTTAATTGCGACCGCCGTCAGGCTTCAGTCAGAGCGGCTCACGACCAAATACCGACCGGTATGCACAGGAGGAGGATATTAACGTCACACAGTTGTTGAGCAATGGGAACTGACAATGACCACATCATAAGACAAAGGCAAGAAAACAGACAGCACAACTATTAAAAATAGCCTTTTGTGGAGCAGTGACTGCTACTTCTGTAGAAAGGTCTGAGTGCATGCGTAGTCAGAGTTAGGACAATGGCTTGAAAGTCAGATGAAATGACATGACTGTTCAGACTGCGGACGCTTTAAAAATTGTATGTATGTAAGAAAAGAAAAGAATTTGTACCGTTCAGACTGCTATAAAAAAAGTCAGATATGGGTCGCATATTGGCAAAAAATAAAAAACGAATTGGATTCAGGTCGCATTTGCCTCTTGTGTGAATGTAGCTTAAGAGGACCCAAATGATGTAGGAAGATCACTGAAAGCTCTGCAGACCTCAATCTCGAGGAGTCCCAATCAAATATTATGCAGACGTATGAGACAAGAATGGAACGTCCTGGAAGGTGTGATTCCAATTAAACCAGGTGTAAAACTAACAAAGCATTTCAGCAAAAAAAACAAAAGCATCATACCAGCATTCAAACATGGTGGTGGTAGTGTGATGGTCTAGGGCTGCTTTGTTGCTTCAATGAAACTATCATCTTAAAAACATCAACAATTTCTCACTTAAGCGACTAATCATCACAACAGTATGATTCTAAAAAAAGAAAAAAAAAAACTCACGCCTTAAAGTGTTTTGCCTAACATACGTTAGAACAATTAACCAGTGGAAAGGAATGTTTTGAAGACAGTAAATTGAACAGTGCTTTGTATTGTCACTCTTTTAGCCATCTTGCACAGCCCAGCCCACCTGGCAGGTTACCTGTTGCATAATCGCAGAGTGTTCAAGTGTAGCCAGGCCAGCTGATGGGGCAGAAGCCATAATTATTGCACAGACTGAATGTCAGCTTGAGAAACAGGCTCGGGGCTGAACTACAACTGCTCACTTTGATTGCAGACAGCAAAACAAATATTTGCTGTATCCTCCTTGGTTATAAAGTAAAATAAAAAAATAAATAGTTGTGTCTTGATACTTTACACCTGATCAAACAAAACAGTAACTGGAATAGAAAATATGTTTGCCAGGAAAAAAGGACAAGGATAATGTTTGTAGATGTTTTTGAGAGGAAACAGTTTGAAAGCCTTTCATCAAATGCCAGAGCAAAGATAAACCAAAGTGACCCAGTCATTTTCCGCAAAACCTTTCAAAGCAAACCATTTGCTTTCAGCACTCGATGCCTGCCACAGCAGGGAAGTGATGGCCTGAACAAAGTGTCAAAGGTCCAGATGGTGTCCTGTCAGCTACTGTTCAAAAAACAGCCATCAGCTATCATCCTTCTTGAACCATAACAGCAAGAAACAAGCTGCACTGAGAGAAGAAAATACTGGATACTCTAAACAGTCCAACAATTTCAGGGGAAATCTTGCAATTGTTATCACCAGACTTCTATTCATTCCTTTGACAGATTAGTCAAAAATAAGACTATATATCTAATCAAAATTCAAATATGAATCTTACCTCTTATAAAGTCCAGATCCAGCTCTCGGGGTTTCCTGCAAAACAAATGGAAAATGATGTCTAATTTACACACAGAATGCATAAAGAGAAAAACATCAATGTGTTCGTTTAATCTGCCTGAGGATTTGTTAGCTCACCACAAGAAAAGAAACATCCACAGAAATACGACAAATTCATCAGGAGCCTTAGGTTGTGTATGAAAGTTTAAAGGCAGCAGCTGCTGAGCTGATATAGATGGGCTTTGTTTCATTTCATAGTTCACCAGGAACTCTGTAGCCTCAAGTTGGAAAATGCAATCTTGTTTTGAAACATAGAAGTGACGTTTTTTTTTTGCTCTTATTTTTCTCATTATTGTACAACCTTAAAAAGATCTAAAGTTTAGATCTATCAGAAAGAGAATGACATCGCCCTTAAGAAAAATAAAACTGAAGTGCGTCACAGGTTCTGAGAGATGAATATGGATCTCTATTTTCCTGAGCAGTGAAGAGTCCAACCTCAGAGCAACAGAGCTGCTTCAGAGAAATTTAAAAACGATGTTAGCAACATCATCAGTAAATTTCCACCACAAAAATGGATTTAGTCTTAAGGAAGTAGATGTTTTAAGGGTACCATTATCTACGTACAATATTGGGTCTGACCATACTAACTAGGTTAACTAGGTTAGAGTCATTCTACAATTACAGAAATTAATGATCGATATAAGACAAGTGTTATAAATTACATTTCTGCCGTCCATTGCTCAATTCTGTTTTCTCGTACATGGTCTGTTTTTGCAAAAACATATAGTTTTACAGGTACACCATCTCTAAACACATGTAAAATACAAATATATTAGGATTAGCATTTAGTAATAATTCAAAACATAGTAACAACTGCATAGCTTTTAATTTGGCAATTGTTTTTATTGTGTACCTCAGATGTGCATTCTTCATATTTTAAGTTCATTGTTTTTTCCCTCATTTCTAAAGTCATAATACCTGTGTAAATCTACCAAACACATCCACTGACAATGCTTACCTCAATCACAGATGGATTTCAATAAATATGCTGTCTAAATGTAAATGTGTGTTTACTCCTATGCCTCTGCACAATGGCATATGTTGAATAAAGTATGAGGAATCTGTAAAAGGAAATAAATTCCTCCTGAACTGAGCTTGAATATGCCAAAGCTTCCATTAGCAATCAAAACTGCTGCTGCGCCAGTGTTTTTAAGCTCATTTGAAACAGACGAACAGAGGTAATGTGACACAGAAATCTATCTGTCAATACTGCAATAAAATGGGAATTCTTTCCCAAATATCTAAACTAAACACAGAAAACCATTTAATCAAATCCTCATAAAAACACAATTATTCATGATTCTGACTGGATAAGGTTTCTAAGCCACTCTTTAAATGTGTTTTTCCAAAAGCCACTTGAAATCAGGGGACAAGATTAAAGAGATTACATTTAGGAGTCTTTTTTTTATTTAACAAAGACCAGTTAGTGTGAACCGTGCGCTGCTTAAAACCTTTAAAGAACAATGACTGAGAGCACATCCTGCCATCCAGAGGTTTTTAATACAGGAACAGACTAAACAAAGCTGAACAAGAAGCATGGTGAAGGTAGCATCATGGTTCGTGACTGCTTTGCTCCATGAGGTGTAAATGCCTTTTAATTTTTCAAAAAAGTATGAAAAATTCTGGGAACTATATCAAAGGAAAACTAAATGTTCAACATGATATTTCATTCAGAAGAATTTTTACATAAACTGATTTAAAAAATCCCTCTTTCATGCTGTGTCACTAGCAGATACAAGGAGTTATCTGTGTTTTAGTGGATAAAAAAAAGATGCTGGGAGTTCATTAAATGTGGTGTTTCTAATCTGGACAGAATTCATTACATTCAGTAAGGAAACTAAAACTTATCTAGTAAAGATAGAACATATCGTATAATTTAAAGTCAATCAACTTTGATTTGTCACTTTATACATCTTTTCACATTTTGGTACAGCTATTCACTTCATCACTAAAATAGAGCAGACCACTTCTCAACATCATCTCCATTCTGTGGGTTTTCTGCAGAACCCTGAGCCGGGCTCACTGTGTAAACTTGTATAATGACTGGACATTTAAAGGCCCATTATTTATGTCTTGATCGCTCTTTAAATTCTAAATTCTCCTGCCGTTTGCAGATGCCGCTTATGAAAAGATTACCTTTAAGAGTACTGGGAGATAAGACAATACATATCGTGGGGACGATAGAAAAGTGTCTATTGTGCTACTTCTCTTCTATCGTTTCTAACATACAGGGGTTGGACAATGAAACTGAAACACCTGGTTTTAGACCACAAGAATTTATTAGTATGGTGTAGGGCCTCCTTTTGCGGCCAATACAGCGTCAGTTCGTCTTGGGAATGTCATATACAAGTCCTGCACAGTGGTCAGAGGGATTTTAAGCCATTCTTCTTGCAGGATAGTGGCCAGGTCACTACGTGATACTGGTGGAGGAAAACGTTTCCTGACTCGCTCCTCCAAAACACCCCAAAGTGGCTCCATAATATTTAGATCTGGTGACTGTGCAAGCCATGGGAGATGTTCAACTTCACTTTCATGTTCATCAAACCAATCTTTCACCAGTCTTGCTGTGTGTATTGGTGCATTGTCATCCTGATACACGGCACCGCCTTCAGGATACAATGTTTGAACCATTGGATGCACATGGTCCTCAAGAATGGTTCGGTAGTCCTTGGCAGTGACGCGCCCATCTAGCACAAGTATTGGGCCAAGGGAATGCCATGATATGGCAGCCCAAACCATCACTGATCCACCCCCATGCTTCACTCTGGGCATGCAACAATCTGGGTGGTACGCTTCTTTGGGGCTTCTCCACACCGTAACTCTCCCAGATGTGGGGAAAACAGTAAAGGTGGACTCATCAGAGAACAATACATGTTTCACATTGTCCACAGCCCAAGATTTGCGCTCCTTGCACCATTGAGACCGACTTTTGGCATTGGCATGAGTGACCAAAGGTTTGGCTATAGCAGCCCGGCAATGTATATTGACCATGTGGAGCTCCTGACGGACAGTTCTGGTGGAAACAGGAGAGTTGAGGTGCACATTATGTTTTTTGGATACAATTCGGGTTAGCACCCAAACATCCCTTTCAGACAGCTTCCTCTTGCGTCCACAGTTAATCCTGTTGGATGTGGTTCGTCCTTCTTGGTGGTATGCTGACATTACCCTGGATACCGTGGCTCTTGAAACATCACAAAGACTTGCTGTCTTGGTCACAGATGCGCCAGCAAGACATGCACCAACAATTTATCCTCTTTTGAACTCTGGTATGTCATCCATAATGTTGTGTGCATTTCAATATTTTGAGCAAAACTGTGCTCTTACCCTGCTAAGTGAACCTTCAAACTCTGCTCTTACTGGTGCAATGTGCAATCAATGAATACTGGTTACCAGGCTGGTCCAATTTAGCCATGAAACCTCCCACAATAAAATGACAGGTGTTTCAGTTTCATTGTCCAACCCCTGTAATTTTATCAATAAATCAATAAATAATCAATAAGAAAATCAATAAATAATTTCATAAAGTAGGCTACGATGAATGTATTAGTGTTGTCACTTTGCATACACTCAATTTATATATGTGATAAACAAGAATAAAAAATAGGTTTTTCGCAAAGAAGCTCCGTCTTGTGGTTTTGCGACATGACGCTGCTTTACGTTATGTGACTCACATGCCGGTTTGTGACATGCTTTACGTTATTTAACTCATGAGCGCTGAAAGATGGAGCCGCCAGAGGCTGAAGTCTCATACCCGGGGTTGCAACAAACAGAGACAGGTACGCAGACAGCCCAAGAAAAAGCTCTTTTACCAAAAATGGGGGCTACGTCTGTGATTTGGATACATTTTGGGTTCAAGAAGCTGCTACTGCAGCTCTACCTCTGCCTCATCTGTTGTCATTTGATATACATATATTGCTGCACTAAAATGTATTTTTCTCATTTGTGACAGTTCAGTTAAATGTTACGGACCCCGCGAGGGGACATGGGGAAATGTTTTTTCTTTTGCGTTCGCTCGCAATAGTCTTTGCGTTATCTCGCAATACTTTGTGGGAGACCCGTTTTGGAAATTTATACAGTTTTATTTTGAAATCGGACTTAAATACAAGGATCTTCAATCAGACATAAAGACAGTTATTATCAACAAGTTGTCAAACTACTGAACTCTGGACAATAATACTGCACGAAACCACATCTGTGACACTTTATTTGCTTATTGCTGCTGCATGATGTGTACTTTTTTTGCTTTTGTTTTCATATTGAGTTGAACGGTTCTTCTTATCTTAAGCATTTAATCGCATTGTTGACAGCATGTGAACCTGCATATGACAAATAAACCATATCAATGCCATATCAGTGCTGTTTGTTTTGTGAGAAGTTTGTCATCTGTGCTCCTGTAACAAAATGCACAGCTTTCTCAAGGTGATTAACAACTTTTGCGAGCGAACGCAAAAGTATTGCTTGGGGACACAAAAGAAAAAAATCCCCCATGTCCCCTCGCGGGCTCTGTAAATTGTCACTTTAAAATAAAGTTGGAAAAAAGTAAGCGAAGACATTATTTTTCAGAGAATAACCGAAAAATTGGGGGTATATTGTGATATATATCGTTATTGTGATATAAAATAGTCTTTATCGTGATATATGGTTTTTTCCATATCCCCCAGCACTAACCTTTAATATTCTTTTATGTTGTAAAACAGGGCTGCCCTTCTGACTACTAATGAGGATCAGCTTTTCGTGAGGCATTTAATAATTTTATTAGTAAACGCAAAAACAAAATCCACGTGGCCTTTTCAAGAAGAACAAAGGCTCTGATGCTGGGAGACAACTCCTAGATCTTAAAACAGGAAAACATGTTTTTAAATTAAAACATTTGCAGATTTTTACTGACATTTACTCAACATTTAACTGAAACTGTTAAGGTTAAATCAGATTCTTCTGTGCCTTACAGGTCTATTGTTAGACAGAATGTTTTGCCCTACTCACATTTTATAAAGAACCTGTCAGAGTTCGACACCAGCTGAAGAAAAACATCTCAAAATGCCAATTTTTGATGGAGTGAGGCTGGAAACATGACTAGTGTTCACTCTAAGCACCTGCAGTCACGTTCAGCCTTCGTCTTGATTTTGACAGCTACATTTAATGATTAAAGAAAAATAACCATAAGAGCATGCTTTATCTTATCAGACAACCTAAAATTCTTGAAAGTATGAGCACAAAATCAATCACAACGTTTTCTAGACAAAACCCTTTTCTAATGGAAGTGTCGTTAACACATGAAAGTTTAGAGTGAGCGGTCTTACTTTTGGATGAGCTTAAGTGAGGAGGGAAGACTTCTCCTCTCACACCAAAAACACTCTCTCCTAAACATTGAAAGGCAGAAGGACGTGGACACAGAGCAGTTCAAGCTGTAACAGGTAGTTCTAACCGGGTCAGCAGCCAGACCACGGAGGTAACAGTAGGCGTTTGTCAGCATAAATTGTCTCAGGTAAGAAAATACATTTAACTGTAATTTACAGTTTGTGTGCGTTTTCTCTCAATACAAAACAGAATTTTGCAGATTGCTTAAATGCATACATAAATACATAATAATCAAAAATATCTCTTTCCAAATATTAGATTGTGTATCAGAATTTTGACTTCCAATCTGTCTTGTGACAGATGCTATATTACTATAATGCACTTAAACCATCATGTGAATGGAAAATGCCATTTATACTAAGAAATGGGAGACTTTCACCTGTTTCCATTCATTGCCAATGTGTTTTACAACCAAATCACACCTGGAAAATATAAAAGTATACATGAAGAGCAAGATTTGGCCATCTTGAGATACAAGCCTGAACCCATTACAAAGGAAAGGTTGTAAAACTTATAAGGTAAGCACATTAAGATCTCAGATTTTAAACACAGAAGTGTCTCATTACTATGCTTTGAAATAGTTTAGCTGTGATCTGTGATTTAGAGGTGTGAATATGATCAACTATTTTTTCATATAGGAAAAGATACAGAGAAAACGCAGCTGCTGTTCCTAGAAAATGTCACATGATTGGTGCTGAATAATTCCCTGTTGTTAAAAGAAGATGTTCTGCATCAGATGTTTGGACTGAGGAGCGTTAATTTAAAATACAGACGAGGCTTGTTAAATCGAGCTGAATTTAGATAGTCATTACTTTATCTGCTCCAGGTTGAGAGACAGACAGACCTGGCGCCACATTACAAGCAGATAATCTTGAGTTATGTTTCATATGTTAGATCACTTAATAGTTTTTTCGTCCTGTAGCACTTACATCGCAGAGCACTGGTAAGGCTTGTTAACCAGAACCAAAGGCCTGCAGAAGGATAACACAGAGCTTAAAGAGAAGAAAAAAACATGGATGGGTTTTTCCATGCTCGTAAACATGAGTTAGATTTATGATAGAAACAGAAAAATTACGGTTTGTTTTGTCTAAAACAAAAATGCTCTGAAACCTGGAGAGAGATTTAACAGACAGATATGGCTATGAAAAGAACAGAAACTGAGCATCTTTTGAAGACTTTTTCTCCAGATATTTTCATACCAGCTAGCAGGTGAAGACTGTATAACATAATGCTGCTGCCATGGCAAATCACTTCTCTCGTCATGATACAAGGAGCTCGACAGACAACTATTTTTCTAAGCCGCTCTTACTTCACATATGTCAGTCTGATTGCTGTACAGTAAAAATGTATCCCTGCTGCTTATGGAGCAGGTTGTCAGATTGAAAATATCTCTTTCAAATGAGTGACAGTGAGATATGAATGGCAAGATCCTTCACATCCACATCTGGTTTCTGTAAGAGCATACATAGAGGTGTAAGACGAGATTTAGCAGGAGCATTCTGTTTCAGTGGATAATAGCAGAATTTCAGCATTTTATTTTAAACTGTGCTAAGGCATGTAGTTTACAATAGTTACAGTATTTGTTTTCATGTTCGAAAGAAATGCACGAGGTTGCCAAAGTGTGATGTTGCGTAATGGGCTTTAATCAGGGGTGAAAGTAGTTTTAAATTCTTGCCGGTACTTAGGGAAGCTGGTGCCTATCTCCAGCAGTCTATGGGCGAGAGGCGGGGTACACCCTGGACAGGTCGCCAGTCCATCGCAGGGCAACACACAAACAACCATGCACACACTCATTCATACACCTAAGGGCAATTTAGAGAGACCAATTAACCTAACAGGCATGTCTTTGGTCTGTAGGGAGGAAGCCGGAGTACCCGGTGAGAACACACGCATGCACAGGGAGAACATGCAAACTCCATGCAGAAAGTCCCCCGGACAGGAATCGAACCCAGGACCTTCTTGCTGCAAGGCAACAGTGCTACCAACTAATATAATGTGTGTGTGTGTGTGTGTGTTAATTGTTGCTCTCATCTGTGGCCCCTCGAGATCTCTCTCTCAGCAAAGTCCATACTGAAACTAATTAAAATGTATCAATATTTTAGTTTAATGTAGGCTGTCTGTATAAGGCAGAAATTAGAATCACTTGACAATGAAGAATATATATATATATATATATATATTTGAAATGTTAAAGAACTGCCATGTATGAAACAATGATAAACCATTTTATGAAGCATAACTTTTCATCTTCAGTTTCCGTCTTTTCTTTTGAACAAAGAAGATATTGTTCTGTGCATTGTGGTGAAGTTTTGATTTCATATAAATAAAAAATTTGACAGTTCGGTTATTTTCGCGGTTTTTATTTAAAAGTCTGTAGATGGTAAGTGATTTATTGTTCGTCCTGTCTTAAGCGCAAGCGGCGGTTTTGTATGTCTGTGCACCACCTGTGTAAAATCTCCCTGTCCATTAAATCGAACGCACCGCTCCTGCTTCTAATTTTTTACTTTGGAAAAAAGTAAGAACTTCTGACAGCAAAATGAAAAAATTGAAAGTAAACATTCTAACAGAATTCAGATACACACTTTCTGCTGAGTTCTGATCAGTATTTCTACTCAGCACTCCAACTTCTCTAAACACCTGAATACTTTAACAAGCCATTGAGTTGCTTTGTAAAGCAATGCTGTAGTTAATGGAAGTAGCTGAAAATCTCCCTTTCCTAAACATAGGTCAGCATTGATGTAATTAAATAAAACGACCTATGAATGTCCGACTTTTTCTACTAACAGTAAAGAAAACCTTATGCTCATAAAAAATAACACTGAAGGTTTGGTCTGCTCTGCATGCCAGAGTAATCTATCTTAGCTGTGGCATGAGATGTGTTGCGTTCGAATCCCAAAGCTTTCGGTTGTTCATTCTGGGATGCCAAGATTCAAAATTTGTTTTAGTCATCCTGTGGCAAAATAATGCTTCCAGCAAGACTACTTCTGGTGGGCGAGGACACGTTTCACCTATTTACTTTCACAAATCGTTCTCACTTTTCCTGTGAGGAGTCTGTAGAGAGAGTAAGAGTGCTCACACCATTTTTTTTGTGTTGCCAAGGAGCAGCCACACATCCATTTGACAACTGCATTGAACAATCGACAGATGCTCTCCAAGTTCCAGATGAGACAGCATCATCCGTGTACGATAGTAAGATTGGGTGATATGTAACGTTTTTTTCAATTGATATTCACCAGTCCAACAAATGAGAATGGGTGATATACTCGCGCATGTGACCAATGGACTTTTTTGTGGGTGGAGCAATGTCGACATGCACGGACTTATTTGTCTATTTAGAACATGTCAAAAAATGGATGAATTAGTTGCCAAAAAAAACTTCAAAACTGCAGCAGAGATTTATTTTTTAATTGAAGTGCACATGTTCGATGAAGGAGATGATTTTATTTTTTGTTTAATTTGTATTTGTGGTTTCATACTTAGCAGAGTCTGTAAGACAGATAAACACTGGAACGGCCCACTGGGGTGAAAAATAGTCTGTTTCCCTCCCCACCACTGAGTATATTAATTAAATAAATGTGTTTTCTGATCATAGGCTACTGCCATTTTTTCTTTCTGTTATGAAAATAAAAGCATTGATTGCAGCTGGAAGGAATTTGTATGTACAATTAAAAACACCATCAGATGTGCAGCAAAGCAGAACTCTATGCGGTTTGTTTACAAGTAACTCAGTAAATAGCCAAATTCCTTACTTTTGATTATTTGTCCTTTTTTTTTTTTTTTTTTACATGAGGGCCATGTCTCATCGGGTGCTGTCACAATCTTCCTGTTAGCGTGGTATTTGTGTACGTATTTCAAGCCACTAAGTTTCCAGCCCAAAACAAAATAAGCCCCACTGATGCAAAACAGCCAATCCATCTGGAACGTGACTACCATTTTTATCCATGCTGAGATGTCGCCCAGCGGAAGATTCAACAGGTTTTTTTTTTTTTTTTTAAAAAAGGTAATTTCCGTGTCAGTCAGAAATAACAAAAAATTTGTTTTTAGTCACTGCTACACAGCTGGAAACGTTTCAACCCCCTTCTGTGCAGAGTTTCTCAATGGAAATCAATATGTGTTCATTTGAAGATAGTGTAAAAATTGTGTTTTTCAAACCATAAAACTGCTCAAAAAATAAGACTTAAATTACAAATATTTCATTCTTGCTAATTTAAAATTCAAATTCAAAATTATCAAATCAAAATTAATAGGAGGAAGTGTATTCTGTCTCTGCAAGGGCTTCTATTAAATAAATCGCTCCACTGCTTAGCAAGCTTAGAAAAAGAAATGTCTCCCAAAACCAGGCATCTTAAGCACAAAAAAAGAGGTAAAAACAGGGTTCAAAATGCAGTCTGAATGTTGCTCAGTCGAGTTTTATGTTTTTTAAATACCTCGTTTTAAGGAGATGCCATCACCGAAAGATCAAGATTTGAGCAGTTTGAGATGCATTTTAGGGTTTTCATTTCTCTTTCAACTAGTGTTCCCAAGGATGATGAAATCCTGAAACATCTTTGTGTTTTGCATCACTGCTTTCTGTTCACACAAACGCAGCTCCTGAGGTCTACCGGTGTCTTCCTGTGCAACACTGCCTCTGTTTGGCAGCACTAAAGTAACAATCTGTGCAGTGTTCTGAGGTGGGCAGGCTGGGAGAAGATATTCCTTCTCTTTGTTTGAAGCTCTTACCAGTAGGTCGCCGGTGGCCGGGTCAGCTGTCAGAGACTCATTCTGGAATGTGTTGGCCTGAACCAGATCCTCTTCCTCCCTTCTGTCTTTCTCTCCAGTATCATCGTCATCCAGCTCATCCAGACTCTGATGGAGTCAAAGAATATAGAAAAATGTTAAAGCAGAAATTAGAAAGAAAAAAAAAAAACACAGCACAGTATTGTTAAAATATAATATACATAAGCAGAATGTTTTACTTATAACATGCCAGCAGTGGCATTCAGCACAATATTGTCTTGTAGTTTTGATCATCTTTTACAAAGCCACACTGTCATAAATCCATCAGACTGTTGTTTGCCGTCGTCTTGCTAATGTAAGAAAACACGTACCTGCTGAACATAAGACAAAACATATATGGCTTTAAAATCTTTATATATACCTTAGTATTCATGTTTTATGCATTACTGCTCTCCCATTCCATCAGAACCTTTTGATTTCTTTTTCTGTGTGGAAAACAAACTGTGACCATGATTTCCAAACATGATTTATAGCAAATAAGAAAAAGAAATGGCTGCCTAAATTTACGTAAGTCCATCTCAAGATTAGATTAGCACCAGAAAAGGTACCAGTGGTTCTGGGTATGTATAATTAATCTTATTTTACTTATGTTTAGTTTTGTTAAACCTTTACGCTGATTTTACCCTCCTGGTTTTTCAGTCACATAAAACATAATCCTGGGTATGTGAATCGCTGCTTAGCTCTGTCTTTTTCTGAAAAAACACTGACAGAGCTATTGTTGCTATTAACTTTGATTGTTTTCTTAATGAAGAAAGTACTCTAGGGTCAGTGATGATGTTTATCCGTGTCGCTTTCATGGACACAGCTGAGGGAGGTATTGCTACTACTAATTGTATGGTCTATTTTTGGGTTTTTTTCATGGAAAGATCTTTCTATCAATTTTCAAGATGATTAAAACAAGTATTACATCCTTAATCACCAACATTAACCATCAGTACAGATGTTAAAAGGCAAGTTAATGCCTAAACATCTTTATCTTAACCTTTAGCACCTTTTAACTTGGGTCTTCCTCTTAATCCCCACAAAATATGACAACACTCACTTCCAGGAATTGACAGCTAAAACTACACCAACAAAAGACAAACTTTGTAAAGTTTGAAGGGGACTTTTACCTCCTGGGGACCGACTGAGGGGATTTTTGATCAGAGGAATCCGTCTTGAAAACAAAATAAACAGCATGTATAAATACGCAAAGAACAAACATCCTTTTAAAAGAAAAATAGGGGTTTAGCTGGAAATATGCAGGCAGCAATCACAGATATTGCCTGGGAAACACTCCAACTTCCCTCCTGATAATATGGATTATTTTCTTCATCTAGAAATCTGTGCAAGAGCTCTGTTCCTAATTCCATCCCTTTGGAGTCAAGAGTGAGTCAACAGTGTCAGAGTGGTCATCTGTAGTGACTGGTAGAGACAGTCCACAAACAGAGATTCACACTGGGATGGATGTCTAGATTGTGACAAGAGGTTGAAATTGAGGCCAAACTCTTAAATTCAAGATTTAAACCAGCCTTTCCTGTTTCACGCTGCAGGCTGAACAAAAGATTTCTGCTCGACAAGTCCGTCAGTGGTAAAAATAGCCTTACAAGGTTAACAAGGAATGCAGTAGTTTGCAGGGCCTTTCCTGTCAAAGAGTTTATCAGTTCTCCTTGGGGAAAATGCCAGCTCCTTTCCTCTTTAGCTGGTTTAATGAATGCACTGCAGCACTAAAATGATCTTGAGGGGTCCTGAAAGGGTGGCACCTTGGAAACCCAAAGTTTGCAGTTTTGATGCTACAGAAAATTGACCATTAAGGCACACACTAAAGTCTCTGAAATATAAGGGTGAAAAAAATGTATAAACATGGCAACATATCTTTACTTGTACCCCTCCCACCCTTTTCTTATACGGTGTTTTCCATTCTCTCATTACTTTGAATACCATCAGATACATGTGGTAATGATAAAATCCTAAAAGAACAGCCATCAAGCAGTCTCATCGATCATTCTTGACATGTTAAGAAAACCCATTGGTTTTCAAACCATAATCTTTGAATGCTGTCTTGCCAGACATGTCCTATGAAGAGCTTCTGTAAACTGCAACGGAAAAATATCTTAGTTTCTCTTAAATTTAAATGGTTTTAGACACTGATCATTCTTATCCCTCTATCTCTAAATCAGAATGTTACGGACATGTATTGCGGTGATCAGACTTGCCAATAAATACTATTTATTCTTTTATAGCTAGAAAACATTAGTCCATAAACAGCACCATAAAGACCACAACAGACATGTTTGAGATAAAGCTATGGGGAAGTTTAAAGCAGGGTCAAGTCATAAAATATATCCCAAGCTTTTGAACATTTTGAAGAGGACTGCCATTCAATCATTTGTAAATAAAGATTGTGACACATGTACATACATACCAAGTTAACGGTCATCTACTTAAACTAAAAAGGCAAGCAAAAGGGAGCATTAATCAAAGAGGAATTTATGGAAGAATGGCAAGTTTAAGTCATGTTAAAAAATTCTGTAAGACGTCCAATTAACAGTTTGCCTTGAGCTATGTAGAAGACACAGCAAACATATGGAAAAATGTACTCTGGAGAGATGACAGTAAAACTGAACTTCTGGTCTACATGAAAATTGCTCTGTCTGGGGACAAACTGCATCTCCCACCAAATTTGTGGTTACAAGAGAAAATCTCAAGAAGTTCAAGGTTTATCAGGGTTTTTTAAATGATTCTAAAATAAATATACTACCAATATGTTGGAAACAGGAACTTATGGGGTTATCAAAAATAATTACATTAAATAGAAGTCTGCCTGTGAACTGTGCAGTGACCATCCACTCTGCTATGCACAAACCTCCCTGAAATGTTGAATTGGGGACCTCAACATTTGTTTTGGATAGAAATGCAGCTCTTTTTTTGCCCTGTAATATTCCAAATTGCATTGCATTTCCATCTATTCCAAATAAAGGGAACAGGGATCTGTGTGTGCATCCATATAAGGAAATCTTCTACCCCTGACCTCATCATAATGTGTGTATTTTTCAGGTCACTTTGCTACCCTGGGCAGCTGAAATAAGCAGTCTGTGTGCTAAGGGATGATTGTGCAATGCTTTGACTTGGAAGAATGTAATGTCTCAACAAGAGTCAGGCTAACATTACATATTGCACATAATGATCTGACAGGTTTTGTCTCTGTAATATTTACATATTCTGGACCAAATTTTACTAAAACAAACACATATGGTATATTTTTAATATTTTGCAGAATGATTTTTTAATGGGCTGAAGCTTTGCATACTCAATGAAACAGTGCAGAAGCAACTTTAACCAATAATGGTCAGTTCAACTCTGAATTTAATTAAATGTTGTAAAGTTGGGTTGAGGCAACCCAGCTGTGACTAATTACATAAAATGAAAGCACTTCCTATAAAAACATTGGAGCTTACAAATTAATTCCTGCACTGATAAACTGTGACAAATGACTGAGAAGATGTGCAACAATTTAATTATGTCGAAGTTCTGATAAATGTATGTTTATAACCATACCCCACATTTAAAACGTATTTCCTGTTTACAAAAGCATAGTGTGAGGGTCTTAAAGGAGTTCACTTTAGCTGAACAAGGAAAACATTTATTCCGCTTTGCTATGATCTCCATACCAATGTCTGTTGATCTGCGCATGAAAAATTAAAGAAACGACATCTGGAGCAGAACTTCACGGTGTGTTGGAATGTCTGTTGTGGTTGGAAACTCACTTTGGGGAGGAAAATGATCAGTCATTTTTTTTATTTTTCCTAAAGCTTTATCTCTAGCTGGATGCAAGAATGCATCACAGACTCTTTCTGCAGGACAGCAGGCTTGGACACTTCTACTTCTCTATGCTCTCACATTTAAATTAAAATGACTGGGGAGATTAGGCTGTATGACGGCAAAGGATGCAACTGGTGATTGCATATCAAAAACTAAGCATTTTCTTTCACAACGTCTGAATCATATGAAATCTAAATTATGTATATACACTGCTCAAAAAAATAAAGGGAACACTTAACACAATATAACTCCAAGTAAATCAAACTTCTGTGAAATCAAACTGTCCACTTAGGAAGCAACACTGATTGACAATCAATTTCACAGCTGTTGTTCAAATGGAATAGACAACAGGGGGAAATCTTTGGTGATTAGCAAGACTCACTCAAAGGAGTGGTTCTGTAGGTGGGGACCACAGACCACTTCTCAGTACCTATGCTTTCTGGCTGATGTTTTGGTCACTTTTGAATGTTGGTGGTACTTTCACACTCGTGGTAGCATGAGACGGACTCTACAACCCACAGAAGTGGCTCAGGTAGTGCAGCTCATCCAGGATGGCACATCAATGTGAGCTGTGGCAAGAAGGTTTGCTGTGTCTGTCAGCGTAGTGTCCAGAGCCTGGAGGCGCTACCAGGAGACAGGCCAGTACACCAGGAGACGTGGAGGAGGCCGTAGGAGGGCAACAACCCAGAAGCAGGACCACTACCTCCACCTGTGTGCAAGGAGGAACAGGAGGAGCACTGCCAGAGCCCTGCAAAATGACCTCCAGCAGGTCACAAATGTGCATGTGTCTGCACAAACGGTTAGAAACCGAGTCCATAAGGATGATATGAGGGCCCGATGTCAACAAATAGGGGTTGTGCTCACAGCCCAACACCGTGCAGGACGCTTGGCATTTGCCAGAGAACACCAGGGTTGGCAAAATCACCACTGGCGCCCTGTGCTCTTCACAGATGAAAGCAGGTTCACACTGAGCACATGTGACAGACGTGACAGAGTCTGGAGACACCGTCAGAATCAGAATCAGAAAAGCTTTATTGCCAAGTACGTTTTTGGACATACAAGGAATTTGTTTTGGCGTAGTCGGTGCAATACAATACAAATTAAACAGTATATGGAGAGCGATCTGCTGCCTGCAACATCCTTCAGCATGACCGGTTTGGCAGTGGGTCAGGCCGCATGGCCCTCCATGTGCTCGCCAGAGGCCTGACTGCCATTAGGTACCGAGATGAGATCCTCAGACCCCTTGTGAGACCATATGCTGGTCCGGTTGACCCTGGGTTCCTCCTAATGCAGGACAATGCTAGACCTCATGTGGCTGGAGTGTGTCAGCAGTTCCTGCAAGATGAAGACATTGAAGCTATGGACTGGCCCGTCCGTTCCCCAGACCTGAATCCGATTGAGAACATCTGGGACATCATGTCTCGCTCCATCCACCAACATCACGTTGCACCACAGACTGTCCAGGAGTTGGTGGATGCTTTAGTCCAGGTCTGGTAGGAGATCCCTCAGGAGACCATCCCCCGTCTCATCAGGAGCATGTCCAGGTGTTGTAGGGAGGTCATACAGACACATGGAGGCCACACACAATACTGAGCCTCATTTTGACTTGTTTTAAGGACATTACATCAAAGATGGATCAGCCTGTAGTGTGTTTTTCCACTTTAATTTTGTGTGTGACTCCAAATCCAGGCCTCCATTGGTTAATACATTTAATTTCCATTGATAATTTTTGTGTGATTTTGTTGTCAGCACATTCAACTTTGTACAGAACAAAGTATTCAATGAGAATATTTCATTCATTCAGATATAGGATGTTATTGGAGTGTCCCCTTTATTTTTTGAGTGTGGTATATTGTTAGACTGAAATACTATAATGTAGTGATTATTAGTTTGTTGCCATTTTAGATATGCCAACATATTTGCATATATTGCAGCAGGGATTGTTGATTTTGTTAAAATGTTTCTTCAAATGTTTCAAATGTTTTTTCACTGGAATAGTGACATCTTGTCTCAATAGTCACCCAATGATTCCATATGTGCAGTTTTGTCATCACGCCAGTGTCTTGTCCACTTCATCCCAATAATCACCTCTAAACAAGCCAGGGACACCTTCACTGGAAGTATGAAAATGCAAGGATTTAATGACCAGTGTGCATTAATCACCTGTCACTCACTACAGCACAGAGACTTCATTAGGATGATCCATTAGGAAAGAGAGAAACTCACAAGCTGATTAATCATGGCTGCCAGTTAGCTCAGGTAACAACACAGATCAAAGGGAGGACTGTACCTGTCGTAGTTGTTAGATGAATAATAAGACACTGGTACTATCAAGGTCAGTACCCCAGGTATGTTAAATGAGCCAGATGAGACCATTTATCATTTGAAAAATGTGACACAGCTAGGATTTCCTGTAGGGACAATAAAATGGGATTTATATATATATATATATATATATATATATATATATATATACACACACACACACATACATATATACATATATATATATATACATATATGTTTTAAGTAACCATCCTAATGGCTACTTAAAACATTTTTAACAGCCTTAAATAACAAGCATCACCAACAGAGGTGAGAATGAATGCACAGCACTTTTCTACTCTGCTAACATTTGGTGCACAAACAGTTCTCTGTGATACTGATATTGTGCTTACAATGAAATTGAGATGATAAATTTGTGATATACATCATCCCTACTTAATATCTGACTAACATGCAAAATGTGTATTCATGACACTTGGAATTTGCTAGCCAACGGTGAATACATTTTAAACAGTCCTTTGTGATATTAATACTGCTATAATACAGATATTAATAAACCCCACCCATAAAGGTTTTCAAGGTGAGCTGCAAGCATTGGAAAGAAAAAGGCCTGAATGAAGGATTTAAAAAACTTTAAAAGTTACGAAACAACTGGGAGCATTCCTCGTCATGGAAGAAAAATCCAAATTTCATTAACTGCCCTTAAAACTCTGTCAGAACAACAAAGAATACATTTTACATTTAAGCCTTAAAATTAGTTAACATCTTCTGTTAACAGATCTCAAATAAGTCTCGGCAAACTTTGTTTAGGGAGGGGTTGTTTTTCTCATTTGTCAATATCTTGCATCCACATCACTGCAATATCTTTTGAGATAATGGAGATTTTTGACTGCAACTTTAAGTCAAGAGCCTTAATAAAAGAAAGCACGAAACAACAGCCAACAGCAAAGGCTTTGGAAGTGAACTCATCTGTTCTCATTTTATTTCAGCAGGCAAGAAGAGTCCTAAACTTAGTTTTCAGAGCAACCCAATATCTCTTCATGACCTCTGTTTAACCAGCAACATTTCCAGAGATCAAAATCTCTTTCAAGTTCATACTGAAAAGGTTACACAATTCCCCTACACAGAAAACACTCCAAACGTCTGTGAATATAAAAAGTAAAAGCTATAAGTTTCAAGTTGGCTTTAAGTCAGATTTACATAAAGTATGGATTTTATGTGATGGTGTTTTTTGGGTTAAATCGAAAAGGGAACAAAACATCTTAAGGATCAAAGTTTGCACAGGCTTCAAAGGCAAGACTGCTTTCGTCCAAACCGACTGCAAAATAACTGAAATTCTTACACCGTTCGGCTTTTAACTTCAAGACTGTCTGAGCCTCATTTTGAGCCAAAGTTAGACCGCAGTACTTTAATCAACACTAAACCAGGCAATGAACAGAGTGCCTCTTACACTGGGGGGTACAACAAATAAAAAGCTTTAGGCGAATAAACAATAGAGTCTGTGGTTATGATTGTTGACCCAGTGAGCAGCAACATAAGCATTCCTCTGGATGTGTCAGAGTGAACCAAAGGCCTGAGGGCAGACCAGCTGGGCTCAGCAGAGCCGGGCAGAGATGTTCGACTGTCTGCAAGAGCTTTAATGCATCTGTGGGAAACGGCTCTGTGTGCCTATACATTTGCCATGCTTGTTCTGTGGTCTAATAACCTTAGCTGTGGCTTGGAGCACGAGCAACAGCGTCAACTGTGCTTAAAAGGAGTCTAAACCACAGCCCTCCACAGATTAACACATGGCCCCTGCCAACAACCTTCCTTCGTCATTTGGAACTACAAAAGAAGTCAGAGAGGATCAAAAACACAGGCCTGCTGCAGAGTTGCTAGTTTCTACAAGTGTGTTTCATGATTAGTAATCTTCAGATTTCCTTGTCCTGCAAGAAGAACCCAAAGCTGGCCCAAGTTGTTCTTGCGGTCTCCACATGGCCTCTGTAGTTCGAGTATGACTTAAATGTAAGGGTGTTACATCCTATACTGTGGTGGTTAAAGATTTCCTCAGCTGTAAAGCATCCATTCCTTATGGTTTACATGAGATTTTCATAAAACCAGTGAAGAACCTCAAATAACCCTAGTCTCTGCGTTGAGCATGCTCACTGCACTCTGACCACGACCAGAAATCCAGAAGCTTCTGCAAATGCAGAGCATCATAAAACTGTCCGGTAAGAGTTTACACTTTTCTTTCACTTGTTCAGTGATAACAGTGTTACTTAAACCAGAGTTTTTATCCTGTCAATATCTGGTGCATAACAAAAAAGCAGGATGAAAACGAGGATGCAGTTGTTGATCAATGGGTTCCAGATCATTTTGCCTTTTCAAATATTTATACCCCCCTTCAATCCCAACCTACCTTCACTCTGCATTTAGAGAAATCATACTTTACTCCCATTTTGTAGCTATGATCTATTACCATTACTACCATTTTGTCTCCACCTACCTAATTTCATATCTGTAAACAAACATCATTAATTATTCATATAAATCATCAGAGGAATGCTGTAATGTTACATATTTGAATTTTATATTATTGTATATAATTGTCTGTTTCACCATATTTCCTTTATTTTGGTTCTTATCCCCATTTGGGCCAGTAGACTTTTACTAAAGATGACAAATTATGACCCCTGATTAAACCAAAATAAATAAGTGATCTCCTACGATATTTATTGGACTTTCACCAAAACATCTCCTTACTGTAGGCTATGAGTATATTATCAAAAATACTTTAAATCATCAGTGCTCTAAATGGGTACATAGTAAAGCATTGCCCAAAAACACTTAAGTAGTCCAATTGTGATGTAACAAAAAGGAATTAATGACCATTTCTAAATCTTAAAAAAGAATTAAAGTATTGAAACAGATTTAGACTTTGCAATGATTCTTAGATAGTGACAGCCATTTGTAACAAATGTTTATCTAAATTGAGCTCTGAATCTAGAAAAAGTCGTAGTTTTTCTTTTTTACCTTAATGAGCCTGTTGGCAATGTGGAAGTATGAAGACTACACATACTCTGTTTTGTCACTATTTAGTATTAAACTAGTTATTTGCCACCCATGATGTTGTGTCACTAAGGTAGAGAAAGAAACTGAGACTTTAGAGGAAGGTACAACAGAGTGTCAACACAGTGTCATTTCTGAGTGATAAACCCAAAAACAAAAACAGGCCTCAAAATGGATCCCTGTGGTACCCCACAGAAGAGATGAGCCTACAATTAAAGTGCTTTATAGATAACAAAAAAAATTTGTTTATGAGATATGAAGCAAACCACTGAAGAGCTGAGCCACCAGTACCCAATCCACTGTCCCAGGTAGTCAAGGAGTTTTTAGCATAATGGTCAAATGAAAGTCAGTGCTACATTATCCTTATGTTTTTAAACAAGTCTGTTAAACTATAGTTAGAGTAGAAACACTAAAATTCCAACAAAGCTAAACACATCCCATTTAATCAACTGTAGGACTGCATGTATACCAGGTTTCTTGTGAAATGGATTGTTTACTCCAGGTATAAACAGCAATATCTCAGGAAATGGAAAGCAAGTGTGCATTTGTTATTGTGGATTTGCACGAGCCTCTAACACAATAACAATGGAATAGGAATAAATTATAATACCAGAGGAGCATCATAAGAAATATCAGATGTTTATTGTTAAAAACTGCAATACAATTTCCCTTAACTTTAAATCAGTGTTAATGTGTTTTTAACACAGAGAGACATATTTTTCATGTCAAAATGTCATACTTTTCTATAATTAATGCTCCAGAGTTCTCAATAGGTTTGTAGCTTAATTTGTGAAATATAAAAGTTCACTGTGAATTTATGACAAAAACTAGTGACTAAATTACTAATGATTAAAGAAGCACCAGCTAGACACATGGCTGTACAGATTGGTAGATAATAGAAAGACTGTTAGATACACATTTTGGAGAAGATACTAGTCCAGAAATAAAAACTAATTTTACATACCCATTTTCATTTTTCATTCTTCTGCACATCTTAATCAAACCCCAGACTTTTCCCGATATTTCAAATAATGAAAAGTGTAGGAACACAACTTTGAGGTATAGAATTCATCACAACAAATATCTCAACAATGTTTACTTTGCCAAGCCACTGGAGATGCATTGGCGAGACGCGGTGCATGTCATAACGGTAGAACAAACAATATAGAGAGGCCTCAGTCCCACGCAGCCGTCCTGGGTGTCTGCCTTGGAAAAATAACAAAAATAAAGGCCACAAGTGAAGTGCTGCAAAAAAAATTATGAATCGGATTTTGACCAGAATCCACCAGGCCTTATGTAAAAGTACATAATGCCATGTATGCAAGGGATTCTAGCTTCTCTTTCTCAGGTGAGCCAAGGGTTTTTCCATCTCCATGTCCTAACCACAGAGCAAATTAACTGTAACTCAAACTCAAAAGAGACTAGTTTTGTAGGCTGCTAGAACGTTTACATCAGTAATCAAATTCCTGGAAACCAGCAGTAATAACAGACTGTCTTCAGTGTGCTGGACTGAAAAAGCAACAGGGAAGTGGTCCTGCTTTTTGTCCAACTCCTAATCTCATTTTCGGCCATGTGCAGGCATCTGTACCTTTTCCTTCCTGAACTGATATTTTCTGAACACTGCATCCGGAATAAATGCATCTTTTCTTCCAAAACCGCAGGATGACCATTATGGCGGCAGCATTATTTTTACAGTGCAAGCAATTTTGGTGGAGTTTGTATAAAACTATCCAGACCCATGGTGTTTTGTTTTTTTATTTCACATCACTATAAGAGTTCCTGGAATCCATTAAAAGACAAACAAGGCAGCATCATTCATAATCCTGCTGCTCTGTAAGTTTGAAGTTTCAGTCTTCTGCATGTGAGGATGGATCAGCAGCTAAAAGCTAGACTGAGATTTATTTGTTGTCAACAGAAGCAAACAAAACAACTCCATCTTAAAATTTGATTTTCAGGAGAATATTGTAAATCCAAGGTTCTGTTCAGTAAGTTTCTGAAAATTAGACGAGACTGTGCACCTGACATCCAGTATGATCACCTTATGACAGTGATGAATAGAGCCACATATACCTCTCATCCCTAATAACTGCTTTTTTCTTGGTTAACTTAATCGAAACGACAGAACTACATAGTGACCACTGACCTCACACTGTGTCTGACAGATGCAACTTTTCCACAATCTTCCTCCTCAGTCTACTGGGGAATCTTCTCACATCTACAGAACCCATAAATGCAACTTAACACAGAATAACACAAAGTAGCACATAATGGTCAAGTGGAAAGAACATTTCAATGCTGCAAGAGAATTCCTCCTGCTAATGAACCTCTCCCCGTTTCTCAAGTCTTTGCAGCCTCTAACAGGTTTACCTTGTATTTAGCTCCATGTATCTTGCCTTGAACTCTAACCAGCTTTCTTCTCCCTGCTGAAGAAAAGCTTCCCACAGTATGGTACCACTAACAACCCTGTTTCGTTATTGGGATGAAGTGTTTACGGCCATGAGCAGCCTTCCAACAGCATTTCGCAGGTAGACCAAAACGTTTTATTTTTGTTTCTTCTGACCAGAGCACTTTCTTACACATTTGCAACTTGGCTTGGGTTGATTTTTATGTCTTTCTTCCAACAGTTGCCAATATTCCAAAGAGGCCAGCTTTGTTAAATGTATGGCTAATAATTATCCAGTAAGGACATTTTTAAACCCAGCTGTGCATCTCTGAAGCTCTTCCAGAAATACCGTGGACCTTTTGGTGACTTCTCTGATCAACACTCTCCTTGCCTGGTCTGTCAGTTTATGCCATGCTGTTTTCATTTTCAGATGATGCATTTAACAGTACCCTGTAAGATGTGCAATACTTGGGATATTGTTTTGTAACCTAAATCTGCTTTTAACTTCTTTGTAACTTTCTCCCTGACCTGTCTGGTGTGTTCCATTGTCTTCATGATGCTTTTTGTTCACAAATATTTTCTAAGAAACCTCAGAGACCATCAAAACCAGCTGCCCACCACACTTTACGTACAGTTATTGTAGAAGTGTTGAAAACTTTGTGTCCTTTTCCTACAAGCTTTGGGTTTATCTGTCACAAAGAAAAAACACTCAATAAAAGATGTTTAAGTTTGTGGTTGTAATGTGACAAAATGTGAAAAACATTCAAGGGATGAAAATATTTTAAGGTTTGCATGCAATAAGAACGAGATCGGTTGGGCGGCCAAATAACACTCAGCGTTTGTGTTTCTGCAAGGCCATCACGTCTCTTGGCAGCTGAAGCTTGGTTTTCTTGGCTCTGGAAGTCCTTTTATTCAGAGCTCCAACAACATGGGGACTAATCGAGTTTCAGAGAGCCATCAAAGGAACCGCAGACATGATGGATCAGGAATAAAGCCAGGTCTGCTGAATCCAGGAAGTAATGCATGCATGGCAGCAGGAGCTATAGTGCAAATAGTTTTCACACACTGACAAACTGCAGGATGATACAAATGAAAAACGTGGTCCAAAAGGTGCAACGCAGCCAAAGAGTACTCGCATAGAGCAAACAAAATACAATGCAACCCAGAATTGTTTTAAGTAAATCAACTACATATTACTTTTCATAAGTTGCCTAAAAACAATCATTTTTGTCGTTAATAACATGCAATTTGTAAATTATGCTCTAAGGGTAAAATCATGTAATTTTATTTTGTAAATTAAGTGTCATACACTACACTGTGGCAGGCATACTGGAAATTTGTAATTACTTCTACGAAAGATTTCCAAGAGACTGACAACATCAAGCTACATTGTCTCTTCTTTCGTAAAAATGCCTCACCTTTTTAGCAGCTGATGGAGATTAAGTGGTGCAGTTTTTATTTAACCTTTACAATGAAAGTGGAATTCAATGCTCAAAGATTTAAGAAGCATCACCAGCATGCAACTGTTTAGAGCAAGACAACAGAAGGCTGTAACTAAAAAGAAGGCCTGTTCCAGCTGAGTGAGAGCTCATGAACATAAAAGCAGAACAAGAACCAAGGAGTCAACCTCACCTGAAGTCTGTAATTTTGCTAAAGGGACTATAGAGCAGCTGGAAAGCAGTAACAGCCCAAGGGCACCTGGTGGCAGTACTCAGCTATCCTGTTTCAGGGCCTACACCTGAGAGGAACACCTGGGTAAAAAGGTTCTGTGGTTGTTACACATCTCCTGGTAAACATAGCTGCTGCCATCATGGAGTCTCCTGAAAAACCCTACTCTGAATAGTCAAATGTTTTATCTGAACTAAACTTGCCTCCGTTACCGATTTTGATTTGTTTTGTTTGACTCCATGTTTCCATTTGCAGTCAAATGGCAAAGAGTGACTTTTGCTTTTGCTAACAGGATTAAAGCTTCTTTCAGACCATCGCTTTGAAGATTTGAGTTCAAGAAGAGCCAGCTCTAATTGTACAGACGAATGCATGTTCTTTCAATGATCAAACACTACTGGTCATTGAAAGTGAGCTAGCAAGCAAATTACCCCTCTAAGAAAATATTTTTTTATGCCGTTTTACTCTCCAGATGATCCCGAGCATACAAAACTGCATTCTAATCAGGAGAAATGTGAATAACCTTGCCAGCTGAATTTTTCTGATACTGCAGAAGAATAGGGCTGTAATTTTCAAAGTCTCTCCAACCAAAATGATCATTAAAAAATGAATTGCTGTTTATTCTTTTCACACTAAGCCTTGGTGTTTGAGCAGATTTCATTTCTGGAAATGTTTGGTACTCAATTAAGACGCATTTCCCTTGTGAAAACAAAATGTCCCTATAGAAATATATTTGGTTGACACAAATTCAGTTTCTTCTAAATCAGAGGTGGAATAAATTTAGCATCTAATCAAACCTGAATATAAACAGCACCAACACACTGGCATGCTTGAGATGCCAGAGAACCTGGGTATTGTTGATTGCTTGCAGATCGGATCTAGTCATTAGACTAGAATGGCCTGGAAAGCAGAGACTTCCTCCTGAGATCGCTTGTTTTTGTCATTTTACAGGGTTTGGCCTGTTAGTGAGGCATTTTGGAGCCTAAATCGCACTTTAATTAACAAGATGTCTTGTAGAAACAAAACAACAACCTCTGGCAACAGGCATTCCCTGCTGCTTCAGAGCAGGTCACAATTCAATTATTTTAGACACCACAGCTTGCACGGCAGAGGCTGTGTTTAAAAACCTCAGCCACAGGACTGGGCAGCCTCATAAGAAATAAATTGCATTCTTTGTCTTGTTAGCTCAGGATGCTTCTGTAGGTCCCACCAGTTCATGTGTTTACTTAAAAGAAAAAGGGGAAGAGTTTTTTTGGAAGCAACAGTCAAAGTCTGTGAATTGTGTAAAAATGCCAAAAAAGCATCAAATATTTAAAAACAGCATCACCTTTACAGACGTGACTGCTTGAGTTCTTTTAGCATCTGCACTTTGTTCTTTTCGTGACTAGAAATATTTCGACAGTCAAACTGGCTTTCTTTCAGCCAGCTGACTGGCAGTGCACAGCAACAGGTGGGGGAGGAACAGCGCTACACAACTGTATGCTTCATATATACATGAACTTTCTCTCGCATCTTGTTAAAGAACTTTAAGCAGCAGAAAGGGTATAAAAGATTTTTTGTGGTTTATATACTATGTTTTTAAAAGAGGCTGCAACTAACGATTATTTTGGTAATCGATTAATAATTGGACAGCAAAAGGTGCTCAATTGGAAATATTTTACAGAATTTGAACCAGGTAAGCTGAAACTATGCCACTTTAGGAGGTCTGGATGCAAAATGTACATATTGTCTTTGAACAATTTTGGCCTAATTACTACTCTGAGTGGGTTGTTTTTCAGCAAATGGCATGTATTATTAGAGTGCAGTTAACAATAATTTGATTACTAAGTTTGTTGACAATTTTTTCAATTTAGTTTTTGATTTATCATGAATAATCCGACTAATTGTGTTTTTGCCATATTTAAAATCTCAGCATACCTTGCAACGAGCCACTGCTTAATTGGGACCTTAGAGTTGGTTAAAATCGTGGTACATTTAAAGACATTTACATAATCTTATCGCATTGGCTTATGGAACGTTTTAAGCAGGCTGTGCACTGACAACTATAGAAAATCATGAGGAAGTACACGAAAAAAGGACTCATATTGCATAAATCCTACCTTCTAATCAGAACTGCAACACAAAACTGTTCCGTAACTTCTGCAGTGGGGGCATAAAAATCTATTTGCAACCAGCTATCTCACTAAATTATTGTAGAGATAGTACTACAATTACAAGATTAAATTATGTGGGATGGAACTGAATTTGTATTTTTAAAAGAAAATGGCAGCAATTCAGTATGAATCATAACATTCAATCGTTAGTGACACCATTTATGGCCTTACATTGTAGTTGTATCAAGCTATCTGTGATGCTGGGTAGGTTTGCGAAAGTGGAGGACTTGACTAATTTAGTCCCAGACCGTGCACAATTCTAAGTCAACACGACACCACAATATTGTTGAACATTGCAGGCCTTTCAAAATGAAGCTCCTCAATACTTTACAAAATAAAATTCTTGATTTTCCATGGTTCAAAAGACAGGCCCCAGAACATTAATGACCTTTAAAAAAGAAACCTATGTTAGGCATAAACAAGATATATCTTTTTTCTTTTATATTTTGGTGTTAGGCGGATTGAACTAAGTGGCAGACAGCGTCAATATATTTTTTTCAGAATATTTTCTAGATAATTACCGCTATTCAGGTCAAAACCATGACCTATTCCGATATAAACACCACCATTCATCTTTCATTCAAACTGTACAAAATAAATTATGTTTTGTATGCATCTCTGAATATAACTGATGTAGCCAATGCAGATGTAACGTTTTGTCAGCTGTAATGGATCACCAGCAGTTGAATCCCTTCTAGGATACGATGGGATATCCTGAAATGCATGAAAGGAAGGCCAAACCCAAACCTAATTGATAATAAATAACATGACAAATTGCCACTTAAACATGGCAAATTCAAAGTGCACAATATTATCAGATATTTGGCTCCCATTTGGGCTTCATATTGCATGACAACCTGTGTGGCTGAACCCATATGTGGAATTGACAGTTGAGCCCATCAAAGCAGCCCCTCCAAACAAACAGAGCGAATACCATCTACCTACCGCACAGCACAGCTGGAGAGGGCCCCTTTGACGACTGTAGCTACGACTGACACGGGTTAGAAAGGGAAAACGATGAGCACGACTCACGGGCAACACTTCTATTTAAAGCCAACATCTGCCAACCAATTCTCTGTGCAATACCCTTCCTCAGATTTCATTTCTATTCATGATGCATTATTTCTGCAGAGAAAATACCATTTCAGATGGAAGAGGGTGCTGGCAGGAGGCAGATGCACAAAAGGACAAGACTTCTGAGTGAAGAGACATTGTCTGACAGCATCCTTTTTAAACTGCTCTATAAACCATGTTATGACAGCCAAACTATTGGTACAATCCAAGACCAAAGGCATCTATTGTTTACACTTGTCAGTGCCCTTCTTCTCTGTGATAATTACAGAGAGATCACAGACTTGACACCGTAAAAGTGGGATGTCGACATGAGCCAGAGGCAGATGCTCTGTCTGAGCCCGACTTGAGCCAAGTGGAAACATGGGACTGTAACCAGATGTGATTCAACAGATGGGATGTTGATCTCAGAATGGAAACCTTTGTAACTAATAAAGACAGCTAATGTGAGAGTGTTCTACATATTGGAGTGTAGTGAGATTAATGATGGTACAAGTGTAGTGCTGGAATAAAATGGTAAACTAAAAGGGGATGTGATATACTGGGGCTTCAACCAACTAATCACAGGGCAAAGGTTACCAAGTCCGACAATTTAGCTACACGGACCTAAAATAAATTCAACACAAGGAAATCGACAATGATCCATTGTTAAAGCGACAACTTTGATTAAAAAAATAAAATAAAATCACAAAATTAAACAAATGGCTGGCAACGTGATTTTAGATTTTAAACCAAACATGAAAACTTCATTAAATAAAAAAAGACAAAGAAAATATAAGGAATCATGTTTTAATATAGTGTTTTATAGTACAATGTACTGACTTCAGTTTTCAAAAATTTAGGTTGCTTTACAATCAAAAGATGGGGGGATGCCCCCTCCTCCTCTTGACATTATTTTAAATATACAAGTTCGGGTTTCCAAAAAAACCAGCATGAAAAGCACCTGCCCTGTCATGAGTCTAGGGGACCAGGTTTCCTACCTTGAAATCTGGCTCTAGATTTAGGCATGACTCCATAGTGACATCCCTTGGAAGACAACAATTCCAAGTAAATCAACAGTATTGACCATTTCAGTCAGCATACATGCTGGTTGATCCTGTAGTATTAAAAATTTTGTAGCACTAAAAACCATATGATTTCATGACATTATCAGTTACCATAATTACCAGTGTCATTTTCCTACTCCTATGACTGTAGTTTATCCATGAGGCTAACAATATAGTTTTATGTCTGAATTCCTGGCATTAAAACTTTAGGTTAAAGATTTAATCCCGGTTCTCTGAAACATGAGTGAGGTATCTCACTATGGGACACGCCTCCAGCGCCTGTCCCCCAGAAGCTCTATTACATTACGCCAGTCTTGACTGGCAGGCAGAAGTGACGTCCGCTCCCATGGGAGGGACTTCCTCCCAGTATAAAAGTCGACGTCACGTAGGTGATCTTCAGTTTAATAAGCACACCTCTTCCTCGCTCCCTGCAAGGAGGGTGATCTGGTGAGATACCTCACTCATGTTTCAGAGAACCGGGGTTAAATCCTTAACCTAAAGTTCTCTTTCAACATTCGTTTCGGTATCTCACTATGGGATATTTCTGCTCCCGTATTGCCAGATAAGCTCACTCGAAGACCAACAGATTGCATCTTGCATTCATGGCAATGTGGAACCCACACCCAGAACTGTGTGAGCCAGTGTGGGCCTGGTGACATCCAGTTTATAGAACTTAGTAAAGGTGTGATGGGTTGCCCAGTTGGCAGCCTCACATATTTCCTCCACAGGTATACCCTGGAACAATGCCCAGGATGATGCCACACCACGAGTGGAATGAGCCCGCAGACCTGCAGGGGGTGCAAGGCCTCTGCTCTCATAAGCCATAATAATAGCCCCCACTACCCAATGCGAAAGACGTTGCTTTGTGAGGCTTTCCTTTATGTGATGAAGCCCACGACACAGACAGCTGCTCTGATTTACGAAAATCTGCTGTTTTTTTCACATATAACTGCAGAGCTCGTACTGGGCAGAGCGTATGCAGTCGTTCATGCTCCTGAGAGGAGAATGGTGGTGGGTAGAAAGCCATTAATTCAAGGGCACGGCATGGCAGAGCCATAGCAACCTTAGGTATAAAGGCAGGATTAGGTTTCAGTAAAACCCTTGACTCACCCAGAAACTGCATGCAGGACGGATTAACTGAGAGCGCTTGAATGTCACTCACACGCTTAGCAGAAACCAGAGCAATCAATAAGGCCGTTTTAAAGGAAAGCACTTTGAGCTCAACCTGCTGCAACGGTTCGAACGGTGCACGTGACAACGCATCGAGTACCATAGGTAAATTCCATGATGGAGTGAGGCTCCTCGACACTGGACGGAGCAGTCGTGCACCTTTCATGAATTGACACGCCAGGGGGTGCTGCCCCACTGTTTTGTCACCAAACCCAATGTGACAGGCTGAAATAGCAGCCAGGTACACCTTCACAGTGGAAAAAGCCAAGCCTTTATCCAACAGTGCCTGCAGAAAAGTTAAAACGTCCGACACAGGGCTTTGCATTACGCTCACCATAGGTTTTGCGCACCAACCCATGAATGCCTGCCATTTACCCTCATAAACGTTACGCGTGGAAACGGCCCTTGCATTTTGAATTGTGTCAATAACGCTCTGGGGAAGCCCACTGGCAGCCAGATTTAACCCCTCACAGGCCAGGCCCATAGGGCCATGCGCTCTGGATGCGGATTAAATATTTCTCCGCGTGCCTGCGTCAGGAGATCTCTGCGGAGGGGAAGCCGCCATGGCTCGCCATGTAGCATCTGAAAAATCTCCTCTAGCCAATGTTTCCCTGGCCAGCGGGGAGCTATCAGAATGAGTGAGTGTTTTCCCTCTCGCACCCTGGCGAGAGTAGGAATGATCAGTTCCAGCGGGGGAAAGGCGTACAGTAGGACCGGCGGCCATTTGTGCGCTAGAGCATCCAGCCCAAGCGGAGCTTGTTGCTCTGTCAGTGAGAAAAACATCGGACACTGAGCATTTTCCCCTGATGCGAAGAGGTCGACCTCCACTCGGCCGTACCTCTTCCATATCTGGGACATCACCTCGCTGTGGAGTTTCCAATCTTTGTAGCGGGGATTGCCCCTTGACAGCAGATCCGCGCCTCTGTTCAATACCCCTGGCACGTGAGTCGCTCTTACCGACAGCAAGTGTGAGCTGGTCCAGATTATCAGTCTGTATGCCAGCTCGTGTAAATGACGTGAGCGCAGACCCCCCTGTCTGTTGATGTAAGCAACCACTGTTGTGTTGTCTGTTCTGACCAAAACATGGTGCCCTTTGATAAAGGGCAGAAAGTGTCTCAGTGCCAGCATCACGGCCAGGAGTTCCAAACAATTTATGTGAGCTGTCTGGGTTTGTGGACTCCAAACACCGTTTACCATCATCCCCTCGTGAGTGGCTCCCCAGCCTGTCAGCGAGGCATCTGTGGTAATTACCTTGCTCGTCAGGATGGTTCCCATGGTAACGCCGGTGTTGAGAAAACCGGGACGCTTCCACAGGCTCAGCGCGCGTGCACATATGAGAGAAACCAGGACGCTGCGGTGAGCATGGCGTGTGGGGCTCAAGCGGAGTGACGCCACCCACCTTTGAAACAGGCGCATGTGTGATGACCCCCAGTGCAGACGCCATCAGACCGAGCAGTCTGAGGCATAACCTGAATTTCACCTGTGTGCCTCTGCGAAAGAGTGCCAGACAAGCCTGAAAGGCTTTTACTCGTTCCGCTGAGAGGCGCGCTCTGAACTCGACTGAATTCAGGGACAGGCCAATGAAGGTGATTGTTTGTACTGGGGTTAAAATGCTCTTTTCCCAGTTTATTGTGAATCCCAGAGCTGTCAGATGTAAAGTAAGCATCTTGGCATGCGTCCTGAGCTCCTCTAAAGACTGAGCTGCAATCAGCCAATCGTCTATATACGTCGCCAGACGCATCCCCCTTTCCCTCAGAGGCGCGATGGCTGCCTCGGTGCATTTCACGAACACACGTGGGCTCAGTGAGAGGCCAAAAGGAAGTACCAGGTACTCGCATATCTCTCCCTGAAACGCAAATCTGAGGTATTTTCTGTGAGGGGGGTATGTAGGGATATGGAAATATGCGTCTTTCAAGTCTATGGAGACAAACCAGTCTCCTTGACGCACAAACTTTATCAGAGCTGCGTGTGTTAGCATCCTGAACGAATACCGTCTCAGATATGTGTTCAGAGCCCGCAGATCCAATATCGGTCGCAGACCCCCGCCCCTTTTCGGCACGAGAAAGTATCTGGAGTAAAACCCATCTCTGCTTTGCTCCTGCGGTACCAGCCGGACAGCTCTTTTGTGCTGCAGGGAAATTATTTCCTCTTGCAGGACGCGAGCGGACTCTCCCCGGGCGTATGACTGTACTATGCCCTTGAAACGGGGTGGGGCTGTCACAAATTGGAGCCTGTATCCCTTGGATACAGTCTTTATCACCCAATCTGACGCTCCACACGCTCGCCACAGCTGAGTGTTGTTTGCCAGTGGACCTAAAGGTTCTTCCGTGTAAACACTGCGCAACACCGGCTGAGGGATCTGCTGTTCCGCTACAACTGCCAGCTGCGCTCGTCCCAGGTCTGCTTCTTCCACAGAAAAAACAGCCTGCTGTGTTAGAGGTAGGGTGAGAGCTCCCCCTTGAGGCCTCATGTGCAGCTGTGGCAAGGGTGGAGCGGGAGCTCCAGCCTGCCGCTGTGCCAAAGCTGGAGCGAAAGCTCCCCCTTGTGGCCTCATGTGCAGCTGCACGGCCATGTCCTGTCCGTGTGTTATTTTTAACATATTTTTCATGTTTTTTTGTTGTGGCTGCGCCCTCGGCTCCAGGCCTGGATGCGTGCCAGAAAACAACTTTATTGAACATGTTGTGAAGGGGGAAGGTCGTGTTTTTAGACACTGGCATGTGTTTGTGCACTGGTGTGTGTTTTCTGGCCACAGCTGCGGCTCCACTGAGCTCTCGGTGGCTTTGATCCTCCTCCGCTTCGGTCGGCTCTGAACGATGAGGTCCAACGTCGGCTCTGCAGGCCGTTTGAGTTGCCTTGAACGTGCCGTTCTGAACTCGAACTGGGAAAGGATGTGTCCTGGTAGGGGGGGTGCAGGTGTCTGGCAGATCCTGCTCTCCCACCCCGAAGACGGCTCCCTAGGTAGCGCGCCTCTTTTTCTTTGCGCTCACAGTAGCGGAAGGGGTCGCTTGGTTTCCCGCCGTCATCGGGGGAGCGAATGGCTTCCTTCCCCAAGCACCTTTGAGCTCGGTTTGTTTCCCACGGTCCGCTGACTGCGGCTGAGGCTGGCGTTTGGGGATGCGGTAGGCCGGTCGAGCCGCCGCTTGAGCGAATGGCACACGGGGTGCTGGAGGGGGAGGAGGCTGCGCTTTCCTGGGTAGACACAGCTTTAGCGCTTCACCTTCCCTCTTCTTTTCCTCACAGCGTTTTTGCATGGCTGCCACAGTGGGTCCGAATAAGCTCTTTGGGTCCACGGGGGTGTCGAGGAGCTGGTTCTTTTCCCTTTGAGACAGGCTAGACAGGTTCAGCCATCTAGCTCTCTCCTGAGTGACCATCAGGGCCATGGCTCTCCCGGATGCTTGGACAGCACTTTTGTGGAGACGCAGGCATAGGTCTGTCACCACGCACAACTCGTCCCACAAATCGGCCATCGGTGTGCCAGTCATCTGCTCCTGTAATTCCGCTTGGTAAGCGAGGAGAAGAGACGAAGCGAAGCGTTTAAGGCTGTAACAGATGCAGCCACCGCCTTGTAGCTTTTCTCATTCAGAGTGGACTGAAAAGAGTCAGCTTTGAAGGGAAGGGTGGGTCCTGCCGCTGTCATGGCTGACTTTTGCGATGGGTGCAGGTGAGATGTCAGCAGAGGTTCTACGGGAGGCAGATGTGAAAAACCGCCAGCCTCCATGCCCGTCCAGTCCAGCGCCGACCCTCCCAGGGCGGGGTTCTTGGCGGTGAGAGGATTGCTCCAGGACCGGGTTGCTTCCTCGAGGCACTTGGGAAAGACCGGCAACAGCTGTCTGCCGGAAGATTTGGCTCTCGGAAGCCGCTTCCCCTCATATCGAGATGTGGTAGTTTCGGTGAGGGTTTCCGGCCACTCCATGCCCAGCTTCTTTGCTGCCCTTCTGCAGACATCATGCAGGTCTGTTGCAGTCGGGTTTGGGGAACCGCAGCGGCTGGTGTCATCCGTCACCGAGGGCTTTGCCACCGACTGGATTGCATAAGGCCCGCAGTCCAGCTCATCGTCATCAGACCCGAGACTGATGGACTCCATTTCAGATTCGGACTCGGCATTAGCAAGAGTACTGAAACCTGGAAGTGCGGCCTCGTCTTCCTCAGGGTCAGTCAGTGGCGCGACAGCGTCGAGCTGATCACCCCAACTGGCTCCAGCTAAAGTGGGCTCTCTCTCATCAGTACCAGGAAGCTCCGGTGGCGGGGGATTGGCTACCCCCATCATAGGATCAACCTCCGACAGGCTAGCTTGGCGTGCTAGCCTGCGCCGACGAGACTTAAGGGAGAGCCGTGCACAGTGCTCGCAGCTCGCCGGTGACGCCAACGCGTCCTGGGCATGATGCAGCCCCAGACACGAAGCGCAGACAGAGTGGGTATCTGCCCCAGCTATGAGATTGCCACATGTGCAGGTTCTAGATGGTGGCTTGACTCTGTTCATGGTGAAAACAAGTGCAAGTTACACAACTTCTTAAGCTCCGTTAAAGTTGCAGCTAGTTTGGTGACCAGTTGCAGCGCTGCTGTTGGCGACAGACCAGCGTTGAAAGGGACTCAGAACAGTCGAGCACAGTTATTGAGAAGCGCTCGGCGACTGAGTTGTTAGCTCGCTCTGTGAACAGTTAAGCTAGCTCAAGTTACTGTAATGACCGTCTGAGAGGTGCTTCTGGGAGCGAGAAGAGGTGTTAGACTGAAGATCACCTACGTGACGTCGACTTTTATACTGGGAGGAAGTCCCTCCCATGGGAGCGGACGTCACTTCCGCCTGCCAGTCAAGACTGGCATAATGTAATAGAGCTTCTGGGGGACAGGCGCTGGAGGCGTGTCCCATAGTGAGATACCGAAACGAATGTTGAAAGAGAACTGTCCTTTGCAATATTAATATTGCACACAGAATATTATTTTTCTTTTGTATGTGCAGCAATTCGAACAGTCGTTAATCTGGGTTGTGGCATCGAGCCCCGCATGCACATGGGTGCATGTAAGCTCATACGCAAGTTAGTTTTTTCAAGTCATTGCTGGTACCTAATGGTTTTTAGCCATTATTTTACATATTGTTGCTTTAACTTGTAAATTTTGATATCGCTTTGCCTTTTTCATCAATACTTATGAGCTTCAACTGAAACAGTGACTTACAAAGGTATCAATTTACCTTGAACTTCACATTTTCTGAGTTACAACCTTTTAAAGTCACTTTATTTTGTAGGTATTTTATGTGAAAGACCAACAAAGTAGCAGGAAGTAAAAGGTAGGGGATAGATTGGACAGTCCCCTTTACTGTGACACACTGAATAAAATCAAGTACAACCAAGCAGGTTTCAAGATTTGCAGATGGCAATTAGAATTCTTGTTTTGGGTTTTGGTCACAGTGCCGAATGCTCCAGGATGGAGAGCACACTACAGGTCCTTCTCAAAATATTAGCATATTGTGATAAAGTTCATTATTTTCTATAATGTCATGATTAAAATTTAACATTCATATATTTTAGATTCATTGCACACTAACTGAAATATTTCAGGTCTTTTATTGTCTTAATATGGATGATTTTGGCATACAGCTCATGAAAACCCAAAATTCCTATCTCACAAAATTAACATATTTTATCCGACCAATAAAAGAAAAGTGTTTTTAATACAAAAAACGTCAACCTTCAAATAATCATGTACAGTTATGCACTCAATACTTGGTCGGGAATCCTTTTGCAGAAATGACTGCTTCAATGCGGCGTGGCATGGAGGCAATCAGCCTGTGGCACTGCTGAGGTCTTATGGAGGCCCAGGATGCTTCGATAGCGGCCTTTAGCTCATCCAGAGTGTTGGGTCTTGAGTCTCTCAACGTTCTCTTCACAATATCCCACAGATTCTCTATGGGGTTCAGGTCAGGAGAGTTGGCAGGCCAATTGAGCACAGTGATACCATGGTCAGTAAACCATTTACCAGTGGTTTTGGCACTGTGAGCAGGTGCCAGGTCGTGCTGAAAAATGAAATCTTCATCTCCATAAAGCTTTTCAGCAGATGGAAGCATGAAGTGCTCCAAAATCTCCTGATAGCTAGCTGCATTGACCCTGCCCTTGATAAAACACAGTGGACCAACACCAGCAGCTGACACGGCACCCCAGACCATCACTGACTGTGGGTACTTGACACTGGACTTCTGGCATTTTGGCATTTCCTTCTCCCCAGTCTACCTCCAGACTCTGGCTCCTTGAATTTGCTGTCATCTGAAAAAAGTACTTTGGACCACTGAGCAACAGTCCAGTGCTGCTTCTCTGTAGCCCAGGTCAGGCGCTTCTGCCGCTGTTTCTGGTTCAAAAGTGGCTTGACCTGGGGAATGCGGCACGTGTAGCCCATTTCCTGCACACGCCTGTGCACGGTGGCTCTGGATGTTTCTACTCCAGACTCAGTCCACTGCTTCCGCAGGTCCCCCAATGTCTGGAATCGGCCCTTCTCCACAATCTTCCTCAGGGTCCGGTCACCTCTTCTCGTTGTGCAGCGTTTTCTGCCACACTTTTTCCTTCCCACAGACTTCCCACTGAGGTGCCTTGATACAGCACTCTGGGAACAGCCTATTCGTTCAGAAATTTCTTTCTGTGTCTTACCCTCTTGCTTGAGGGTGTCAATAGTGGCCTTCTGGACAGCAGTCAGGTCGGCAGTCTTACCCATGATTGGGGTTTTGAGTGATGAACCAGGCTGGGAGTTTTAAAGGCCTCAGGAATCTTTTGCAGGTGTTTAGAGTTAACTCGTTGATTCAGATGATTAGGTTCATAGCTCGTTTAGAGACCCTTTTAATGATATGCTAATTTTGTGAGCTAGGAATTTGGGGTTTTCATGAGCTGTATGCCAAAATCATCCGTATTAAGACAATAAAAGACCTGAAATATTTCAGTTAGTGTGCAATGAATCTAAACTATATGAATGTTAAATTTTCATCATGACATTATGGAAAATAATGAACTTTATCACAATATGCTAATATTTTGAGAAGGACCTGTATATCTATCTTTTATGATGGAAACTTTTTGTCATTCCAAAACCAAAAACTAAAATCTGTAATAAAAAATAACCTCTTAATCATCTACATCATTTCAATGTGGATAAAAAAACAACTTTATTGACTTTGCAGCAATGCCTTCGTCTAAGCAAGCACATTGTGACAGTGGACGTTTGATTGCATGGAGTTATTAACAGAAGAAGAAGAAAACCATCAATGAAACTAATAAGTCCTGTTTAAAGTTTGCTACATGCCTTAAGGAGGACACAGCACACGAACACTGCAGATCGCCCTGCACATGCAACCCCCATGGTGAAACAAGACCATGGCAGCATCATGTTTTGGGGATTTCTTTAACAGGGACAAGGAAGCTGGTCAGAGTTGATAAAGAGATTTATGAAGATAAATTCAAGTAATAAAGACAAAAAATGTAATTAGCATAAGCAAAGCTTTGGATATGCATGCTCATGCAAAATCACATTATTGTCTTTTCCTTATGCATTATAAGTATATACTCCTTGTAATTAATATGTGTTAGTCTATCAAATAAAATCCCAATAAAATATACTGATATTTTGGTTGGGAGAAAGAATATGTGAAGAAGTAGAAGGGGTTTCAATAGTTTTGTAAGGCACATAGCTATGCATTTGAAAGGCAAAGAACCCAGCATTTGTTAGTAGCGATCCCATAATGTCAACTTTCATTTTTCGCACTAAATAAAGAAAGCTGTTTCTATCCTTTATAGAAAGTCTTAATTCAGAAACTAGTCTAAACTACATAATGTTTTGCCTTCTTAGTGCAGCTGAATGACCTTTGACAATCTAGTCACCCCAAGGAAAAACAAAGGCACTCTGTTAGAACTGATGGGAGTTAGGAATACTGAAGATGTTGAAAGAATAGCAAAACAAAGTATTTTCCAGGATGAAGAAATGAAACTCAAGCACCCGAGTAACAAAAGTAAAGCTCTAGACCTTAGAGGAAAGGGTAATTGGTGTGAAAAAGTCCCACCAGTGAGCGGCCATCCTGGATCCAGTATCAGAGGAATTTCAATGAAGTGCAAGTTGATCCCCAGAGTCTTGGCAGTGGGACATTCATCAAGTTTCTGGGAGTTTGCTTTGGCAGGTTGCACCACATTTTTCTGGAGTTGCCTTTTCTCGCCAGCACAGAGGAGTAGGCACGCACTTGGGAAAATAATTCATTTTCCTTTTGCATAGCTGCCAAACATTGAAAATTTTATCTGGTAGGACTATTACACCTATGTGACTTGCAATCCAGTTCAACATGTCCATATGAGTTGAGTGAAATAAACGTCATGCAAAAAAACAGAGATATGTTTGGTGGATTACTAATTCTATGGCATTTTGTTCTGTCATTGATAAGAGAAATAAAACAAAACAAAAGGAAAAACAATGGTAAAAAAAACAGCTAAAATCTGCTCTAACCATTGTTGCCTTCCTTCTTATGTTTGTTCATTCAAGCCATTCAGTATAATTATGTACAAACTTCAGGTAAACAATAATCACCTCAGTGAAAATCAGCTCATATATAGCCTAGAAGTGAAACCACAAATAATGCCAAAAAAAGACAAAACAATCAATTCAAAACTTTCAACAATGAGTAGGAGAATATGATGAAGCCAGAAGAAAGAGAAATGTGGGAATGTTTGTGTGTGTATGGCTGGAGCAGGCTTGTGTCATGCAATTTCCACAGATAATAGTATGTATTTTTCTCAAATTCTATTATCTCTCTTGCTCAGTGATTACATCCTTTGTGGCACTAAAGAGGTCAAAACGGGTCCCTATTCTTGGCGGGCAGAAGCCTGTTGTTCTCACGCAGTGTAACTTTGCATCATTTAAGAAAAAAGAAAATACCCGTTGTCATGCGTTCTCAAAGAAACAGCATTTTCAACCATCAAATTGTTTTTAAAAAAGGGATTTCCCCACTGAAACTGAAGACAAAGAGCAAATTGCAATATAACCCAGGTCAGCTCATACAAACTCAAACTCAAACTAACTTTTAAAAGCTTTTACCAAAGAAGATATGCTGCCAATTTACTGCATTCTAAGTAACCATTTAACATAATATAACATGTAACAGCAGGTCATCACATCCATTTCTAATGACATTTTCTTCCTGTAGAGCCCTTTGTCACAGCAAGAAAATTATTACAAATTGTATTTATAAAACAACAAAGAAGACAGGTTTGATTGTAGGTTTCATTAAATGTACTTTGCTTTATTGCTTTCATTCTGTGTTATATAATTATACAATTTGCCTTCTTTATTATTTCATACGGGCTGTAAACTATAATAAAATCTTCCCTTGAAACAGGAAGTGATACTACGCTCTGCATGGAAGAGAAAAGGCAAACAGATCTTTAAGTAAACAAATAAAAGAGTGGAAAAGAACTTGACTCCACCCTTTAGTTGGTATGTTGGTAAGGGTGCTGGAAAGCATCTTTCTCACGAAGGTGAAGCACACTTACATTGACTAACAGGAAGTTTGGTTTTGTAATGCTTTTATTTTGAAGACCATTAACCGGTCTCTCTTTGAGGTCAACGTCCCGAAGGCATAATTCATGAAGTGCATACATGATGACAGCCTAATGACTTCACCTGTAGGGATTTCCCTAATTATCCACTTCATTTGGGGCAGACCAGTGGGGTAAATATGAGGGTGGAAGAATCCTTAGATCGATTTCACTCGTTTGTTTTGTAATGGTATAGTTTTGTGTGAATGCACTGTTCATGTGAAACCCCCTGGACCAGTGATGGTGTCTGTTTAAGCAGGATTGTTGGGTAATTGAGGGTTTTTTGAAAAAAGCTGCATTCCTGCCTGACCCACTGATGCTGTGAGCCTAGTGCCAGAAACTGCAACTGGTGAGATCTATGTACAAATCTTCTACAACCCCTGGCAAAAATCATGGAATCACCAGTCTCTAAGGATGTTCCTTCAGTTGTTGAATTTTGTAGAAAAAAAAACAGATCACAGACATGACAAAAAACTAAAGGCATTTCAAATGGCAACTATCTGGCTTTAAAAAATACTAAAAGAAATTACGAAAAATAATTGTGGTAGCCAGTAACAGTTACATTTTTAGAACAAGCACAGGGAATAAATTATGGAATCATGAAAAACAAACAAAATAACACTCCAACACATCACTAGTACTTTGTTGCACCACCTCTGGCCTTTATAACTGCTTGCAGTCTCTGAGGCAATGACTTAATGAGTGACAAACAGTACTCTTCACCAATCTTACTCCAGCTTTCTCTGATTGCTGTTGCCAGATCAGCTTTGCATGTTGGAGCCTCGTCATGGACCATTTTCTTTAACTTCCACCACAGATTTTCAATGGGATTGAGATCCGGACTGTTTGCAGGCCATGACATTGACCTTATGTGTCTTTCTTCAAGGAATGTTTTCACAGTTTTTGCTCTATGGAAAGATGCATTATCATCTTGAAAAATGATGTCATCATCCCCAAACATCCTTTCGATGGATGGGATAAGAATAGTGTCCAAAATGTCAATGTAAACCTGTGCATTTACTGAAGATGTAATGACAGCCATCTCCCCAGTGCTTTTACCTGACATGCAGCCCCATATCATCAATGACTGTGGAAATTTGCATGTTTTCTTCAGACAGTCGTCTGCATAAATCTCTTTGGAACGGCACCAAACAAAGGTTCCAGAATTATCACCTTGCCCAATGCAGATTCGAGATTCATCACTGAATAAGACTTTCATCCAGTCATCCACAGTCCACGATTGCCTTTCCTTGGCCCATTGTAACCTTGTTTATTTCTGTTTAGGTGTTAGTGATGGCTTTCTTTTAGCTTTTCTGTATGTAAATCCCATTTCCTTTAGGCGGTTTCTTACAGTTCGGTCACAGACGTTGACTCCAGTTTCCTCCCATTTGTTCCTCATTTGTTTTTTTGTACATTTTCTGTTTTCAAGGCATATTGCTTTAAGTTTTCTGTTTTGACACTTTGATGTCTTCCTTGGTCTACCACCTTCCCATGTTGTTTGTACTTGGTCCAGGTTTTAGACACAGCGGACTGTGAACAACCAACATCTTGTGCAACACTGCGTGATGATTTACCGTCTTTAAGGAGTTTGATAATCCAAGTGACATCTCTGGTGTTGGAGCCATGATTCATGTCAGTCCTCTTGTTGCAGCAGCTCTCCAAGGTGTGTTCACTCCCTTTTTACCTGGACACTAACAAGCAGATTTAATCTGATCCAGGTGTTATTGTTTGTAATGACAATTTGCAGGGTGATTGCATATTTTTTTCCTCAAAATTGAGTGATTCCATAATTTATTCCCTGTGCTTCTTCTAAAAATGTAACTGTTATTGGCTACCACAATTATTTTTCGTGATTTATTTTAGTATTTCTTAAAGCCAGAAAGTTGCCATTTGAAATGCCTTTAGTTTTTTGTCATGTCTGTGATCTGTTTTTTTTTTTCCAACAAAATTCAACAAGTCAGTCAGTCAGTCAGTCATTTTCTACCGCTTATTCCATAGTGGGTCACGGGGGAGCTGGTGCCTATCTCCAGCAGTCTACGGGCGAGAGGCAGGGTACACCCTGGACAGGTCGCCAGTCCATCGCAGGGCATCACACAAACAACCATGCACACACTCATTCATACCCCTAAGGGCAATTTATAGTGACCAATTAACCTAACAGGCATGTCTTTGGACTGTGGGAGGAAGCCGGAGTACCCAGTGAGAACCCACGCATGCACGGGGAGAACATGCAAACTCCATGCAGAAAGACCCCTGGTCGGGAATTGAACCCAGGACCTTCTTGCTGCAAGGCAACAGTGCTACCAACTGCGCCACCGTGCAGCCCACAAAATTTAACAACTGAAGGAAAATCCTCAGAGACTGGTGATTCCATGATTTTTGCCAGGGGTTGTAGAAAATGAAAATATTCAGGCTCTGGAAAACTGCTGAAGCCTGTTGTCTTTCTTCATCTTATGGTGCTCTCCATGACTGCTGGTTTTCATACTGTTTTAAGGTTCTACACAAACCAACCTCTACAGTATGACTGAATATTCTGTATTTTTTTAAATAAATAAATAAATCAGAGTAAGCTTACTGCAGCATATTTTATTTTCTCTTTGTGGTCACTGAGGGTGACAATGTGAAACTGGATGTGTAAAAGTAAATTGATCAAATAAAAAACATCCTTGCTGCTAAAAAGACTAGTAAGTCATTCCTTGCAAGACTTAACAAATAAAGTTATTTTCTGATTTTAAAGAAGTAGCCCCTAGATTGAACCCCTTGTCAGTGTCATGCCCTCCTATTTTCAGGGCTACATTTGCTTTAATTTCTATGATTTCTTTTTTGAAAACAAGTCTCACTTCTAACTGTGTGAATTCTGATCTTTAACTTAATTTGTTTCGACTACCAATTAGTATTCCCACTTTGCAAGCGTGGGCAATAAATCATCAAACATTCTGAAAATGTTTAATTAGTGTACAAAAATCTACCACTGCAACATGTTCAAGTTGGAATTATTATTAGTGTTAATTTAAAGCCACAACTATTGCATATGTGAATTGGTAACAATAACCACAATTTCACATCAACCCCAGATTAAAATAAATGATGCTGCTGGTTAAACCAAGTGATAAGCCTGTCAAGTTGCACAAAATTTCAACAAATGTATTTGTGTTTATCTATTCAAAATAGCAATATTAGATTAAGATCAGATTAAGTATTTGTGTGGATTAGAATTGAACCAATCTAATCAAATCTTTTCATGATTAATGCTCTTTTAATGTTTAAGATGTAAACCGCTCATAATTGTGCTGCCAGTGTGATCGCATACTTTCAACACATATAAGGTAAAGTTAAACTCCACTTACATTCAATAGGGCTGGTGATATGGAAAAAATCCTTTCACAACAATATTTTTCATATTAGTCGATATTGATATATATATCACGATCTAAAACGATTCACTTTTTTGTCAATCTTTAACGTTCCCTGGTACTATGAAGTGAGATTTGAAGATATCAGAAGGTTACTTTTGATTTAAAGATTTTATTTTCAAAAGTTGAGCATTTCATCAAACATTATTCAACTTATAAATGAAATCACACCTAGGGATTACTTTTTCCTTGTAAAGGCCTATTTTAACTAAAGGTAGCTTTGACATGTCAACACAAGTGATTTGTGATTGACTTTGTTTAACATCTATAATCATATCCATGTAGTAGTATGTATTACATGCAGTTTCCCCTTATAAATAATGCAAGATTGTTTAAACGCATTGCTGCTGAAGTTTTAATCACCTCAGTATTGTGAGTCCAAGTAAAAGTGAAATCTTAAGTTACTTGACACTGTCTGAGCTGCAACCTGATACACTGGACCTCTCCTGATAAGCGGACATTTTGCAACTCACCGACAAAGCTTTGACGAAATAAACTGATTAGAGGCTGTCAGTTTGTTTTGTTTTCACACAGAACCAAACCAGGAACAGAAGGCCTAAGTTCTAGACAGGGATAGGAATCAGACACAGAAACTGACTGATAAAAGCCATTTCACCCAACATGAATTATTAGAGTAAAAACAAAAAAAGAGGTAAATAAGTTCCACTTAACAAATTTCTAAACTGCTGTAAAAAGAAATAAATAAAATACAAGTAGTAAGAGTAAAAATGTAGGATTCTGCGTTCCCTAATGAAAACATATGCCAAACAAAAACAAACAATCACCCTGTAGCCCAAAAAGAAACGTTTCAATTTGATAAATGAGCCTCAATTTCATAACACTTCAAAACTCTGTTGCCTGCTTTCTTTTGTTGGTATTTCCTATCTAAATAATCTACAAATCCCACAGGAGGGAAACAAGGTATGAAAAATGCACTCTGCTGCAGGCAAAGCCATTAAACCATGTGGAGTCTGATATTTATTTATTTTTTTTTTATAATAACAGGAACGGACCGGACCAGATGAGCAGTAAAGGTTTACTGCAGGAAAACAGGACACAGCGTGTTGTTGGAAAGAGTGTGTTTCAGATAAGAATAAATCTCCTTCCTTTAGGAGTCATGCAGCTTTCATGCAGATGGTTTTTGAGCTTTACATGAGGAGTTTATTTTGTCATAAATAAAAGCACTAAAGAACAGAGCTACTGTGGGCAAGCTTCAGGAGGATACACGAGCCTTGAAAAATAATTCATGACCTTGGAAGTTTTTGTTTTATGCATCTTGTCAAATAACTGATAAAGCTTAACATTTTGTATTGGGGTTGTTATGCCATGGGGTTAATACACAAACAGAGTAGTACATAAAAGTGAAGAGTAAAGACAATGATGCACATTTTTAAAATGGTGATGGCAGCATCATTGTATAGGGATGCATTCCCTTAGCAGAAACAGGAAGGATGGTCCGAGGTGATGGGAAGACAGATGATTCTAAAACACAGTAAGCCTAAAAGAAAACCTGTTAGAGGCTGGAAAAAATCGGAGACTGGGGTGGAGGTTCACATACCAGCTAGAAGAAACCCTATTTATGTGTAAGAATGGACCAACCACAATCCAAACCCATATCAAATACAGAAATTGTAGCGCAACTTTAAAATTGACAAAGACAAATGGGCAAAAAATTTGTCCAAAATCTGTGCAAAAATAAAATAATGGTTGCACCATTATACTGTGGGGATGTTTTTATTCCAGGGACAGATCAGTTGACGGATGTAGTGAAATACATAGCTATCCTAGATGAAATATTGTACTACTTGAGACTATGGCAGTGGTTCTTTTCCAACTGAACAATGGCTTTATTTATGTGTCAGAATGGCCCAGTCAAAGTCCTGGCCTTAATCCAACTGAGAATCTGTTGGCTTGAAGACCGAACATTCACAGATGCAAAAGACTTGCAGCTGAAACTGCAGTGAAAGGTGGTTCCACAAAGATTTGATTCAAGAGGGCTGCATTTTGGTAAACAAGAAAAAGTTCAAAAAACTATAAATCCCTTTTTATGCACTTCAACGATATGCAGACATCTTTGTTGGTCTCTCTCATAATATCCCAGTTAAAGAGTCGTCATAACGTGGCAAAATGTGAAAGAGTTCACAGATAAATAATTTTGCAAGGCTCAAACTATATTGTACTATTAAATTTATATGTTTAAATGTTGCTAATAGGATTGATGCCGGAGAATGTTTTTCAAAATTTCAGACTCATTGTTCTCTGTGGTACAGCTTGTCCCGGATTACTCTGTGTCACAACATTCCCATCATAGCAAGGGCAGAGGACAAAATGAGGAGGTTGTGGGGAGTTTCAGCTTTTCCTGCAAGAATACAAACATTCCCCCTTCCACCATCACATCTGCATCTTTACGCCAGTGAAAGTTGATGGGGGAAAGGAAGTTTCAAACCACTAATGTCCTTTTTTAGTTTAATAGGCAAAACAAAAAAAGCATGTTGCATAATGAGGGCAGGGTGAATACAGCTGCATGGATGCATTCCTCACTGCTCCGCCCCACCCGGTGTGACAGTGCAGACGCAGTCAAAGCAACAATGAAATTTCCTTTTCTGTTTCCTAAGAGTTTTCTCTACTGATTAATCTGTATTTACATATAAATAAGAGAAAGATGTAGACAGTTACCACTGCTAGTCTGCACTCCATGTGCCTTCAAGTCTCCATTTTTCCCTATTTTCCCAAACAAACAAAAAAAAACTAATTGTTGTAGTCTAGTTAAGCTCTTGAACTTCCGTTGACCAGGAAAAGGCAAGAAGAAAGCAAAATCTGACTTTGGATAATCTGTCAGCAGCTCTGCTTTGGAACATGGAAATGTTTCGAGGGCAATTTTGTGTTAAATGTTTTTGCATAGACCTGTCACATTCCTCTGGCGAGAAAGAAATCATGACAACCCCTATGGCAAAAAGGTCCCATCTATAGTGACGTGCAAAAGTATTTACACCCTGTGAAGTTATGTCGTGTTACGTTATAACTATATACTTCAGCATTTTTTACTGGGATTTTCTGACAAAGGCAATATAGATCAGAATTGTGAAATGAATACTTACAATTCACATACAAATACAAAAAGAAAACCAGCCCCCCTGATTTAACACTTTGTAGAACCACCATTCGCTGCAATTAAATCTGAGTTATGGCGGTATGTCTCTAAAGTTTTGCACATTCTCTGCAAAATACCTTAAACTCAGTCTGAAGGGAGAGCAACTGTCATCAAATATTAGTCTTGTCACCAATTCTCAATTGGATTTAGGTTCAGATTTTGAGTATGGCATTCCAGCACATAATTGGCATTGATCTAAACACAATAGTCTTCAATTGTGGGCTTCCTTTAGTGGTACCCAGAAAACATTGCTGAACTGTCAAAGTAAATAGGAAGCAAATTAGCTTTAATTTTGTGTTTTCTGTGTTCCATTTACCCCTGAAACTGCATGTGGGAATAACATCAAACCCAACTAAAACATGTGCTAGGATGTAGGATTGACCAATATTCTTACCCACTGACCAGGCCTATTACTGTTAGCAATAATAGCATTGAATGTCTCAGCATTACATGCATAAAAATATTAATGGAACATATTTACAAAATGAAGCTGTATATTTCTTTATTACTTAAAGACATGCAAAATGTCAGAAGTGCAAATTCAACTGCAATTCTCACCAGGTTTTAAATGTACACCAGCTATATTGAAATTTGAGGGTTGTTGAGAAACATCCATCTTCCCTCTTGAAACCGAGTCGTCCAGGGACCATCTTGAAATTGTTGCATCAATCTTGGAGTGCAAATGAGTTATTATTTTGTGATGTAAAACATGAAGAAGTCCAACTTCTTCTGTAGTACAGTTTTAAAACATCATGGGTATGATGGCATTACTGATTTCACTAAGTGAAGCCAACAGCACAAATGTGATGACTGTCATTTTTATTAATGTTGTCGTCACTCTTGCAATAACATGCTCTATATATTCTACATATCGTTGCTAAGAAATTAGCCTTTGGGTAGAACACACAATGCAACCAGCATTCAAACTAGTCTGTATTTACGAGCAAATAAGATAATGTAAGCGGTTTTAAATAGGCTTGAAAACATGTTTTCTGATGTTTGAAGTGCTTTACATTTATGTTTAAGGGTTATTGTGAAGGGTTTTCCTTGCTTTTAACAAAACTAGAAATTCATTTAACTATGTTAGGCAAACAAAGCGCCTTATTATTTTGGTTGTCCTGCAGACCCTCGGCTATGGTGCTGGAAGTCCAAGAAACCTGAAAATTCATAAATATGTGAAAAGGGACAAGCCAGAGCATTACAAAGATCGCAAAGGGCTAAAAGTTAACTTAATTAGCATTAGCTGCTAAGAAGCTAGTTGACGCAGGGAGCAGAGGACTGCTCGTGTTTTCCACATAGTGAAAACAAAAACATCTTCAAAACCCTTACTTGTTTAAAATATAGCTTGATTTAACAACTGGTGCTCTTTGATAAATGCATTTTCCCCATTTTAGAAGGCATCTGAGACACTGTTTATACTTGGTAGGTTGCTTTACATCAATGTACAAGTACGGTTTTAATGTCAATTTCATTTTAAAATGGAAATACTAAGTGTAGAACTGATAATTAGAGCTGAATGATATCAAAAACATTTCACTGCGATACTATTAATCCACCTTTTTCTGACACTTTTCATAACATAATATCCCTACAACCCACAGCATAAGCTTTGGCATTTCAGTCAGTAAAGATATAGCTAGGTATGAACATTAAGGGTAGGTAAAGTCCATCCAATTTGGCAAATGCATTATTGAAATGCATTGTTAATGCCTGACACTTAAAGATACTAAATATTGCATTCAAGCAGTTCTTTACAATTGCAATGTAGCACACGTTACTACTGTGATTTCATATAATGTTCAGCCTACTTGTAACAATGAAAACTGGAAATGGTTTCGCCACAAGGTGCTGCTTGGGAAGCTTAATATTTACTGAGGTAGAACATGTTCCAACAATATTGAAAACCACCTATCTAAACAATTCCAATCTAGCTCTTTAAGTAGGTTTAGGGGTTGTTCTCCAACCAAGTAATTTACAAATTTGGAAACTTCTGAAGGCAATTAGTTTAACTTTTTTTATGAGGTGTTGCATTAGAAGTAGCTTGATACAAATCTAACTTGTACCTTCCCCTTTACAAATCTGCACTACTTTGTCGTAGTCATTTACATAAAATCCTAATAAAACACAATTAATTTTGCACCTGTAATGTGACAAAATGTTAAGATGTTCAAAAAGGCATTAAAACCTTTGCTAGGCATTGTATATTAGGTTTTTCAGCTTGCATTTGTAGGGAGACTTCTTGCATGCCTTTTTCGTTTGAAGAAAATCCATCTCTTACAGAGAATAACCCCAAAAATTTGCTATTAACTCTGTTTTCAGAAGAATCCTGAAGGTCCAAGGTTAGAAAGCAGTCCCTCTACTGTTTGATATTCAGGAGAATGCAGACTCTTCTCATGGGAAAATTATGGGCAGGGTGAATTAACTACTTCTTTTTCCCACCTCAACTCTGAACAGAAATTGCTCCCCTCAATCCATGGTTCCTCCATGACCCTGTGGGCCACAGTGGCTTATCTTGCCCAACAGAGTTAAGACACACACGAAGAGGGGTGGATTTGCACAAAGAGCAGGAGGCGGGGTGTAGTGAGAGACTGAGTGGATGGAATTAGTTCAGGATTTCAATAATGGACATCCTTGGAATAAGCCCAAATGCCCATCACTGAATGTGGAAGGGCCGTATGCACAGTGGAAAAGAAAGGTACGAAGACAAAGAGTTCAAAGCAAATGAATGTTCACTCAGGCATGACCTCCAGCAAAATCAAAGAGCACTTAGAACAACAGTACTTGCAACAAATCAGAAAAATTCACATAAAACTAATTTTCCCTTTCATCTGTATGTTCTTTATACATCCACCAAAAACAGGGCAGTTCTGACATTTAAAGAAAAGACAAGTGGCAGAGCTTTGCATACAAATGAAGAAAGACGTTGAAAAAGTTTCCCAGATTAATGGAGAGCTTGACGGTACAAACAGCACATAGGTCAGGTCTTTTCCTGGAAATAATAATCCAGAATTAAAATAAACAGAAGCATATATTCACTCCCTCTTCATTAGGTAGACAGTTGTCTTTCCTTTGAAAAGGCATCAGAAGATACACAAAATCTTTTTGATGACGGCCCTTTTGTTAATTTCACACAGACTCTGTGAATGTTCCTTAGTGCAAAATAACTCTCTTTACGTTCTACCTGTGCTTCTTACTCAGCTGCACCCACAGGTTTCAAGCATTCAAGGATAAGACTGCAATCCAATTGGGACTGCATGTTTGTTGAAGCTGTACTTCCTGAATAATCTCACTAAATGTTTATGAGTGTTCCACAGTTCCCAGAGGAGCTCGGCTTCTATCCACTGACATCAGAAGCTCTGGTCTCTCATGTTAACACTTCCTGTTTGAAGAAAGTTTCCTGTGCTTTTAAAAGCAATAGAAACTAGTGTATCAGTCTGTAGATGGCTAAGATTTTGATTTTGGTAAACTGCCTGTGCAAGCCATTAAAAGACAAACATGTTATTGAGGATCATTGGGAATAAATGGTACAGTTCTCAATGAGTCAGACAGTTTGCTCCTCTGAAAATGAGAAAAATGGGGATTGCTACCTCCTGATTGGAGGTCAGTCTTTGCATCACACTATGGAGTACAACAATAATTCATCGGGATGGGGTAGGAGATGGACAGACTGCTTGGGACCTTGTCTACCATAATGAATCCAAATGACTCAGCCGAGGAGGTTCCACATTTGATCAGAATGGTTCCTGGGTACCTAAGGAGGTTTTACAGGCATGGGAGGAGCCCCTCTACTTCCGCAACGGATAGACAGACATATGTATTGTTGTGCAATTAATCAAATAATTGTTTGATTTTGACTCCAAATGATCACAAAAAATCATAAGAGTAATGATTATTTTGTGGTTCTCATGGTAGACAGTAACATATGGACAAAAACTCTGGGATGGATGGACGCTCAAATCTATGGATCATGGAAAGGTGAATGGATAATAGACATGGATGAAAAACTTGACAGCTTAATAGAAATAAACAGAAGAATGGATAAATAGTCAGAAAAAGTCAAAAGAAAATAATACATTTTGGTCCAAATGTTAGAAAAAATGGTTACCATCCATAACCAAATGAAATTTAAAGTTTTTGTTCAAATAAAAAAGTTTTTTTTAGAGGAGAAAAGACCAATAAACTTCCATTTTAGTTTTATTTGTCAAGGGGGAGATCTTGTGGACTGCACCTTGCTTTTCTTGCCATGTAACACAACCCTCAAGTACACAGTATCGGAAACCGTTAAAGCATGTTTGGCATTCCAGTAGAGCAGGGGCAGGCCTATTGTGTACAGAGGCCATTGTGTTTGTCCACTGGCAGACACCAAGCCAGACCGTGAGTCATGCTAAGCACAGCCGGGACTCCCCACCAGCAGTTAATAGCTTGGGCTGGGAAAGGTTATTGCCTGTTCAACACAGCTTTTGAATCTGCTCAACATTCACCCCTAGTTTACTTCTATAATTGATGAGCATGACTGAAGCAGCAAATGGTCTTGGAGAGGAAAACCTGGTTTGCAAAACAAACAACTGCAAAGAATAAATAACGTTTCTGGCAACAGTTACTGTGAAACTAAAAGGACCACAGCACTGAAGAAAAGTAATTTCACTCAAGCAACATCAGAGGACGACATAATAAAGAGGGGGTTTCTTTCTGGCCAGGCACCTTCTGCTGTTTTGGACCAATAAATAAGGATGTGATTTATTTAAGAATATAATCATAAATTAATAGCCTTTTTGGGGGGTGGAATGATTGTACAACTTAAATGCTTTTCAACAACAATGGGTGCACCAATTTTCTGTAGTTCAAACATGGTCAGAATTACGCATACAGACTGAAATGTTTGCATAAACCCTCAATATTTGGATAAATGCCCCTTGGGAAATTGCAGGGATATTACATGCCTTGTTGCAGCCCTCAACAAGCTCCTGGGAGAATATATCGACCTCAACATAGACTCTTACTGGACTTCATAAATTTATAGTACTTATCAAAGTCTGTGAATTCTTAATGTGGCTAAGGCTGGCTTGGTACAGAAGGCTAATGTCTGCCTTTCTTTTATCCATTCCAAACCAGTTTTGCTTTGTATTATAGATCACTGTCTGGTTGGAACACATTGTGTTCCAATTTAAGCCATCTATTTGTTGATCTGAGGTGAGGTTGAAGAATTTAAAAAGGCAGTCTACAGCCTTAATTATTCCATCTACTTTTTGAAATGCACCAGTAGCACAAGCAGTCAATCAGTTACACAGTATGGTGCTACCGCCACCATGCCCGACAGTTAGTACAGTTTTTGTTTTTTTTAGGTTTTTAAAGCTACACCTCCACTCTTACAAAATATAATCCTTGTCATTCTAACCAATAAGCTCAATATTTGTTTTGTCTGAGCAAAGACAGCCAGGAGGAATTTAGCTGGTCTACCTGGGAAGTTGAACATTTAATCCAACTTGGAGATGTTTCTTTATTGGCTTCTTTCCAGGTGAGCGCCCTCTCAGACAGTCCATGACACAAACGTCTATGTAATGATCCAACCTCAACCCTATTAATAATGTATGGTCTAAGCCTAAAAGCTGTGTCCATACCAGAACACAATCCTATTTAAATGAACTCTACTAATTCTGCTAAGAAGAGTGGTAAAATGCCCAGTTAGAATTACACTAGAGGCTTGTTGATGGCTACAAAACATCTGTGGTGCAAGACCAACTTGATTTGGGACATTTACCCAAATATTTGTGAGACTGTACTAATATATCTGAGGTTGGACGACTAATTTGCCCATGTATGGATAACAGAAAAACCTAATTCTTCTTTTAAAAAAAGAATTGTTTATATTCACCATAAAAAGTCCAAATTCAAATGGACATTCATGCCAATATAATGTCTGACTGGACTTGAATCTCTAACATAACTTAGTTTGCTGCAGGACTTTGTTAGGTTGGTTAGTGGACCAAAAGTTAAGGAATATTTAACAGTTTGATGCTTTATTCTAACCAGTAAAACATAAACGTTTGTTACACTTACTGCCAGAACATGCTTATAATATCAGTGTGTGCATCATCTGTCAAGATAAAGAAAACATCTGCAGTATGAATCAACCAAGCTGTCATTATTGAATGACCAGAAAAACAGTCTTTTTTAATATGTGAAACTAAATCATTAAGCAGTCTGATGTGACACTACATGAAGTACCTACTGCAACCTAAACATATAAAGAAAAGGTTTCAGAACTGTGCTGATGGAAAACAACAACCCAAAGAATTAGCCAAACGCTTTACTTTTAACACAAACTGATCATCTATTTTATTGTTTAACAGGCTGATAATGTTTTCAGCATTTAATAACAGCATAATCTCCAATGCTAAAAGTTACTACAGTTCTATATTGTGAGATGCTAGATGAATTTAGATGCATTTTATTCCTAGTACTTCCTAAAAAGTCAAATGCATATTGTGGAGAAAAAACATACTGGCATGGCTGCTCCCTTTACATCCAGAAGATACAAAATCTCTGTCCTCCAGATAAAAGTGACAATGACACTTTCTACCAGATTGTGTGACCTTTCAGGCCTGACACAAGGAGGACAAACCTAACCCTGTAGTCAAAGAAACCTGGTGACACTGACCCATTTGTTTTCCCTAAGACAGTTCCACATTGAGCTGCGGGGTTAGCTGTGAAAAAGGATGGAAATGAAGGAAAACAGACCCCAATACATTGCTGTAACTCACGTTTACCCATGAGCTTGAACCCCGGAGTCTGAAGATGCAAACAAATGGGTGGGCATGTATGAAGACTCTCACGATCAGATTCACTGATGAGATCTTTGAGGAGATGGTTAAGGACAGCAGGGATTTATTTGAACCGGAGGAAGGCTCAGATGGAAAAAAGAAAAATAATCAATTTGCGAGTACGCCAAATACCAGAAGGGAGATGAAATACAGGACATGGCACAGACAACATTACAAACAAGGTCCTGATGGAAAAATGGAACTCAAAACATATCTAGCATTCAAAATAGAGCGAGCAGCGATGAAAATCCTATCAGTCATGCTGAACTGAGAAGTTTCATTGGCAAAGTCAGTGAATTTCTAATGTGGCTGAGGTTGGCTCATTGCAGAAGGCTAATGTCTGCCTGCTTTTATCCATTCCAAACCAATTCACACTGCTGGTCTTAATGCTCAAATCCGATTTTTTCAGAAATCGGATTTTTTTGTGTGGTCGTTCACATTACTTTAAAAATGTTGCAGCTCCAAATTGAATGCGCATAAGAACAATACGAGCGTCGTCAAGCGCAGCACAGCAGCAAACACGGAGAAATAGGTGTTATGGTTTAAGTGCACAACGGAAGCCATTTATTGTCAGCGGGTGCTGTGTGGGAAACACGTGAATAAAAGGAGAGTAAAACTCCGTTTTCGGGAAATCTGAATGCCAATTCAGCACAACAAACTGTTTGGATGCGGGGAGACACAGCCATCAGTGGTGGGGCAGGGATGCTAACAACTTGACAGAGACCGAGTCCGAACTTTATCATGTCGAGGGAAACTTTTAATCATATAAGTCACGCTTCTCCTCTCAACTCCACAGGCAGAAGACTTGATACAATCTAGTTTATCGGACTGCAGCAGGGGCAGATCATCACATGCTCGGTAACCTCAATAGCATTTTAAACTCCTCTGTTTGAACAGTTATATTTTACAATACAAACTACGTCCCACATCCAGACGGTTCCGATGAGCCTTTCAACTAGGCTTGAATAAAGTTTTATCTGTTTATTAACGAGCTCTAACATCTCGCTGTCTCGCCACTGTGCAGTACTATTCTAGCCACCCCCATCTGTTTTGCTAACTGCTACCGTTTCCTGCTGGGCGACGCAAAATTGTGACAAATACAACAGAAAGTGACGTCAAAGTCACATCTAAATCCAAAAGATCAGATACAAGTCGGATTCAGGACCACAGATGAATGTGGCTCAAATGTGACTTGAAAAAGTCAGATACGGGCCAGAATGTTCTGAATGTTCACACTTGTTCTAAAAAGTCTTACCTGGTCACTTGACCCCCCAAAAAAATCAGATGTGGGCCACATTTGCCTGCAGTGTGAATGGGGCCTTAGAGATCATTGTCTTGTTGGAAGAGAATATGTTTAAATTTAAGCTATCTAGTTGTTGATCTGAGGTGAAGTTGAAGAATTTAAAAAAGGTAGTCTACAGCTATTAGTGCCATAGACAGGTTAATACCCACACAGCAGAGAGGCCTATAAGACACCTATGGCCAAAATTATAGCTGTGCTTTACTTCTTTCGCACATCGAGGCATGACAAACATTTTTGCGTCTGGTCAAACAAAAAACAAATGGGAGAAGAGAAAAGGACAAAGAAAACAAATAAAACCAGCATAAAACTTTAAAACATCACCCTGAGGGTCAGAATATTACATTGCTCTAAACAATTTGGTGGGCATCTTGCAATGGGGGTGGTGGGGTGGTGGTGGGGGGGGGGGGGGGGGGGGGGGGCATGATGCAAAGTGAACAAAGCCTGAGAAAAAGAATGTTATAAATAAACCAAAAAGTAAAAATATTTCTGATATTCTTCTTGCCGCAAACATTTTAATGATTTTTTCAAATCCTAAGGATAGACAAAAGGGTGGAAATCTGTTTACCATCTGGTAGGAAATGTATGAGATTAGATTAAATTCCTGATTTTCCTTTAGAAAGGCAAATATGTGTTTCTAGAACATTCAAGTAAAACTGAAAGGCAGAAAGTCACTGAACCAGCTGAGCTATGGTGCCACAGCAGCTAACAGCCTACTGTGAAGGTAACACCACTGTGCTTCAGCATCAGACATGTATTTCATATTATGAGCACTAAATCTTAACTGAAGAATGCACATGATGTCAGCAATTGACACCGAGTGAGGACACAATAACAGAGAGGTTGCTGTGCAGCACCTAACAATAAAACTTCAGTTGAGAGGCCAAAGCCCAGTGCACACTCTGATTTCAAAGATCCTACAGAACACGTCACGCTCTGCAAGCTTGATACAATCACTCCAGCCACGCAGCATAATGGAAGATATCAGACAGCACGACTTGTTGCTGCAGCAGAGATATCAGTCCAACAACGAGTAAACAGTAAGTTCTAAGTGTTAATGTTTCATTAGAGCCAGATGCTGAAAGGAGTAGAAAGCAGGTTTGACGGAAAGGAGAGTGATAAAAGCACTAATAGCAAGGACAGAAACTTGGTCACAGCAGGGGTCCTACAGCAGGATTATCCCAGAATATTTCTGACACTGCTCATCTTTCTTTGGGAGAGTGACAAATCATAGGTGGGTGCATGTATCATACTGAACAACCGCAGAACAACCGCAGAACAACCGCAGACCATCAACTACCTACTCCCAAAGATTTGTTTTCCTCATCAAGACAACAGTTCACTGCTCAGAGTGAACATGCCGTGAAGAAAAACAGCTAATTAAGGCTTGAATTACCTGCTTAAAATGTCCACAGTAAGACTGATAGTGGACGATCTGAGCATTCAAATATGACAAATGTGCTCGGGTTTCATGCTTTAGCAGCTAATAGCTTGATAAGCCCAAAAGGCCTTATGTCTGGTTCTCCAAACTTAAATCCCAGAGACCCATGTCAGCTTCAGAACCTGAACCAATTAGACAAACCCATTGAAACTACTGTATCTGAATTTAAACAAGAAAGAAAGAAAGACAATGAACAGGGTTCTCTGCACATCATACTAAAATATTTAAAATAGATTTGCTCATATAAGCATTAAATAACAAAATTCCACTATTACTGTGAATACAATAAAACATACAGTACATCAATAATTAACCATGACGAAACAAATTAAAAATTAGTATTATTACAAAGATGTAGTACAAAATTAAACGTTACATTAAAAATTAAAGCAACACTTGCGTAGGAAAACTCAACTCATGACCAGGGACAAAAAAAAAAAAAAAAGAACAATGCAATGCAAACTGGAAACTGTTGCTGCATCCAACAGTGGTAAGCACCGCTGACCTGCAACAAAAAGGTTCTGGGTCCAAATCTGTGTGGAGTTTTCATGTTCTACCAATGAATGCAGGGTTTTCTCCAGGTACATTGTGCAACCTTGTGACGAAGCTGTGATGGACTGGCAACCTATTTAAGATGTATCCCACTTCTTACCCAGTGTCTGCTGAATGTCTTTCTTGTTAAGGAGGAAAAGTGTAGAAACCTCTTTTCAGCCAGCTGAGCTGCAGATTGCAGCAAAAGGTATGGGATTGCAGCACTACATTACTCTGCTCTATGCAGACTGAAAACGTCAGCCACACCGGCCCTTTCTGTCGCATCTCAAACCAACATGAATAGTGGGGATGCATGATATATCAGCATTGACATCGGTATCAGCTGATGTTAGTCATTTTTTAACATATCAGTATCAGCCCGATAAGTAAAACTGGGCCGATATTAATAACTAATATTTATTTGCTGTTTGTGTATGCGTTTCTGGAGCCATGTGGTATTTGTTTGGGCATGCGACAGTGATGCAGTGAAGGACTATAGGGTGTTTAACTGAAGCAGAGAAGCAATATCAGCAATATCCGATATCAATAACGGCTAGAATTTTGATATTGGTGCATTCCTAATGAATAACATCACAAAACACTGTAAACACTGTATTAACTTTTCGGAACTAAAAGGGTCATCTGGATCCCTGGAACCGGCCCGTCCCCAATGGAGACTACATGGATGGATTCAGTTGACATTGGGGAAATTACAATTCTATTTTCTCAAATAACCCAAGTAAAAAGCAACTTTCAGCAGTTGACATCAGAAAATTGTGAAAAGTTGAGAGTCAAAAATAGCAAATGCCCATTTCCATCCTTATTAACAACTGCATATTTAATCAGAATGTTTCCAACACAGAAAAACAAATATTTGTAGCGTTGCACATGAATCTGCATCCCAGAAAAGAAAGTTAAAGTTCTGTGAATATCCAAAGGAGAATTGATCAAACTCTTGCCATGGTGCAGGTTCAAGGTGCCAGTTTGAGTGCAGATAATAAATAAATTACTTAAGGAGGGTTGTGTTAAAGTGCTGATCTCAGAAATTTCTACAACATTTGCAATGATCATGAGTCTTTTTTTATACAAATATAAATCCATCAAAAAACCTACCAAAGTGAGAGAATGATAAAAAGGCATGGTGGAAGCTAATGTAATGCTGCTTATATGTTCATTTGCATATTCTGATTGAAGCTGAGTCATTGCCACATCAGGTCTAGTGACCTGTTTCTGATACTCTGAAAGCCTCAGCTGAAAGACCAAAAGAAAATAACATGTAAATACAAACTTACTGGCTTGGTAGCTTCTTGCAAACTGCACCACAGAATTTCTCAAAGTGGCAAAAACGAGCTTTTCCCACAGGAGAAACGGAATGGAAAAAAAGGCTTCTTTTTGTGGATGGTACACTGTAAAATCCCAACCACAAAGCAGAAACTACCCTGATAAACACAACTCTATACACATTCATGGGCATGTCGACAAACAGAGAAACCTGAGCACTCAGCTGAAGCAGGTTTCAGGCTCCTTTGTTTTGGGGAAAAGGCTTAAGGATCAAGGCTTTGTGTTTTGGCAGTTTAGAGCCATATATTTATTCAGTTTCAAAGGTTCAACTGCATTCCTGGGCTGTTTGGCTGAGCTCAGTTTTTAAAGCAGTGTCTGTCTGAAACGAAAGTTTCTATCAATCGTGTGGGCATCTTAAAGAGCCACAGGAAAATCTCTCTGTATTTCCGCAGTATTGAGCTAGGAGAAAATTTTACTATTCAGCCAATATAAAAAAATATTTTCACTTCTTCCCAAAATACCAAAACAAACTTTTAAATGTTACTTTTTAATAAATCTTATTTATTTTCACTTGAGAGCAGCATCTGCCAAGAGAATCGCATAGTTTTAATATTAAAATGCATGCTTTTGGCAGTACTGCTAAAAGAGGGCAAAAACTTTCCTTGCCAAGGAAAGCAAATTACGCAGCTGACACTCCTTCATTTGAGACTTTCGCTCATTACTGAAGCAGGAAAAAATATGTTCGCTCAATTGCAGGTAAAGAAACGTGTAGAACCAGTAAGCAGCTCTGTTAACCACAGGGGGAAGAGTCTGAGCAAGTTGCATGGTGACATAACCCAGGGGCAGAGCGTGAAACCTGTTTGACTGCAGACAGAATTGGTCTGTTGATGTGCAGTCATTCAGACTAACATAACTGGAGCTTATTGTCCCTCCTGCAATAAAATGGCATGAGTGAACAGAACAGTGGCTGTGGCAAACAGAGAAATCACTGCTTCAGTTCCAAACAGAACTGGCTAATCTTTGATCTCATTTTAAGCTAAAATACATTTATATATGTATATATAGTTTGAATCGCAGACATGTTAGATGTGGCAACTCTTAGTGACAGCATCAACAAATGTGTTCATTTTAAAGCTATAACATACAACTTGAGTGTTTTTTTGTTTGTTTTTTTAAAGATATAATCGATTAACAAACATTATCTGTGATTAACAAATATTGGTGCATCAAGAAAATCCACCGAAGCTTTTGGCTTCCGAACAGACAAGGTCCCAAAGAGCTTAAAAAAAATCTAACCACAAAGCAGCAAGTCTGGCTGCTAATATAGCTTATGACTACCATAACCAATAAGCTATTCTTTATTTTACTCAATGTTTGTTCCAGCACAATAAATCAGATTAGCTTCTACTAATAAAATGCCAAACTGAAGATAAATAACATCATTTAACTAACCGCTGGCTGTCTATTAGCAAAGAAGTTTACCTACTAGTTGGACACGGATAGATCTGCTTTGACCCCAAGACCCCAACTGGAATGACCAGCTTCTCATAAATCTGACTGTTTAATGTGGGGAGTAGAATCCAATGAATCTCATTCAACTGAAGAATATGCAACCTACTAGTTTGTCTCAGAAATGTTGGATTTATGCTTGGTACAAGAATGAATACCTTCACTGCTGGCAGAAGCACAAACAAAAGAAAAGTCCTGTATTTAAATCAATTTAGATCACAGTAAAATTTGGAAGAAATAGTTTGTCATTTTAGGTTCCTATGTTTGTGAAAAACCTCTTATGGTGTCACCCACAGCATCTGCCTCAGTTCAAATATTTCATTAACCAGCTTCATTCAGATATTTACACACACTGTATAAAAAGACAACCATTTTGGGGCGCGGCGCTGATGGTGTAGGGGCGAAAGCACGCGACCATATACAGAGGCTACAGTCCTAAAATGGCAGCTGTCCCGGGTTCGAGTCCCGTCGACATTTACCGAATGTCTCCCCCTCTCTCTACCCCCTCTTTCCTGTCTACCTACTGTCAAAAATGGAAAATAAAGGCCACTAGTGCCGAAAACATATCTTTAAAAAAAAAAAAAAGACAACCATTTTCATTTTTCCCTATGCTGACATTGAAATCAGACTAAACTTTCTATTTTAGGTATATTAGGATTACCAAAATAATTAAACTTATTTCCAAAATGGCAGAAACAATTCATTTTAAAACTTTTTCAAATTCAAAAATATACACACACCAATATTTTCATTCCTTTGGGATCAATTTGGGAAAGCCTAGAAGATGTTTTCATAGCTTTATAATCTTTTGGAAAGGCCATCACAAAGCCCTTATCTTCATCCGGTAAAACATTTGAAGGCAGAGCTGAAAAAGTGTGTGAGACCAAGGTGGTCGACAAAACTGACCCAGTTAAACCAGTTCTGTCAGGAGGAATGGGCCAATATTCTGGCAAACTATCATGAGAGGCTAACCGAAGCAGATCCTAAATATAGAGATATTCTTGTATTTTCAACAGGTAACTCGAACTTGAAAATCCAACTTCCAAGCACAAAGAGAATGCGACCAAAAAGACTTTTAAACTTTACAAGAGGATAGCAACTAATGCTCCGACTCCTTTGATGGTCAATCCTTAACTTCAGCTTAAGACATTATTAGCGGGATCATCACTTATCAATAAAAAAAAAATTACCCATTAAACTAAAGTTATTTTTATGAATTATGATCAAATTAGTGGTTAAGTAAGAAAAAAAACAACTTTAGATGGCAAGAAACTGACAATGATGATACTTGCACAGCTAGTGCTTTTACGACTGTTACTGGAACAGTTAACGTTGAAGTAAAACTGCCAAAAATACTATCGTATAAATTAAAGTTTTTGACCTTTTTAAAGCTGTAAATTACCAGGTTTGGATAAGGGTAAAATTGAAGAAAGAAACAGGATTAGTTGAAGTTTGATTGGACAAACAAATACTTTAACACATGGAAATGGTAGGCCGTTCATGTTTCAAAATGAGTTCAAGCACTGAGCATAGCCAATGACAACACAGAGACCTTGGGAGTCCAACTGGGAGTTTAAGGTAAGGTAAGGTAAGTTTATTTATATAGCGCTTTTCAGTAACGAGAAACTCAAAGCGCTGTACATATAATCACAAAGAAGATAAACACAGATACAGACACAGAAAAACAAATCAAATGATATTATGATACTACAATCCTTCTAAGAAATTTAAAAATCTATGAATCCTTCTGAGAAATCTAATAGTCTCATCATTCCACCGAATTCTAACTAGGGAAGCTGAGTCACTGGTACAAAACAGCTTTAATCCATATTTTCAGGTGCTAATAATATATTGCTTTTACTGGTGCTGAAGTTGAACTAAGTAATAACAGTCCATTGTAGTCTAATTAAGAAAGCTGGGTCATTGGTGTAAGAGCAGCTAAAGTCCAAATTACTAATAATAACTGGCTTTTGCTGGTAATCCTTCTGATAAAACTAAAAATCTATGAAAAAGTAATGAAATACTAATAATAATTGGCTTTTGTTGGTAATCCTTCTGAGAAATCTGAAAATCTATGAAAAGTAATGAAATCACACATTTAGGTAAAGTAAGATAGGAGGAAAAAAAATCATATTACATAGTACATAGTACAAAAAACCTCAGCAGGGGTAAGCAACACACACATAAGTAAAGATTCAGCAAGGGTACGGTGGGATCTTGAGGGTGTGAATATATGAGTCTGAGTGTGTTTGCAAGAATTAGACTGTCAACACTGAAGCGCCATTATCCTTGAGAAGAGAGGTGGAAGTTTTATCAATCGGCCACATAGTCCTATCAGCACACAGCTGGTAGGGGAGTGCTGAGGAAGTGCGTCGTGTTTATATAACATCCAGGAGATATTTTGTCGATAGCCAGTTAGCAGAAGTTGCCAAGGCCACATTGGGGCGCCAGATTTAGAAAAACAATAAATGTTGTGGTTCAGGCAGTTGTGAATTTCCAACTACTTTAAGAGTTTTACTGGTATGTCTCAATTGCGAATCCAAATAGCCAAATTTCTGGTACTTTCCGCAGATCTGGAGCGTACAACTTCTCCAAGATTATATCCTTTAACCTCTGAGTACAACCGCTGCCAGGCTGCCATTCTGTTCAAGAATCGTGTCCAGCTTGCAATTCTGCTCTCTTAACATTTCAGTGTTGATCGCTCTACAGACTCCATCTAACATCGCAAGAAGCTTTGGGATGCTTTGAACAGCCGCCCACGTTTTGGGAATCACTCGATAAGCCAAGTAACCACCAACTCCAAAAAGCAGAAATCCTGTTATCAAAAGTCCAAATATGTACACATTTTCTACGTCCTCGACCGACATCGTAGTCAGGCACACAATCTTCCACTGCTGCCAAGAATCCATTGTGTTTCCAGAGAAGCTTACTAAAGCTTAAGAGACTTTTTAATCAACCACTAGTGGCAATCAATAGTAATGCACCTGATGTTCTTGGGCTTTAATTTTGGCAATCCAGTAACTACTATACATCCATTTTTCCTCCATGGCTTTACTGTCAGAGTTGAATTTATGTGTTTGCAAAAATCTCCCTTCTGTTGGGCAAGAAGATCCTAAATTGTTTATTGACCTAAAAGGATTTGGGGATTTTAAAAAGCTGAGTTTTACAGAACAGAAAGAAACAGGCAAACCAAATGTGAAATAAACTCTAAAATATAAAAGTAGGAAGAGGGAGACCAGGTTTAATAAATAATTCTAATTTAATGAATGCAAACAGACAAGCCTCCCAAATGCCTAATCATGCAGAGTGGCCTGATTAGGGCTGACTCACGAAATTCCCCACAGTCTCTGGCAAAGACACAAGAATGCCCAACAAATAGGTTACACGTTACAGATGCAAAGACATCACTTCTAATCCTCCACTTGGTTACTTAATACCCCCCCCACACACAGTGCGATTGTCTTGTATGTCTGCATATCCTGTGGCAAAATAAATAAGTAAAAGAAGGATCGCCTACGACAGCATGACAGGAGGAGACTTAATTTCAAGAAGTGGAAGCATGAAACCGATTAGCTCTTATCTCTGCATGCCTCCACAAACTACTAGGATTAAAATCCCACGCGGTGCATTTTTGTCAACTGCTTCAACAAACACACGCCAAGTCGTATTTGTGTTCTGCTTAAAACCTGGTAATGAAGTTGGTTTTTTTTAAAGGACTGGGTAAAAATGGTTAAAAAATGACTGAGTTATGAACTTATTTAAACTTTCAAGGTCAAACAATGGCCTGAACAGAGTGCTAGATGAGGACAAAACTATGCACTCTTGTCAAGAAAACAGACTGGATTTGATTAAATGTTTGCAAGAATTTTGTGCCAAAAGTTTGACCGAAGAAAATTCCAAAAAATTAGTCACTTTGTGCTCTGTTTGGAGACTTTAAGAAACTTAAAAATAGGTATAATTAAACAACAGATCATTAAATGCACATTTGTATCCATGATATGAGCACACTTGCGTTAAGGATTAACCAGAAAGACAGCAATAGTGTCACTTGAGCACCAACACTGACGTGTGCAATGCCTCAAACATTGGCCAGATGCTTCCCCGTCAGGAAACTGCCTTTACAAACAGTCGAGGGTCAGCACCAGTCCATGCAGAGGCTGACCAAACCCTCAGCTGATGGAACTTTCTGATAACGTTGGTTAAAGCTACATCAATGGGAGGGGGAGTCATGCTGCAAACAGGCATGCAGACCAGCTCTCAGTTATTCACAAAATGTTAACATTCCTGTGCAAGCCTTGGCAGGGGGGCATTTTATCCATAGGTAATAATCTGCACTCTGCCCCAGGAAGTCTCTAGGCATAACTAAAGAGCAGCAACCTGGATAAGCGATGCCTTGAACCTTGTACGCAAACAGCAGCAATGCTTCATCAGCAAATAGAAGAGATACACAAGCTTTGATTATCCATTAAAAAAAAAAAAAAAGGTCTAGATGAGGGGTTTAGATGATTCATACCTCTTAAACAATTGTGAGTGGTATGTAGACACAAGAACATTAAGTGCTTTAATGAATAACAACATTTTAAGTCTTATCTTTTTACACAGCGAGAGCCAGAATTCCAAATTTTTCAAAACAAGTTTAGGCTACTATTATTTCACACAGGTTTAACAATAATAGAATGGCTGATTTAGTCACATCTGACAGCACAAGTGGTGCTAAACTGGTGAGGGATCAAGTTAATAGAAACAGGCATTTACACAACAGTTGCACATGATGAACAAAACCACGTGCCATGGCTCATTACAGTGCAACAGTGTGTTTTATGAGGTGCTGAAAGACCCCTAAGGTGCCTGCGTGGAATAAGGGGCCCGACATGGTGCAGACTTAATTTCAGCCATAGATCAGCAGCACTTTCTGTTTTTCCTTCTTCTTTGAAAACTCCTTTCAAATTCTGCAGCAGACCTACAGGAAACGTTTGTCTATTCTAAAATATTTTCAGTGACAGTAATGGGGGGGGGGGGGGGGGGGGGGGGGAGTCATGATTTGTTTCTGGTAAGTCATTCCTGCTATTTACTAGTTAGACAGAAAAAAAACACTCTTAATAGCTCATTGCATACCTACACTGGTGATAAAATCCCTCAGCCATTTACCATCATGATGTGCCCATGTTTGGAGAAGATTTAAAACTGAATAAAACAAACTCCATCCCCTGTAAATTGGCCTTTTTGCATTCTTTCACAGATCTGCAATTGCTGAAGACAAAGAATTTTAACACTTTCAGGCTACAACAAAATACCCACTCTGCCGCAGCAAATTAAAGATTGCTTGCAAAAGCAAAGGGAAATCAAAGCATGTTCTAAATGATAGAAAACTGATCTTCCCATTGAAGTAGGGGTGATGATATGGACTTAAAATTTTATCATGACCACCTTTCTTGTCTCCAAAACAAACTAAATTTGAAATGTGGTTAGTTGTGATGGTCTGCATCTCCTGTGGTGCACACAACTGCAGCAAGAAATCTTTATACAAAATTTCTCATTTCTAAGTTGAAAAAGTAATCTGGAATGGCCTCTAGAGGTGGAAATCCAACTTGAAAAGCAACCAAATTCAATATGGCTGCCACATATATGAATTGCTGTGAAAGTTGAAGGAATTCACTGGTGGTTTGTATCCCATTAAACCAGTGCGACACCAAACCTAAACTTAATTTGCAAACATGTTTCTGTAGTAATTGAATGCAAAAGATGCAGGGAAAAACATGGTTATCAGCTTGAATTGTAATAGAGGCTAGCCTGATCACCGACTACTGCAATAAGCATATCCACTAGTTTGCCAACTTGCAACTAGAACACAATAAATTAGAATGCAACATTAATCCAAGATGTGAGATCATCTTCGAAGACAAATGGAGCTCAGGCAAAGTTCATCCTGCATTCCAGTCACCTCAGAAGGCAAAACACAAAGATCTGATGCTTTCTTTCTGCTCTCGGTGGAGGAGGACGCTTTTTCTCTGTCTTCCGCAGCCCTCCCATATGTGCCCTGCTTCAGCTCTGTGTCTTGTCTTTTTTGGAGCCTCTTTTTGCATATCTTCCAAATTCTTCCAAAATATGGATTTGGTCAGCTGGTCTCTCAATGCAATTGATCAAATTTTCTCGACGAGAAGACAGGGGTCGGGAGAGCCCACTTGCCCGGACGGGACGTTTTTCTCTGGATACACAATGGACTCCTGGCAGAAGTGGAGGATTGTGTGTTTGTCGATAATGTCAGTCGAGGATGTGGAAGATGTGTATATAATTGGATGTTTGATATCAGGATTTCTGCTTTTTGGAGTCAGCGGTTACCTGGCATATCGAGAAATTCGGAGAATGTCAGCAGCTGTTCTGGCCATTGTAAGGCTGCCTGGCATGTGTGATGGGATCTTCAAGGCGATCAACACTCAGACTGAGATGTCACGTGAGCTGAATCACAGACTGGATGTGATCCTTAGGATCGCAGGCAGGTTGCGGTTCCTGGACTCAGGGGTGAAATGGGATAAATCTTGGAGAAAGTTGTTCGCTCGGATCTGGCGAAAGACCAGGAATTTGGCTGTTTGGATTCGCCTTTGAGAAGCACCAGCGAGACTCTCAAGGCTGACGGAAAATTAAGAGTCAGCCTAACCCAAATAATTATTGTTTTTCTGAATCTGGCTCCCCTGCACGGCCTTGATGGCTGGCTATCTTCAACTTCTCCTGGAAGTTATGTAAACATGACGCTCTGCTCCCTCTCTTCCCTGAGGACATCTGTGGACCTGCTCAGAACTTTGTGGCCGGTTGATGAACATTCCAACGAACCATCAAGGACAATGGCCTCTGTGACAGTGCTTCATGGACTTACTTGCACACACTCACTTGCACACACACACATGCTCAAGATAAACATATGCACCCCTCACACCACCTTCACCGTTCCCGGCATGATGTTGTTTTGTCAACTTGTTGCTTCTTTGTTCTGAGGTTTTTTGCAATCTCAAACTGTATCCTGCTAAGGATAAAGTGTGAAATATGATTTTTTCCCTCTACTTTCCTAATGTGGCCTCTTTTCTCATCTAGCAAGGGCAGCGCCTGTGAGTGGGCAGCAAAGCCTCGGTGACCTGTCCCCCCCTTGTCTTGTGTCATGATGTATGTTTGGATGGGTTGTACTGGAATTCTAATGTCCCCTCAGGGATCAATAAAGTATCTTTGAATTGAATTGATTGTATTCTTGATCAGAACGTATACCATACCTAAGCACTACCAGGACATGCTAAGAAAAACACTCTTCGGTGTGGAAATTGTTCTTGAGTGAAGAAGGAAAAAAGAATAGCTATTGTCTGCATCAGAAAGGTGTTCAAAGAAAGAAGCACAGAGATGTAAAACGATATTCAGAAGTAAACTGTATTTTGTATTAAATATCTGTGGATCATTCAGACTGCAAAAGAGAGCATGACTTTCAACAGATAACAGAAAGGCTCAGTGGAGTTCAGCAAAGTTGCTCAGCTTTATCCCTTTTGGCTTTCAATCCATCTGTTACAGGCCATGTCAAATTTGGGAATGTTAGCAACCTCTAAAGTATCAGTTAGGGTAAGGATGTAAATGTTTATAGAGACATACAGATATGCTGTTTCAACAATGCTACGTGGACTAACCATTCTATATGCCAAAATAAGATGACAAAGGCAGTTTAAAATGTTTACTCTGTAATCATTCCGGGTTTATTTTTAAAACATTATTCTTGTTTCAGTGACTGCTCTCTTACATGGGCAGCTTGATATCACCTCTGCCCCCAATATAAAAAATTGCTGGCGGCTCACTGTGGGAAGGCTAGAAAAAAAACACTATGAATGCATATGGTTCCACAATAAAACATTGAGGCAAATTGAAGTTTTCCATAGTCAACAAACCTCTGGGTTTACAAAGGTCTGGGTATAACAAGATGCCATCTTGTCCTCCATATCCTCCAACCTGAGCGTTAACTGTCAGAGACTGTGGCTGTGTACTGCATGTTGAACCTGTTAGACCCATCAGCAGTGATGCTGGAGAAGAGTGGAGAGGTGCTGGCATAGCTGATGTTAACCAACAGCAGCTCCTGAAGCTGAGGCATCTGAGTAGATCTTATAAACCTCAGAGCTCATAAAAATCAACACAATGTGCAACGGGCATGCACCATGCGACCAACGCAAACATGCTTGGATCACAGACCAAAACCTCATCAGATAAGAGAACATTCCACAAATATTTTCTCACTTGAGCGTTCCCTCATAGCATAAGCTTTTAGGAAGGTCAGGGGTCAGCCTCAGCAGCAGTGCCCTCCAGGCTGATATTATGAATGAACGACACCATACAGAAGTGTCTTGTTCTAACCAAGTACAGAACTTTTATCATGCCATTTTGGCCTCAACAATCTGAAGACTGGGTTTCCTGGATGCTCTGAAATCCCTCTCAGCAGCTTTTATTCTGCACAGAACAAGCCGGAAAGATAATCCTAAGCAACTCCATTCACACCTGTCCACTCATATTTACTTCACAAAGGGGGGCTTGTATGAGGGGAGTCCTCATTTGCATGGTTTGCTTCTTATGGGAAAATGGAGGAGAAAAGAAAGCATTTCACACAAGGAAGATGGATCAAAGCACCAATAGAGTTTTATGGGTTTGCCTGAATCAAAGGTGTGTTAAACGAAGGTCAGGCTGGTATTTTCACAGTGTTAGTTATGAATTAATTCTGCCAACAACAAAGGAGCACTTCATGAATTAGAAACATTAAAAAAAAATAGCCAGCTGACTAAAATTTGCATCATTTTAGCCCTTTCCCCTTCGGCAGTTAAAGAAAATGCATTTTGTTCTGTTTCTCTAGTTCCTGCAGCCGTGATTCATCCTAAAATCTCAAACAGGAGTGGTGGAGGGGTTAATTATCAGAATGATGTTGGAGGGCTATCTTCAGAAAAGTGAGCTATCTCATTTAAACAACATTTAGCAAGCATGATTTATGTCAAACTAACCCCCTCAAAGTGGATGCATAATGTGAACTGGATTCATCTTTTGATTGCCAAATAACCCTAAAAGGGGTTTCTGATGACATATGCCCCTTTTCCACTGGCTCGTTTTAGCGGTGCAGTTTCGCTCTATTCGGTACGGTACCAGTTGTGTTTCCACAGACCCACTGAAGGCTGAAGCTATGGCAGCTGAAGCCCCGCCTCCAGCCGTCAGTGTAGTGCACTTTGCTGCTGGTAACGTTACTCTGTTACATTGATCTGTGTGAAACGCAAAAAAAAAAAAAAAGTATAATTAAATAGAAAATACAAACAAACTAAATACTAATAATGTTTGTATTAATGTATATGAAAGAATCTCTTATGTTAGGTTTTTTTATGTATATGCCTAAATATATATGTTTATATTTGGGCAGTTTAATGGACTCTTACCCAGATGTTCGCAACCGATGTGTATTTTTAGTGTCTTAGATGCTAAAGTTAGCAGAGAGTGGTGGGGACATCATAATGATCAAATCAGGAAAAACAAAGTGCAATATTCTCCAATAGTCCGATAATATCTAAAAACCTAATCCAAATCAGCAGGTCACATCTTAAACAAAACTGGAAATCAGTACTGGCCAGCAGAAGCATGGCTGATGTATTTCTAACCAGAACGTAAGTGTGCTGCTCACCAGATGTTAGGTATTTTATCATCAATAACTACATAATCAGTTGCTGCTGGGCTTCACCTAAAGATTGGCTCCCAAATCTGACATAAAAAATAAAAACGGCAGAGAAAACCGACTCGAGGTATTTCTTAAAAGATCATCTCAAGACCTCCCATTTGGTGTTTAAAGACTCCCAGAGGGTTCCAAACCCTAACTTTGAAAACCACAAACCTAAGATATGTGGCAAAGCTCATTTGCTGAAGGCCAGCATTAAAAGTTGGCCTGTGACCAATCTTTAAACAGTTTTGTTCAACATTACTGAGGACGGTGTAGAGCACCAGTTGACAAACCGCTCAATCTCCAAATTTTGGTACCGAGTGCCGGGTGGGTTGTAAATGTGAGGACAAAAAGAAAAAGGGAAAGTTATTTAACACTTCTAACCTTAATGAAAAAAAGCACAGACTCCAGCATTTCTGCATAATTTGAGTGCTTCTAGAGAGCATAATCACAGTGGTGGCCCTCACTGGGTTGACTGGCATAACTCCATATCAGAGTTCCTGCATGTGTCTGAACCACAGGAATTAGGCAAGGTGTGTGACATGATTTAAATTCAAAAAAACAATGAATGTGAACCACCGCCTCCAAACACACAGAGATACATTTCCCTCCTTCTCTCCCAGAGCTGCCTTCTGTCCCCCCCCCCCCCGCTACAGGGGCGAGATTAAACCAGACACATGTATGAGAGGAATTTGCAGACATTTGGGGAAAAACAAAAGCCGGTCTTAGCTTTAAATCATTCATGGCAGTGTTACACACACTGACCCGTAGAAATCACATTTTTACATAACACTTTTCCAAAACGGCCCCACGCTGCTGTTTAACAAATGAGGAACGTTAAATACGTAAAGTTACAAAAACAAGAAAAAAAACCAAGGAAACTTTCAACTTTCAAGGTCAAACGTGCTGCTAATTTGACTCGACTCGTGGCTCACACAAGTCCTCGTATTATTTCTGACTTCTGGACAACACCGGGTACAAATAAAGCTACTTAAACATGTTACACATAGTGCCTTGAAAAGCATTCCACATTTTGTCACATGACAACCACAAACTTAAGTGTATTTTTTTTATTTTTATGTAAGGCCATAGAAAGTAGTAAAATATGCTTCAGAATGTAAATCTGATGTAGAAGCTTAAGGTTTTGCCCATTCCTTGCCAAATAGCTCAAGTTCAGTGAGGTTGTCTGGAGAGCAACTGTGAAAAGAAACTTTCAAGTCCACCCAACTGGTTTTAGATCTGGACCAGTCTAACGCATGCATATGCTATGTTCTAAGCCATTCCACTGTAGCTATGGCTGTGTATGTGTGCAGCAGGAAGGTGAACCTCAACCCCAGTTTCTCACAGGTTTTCTTTTACGATCGGCATGTATTTAGCATCATCCATTTTCAAGTTACCTCTGAAAAGCATCCCACATCATGATACTGCCATCACCATACTTCACCCTCAGGATGGTGTGTTCAGGGTACCACCTATCACATATTTGCTGAGCCCCACATCCGTGGTGCTCAACCCTGGTGACTTCTATAGCAATCTGTTGCACTGGATTTTATTTAGTGGCATAGGCATACAAATGCACACCACACTTTTAAGATTCTTATATTTTTAATTTTAAAAACCATGTATCCCTTTCCTTGTACTTCACAATAAGCACGACCGAGCATTTTAGTATACTGTGTGCCTCACCTTGCTGGTATCTGATTTTCCAAAAGTAAAAAAAAAATTTAAAAAAACACAGATTATAAAGAACAACTACCTCATTAGAAAATATTCGTTGCTTGGGTGCATGTGAACCAGATGGTAATTTGGCACAATATATCACACTCACCTCATTGGACGGTATGCTGACAACACCTGTTGATCTCCTCTTTTCCCTTAACTTCCTCTTCTCGATCTGTCCTTTCCCCTTCCTTGCACTGGGACCTGAGTTTTTCTTCTCTTTCCCCTTGCTGGGAGATGGTGACGGATAGTCCTTGTCACTGTCATTGCACGCCATCATCGAGCTGGAGTCCGGCGAAGCGCACCGAGCCTTCTCTGTCTGAGGCGGGGCCGTCTTCAGGTTGCTCCCCTGGGTGGCGGCTGCGGGTGCGGCCGCTTGGTGCGCCTCTTCCTCGGCTCTGTTCAGCGCGCCGCCGGAGGGAGAGGTCCGGAAGTTCCCAGCGGAGGAGCTGCTGAGCTCGGTGCCCGGCGGAGCACCCAAGCGGCTGTTGCTGCTGGTGGGGCTCAGGGGGACTATTCCAGTGGCTGCTGCAATGTCCCCCAACATTTTGGCCCTCATTTTCTCCCGTTTTGCCTTCCACTCCTCCAAAAAGTCAGTGGCCGCGTTTGACTTAAACCCGCCTGTAGCCATGATATCTTTTCTGCTTCGAAAGTTGGTGAAAGTAAACTTGAAGTTGAAATTACTGCAAACTTCCAGGTCTGGGCAACCTTCCTAATGAAACCACATTCCTCAAGTGATTAAATCTAGAGCTGTTGACAGGTTGAAAGAAAATAAAGTTAGTCTCACTGAAAAAAAAAAAAAAAAGTCAAGTGTTTTTTAAACATTTAACGAACAAATGTTTCTGTCCCGCGCAGACGCCTTTTAAGAGCGTACTTTCTTCAAAAAGTTTAAGTTCTACACCCATTTAAGCCACACTGTTTCAACTCGTCTCTATTAAAGACCATAAGGATATATGTTAACCTCACAAAAATGAAAGAAAGAAGTGCAAAAACTGACGGAGACTCACCTGTCGGTGCTGCTTCAGTCGCCAAACTGCTCGCCTCGGTCCCCCCAGGTGTGACCGCGCTCGGCTCAGACCAGCGACGCCGCACTAAAGCGCTGGGAGACGCTGCAGGGAGACACCGCGAGCGCAAACAGAAGCAGCGGCACTTCCGGTGTTGTGGCGAAAAACGTCACCCTGTTATCAAAAGCAGGACTGGAACGCGTGTACTTCAAACACACGGACTCACCTTGGTTGTTACTTAAATGCAAGATTTGGTGCAAATCTCTATAAAAATAAAAAAAAATCATGAACAGCTGTAATTTGTCTCCTATTACAAATAAATATCACAATTTTCTGCTTTCACTCTAGATTTATATATCTGAAAGCACTCCGACTGTATTTAACTGCAGTTAAAACTTAAAGGTTTTTTTATTGGGATTTCCTTTGATACATCAACAAAAGGTACTTCTAACATCTCACAAGGCACTGTTCAATCCATTATCCAAAACTTAAAAGAAAAAGACCCAACTGTCATCCTACCAAGACCATCCACCTGAATTGACAGGTGGGACAAGAAAAGCATCACTCATCGAACCAAGTTTTAATGAAAACGAGTTCCAAAGCTCAGAAGAGAAAATCAACTGAAAGGGAATAATTGATGGAGACTGTGATCTTCTCATCCAACGTCAGTGTTTGGCTTCACAAATGGACTTCTCGATGAATGGTCACAAAGTCTTAGAAACACACTCCCAGACCATGTGGAAAGCCCTTCCAGAGGAGTTAAACCTGTTTGGTGGGGCAGAAACTCTGCTATTAGTAGTTGTGTGCTGATGAAAAACTCAGTTTTAGTAATGATGCATGGCATTTCAGAGATATTCAATCATTTTGCATTCTGCCATTTTCACCCCAAGCAGTGATTTAAACCTGCTATAGGCATTTAATACCAGAAATCTAATTTCATGCTGCAAAAAAAGTCCTAAAACTCAGCTCTGCTCAAGGATATAAACCCTATGTCATTGGTTTGCATGTGCATAACTGGCTGCCAAGGCTACACTGACTTTCAAGAATGTTTGTCACCATTACCCAAACTTAGATTTATCCTAAATGAAGCATTCACATCTTGATAGAGTTAGGCTGTATTTTTATTATTTCCCTATTTGGCCATGAAGCTCCAAAAACACAACACCCATCCACACCCCACTGGTGAGTGGAAGCCAGATGTTCAGCCATTATCTTTGAACATGCCAGCCCTGATATAGATAATGAGAAAACCAGGGTGGAGCAAAGGAGGGAGGCACCTTTCCTAAAAATAACCCCTGATCTACGGACGAAGGTCACACTGCTGCATATTTAACATATTTCTGCTTGTAGAAAAATGGAGGAGATGGTATAAAGGTTGTAGCTGAGCACTTCCTTTCCACGCCAACACAAACACCTCTGTCCTGCCTCTAAATGAATTCCTCAAAGCATTACAAGCATAGGCATTCTCAGATTGTTAAGAATTTTACTTAATATTTGTTCAATGCTTTAAACCCAATCTCATGGGTTTGAATTCATTTGTTTTCGATAAAAGGAACCATCGTGTGTTCTGCAACCAAAACACATTCATGGTAAACAAATGAAGCGCTTACCAGGATGTAAAATGAGCTCAGCAAGCAGCCACAGATTTATATTTGATGTAACGCAGCACAATGGCCGCTCATGCACTCGCACATTCCCTTTTTATTTAGCAATAATGTCTTACTTAGGGGCTATTAGATGCAGCGAGGAGCCCACATCAAGCTTACTTTTCCATGAAATTGTGTATCCATTAAGAAAGCATTCAACAAATGAGAAGAGACTCAGATGTTGGGTTTGCATGCAGCTGTTTAGTGGGGCAGGAGATGTGTGGAAACTAACCAGTGATGGGGGTTTCCCTACAGGAGAAAACAGTTTCTGTGCTGCTTATCTTGAAAGGAATAAACAGCTTTGTTTAATGCAGAGATTTAATGAAGAAGGTTGATAAACACACTGGCGCCGAGTGAAGACGTCACCAGCAGGAAGGATGGCAAAATATGGCACAACAGAGATTTTAAGGTGACACACTTTCCATGAATTTCCTTCAAAACAATTCACTGGATCCCTGACATGATCTGGTTATCTAATATGAAATATTCAGACCTATTATGTAAGAATATACTCATATTTTTATAGTTTGTATGTAACACCTTTGCTCACGTTGCTCCATATTTATGCTGGTGTTGATGAGACCACAAGGGATTCCTTATATTATGTTGGAGCTTTGAATTTTGTCTTGAACATGCTTATAAGCATTTCACAAAAAAAAAAGTTTTTCTACTACTCGTCTTGCACATTTCATGGTCACACAAAAACAACTGAATTCATTCATTCATTCATCTTCTATACCACTTATTCCATAGTGGATCACGGGGGAGCTGGCACCTATCTCCAGTAGTCTACGGACGAGAGGCAGGGTAGAGCCTGGACAGGTCGCCAGTCCATCGCAGACAACTGAATTCATTTCTGTTTATTTCTTCAGCACCAATACATAACCAATGTCATCTGAAGGCACTTTAAAACCCAAAAAGATCCAATTCATATCCAGTTGTATCAAATCAAATGTGGTCTAGATTCAGTTCCAATCAGTCCAGTCATACAGTCTGATTCAATCCAAATTGCTGACTTTGTAGCAATCCCTCATCCTGAACAAGTATGCGGTGACAGTGGAGAGGAGCTAATTATTCTCTGTAAACACATATTTCCAGAAGGTTTGCAGCTTCTTGGGAACTAATTTGGTTGTTTTTTTTATTATATGAAGGTGTTCATTTCAGAGCCTCTCTATTTAAAACCCAAACATGCATTTAACCCAACAACCGACACATTAGTAAAACCTATTTGAAAACTGAAATCTTTTGTTGTGAAGAACATTTGACTGTTCCAACTTAAAAATGTACAGTTGCTTGAATGTTTCTAAACCTTTCCAAGGCTTTCCAAGGAGTGTCGGTATATTCCTGACTTCAGTTTGCATATATTTTATTTAGAAAAATTAAATTGTGCAAAATTCAGTACAGCATTTCAATAAATGTTCCTAACTACAGTCTTTGTGTCTTTCAACTGAATCATTCATTGTGGTATAAATAGATGCAGCAAAACCAGCTCATTTTCAGACGTGTTTAAGTTTGGTCCACTCCATCGTCGTCTGTTGTCCGCAACGGTTCCAGCCAAGCTCTGAGTGCAGAGTAGCATCTGTTTGCTATGATGATGTTAGTCGGGGTGGGAGTGTCAGGGTACCATCTTTATCTACTGCTGCTGAGTAGGCAGCACATGGGACAGAAATTGCTAAATGCTTAATCAACATTTGCATCAGTTCCTTCCTTGTTACCCAGGTGTTTCTGAATCAGTGAAATACAGCATCTCTGCATTAACAAACCTAGAAGGAAGCTCCTTTTCTTGGCTCTTTAATGAGTAAAACAAAAGAAAAACAGGATTTCCTGCATTTCAGTTTGTTTACAAAAATATAATTTCTGTACACATGAAATCAGAAGTTCTACTACCTCAGAACTGATACCGACTCTGGTACTCCTCTGACAGTGTAGGATATTTAGTTTCCTGCCGATGCAGCTGGATACAACTCAGCCTGAGTGTGAAAGACGTCTCTATATCCTATTTTCGACATGCATTCACAATAATCTGGCGTTGCCTGGAATTGCATTTCTCTAACCGAGCATGTTTATCTTTGTTTCACCGACAGACATGAGCTGTCACATCATCCGGATGCCTCGATTTGTCATTGTTTTCCACTGTAGAGAAACCCTGCTGCTGTTTGTCCTCTGAGCAGAGTGGTTTTGCGCATCAAGTGTGTCTAAGTCTAGCATTTAAGATTGCAGCTGGGGAGGAGGTTTGTTTGGGTCGCTGTGCTTTCCGGTACAGAAGAGACAGAGAGATTAGGCCAAATAAAATGAGAAGAGGATAAATGTGAATGTCTCTGCATGTGACTGTAGTTGCAAAGGTCCAATTCCATTTTCAGGAATAATTTCCAACTTGAAAAAGAAAAGAGTTTTGTCTCATGATGTTGGACTAAACCTGCAGGCATGAGTAAAAAATACATTTTTGGTTGTGCAGAGTGGTTGTGGGCAGTAAAGCTGGTAGTCTTTCCATTTGTTTAATTTCTTTCTGAATCACTTGTATTGACTCTATGTTAAGAAAAATCTGGTATTTAGTTATATAATTAAGTGCATTTTTTAAATGTCTTAATCCATACTCTTATCTTAGTAACATTTTGTCATGGTATACCCACAAACTTCAATTTACTTAATTGGGATCAACACAAAGTAGCAAAACATTGTGAAGTGGAAGAAAAATAAGTTTTTCAATTTTCTTTGATTTGCAAATAAAAATTGGGAAAGTGTGGCTTGTATTAACATTCTACTTTACGTCTCTACCATCTTTGCACGTCTAGAGACTCAAATATTTGCCCAGTCTTCTTTTCTAAAATAATTCAAGCAAAGTCACGTCAGTGGAGAGTATCTGTGAACACCAATCTTCAAGTCTTGCCAAAGTTTCTCAGTTGGCTTTTAATCTGGACTTTGGGCCATTCTAACATGATTTGATCTCAACCACTGCCATACTTCTAAGTTTTAGGTGATGGGTTGAAAGTTGCTCCATGAAATGTTTTATGGCGGTAAAATGAAAATAGAAAACACCTCCACTTCATAGTTCCTCACTACTTCCCCACAGTTACATAAAATCTTAACAAAAAAAGAGGTTTGTGGTAAAATATGGCATAACGTATAAAGTTCAAGGGGTATAAATATTTTTGGATTGTCTTGTATTTCTAGGTTCAGTAACATGCCTTCTTTGCCCCACATAAATCTTTGCATGAGGATATTTTAGCTTGACACGGCAATTGAGGCATGTTCATGTCACAGCCGAGACATAAAGCAGATTTTTTTTAGAGAGGGCAATGGAAAATCCAGAGTCAAGACACTTCATTTTAGCATGAGTCTGATGCCACTGCTTATCCTCTGAGCTTTATCTGAACACTGCAGCTCTGCATCGCAGATCCAAACAGGCCTCAGCAGTGACACAACTTGCAACAAGGACCTACAGTAAAGGTGGTTCCTCTGTAACAAGGAGACATAAATCACAGTCTAGTTCAACAATGAGAACTGGCAGCAAATTCTCACCACAGCTTAATTCACATCATGGTTGTGTGTACATGTCTGACAGTGGGCTGTGCTTTATTTGCTTTAGACACGCTGTCATGTGGTGTTCAACGGTGAGGGAGTGCAGAATGATGAAACAGTCACAGTCTCAGCTTTAGATTTTAGTTTGGAGACAGGAGGACAGCTGTGTGTTTCAGTATTTAGATTATATTTACATGTTGCAAAGACTACATAGGAGTAGTTAAAACCACATCTACTGAAGTGCATATAAAGTGCACCACCTACTGGTATAATAAAGCAATGCAACAGTAACTCGTGATACTAAAATCAGTGATATTACAAAATGATCAGTCTTGGAGGAATCTTGCTAAATTGTGCTACTTTGGTGATAAATATACAGGTCCTTCTCAAAATATTAGCATATTGTGATAAAGTTCATTATTTTCCATAATGTCATGATGAAAATTTAACATTCATATATTTTAGATTCATTGCACACTAACTGAAATATTTCAGGTCTTTTATTGTCTTAATACAGATGATTTTGGCATACAGCTCATGAAAACCCAAAATTCCTATCTCACAAAATTAGCATATTTCATCCGACCAATAAAAGAAAAGTGTTTTTAATACAAAAAACGTCAACCTTCAAATAATCATGTACAGTTATGCACTCAATACTTGGTCGGGAATCCTTTTGCAGAAATAACTGCTTCAATGCGGCGTGGCATGGAGGCAATCAGCCTGTGGCACTGCTGAGGTCTTATGGAGGCCCAGGATGCTTCGATAGCAGCCTTTAGCTCATCCAGAGTGTTGGGTCTTGAGTCTCTCAACGTTCTCTTCACAATATCCCACAGATTCTCTATGGGGTTCAGGTCAGGAGAGTTGGCAGGCCAATTGAGCACAGTGATACCATGGTCAGTAAACCATTACCTGTGGTTTTGGCACTGTGAGCAGGTGCCAGGTCGTGCTGAAAAATGAAATCTTCATCTCCATAAAGCTTTTCAGCAGATGGAAGCATGAAGTGCTCCAAAATCTCCTGATAGCTAGCTGCATTGACCCTGCCCTTGATAAAACACAGTGGACCAACACCAGCAGCTGACATGGCACCCCAGACCATCACTGACTGTGGGTACTTGACACTGGACTTCTGGCATTTTGGCATTTCCTTCTCCCCAGTCTTCCTCCAGACTCTGGCACCTTGATTTCCGAATGACATGCAGAATTTGCTTTCATCCAAAAAAAGTACTTTGGACCACTGAGCAACAGTCCAGTGCTGCTTCTCTGTAGCCCAGGTCAGGCGCTTCTGCTGCTGTTTCTGGTTCAAAAGTGGCTTGACCTGGGGAATGCGGCACCTGTAGCCCATTTCCTGCACACGCCTGTGCACGGTGGCTCTGGATGTTTCTACTCCAGACTCAGTCCACTGCTTCCGCAGGTCCCCCAAGGTCTGGAATCGGCCCTTCTCCACAATCTTCCTCAGGGTCCGGTCACCTCTTCTCGTTGTGCAGCGTTTTCTGCCACACTTTTTCCTTCCCACAGACTTCCCACTGAGGTGCCTTGATACAGCACTCTGGGAACAGCCTATTCGTTCAGAAATTTCTTTCTGTCTTACCCTCTTGCTTGAGGGTGTCAATAGTGGCCTTCTGGACAGCAGTCAGGTCGGCAGTCTTACCCATGATTGGGGTTTTGAGTGATGAACCAGGCTGGGAGTTTTAAAGGCCTCAGGAATCTTTTGCAGGTGTTTAGAGTTAACTTGTTGATTCAGATGATTAGGTTCATAGCTCGTTTAGAGACCCTTTTAATGATATGCTAATTTTGTGAGATAGGAATTTTGGGTTTTCATGAGCTGTATGCCAAAATCATCCGTATTAAGACAATAAAAGACCTGAAATATTTCAGTTAGTGTGCAATGAATCTAAAATATATGAATGTTAAATTTTCATCATGACATTATGGAAAATAATGAACTTTATCACAATATGCTAAAATTTTGAGAAGGACCTGTATAACTGATGAGCTAAAAAAAGTATCAATAAATAAAAAATTTTAGACTGACATTAAACTTTGAAAAGCTCAAGTAGAGGGAAAAACATCAAAATGATCAATTCTTTACTAAATCTCACCAAAACGTGAAATAAATGTATATATATAGTTTGTGGCAGGTGTCGAGGTAGGAAAACTTTACTGGCCGTCAGTTAACTCTTACATTACTCCTCGCCTCGATTCTTTTTATTTGGCACCCAAACGTACAATCCTCAGATCAGTTGTACGTTTCCACAAGTTTATTAAAACCAATCTGAATCCAGAGAGGGAGACACACACTTACACGGGTACCTGGAAACGTCTGTGTGTTGTCTCCTTGGGGGATGCGTTACATTACATTTTATACCCCACGCTGCTATGCAGCACACATACACAATCATTCTGTCTGTGGATGTCTCCCCAGAAACAGTATCACAGAAACAGAGATACATTTGTTTCCCACACGTCTTCAGGAATCTTCAGGGAGAGGAGTACCATGCCTCCCTAATCCACTGCCAGCTTCTCACGATACAGACAGAAAACACCTGCAAGCTTTAACCTTGAATAATAAACACTCATTGTGTGACCACATTAGAAGCTACTGTTTAAGGATTTTTCTAACTCTCAAAAGCATAACTAAAAACTCCTAATAATAATCAATATATAAGCAGCAAATCCCAAATACATCTTAGCTTTAGCTACTAATGATAAGGCATTTATATTTCCACACAGGTGACTGATCTTGGAGTTTGTATGCCTTGCATGGAATAATCTTCATAACCTGCTCTGTGGATTTGTACAGCTCCCCCAGAGATGCCATCTGCTTCTGATCTGGTTCTCTTATAAATGGTCCGTTTCTTCATCCAGTCAGCTTAAGCAGATGTTTTGGTAGGTTTGCAGCGGTTTCTCTCTTTCCATTTTCAGATAATGGACAGTGCTCCATGCTCTTCCACATGGATACACTATTATAAGTACGGTGCCTCAAAGGCAGTTGGTTGCACTGGATTTAATTTAGGAATGTCAAATTAGAGGGGACTGAATACAAATGCATGCAAGCCTTGCTCTTTTTTATTTGTGCATTACACTTATAAACCACTTCATGTTCATTTATCAAAAACATTCCATTAAAACTGTGAAATTTGCGGTTTTAACGCAATGTTCAGGGGTATGATCATTTATGGATGGCAATGTGCCATTTGGCTTAGATGTCATTTAAAACGGTTATTGCTTTGGTGCTCTGCAAACCTCTTTGGACTGACAAAAAGGGTTTGTATTCTAATTAATTCTGCAATAATTGTCAGATACCGGGTTCATGCCATTTCTAAGCATCTGGTTTAATGTCGTGTTCACTCTTGACTAAAGATGACAGTTGGTTTGAAATGTTTGCATAAAGTTTCCACAATTAAAGCTGATTAGCTGCCAAAGAAAGCCCTTTTAAACTGGAAAGTTGTTTATAATGACTTTCAGTTTGTCCATATTTAAGTGATTCAGACATTTACCTAATGGTTCTAATTCTTGTTAAACAGGAACAAAAAGGCTCGGCAAAGGTTTTCAGACCTCAAACAATTTGAAATATAACAGGCTTAATGGACATAAATGCAGGAAATAAAGAGACAGGGGGACTTTACAATGTACAAGTTTATTTTAATGAACTCTTCAGTGGTTGGTAGTCACAGCACAGCTTGCATGTATTAAGCCACACACCTATTTTACACGATGACGGGAAAAACAAAGAAAAATAAAGTCTAAACCAGAGCAGACAGCCATCAATCCATCTGCAGTGATCTTTTAAACGTACTGTTCTAAAACTTCTTAAAAAAGGCCACTGAAATGCATAAAATGTTGAATGGAACGGCTGATGGTGGCGTTTCGCTTCAACCCCACAAGACTCCGCACATGGCATCGACAGTGCATGTAGACATCGTAGAAAGGACTGGGTTAGCAATATCTATTCTTTTTTTTTTTTTTTTTTTTACGTTTTACTTTAGTGACAAGATCCTGCCTATAACACTACAGCTTTTTAAAAAGAATGGGAAACAAAATTAACAGCATGCGTCCAAGATACTGAATACAATAAAAGTGAAATGTAGTGAAGCCATTACTCTTTAGATTTCACTAATATGTGAACCAAAAACAACAACAACAAAAAAAAGAAGCCGTCCCGTTGTAAGAGAGACGCTCTATTGTGTCCAATGTCCTTAAACTATAAAAGGAAAATAATTAAAGCACACCTCTTTGTTCTCTGGAATTTATATAGTTTTAATAGTAACAGACGGGATCCATAAACGCATGCCGTGTGCTGCTTCTCAAACAAAATACGTACAGGTATATACAGAATCACTCGGTACCTGCTAAAACAAAGTGAGAAATAGAGTATAAACAGACTACAAGCTTAAAATAAAAAGAACAAAATGGAGGAGAAAGTAGCGATGGAAGCTTCAGGAGTGAAAATCCTACTTCTGATGGACTCATTAAAGCATTTTTTTTAAAAGAAAGAAAGAAATGCATATTGCACATACAGTGAAAGCTTAAACTCCACCAGATCAGCGAGAATTCAAATTTTTCCCTCTTGGAGAACAGAGATACGAAGATATGGGGAGAGGATGATGTGTGCTTGTGATCTGCGTGTGAGTGGGGAGGAAAACAAATAATAATCATGATAAATTAGGTGAGACAGTGGCCACAGGGAGGAGATATTAGACAGAAGAAGCACTTTAAAAACAGGGATGGAAGGAGTGAAGGAGGGAAGCGCACAGCACACATGTACAGAGGGAAAGGAAGCAACAAAAAAACAAAGAGTCAAATAAGAGAGACGGTGGCACAAATAAAATCAGGTGAAGGATAATATCTGTTCTTCAGTGATAGCTGAGAGAGGAGATCAATGCAAGGGTTTTTCTTTTTATGTACAACTAAGGCTTATTGGTTAAATAGTTTTCAGGCTTCCCCGCCCACATTGCTCTCATACAACCCTTTGTCCTTTTTGCTCTGTAAACTCAGAGCTTCTATCAGAACAGCAGCCACACCAATCAAGACGACTACAGCTGAGGAGGATTGTTGAATGGATGGTGGCTGCAGCGGTGGTGAAGAAGCAAAAAGGGAAAGTTTGGAGAAACAAAAAAAGCAAAAGAAAGAGTCATGTCTCTTGATGTCTGTTGCGATTAATATCTAAATGTGCAATTCCATTAGTCGCTGCCATGGGGGACTAGCGGGTGCAGAAGACAGGGCAGGCGGGGTGGGTGGGTCTGTTTCTACTTGGAAAGCTTGCTAATGACTCGAATGAGCGCTCCGTTCTCGTCCTTTAGTCTCTGGTTGTCTGCTTTCAAGTCTGGGAGCATCTGAAAGGGAATAACAGGGAACACGGGGAAGGAGGGAGGAGAGAGAGAGAGAGAGAGAGAGAGAGCTTAGACGAGTCTCGACATATTGTTCAACCAGTCAGGCTGTTGTGCTATATGTTAATAGCAGCCTACAGACAGCAGTCTCAGGAGTTGCACACAATATCTCTTGTTTTTTTTTTTTGTCATAGAAAAATAGAAATACCATCTTTGATCCAAATCAAGGGGGGGGGGGGGGCACACCACAGGCCAGAGATCCTGAGAAAGCCATGCAGAATCTGAGGGGCTGCCCGTCAGCAACCAGGAAAATCACACACAGCAGGGAGGAAAAGCTCTCCTTTTTCAAACCCACTTCAAGTCAGGAACAGAACCGACTGCAGCTGTCAGAAGTTTCTATTTCTACAATATGGAGACTAAGCTCTTCCTTATCTGGCCTTGTATTGTTGACAATATCTGTACCGGATTCATTATTAAATGAGACAAGTCTGAGCTTTTATGCACATATTTGGAAGTGTGTAGAAATAAAAGAAAAAATGCAACCTGAAACCTCAGTTAAAAACATTCGCATTTGGTTAAAAATTTTTTTTTTGAAGAAATGCACAAGGAAACTCAGAATTGCAAAAGTATTAATGCCCCTTGAACTTTTCCACATTTTGTCGCGTTACAGCCACAAACTTCAAAGTATTTTATTGGGGTTTTATGTGAAAGGCTAGCATACAGTAGGGCATTATTGTGAAGTTAAAGGACAATGACACCTGGTTTTCTTTGGAATGGTCATACATTTACAGGGTTAAGCTACCAGATTTGTATATCTGGAGACTGAAATATCTGCCAGATCTTTGAAATGCTGCAAACAGGACTTGACACTTGAGTTTGACTGGGCATGTTGGAGCAGATATGTGTGTAACTGTAGCAGAGGACCGAAGTTGGAGCACCATGATTGAAATATCTGTCCCCTATTTACCCACCTTCTCATCAAAACTGACCAGCTTTCCTGTTCCTGCTGAAGAAGAGCATTCCCACAGCAAGATGCTGCCACCACCATGTTTAGCCATTAGAATGGTGGGTTCAGGGTGACACAGTATTCCTCTGCTACACATGGGACCTTCTCCACATTTGCTTGTTGCCTTCAGTTCCCCCCCTACCCACGCCGGGGACGGCTCTTTCCATCCAGGAGAGGGACGTCAACAAACTCTTCAGGAGACAGAACCCCCGGAAAGCTGCTGGACCGGATTCTGTCTCACCAGCCAGCCTGAAGCACTGCGCTGATCAGCTGTCTCCAGTCTTCACAGACATTTTTAACACCTCACTGGAGACATGTCATGTGCCAGCCTGCTTCAAGTCCTCCACCATCGTCCCTGTTCCCAAGAAGCCAAGGACCACAGGGCTTAATGACTTCAGACCCGTCGCCCTGACCTCTGTTGTGATGAAGTCCTTTGAGCGCCTTGTGCTCTCACACCTAAAAGACATCACCGACCCCCTCCTGGACCCCCTGCAGTTTGCCTACAGAGCCAACAGGTCTGTAGACGATGCAGTCAACCTAGCCCTTCACTTCATCCTCCAGCACCCACAGGAACCTATGCCAGGATCCTGTTTGTGGATTTCAGCTCTGCCTTCAACACCATCGTCCCAGTTCTGCTACAGGAGAAACTCTCCCAGCTGAGTGTGCCCGACTCCACCTGCAGGTGGATCACTGACTTCCTGTCTGACAGGAAGCAGCGCGTGAGGCTGGGGAAGCACGTCTCTGACTCCCTGACCATCAGCACTGGTTCCCCCCAAGGCTGTGTTCTCTCTCCTCTGCTCTTCTCCCTGTACAGGTCCTTCTCAAAATATTAGCATATTGTGATAAAGTTCATTATTTTCCATAATGTCATGATGAAAATTTAACATTCATATATTTTAGATTCATTGCACACTAACTGAAATATTTCAGGTCTTTTATTGTCTTAATACGGATGATTTTGTCATACAGCTCATGAAAACCCAAAATTCCTATCTCACAAAATTAGCATATCATTAAAAGGGTCTCTAAACGAGCTATGAACCTAATCATCTGAATCAACGAGTTAACTCTAAACACCTGCAAAAAATTCCTGAGGCCTTTAAAACTCCCAGTCTGGTTCATCACTCAAAACCCCAATCATGGGTAAGACTGCCGACCTGACTGCTGTCCAGAAGGCCACTATTGACACCCTCAAGCAAGAGGGTAAGACACAGAAAGAAATTTCTGAATGAATAGGCTGTTCCCAGAGTGCTGTATCAAGGCACCTCAGTGGGAAGTCTGTGGGAAGGAAAAAGTGTGGCAGAAAACGCTGCACAACGAGAAGAGGTGTCCGGACCCTGAGGAAGATTGTGGAGAAGGGCCGATTCCAGACCTTGGGGGACCTGCGGAAGCAGTGGACTGAGTCTGGAGTAGAAACATCCAGAGCCACCGTGCACAGGCGTGTGCAGGAAATGGGCTACAGGTGCCGCATTCCCCAGGTCAAGCCACTTTTGAACCAGAAACAGCGGCAGAAGCGCCTGACCTGGGCTACAGAGAAGCAGCACTGGACTGTTGCTCAGTGGTCCAAAGTACTTTTTTCAGATGAAAGCAAATTCTGCGTGTCATTCGGAAATCAAGGTGCCAGAGTCTGGAGGAAGACTGGGGAGAAGGAAATGCTAAAATGCCAGAAGTTCAGTGTCAAGTACCCACAGTCAGTGATGGTCTGGGGTGCCGTGTCAGCTGCTGGTGTTGGTCCACTGTGTTTTATCAAGGGCAGGGTCAATGCAGCTAGCTATCAGGAGATTTTGGAGCACTTCATGCTTCCATCTGCTGAAAAGCTTTATGGAGATGAAGATTTCATGTTTCAGCACGACCTGGCACCTGCTCACAGTGCCAAAACCACTGGTAAATGGTTTACTGACCATGGTATCACTGTGCTCAATTGGCCTGCCAACTCTCCTGACCTGAACCCCATAGAGAATCTGTGGGATATTGTGAAGAGAACGTTGAGAGACTCAAGACCCAACACTCTGGATGAGCTAAAGGCCGCTATCGAAGCATCCTGGGCCTCCATAAGACCTCAGCAGTGCCACAGGCTGATTGCCTCCATGCCACGCCGCATTGAAGCAGTCATTTCTGCCAAAGGATTCCCGACCAAGTATTGAGTGCATAACTGTACATGATTATTTGAAGGTTGACGTTTTTTGTATTAAAAACACTTTTCTTTTATTGGTCGGATGAAATATGCTAATTTTGTTAGATAGGAATTTGGGGTTTTCATGAGCTGTATGCCACAATCATCCGTATTAAGACAATAAAAGACCTGAAATATTTCAGTTAGTGTGCAATGAATCTAAAATATATGAATGTTAAATTTTCATCATGACATTATGGAAAATAATGAACTTTATCACAATATGCTAATATTTTGAGAAGGACCTGTACACCAACAGCTGCACCTCCAGTCACCAGTCTGTCAAGCTTCTGAAGTTTGCGGACGACACCACCCTGATCGGACTCATCTCTGATGGTGACGAGTCCGCGTACAGATGGGAGGTGGACCATCTGTTGGACTGGTGCAGCCAGAACAACCTTGAGCTCAACGCTCTAAAGACAGTGGAGATGGTTGTGGACTTCAGGCAGAACCCAGCCCCACCTGCCCCCATCACCCTCTGTGACTCCACAATTGACACTGTGGAATCTTTCCGCTTCCTGGGAACCATCATCTCCCAGGATCTCAAGTGGGAGCCAAACATCAGCTCCCTCATCAAGAAAGCCCAGCAGAGGATGTTCTTCTACACAGCCATCATTGAGTCCATCCTCACCTCCTCCATCACCATCTGGTACGCCGCTGCTACAGCCAAGGATAAGGGCAGGCTGCAGCGTGTCATTCGGTCTGCTGAGAAGGTGATTGGCTGCAGTCTACTGTCGCTCCAGGAACTGTACACCTCCAGGACCCTGAAGCGGGCAGGGAAGATTCTGGCTGATCCCTCCCACCCCGGTCACAGACTCTTTGAGACTCTCCCCTCTGGCAGGAGGCTGCGGTCCATCCGGACCAAAACCTCACGCCACAAGAACAGTTTTTTCCCATCTGCCACCAGCCTGGTTAACAAAGCCCGGAAACCACCCTGACATTCTCCCTTTCCCCCACACCCCCCCTGTTTTGCTGACAGGACACCTGTAACCTGTAACTCTAGGCGTTACATTAACGCTCAGCTTGGACTCCTGCTTTACTTGCACAATGATCACCTGCACTGTTGTACTGCTCTTGCATCTTATACTGCTCTATATTTACTCTCACTCACTTAAAACTGTGCACATATATTTATATTATATTGTAGATATGTTTATACTGTTTAATTTGTATTGTATTGCACCGACTACGCCAAAACAAATTCCTTGTATGTCCAAAAACGTACTTGGCAATAAAGCTTTTCTGATTCTGATTCAATGCTTGCGACAAACTCTAAACAAAACTTTCTTCTCGCTACTTTTACAATTAGTTATCTCTTTAACACTACCTTTGTTGTGAATCTCTGTAGCTCCTCCAGAGCTACCATGGACCTCTTAGCTGCTGCTCTAAATTAATGTCCAGGACGTCAGGTGAACAGCCCGGTCTGTAGGTTTGTAGTTGTGAAGTCCTGCCTCCAAGTTTGGCATAGTGTTTACCTCTCCTTTCAACGGCAGTTTTATCCCCGACACATCAAATTTATTTTAAGATCATGACCTGTTTTTCTTCCACTTTACACTTAAGCACTACTTTGTTTATGTTTTTATATAAATTATTTCCAACAAAGGACCCAATAAAATTGACTGAAGTTTCTTTTTGGAATGTCGCAGAAATGTGAATAAATTCAAACGGTGTGAAAACTTAACAAGGTCCTATACAGTTCATTGGCTGGTATGAGGAGGAGTTCAATCTGACACTTTGGGTCAAATGAAAGTGATGCCACAGGTAGCTACTTTCATGCAATAAAACCAGAACAACTCAAACTGATGGACTGAGCCACCTGAGGAAAGCATCAAACTAGAAACCACAACAAGGACACTTTCCTTTACAGCGCTTTGGAATTTAGATTCACATCTCCCTTTAACACACCTGAGCTTTCTTCAACTATCTTTTTAGCATGTTTATTAGTATAACTATTTTAGCAGTAGTTTTGTGAAAGCCCCTGACAGTAGCAGACTGTAAAAGGAGAGTGTCCTGCTGCAAAAAAATCAAACAGCGTCCCCAATCTGAAAACCAAAAGGCTCTGGGGAGGCAGAAGAGGAGAAAACAGTCAAGAGTAAGGCGGCTGAACACCTGCCTGTCTACGGGTGCAGGGCAGAGCACAAATGGAGCATGAGAAGAAAGAGAGGACAAAGAGGAGGAAGAGGAAGAAGAGAGAAAGAAGATGGTGGAGGACGGAGACGTGGCTTAGAGGTCGCTGGCGGGCAGCTGGCTGCAGGCCGACTGTGAGAGCTTTGCCACCACTCGGGCCAGGGCCCGATTCTCAGCCTGCAGCCGCTCCTTTACTTGCCGCAGGGCCTGAACCTGCTTTACCTGGGGGAGGTTCTGCAGGGAGGGTGGGGTGGAGAAGAAAGACAGAAGGGGAGGAGGCAGAATGTGAGAGTGGCAGGAGAGGAGAAGAGAAAAATGTGTTTTAAGACAAAGCTCAACAGAGAAAGAATTAATAAATCAAGAGGTAAGAGGGACCAGGAGGACGAGAAAAGGGAAAACAGAAAAGGAAGATTATTAGAAAATAGGACAGATTTGGAAAATAGGACTGATTAAGACCTTTCCGGTTCAGCATGATGCTTGTAGATCGAATGGTAAAGTGACACTGATGAGATCAACTAGCAGCCAAACAGCTGAAAATGACCACATCCTTTTATCACACTGATGGATCAACAAGCCAACCAGTAGTTTAATAGATTTCTTTTATCCTCTCTTCCTTCAATCAATTTTCCAGAAGAACAGTTAATTGTCCATACATGAGTCTGAACACTGATGGTCACAGATTATATATGTGGCTAAAATGTGTTCAGATGAGCAGAAGCAACACAGAAATAGACAGACAGGCTGTTAAACTTTCAGAAAATTTATATTTTACATGTCAGTGTCTAAAAGTGCCATCATAGATCACAGTTAACCTTTAATCTGATAGGAAACCTTCACAGCTCAGTTGCATATCTGAACCCCTAACCCTGTACCACTTTCTGTTCAGTAACCGCACACACAGGTGCATCTCAAGTAGTTTAAATTACTGAATTATTGAAAAGTTTATTTATTTCAATAATTCAATTCAAAAAAGGTAAAACTCATGAGGATTTACAAGTGCTAATTTCTGTATATTTTGATGATCATGGTAAAATTCTAAAGCTATTGCTGTTGCTTAAGCCTCTTTTTCTAAACACATTTTTTCTTCCACTCAACCTTTTATTAATATACATGAATACAGCAACATGTACAGCCAACTTCTTTAGCAATGACCTTTTGTGGCTTAGCTTCATTATGAGTTTTAACAGAAAGTTAAGTGGAAGGAAAACGTGCACAATAGGAATAACTTTAGAATGCTGGCTAAAATTCATTTTAGGTTTTCAACTAATGAAAACCCAAAGATTGAGGATTATGGATTGATTATTCAGTCATAACCTAAAAAATAAACTGAAATAACAGCTTGAAATATATCAGTATGGAATGAATCCATAGCTTCACTTGAATTAACTAAAATAACCTTTTATTATATTCAAATGTATTAAAGACGTAACTGTATTGTTTGTTTTTAGTGACTCACCAGTCAGTCAGTGATCAGAGCCAGTGAATCTCTACTCTTCTCCCTGTTTATCAAATGTATCAAAATGGAAAACTCCCTCTTTTTGTGGTCAGTTAACTCAACAAAATGGCTTGTTCTCTGAAGCATTTTGTTTTCAGTTTAGAAACAAATTATAAAATCAAACAGAGGTGAGAAACAAATTACTTAATGCATAATATTTGCATAATCTTGCAATTCCTTAATTTTCTGTTGCTACTACTAACTCAACCAATTTTTCTCAATGTTTGTTTTAGAAGGTCAAAAATCAAAATTGGACAATTCATTATCAGCTGGAATCCGATCTTTAATTCCCTGATCGTTGAACAGAATTTACCTTAGCACCAGCAGGGGTTGTAAGGAACAGCAACTCTCTTTGGTGCTGAAGCCTTTACAGACATAATACCTAAAATTAGCTATGTTTAGTATCACTGAGGTGTTTGATGATAACGTTTGTTCTAAAGTTGTTCTATTTTATCCTTTTAAGCCTTTTAACCTCTGATCAGCGCATCTATAACTACCAAACGCATATCTTAGGAGCACCAAATCTTACTGCAATATATGATATAAGTCTATTTCTGCATGCAACCTTTGGTACCTTAAGTTCCTCCTCCATCTCAGAAATCTTCCTTTCTAGAGCTCTTCTTTCCTGTTGGGAGAAAAAGGGCGGGTTAACACTGAACCAGGAACAAAAAAACAAAAAAAAAAAACCACCAGCAGTAGATTTAACACGTTGTGGGAGATGGTGTTGGGTGATCACACATTTCACTCGCATTTTCTGTGAGGGGTGCGCAAGCAACAGCCAAATCAGACCTAAACAGTCAGTGACTTAAACTGAAGTCAATGAGTCTGAAAACAGGAAGGTAGATGTTCAGAGGTTGCCTAAACAGAAGTCTTAAATGATTAAAAAACTCAACTGTTTGATCATAAAAAGCTGAGATTGCTCAAGGGTAATGATTTAAATACGGCTTTCTGTAAAGAGTGGATTTAAACCTCAGGACTGAGATCACAAAACAGCTGGATATGAAGTTATTAAGATTACTGATATAATTGAAATGGTAAAAGCATTAAAACACATGCACAGGATCTTTCAGAGGTATTGTCATAAAAAAAAAAAAAAAGAGATAAATACACTTCCACACATTAAAAACACACAATAAATAAGCACTCTACAGAGATGGTGACCACACACTGCCACTAATGTTTAAAAACAAGTGGAAGAAGAAACAAAAAGGTGGAGGTTCTGGGTGGAGAGCCTGATTGATGCCAGCTATCACAGCAAACGTGATCCTACAGGCAGCAGCAGAGAGGAGGCTGTACAAAGATCATACCACCACTCAGTTGGTAAGAGGGCCTGCTTGTTACCTTCAGACATAAACCCATTAGCAGTGTTACTGGGATGTTTAAAACACTTCTCATTTGACAAAAATTAGTCTGAGACACACAGGAATGATCTCGTTTTAGTTTCTGGTTATGTAACAGAGGAGGTTGCTTGGTGAAGAAGTTCATTACCCTTTTCTCCATCTCAAGCTGGGATCGGTCAGCGTAGCGTTCCTGCCTCTGCATTAAAAACACATCATAAAGCTTAAATTACATCCAGAATACATGTTTAATGATAAACAGTGGACGTGTGCATACCTGTGCGGCTTTATCTAACTGTAACTTCAAGTCTGCCAGCTCCAGATCAGTGTCGCGTAACTGGGCCTTCAGCTTCTCGTTCTCTGCTAAGATCTGCTCGTAGAGCTGAGAAAAGATGTCAAAACACGCTTACACTCACATCTACCAGGTAATAATGTGCTGAACACGTGTTGTAATAAACGATCATTTATTTTCATCCGTCACATTTGGTTGACTGTTATTTGCAGCCCACCGTCATGGGAAAATGATGGTACTCCCTCTTTCAGTTCCAAAAATAAAGAAACATTTGGTATGTTTGATAGATTTGAATTATTTTAGAACACGGTAAAGACCGGATCATTCCTAATAAGTCCAGATACCAAAAATAGTAACTGAAGGAGGGCAAATCTTTATTTTCGCATGACTGTGTAACATGTTAACTAAATTCAAAAGAAGAGGACCAGAATATGTGCTTAACTTTTGAATTTTTTATAGTTATCTAAGATTAACTGAAAAAAAGAAAGCACAGACTGAATTCATACCTTCTTGTAGTCGGTGGTGTCGTCTCTATCCAATCGGCTCGAGTACGGCCTTCGACTCTCACCGTAACTACGGCTAAAAAGAGCATCGTTGCGATCTAAATATGAAGTGCTCTCATTTCTGCAACAATAAAAAGGGGAGTAATATTAGCAATCAAATATTACAGTTGAACAACAGCATTCAAGACGTGATGACGGTGGTGCAACGTACCTGGACAATCTGTCGCTCTGTAAGGAAATAAGAAATAAAGCAAATGTGAGAAGATCAGAAAAACACAAACTTAAACAAGATTTGTCCTCTCTAATCCACCTGTATAATACTAGATAAACATGTAGTATTATGCAGGGATAATTAATTAAATATGGTTTGCCATTTTCCAGCAGTCTCTCAGTAGCTGGAGAAGCTATGATCTAAGGGGTTTCCTGTATGTTTGAGTCTCCACGCAGAGATAAACACTCGTTTCCTCTGTAGTTGCTTTGTTGCTGCTCCACCCACCGTAAGAGACGGCTAGCAGCTGGAGTTCCTCTTCTTCTCCCTGACGGCTGACTTCAAACAACAACTGTCTCCCTTTGTTAGACTTCAAATGACGCTCTCTTCCAAACAGGAAGTTCAATCAGGAACTGATGAGTTTACAAAGATGCCTTTTCTGCCTTATATTGTATCATCAGTGGACAGCTCATGACTTATTTGACATGTTTATTTTTACTAGAGTAAACAACGTTAAAATACCCAAAAGAAGCTCAAATTGTTTTATTCCTCACACAAAGCATCTCTGCTACCTCATTCATTTTTGTACTTCAGAAAAAAAACTAAAATGCAGAGTTCCTTTCCTGAGCATCCACTGGCGCTACAAGTATGTTGGATTCCTAAGGTCAACCAAGTGTCAGACTATCACAGAGATCGGAATAAAACGGGCTGACATAGAACTCAAAGAGTTAAAAGGTAAATCTCTAGGACAAGAGGAGGCCATAGCATGAGATGAGACAAAAGGAAAGACAAGAATAAAGGATAAAATCAAATGCTAAAAAAATCAAAAGGAGATTTTTATGAAAAGAAAGAACAGGACTACTTTGATTTGACTGACAGGCTGAGGTTCGTACTTGCTGCCATGAGAGTGTGTGTGAGGTTAGTTACTTGTGATTCTCCCCTTGTGCTGCCATCCTCTGAGTCCGACTGCTGCTCGGGGTCATTTTCATCACCCTGCAATTAACAAAAATGCCTGTTATAGGTCTCGCCGTCAGAATGATCAGAGCAGAACGTTTAGAGCCGTTTAGAACATAGAAGAAGGCTAACATCTTGAGTCCAGAAGGACACCCCAGTGGAGCGTCTCTTCTCGCGGGGCCGCCTGCGATCCCGTATGGAGCGGGGTTTGTCCTCCCCTTCCTTTTCCTCATCCTTTTTGTCCGATTCTGTCATTGGAGATGACATTTTGAATAAATATGACAAAATAAACCTTCCAAATCTCTCTCTATATATATTAATGGTATGCATTTATCTATTTATTTATCATTGTATAATCTTACTTAAAGACAAGAGGAATACAGACAGAGATGTAGGAAATTATAAGGCCTGTCACCAAAAACTCATTTATTGAGCTATTGACCAATTTATCAATAAATCTAAACTCAACATTTATTTTTCACTATAAAAATCAAAAGCCATTTTATCTGATTCATATATTTTAATTCCAACAGTCAACTCTGGTGTTTACTGTATATCACAAAAGTACCCTAAAAGACTCCAAGTACAGTAGTGTGGAGTCAGTCTTTGGAGATTTAACAAATGTGACCCAAATGCTGCAGCTTTTGTTTATTATTCTGATTTTGAAGAAGACTGACCTTTTTCTGTATCTCGAGAGGATCTGCTATAAGATGAGGTGATCCCCGTCAGACTGTTAGGCCTGTTGAGGGAGCTGGAACTGGAGGACAACGAAGAGCCCGAGTAGGAGGTTGTGGAGGCAGTGCTGACGGTGGAAATGGCAGAGGTGGAGGATGAAGATGAAGGCCGATAACGCTGAAAGGAAAAAGGCAATAGTAAAAAAGTGGTAATTACTGTGTCCTGTCTTATGATTCATTGCAAAGACGAAGCAGGTACCTCTTCAAAGCTCCGGTACTTTGATCGGTAATCATCCTCCCTCGTCTCCGTCTTCTCCTTGTCCTGCTTCTCTTTCTCCTCCTCGCGGGTGTTTTGGGGACGACTCCGGCCAATTGTTTTTTCAGCCTCTTGCAGGTCAGTCAGAGTCACACCCTGGAAAAGCAAGGAGAATGTCTTTCAGCAACTCCCAACAAGTTTTTATTTTTAGTTTAAACCCCAGGGCAACACACAATAGCTTAGGTTCATGTTTTGATAATAGAAGACTGCATTCTCATTTTCCCAAATGTATTTTAATAAAATGAAGGAGAAGAAGTATAAAAGCATCACTGTCAGAATGCAGAATAACTGACCTGTGTGGACCGCCTCGACTGACGGGCCTGTCTGGATCGAGCTTTCCTCTGAGACTCCGACTCCTCGTCTCGGACCGGTGTCAGGTACGACCTGATGGAGACAAAATAAAAAAAAATGTAATAAGCTTGAGTTTAAAACCTTACTCTGTTCTCCAGACTGGGTAGGGACCCTGCTGTAAAATCCCTGCATGGCTGGAAAGATCATTTTAATTTCCAGACTCTGCTGAAGAGACTTTCAGCTTCATAAAAGGGTTGAAACACTGATGTGGATGAATTAATGATTATAGTGCCGAGTGAGGAATCAAGAATTTCATGATGTTACTTCTCAAGAGTCCATGAAAAAAATCCAAAGAAGGAAACAAGTATTTCCAGTTTAAATTAAACCTTTTGTTACAATGTTCTCAAACTTATCTACAAAGAACAAAAGCCTTCCACTTAGTGTGGAGCATGCTTCTGGTGGCCACACAGCAGCATAAACTCTTTCAGAGAGGAAAAGATCCTCAGCCTTCAGCAAAAGACGCAGCTTCTGCCCACCTTCCTTATATGGGGAAGTTGCTGGAGCGGTCCAGGCTCTGAACCCGCTCCCACAGAGACAGGTGGCTTATTTCAGCACTGCTGCACTGAGACGTACTACCGACGCTACTTAAACACACCCATGCAAACACTTTCTCTCTCACAGTGTGTGTGGAAGAGGAAGTCACACAGACAGAGATTCCTGGTTTAGAACTGAGAGAAAGCATCTGGATTACGGTTTGACAGCAACACTTGAAGGTCAACATTTAGAGCTACTTTAAAAAGATTTTCCACTACATCTAAGATGCAGAAAAAATAAATAAAAAGTAAAGTCTGCGTGAGTTACCTGCGTCGTTCTGAGCCGGTGCCAGTGACTATGCCAGTGCCGGTGGTAGTGGTTAATATGGCCGTGGTGGTAGTGGTAGACGTAGTGGTGGTGGTAGAACCAGTGTTTATAGTGGGGATGACTGCAGCAGACTCCTTCTCCTTCTCCCTCTCTGCACTCTCCTCTGACCAGTACCTGTTAATTCAGTGAGCATTTTACTAAGAAAACCATTATGACCATTCATTTCAGCTGCTTTTAAGAGCAAAGTAAAGATCATGCTTCAGATTATGAATGATTTGTCTCTAAAAGCTATAATTCACAACAGGGGGAGGAGGTTTACCTGCTGGTGAGACAGGTGGAGCCAGTTCGGGTGGAGGAGGAACCCAGGCTGGAGAGGAGGCCGCGATGGCCTGTGGGCGAGGTAACAGACGAAGAGGTGGTGGTTGTTGAGGAGGAGGTGGTGGTGGAGGAGGGGCTCAGGTCCTCGTGTCTTCTTCCAAAAGATCCACTGCAAAGAAAATACAGAAAAATGTAATAATTAGTCAAATCTGTCTGCTTATTTCAGTAGGGTTTTATCTCCACACAGAGTAATTTCCTCATTTCCCCCCATGCATCTTCTCAGTTCTGCTACCGTGCACGATTCCTTTACTGAAGGTAGCTTGAAGTCAACATTCAACATGAATCTTTAGGATTTTATAGGCCTCGTTCACTGACTTCCCAGGAAACACACCGAGTCAAAGAATTCCAAGGCAAGGAGTCCAGAGCAGAGCGTCAGTGAGACCCGGACGTCTTTGCCGAACATAAAATCCAAGCAGTTGATGCCTCTTAAGGGAAAATCCAACATGGGGCTGCATGGGTGCTGGAAAAAATCCCTTATTAAAGTACTGCTGTTGGAATTTATAGCAGTTTGTCCTTTAACATTATCAGCTAGTTCACAGGTCAGATTTGCAGAGACTGAGGAGAGAAGAGTTTGTACTTGGTGGGCTGGGATGACTCAGATTAGCACAGACCTTCACAGATTAGAGAGGAAGATTGCAGAGCTGCAACTAAAGGAGGTCAGTATAAATATTTTTATTGGAAGTTTACAAGATGCGTTTCATTACATTTACATTTTTGTAAAAGTATTCATATGTCATCATGTCTTGGTAGTTTTGCAATTGTGCCATACTCTAAGTCTTTCCAGCTTTCCACCACATTCAAAGCTTGGGATATTGTTTTATAACCTATCCTAGCTATGAAGTTCTCCACAACCTTATTTCTGACCCGTGTGCTGCACTGGTCTTCATGGTGCCGGTTGATCACTAGTGTTCTCGAACAAACCTCACAGCTAATCTGGGTTTATACCACGATTTAATAACCCACAAGTGGACTCCAGCTACTCATTAGTGCTTCTATTGACAACCATGCATAGTTTTCCTTAACCCTATCATTCAAATTCCCAACAGAGTACATTGAAATTTGAAGATAAAATTTGGCAAAGTTCAGAGTTTTTGGACATTTCTCCTGTAATTAAAAGTATTTGGACAAAAACTAGAACATAAACCGAGGGAAGACATAAAACCCTCAGCAGAGCAGAGAGGCAGACAGAAAGGACAGTTGGACAGTGGAGACAGCGGTGTACCTGCGGTAAATGCTGTAAGATGGGTAGTGGGAGGTGGGTGGCTGCCAGGGTTTAGTATTACAGGTGTTAGGGTCCAAGCTGGAGGTTGACGAAGACTTGGCTGGCACGTCCCGCGTGCTGCCGCTCCGCCCTAGCGCTAGCGTATGGGACGTGCTAGCGTGTGGGGACGCAGGTGGGCAAGAGAATTAGCGGTGGAGGTGCACACACACACACACACACACACACAAACAAACATTTATATAAAAAACATACAAAACATATTTCCGACAACAAAGCTTTAACACAACGCTGCAATGCAAAGCTGGATTATATCTGGGACTACTTCTTGTCATATTAGCAAAGTATAAAAGGAAAGACAGAAAGGTCAAACCTTTTGGACATTCTCTTAAAGTCAACACTGTTTTCTAGGAATAATAAAGGGAGACACAAAAACATGAACCGAGTTTCCAAATTGAAGCTGTTTTTAACCGACTGCTTATAGCCACAATTTGTCTCATAAGATATGAATGCAGGTTTAAGTTATAAGTATTAAGTTATATAATATTCATGTGTCATAGACAGGCCTGGGAATATGATTTATCTGATGCAACACACAGCAGCTAGGCTTGTTAAAATATCAAAGCAGTGCATTTTAAACACTGTGGCCCAGCAGCTTGACAGAGCAGTCATGCAACAAACTGTGGCAGGGATAGGGTGACGTTGGGCTGATTTGCTATGAATAAAAACATGTACATACATTTAAGGTGGCTCATATAAACAATGAAAAGCAACTGGTGAAGGTTTTAGCACATCAGATCTAAAGGAAGAGAGATCACATGATGAGGTAAGCAGGGGCTAACCTGCGCTGGTAGCTGGAGGGTCGGTTGACAGAGGAGCTTCCTTCACTGTTCTTCAGGTCGTCATCCCATCGTCGCCGAGTGTATGAGCCACTACGTATCAGAGCTGTCGAGTCCCTGAGGATCCACAAGCTATAATAGTACCCCATATTTCTGGTAACAGACACTCACATGTGTATACTACTGCTTAAGTGCCTTCTTTCTTCCATCACTTTGTTTGGTTCCAATAGGTTTATTCAAAGCGCATTAAATGATGGTCATGGCTTAAAAGCACAAGCACCAAGCAGAGCATCAGTGCTGTCTGCCTGCAACACATAATCATGAGCAACAGAAGCTACTCATGTCACTGCAGGTTTGCACAGAGCCACTACTCAGCTCCAGGGGTTCACCTGTTTTCCTTCTCGTCGATGTCTGAAGTACTGGCAAGTCTCCTTGGGATAGTTGGGGCCACGTACGCAAGTCGGGTTCCTTTGTCTTTCTCCTGCAGGAAGCAAAATAAACCAGCATTCTGTTAGCAATAAGGTGAGCGTACGGTATTCTCAATTAATCTTTTCATCAGGGCCTACAGCCTTTTCACTTAAATTTGAAAATATACGGCGCCTTACAAAAATGACTCCTAATCTTTTAACCATAGAATTACCCTTCACTGCCAGAACAGCAGCATTTTATGGTACATCAAACAAATGTGAACAACCAGAGATTGAAACATTTGCCCATCATCTTTCGCAGAATAGCTCAAGCTCAGATCAGGTAGAAAGCATCTGTAAACAACCCTTGCCACAGATTCTCTAGTGGATTCAGGTCTGGGTTTTGACTAGGCCATAATGCACTTTGATCTAAACTATTCCTCTGTAGCTCTGGTGCCATGTTTAGGGTTGTCCTGCTGGAAGGTGAACCTCTGCCCCCATCTCAAGTCTTTTGCAGCTTTTAACAGGTTGTCTTCCAGGAGTGCGCTGTATTTAACTCTGACCAGCTTCTATGTCCCTGAAGAAGAAAAACATTCCCACAGCATGTTGCTGCCACCACCATGTTTTACCATGGGGACTGTCACAGAACAGCTGTACTTTTAAGTGACACATTAGTTGGTGAAACTGGTTGCATTTAATCTTATTTAGGATAATTAATACAAACAAAGCTGCATAAAACATTGCATGGCGCATTTTTAAGATTTTTAAGACTTTTAAATATTCAACCCCTTGCCTTGGTTTCCTTACACTTCATAAATGTGCACTATTTTTGGCTGGTTTTCCTTCATTTTAATAGAATTCAAAGCTCTGCTTCTTTTCCGTCCCTGATACACCCGATGACTGCAGAGTCATCCGAGTATTTCTGTAGATGACAGGACTCAGACGTAATGGAAGCCTGAGGTTTACAGAGTGATGCTAAGAGTGCAGTCGCCTGTGGTGCTCCTGAACACACTTCAGTCTCACACACTTTGGTCTGTTTATGACATGAAATCCAAATAAAACGCATTCCTATTTGTAGTTGTAAAAAAAACAAAAAACAAACAATGTGATCAAGTCTAAGGGGGTGCCAATACTTTTGTGCGTATTTGCACCCCTTTGGATCAAACACCCTAAAAATTGTATGTCGGACAAAATGGGTGTGTAAATATGTCCTGCTTGCAAAGTCTAACACTGGAGTAAAAAGACAAATAATGTAACTTATCACGGCTGACCTTTTCTTTTTCTTTGTTGTCCAGAGATGAGGAGAGGCGAGGGCTTGAGGCAGAGCGCATCACGCCTGTAGTGTCCTTTTCCTTCTGAGCTTCCTTTGTGGCTGTGATGTCAGAGAGCGCCCCATAGCTGCCCGTCTTCCTCAAACCCAGACGCCACGATGCCGGAGACTCATCTTTCCTCTCCTCCTCTACTTTGGTTGAGACCTTTCCAACCGGCTGAACAACCTGGAGAATGGGAGGATGATGCAGCAGCTTAGATAATCCTGAATGATGCATTTATGGTCTTAATTGTGGTAAGATTCTTAGTAATCTTAGTAGGCAGCAAACAGGAATCACGTCAAACACTTGCTGATTAATTTATAAAAGGACTGCAGTCATTTACAAAAGTATTTAACCCCTGAAACCTTTCTTTTTTTCTTCAGGTTACATCCACAACTAATGTATTTTATTGTGATATTACACGTTAGACCAACACAAAGTAGAACATAATTGTTTAGCGGAAGAAATAAAAAAAACCTGCATGGTTTTTAAACTTTAACAAATGAAAACTTTGTGGTGAAGCATTTGTATTCAGCCCTCCTGAGTTAATATTTTGCAGAACAACCAAGCAGAGAACAACCTTGACAGAACAGATTTATTTATAGAGAGATAGAGGTCAAGACAGATGGACTCCATTAGTTTACCTCTATAGGAAACTGGTTTGAGTGGATTTTATTTACAGATGCCAGTTTAAAAGGATCATGCATCACCCTCCTTCTCTTTCACAATTATACGCAACTTTGTGTTGGTCATTATACATAAAAGCCCAATAAACGTTTGTCATAATAATGTGACAAAATGCAGAAAACTCAAGAGGAAAGATTATTTAGGAAAAACAATGTATGGTTCAGTTTTTAATGATAAAGTACAAGAGGAAAAATTATACTCCCAACATCTATTTTAACCAATCCTTCAACTAGGATAAAATCTGACGTTTTAGGGGAAAACCCCCCCCAAAAAAACACTGACCACATACAATTTTACCACCTTCAGAAGATGAAAGTATTTGAAAACACAGAAGTTACACAAACACAATGTGAAGAACCAGATTGGCAGTGCATGTGTTGACTACAAGTGGAAGAAAGCACCATGTAATGTTTATGAGTGAAAGGGAAGTTCAATCCTTGTTGGATTTTTCCACCGGGTTAAAAGCCATGGTTAAATATAATTGAAAGAATTCTGTGGGGAATGAATGTTTCTTTTTGTTTTTAAGCAATTATGCAAATATTTACTTCATTGGTAACTAAAAACTTAAAGGAAAGCTGCAAAAGATGAATAACCATAGATGTAGCTCTGGTATCTGAATGAACAGCCTGAGCATCGGCTCTGAGAGCAGGAGAGGAGGCGTGTGGTTGACCCCGCTGAGCAGGTCAACAGCTGCAGTCCCCTGAAGACATCACCATTTAGTACTGCACAAAATTCTTCAACAGGCCAACCCAAGCAAGTGGAAAAATCCTACATCACCTGGAACAGGTGGGGGGTTAGGGGAGATTTTAGTGCTTTGTGAGTGCACAAGTGCATGTAGGATGAGACAACAACTCTGGTGCACACCGATGCCTCACCATAGGTTTTTTGGGCACAAGAGAAATGCCAGTTCTGCGTAAACCTTGACGCCACAATGCAGGACAGCCTGGCTCCGCCAAAGGCATGAGAGGTGTAATGTAATCAAACTAAAGCCAACCAAGGTAAGAGCCCGGGACGGTAAAACAGGACGGACAGGGAGGAAGACAGAAAGGTTGAAAAAGAAAATGGCAGAATAAGACAGAAGCAAAAGAAAACACAGTTTGCGCGCAAAGGCAGGCATTTCAAAGCCGAGTCACACCATATGGTGCCGAACTAAGGGCACTGATCAAGTGAAATAATAGCAGAACTTTATAGACAATGCTCAAAGAAAGGTGTGGTGTGTAAGCACCAGGCTTTAAAAAAGGTCTGGAAGTTTAAGAAGCAGAAACAATAAAAGCAGACAGGATGAGTGCAACCTATCAACACTTATTTTGTGGATTAAACCTTTTCACAAAGTGTTTGCTTCAGACAGCTTTTGGTCATCCACAACATTTCAGTTTGTTGCCCTTAGCCACACAAAAGACCACAGCAGCTAACATTTGCAGCAAGTGAAATGAAACAAGAGGGCATGCCCTTGCAGGAATTTCTCATGCTCAGTTATACTAGAGGATTTGTTGTCAGTTTTTGCCTGCAGAGGGCAGCAGGTCCAAAAGTCGAAGCAAATTTACAGCTTTATGCACAACTCTCTTCTTTCTTTGGGAAGCTGTTGATGCAGATTTGTCTACTCATCATTCTGACTGTGGAGCCCATTATTATGTTTAAGAGCCAAAGAAAATTTACTACTACTGATTTCAGCTTCCTGTAACATACAGACCAAATCAACATTAGTACTATGTTATGGTCTTGTAAATGGTTTTAAAACTAATTTTTGCAATCCCAAACAATCTGCATTCATACTCTGTGCCTTGAATAAGAAGTCCTGCCCCTTTAATCAGTGGATCTCCACTCTGGTCCCTCAGGGCCCACTGTCCATGCATCAGATGAGTTTCTGCTCGAGCAGACTTGATTTAAATGACTACATTGCCTCCTCAGCCATGAAGTGCTCCAGAAGCTTGGGAATCACCCATCCATTTAAGTCAGCTGTGTGGCAGCAGAGAAACATCTAAAACATGCAGGACAGTGGGCCCTGAGAACCAGAATTGAGAGCCACTGCCTTAAACGTTTACCACGTTGACATATTACATCCAGTTTTATTTCCCTAGGACTGCCCTGAATATTGCTCCGTCCATCTCTCCTTCAGTTTTAACCAGCTCCTGTCTCTGCTGCAGCAGGCCCTACCACTACCATGAGGTTAGTGTGTTCAGAGAGATGTGCAGAGTGGGTTTAGCTAAAACCTCTGTCTTGTGGTTTTCTTCAGCTATGACTTTCATAGTGGCCAGTTTTCTGGACACTTCCCCTGTCAGTCTCCCACCTGAGCTGTGGATCTCTGTTGCTCCTCTAGAGTTACCATGCTCCTGTAGGCTGCTTCTCTGATTAATCCTCTCCTTACCCTGCCTTTCGGTTTGGATCAACCATGTTCTAAGTACTACTTGCAAGGCTTTGTATCAAATTTGTCATGCTTTTCAGGGGTAGAACAAGAATGAAGTCACACCTTTACTTACTGACCCAATGAACCACTTTTAGGTTGTAGTAACAATAAGTTCAAGGGATCACAAAGTTTGGGACAAGACTGGCAGTTATTACAAAACGTAGAATAATGAACAGTGGCATTGGGCCTGTGCTGCAACGTTGGACTTCCTTAAATGGTTTATACAACCCAATCTTGAAGATTAAACTGTTTTCATAGGAAATATAGGAAAGACAGTTTTGTATTAGGTCTTACCTTCTTAACTGGTGAAGTGGGCGTTGTCACCTGATTTGTTGGACTAGATGGAGATGACACGCTGACAGCGGCTGGGGTGGTCGTTGTGCTGCTGGTCACCGCTGCTGGAGGCTTGCTCTTATCTTAAGGAGTAATAAAGATAAACTTTGTTTAGTTACGTAACCATGATAAAACTCTGTATGATCTCCTATGTTATTCATTGCAATGTGCAGCTTTATTTTACTAGATGGAAACATCACCTGCTTCATTTTCAGACTCTGAATCTTCTTCGTCCTCCTCTTCACTTGAACAGCTTGACTCGTCCTTCTTCCCCTCTTCCTCTTCGTCCACCTTCTCTGGCTCTAAGGTCTCAATGCATGGTGCTGTCTTTTCTGGCTCCAGAAGCAGCGTTTCTTTGCTGAAACACAGATTAGCACACAATGCGACACTTCTACCTTCAGGCTGCTAGGAGCGTGAAACTCATTCAGGTAAATACTTCCACAGATTCTTTTTTTCCTAGGATTAATCCCATTTACCTCTTGAGTGTTTTCAGTGATTGGTTGTTGTCCCCTGTGGTTGTTGTTTCAATCAACGGAGACTTCTTGACATCTTTCTTCTCAGTCATCAGCTGGAATAAAAAAAACAGTATGACACTCAGATTGAAAGAAACATGCTGAAATCAGATGGTCTCAGAAGCTCATCCAAACTGGATCAGTGATCACGCTGCCTCACCAGATTTTGTTTCTTTTGTAGCTCTTCTAAGTATCCCAATACATCTTCGTCAGCTACATCAAAAGCAGTCTGACCCTGAGGGAAAGAGGTACAAAATTAAGTAAAAAGTGAAGTTTTGCATAACATTGACTGACAAATATCCACAAGCTTCCATTACGCACCATTTTATTAACAAGCTCCATGTCACACAGATTCTCCACGAGTATCCTACACGCCTCCTCCTTGCCCCAGTGTGCTGCTGCATGTAGAGGCGTCCAGCCATCATAGTCCTTAATGTTTACGTCATACCCTGCTTGGATTAAAAGCCTGCACAATGAAGGGTTTTGGGAAAGGGGGGGGGGACAAAAAATAGTTGATGTGAATTAGTGAATGTGGTCAATGCATTTGATCCTGCGAACTAATCCTTTGAGAAGCTGCCAGGATTTCTGTGTTCAGAGGTGTGCTAACGCTTCAACCTTGAGTCAGATGAACAAAATCAGAGCCCTAGATAAGTATTGAATGACCATAAAATATTCACTCAAGGCTGCTTCTCTGATTTAGCAGTTGTGCAACCCTTTTTCCTTTTTCAGATGATGGGCTGAACAGTGAATTGTGAGATCTTAAACGTTTAGTATGTGTTTTACTTTAATCCTGCTTTAAACATGCCCACAACTTTATCCCTGACCTTTCTGGCATGTCCCTTGGTCTTCAAGATGCTGGGGCCTTCACAGAACAGCTGTGTTTATATTGGGATTAAATTACACACAGCTGGACTCTGTTAAATAAGTAAGTAAATCCTAAAGACAATTGCTGTATTTTATTGAGGAACAGTAAAAGGTAAAATCAAAACTGCAATTTGTGGTTGAAACATGATCAAATGTGAAAAAGTTGGAGGGAAATGCATATTCTTTTGCAACAAACAGCAGCTGAAATCACAGAGCAACCAGTTAGCTTGGTGTTCAGTGTACGGTAGCTGTCCTATGCATGATAGGTCTTCAAAGAGTCACAGGCAGCAGTGTTCTGGCTAACATCCCAGAGTAGATGAACAAATTATCATGGTTCCTATGCTTAAGTACCACAAGTGTATTAATAACCCAAAGAAACAATGTCAAAACATAGCAAAATGACAAGATGCAACTACTGTGGAAAACCTTGAGTTAGCAAAAAAGAAAAACCTGCTTATGATTACTGTCTTAACCTAACTTATACTGTTCAAAGTGCTTATCTAAATAAACCCAGCGAACCTGCTTTATGCTGCAGTATGCTACAAATGTGCAGGTCATTACATGCTCTGGCTAGTCCATATAGCGTTATTGCAATGCTTACTTTAAAACCTCCACGTATCCTTTTGCAGCGGCTACATGGAGCGCCGTTCCTCCTGATTTTGCATGCCGGGTGTCCTGAATCTGACCGCTGTTTAGCCATTGTCGGGCATCCCTCAGCATGATTCGCTCCTCCTCTTTTCGGGCTGCCTCTATGTCCAACCCTGCAGAAATAAAGACAAACACTGTAAAAACATGCGTCTAGAGATTACTAGCATCTGAGGAGCAAGCTGCTGGCTCTCCGCATGCGAGACAGAACAAAATATGTTAGATTATTGGGGTCATTTGTTTTACATCTCAACATTCATGTCCAGACCGTGAACTTCAAGAAAACATAGCTAGAAGGGCAGACAACAATTACAAACAATTATGTATGTATATGCTCTAAAGTAATGGGCATACAAAATTTATAATGATCAATTCTGCACATCTTTTAAACATATATTTTATGGGGTTTGATTGGACTTAAGCAAAGCCTTTAGCCAAATAACTAACATGGCCGCTGTCAGTTGACATCTTTGAGACAACAATAACGCAGAATAAAACAACAAATAGGACTTCCAGATGTGTTTACAGCATTTATGATCCAAGTTTTTCATGTTTTTATTGCACGTTTGCCGTTATCAACTTTGCACACTGTTGACTGTATTTGGAATGAGTGATTGGTATGCATACCAGAAAGATGTCTCACCTAGTTTTATTTAGTTTTGTTAGGTGATGTCAGTCCCACTTCTACAAACAAACACTCTTAAACCACATATTAAACCAACATAACAAGCCCCAGTTTAAACCGTACACATCACTGTAATTAGTCTTTCTGCTATATGTTGTATTTCAGGTTCTGTAGAGGAAAACCAGACCATAGCTAATTACAGATCCACCTACGAATACAACAGTTTTGGGGAACTATTTGTGTCAATATCCAGACAATTAAACACAATAGTTGCTTAGCTTGTTAAGTGGGTCAGTATGTCAGTGTTATACAATCCATACAAGGAAACAGTGACAACGGACCCGTCTTGCCATGACACCTGGCTGAAACATCCTCTGAAAACTCACTGCTGCACACTTCACAGATTTTTCAGCTGAGCCTCAACTGTGCTGAACTACACTATATAAACAAAGATCCAAACAGTGTTCTGGGGTAGGAGCCAAGCTTTAGCTCATCATAAAGCTTTTTGCTCCATTTTGATCAAAGGCTAAAGAAGGAAAGTCTGTGACTGCATGCTTGGGTTGGCAAAATTTGGCTGGGGGAAAAAACTATGTTTTAAAGTTTTAAGAGGGGAAACAGGAAACGTGGTTCTTAAGGAACGTTGGCATGGCACCATCTCATTTTACTTTTCACTGGTTCAGGGTCATAATGAATTCTGATTTTCTAGACTTACAAGATATTAACATTTTATGATTTTACCAAAACACAATTCTTAGTAAGCACAATGGCGAACGGGGAGGAATGAGTTCTTTACTCCGATACCCCTAAATCAGATGAAAGCAACCAATAGCCTTCTGGCATTAGCGCCTAATCAGTAAACAGTTATCTTGTGTGTATTCTCAGTAAAGATCCAGTGGTTCTGTGAAGGCCTGAACACAAGTGGTAGCAGCATCATGCTGTGGGGATGCTGTTCTGCAGAAGGCATACGGAAGCTGGTCGGGGTTAATTCGGTGATGGATGGAGGCAGATGAAGGACAATAACAGAAGAAAAACCTGTTAGTGTCTCAGGAGCAGCGTCATGTGGCGCTTTAGATCCTTCAATGTAGCATTTCTGGCCAAAGTTATTAAGAACCAAAGAATTAGAAAATGTTTTGAAATGTAAAAGGTACCAAAAAATGCTAGCTTTAGCAATTTCTCCCCAGGCATTTATTCATGACATTTCTGGACAGAATGACAACAATTGTTATAAATTATGTGCTTACTTTGTTTCATGTAGCTTTTGTGGTTCTAAACAAAACATTTTGCTTAGCTGGAACAATGGAAAACATGGTTTCCAGGTTTGAAAAGATCCCTGACCCCTGCTCTAGGTGTGCCATCAAGGTAGACACCTACCCAGAAAGCATTGCATCAACAACTCCAGTGCAAGGGTTGCCATGGGGATGGAAAACAACAAAGAAGTTCAGATGTTTGTCGTCAAAAAATTGGAAAACCATGCATTATTTTCATTTCACTGCAAAGTTCTGTGCTACTCTGTGTTGGTCCATCACATGAAACTTAAAAACATTGGAGTTTACAGTAAAGTGACAAAATATTAAAAGTTCATGAGGTTTCAATGCTTTTGCAAAGCACTGTATCAATTCTAATTCATTGGACCATGGCGGCAAACTGATGCACGTTATTTTACTCAATGTGTCAACAACCCAGTCAACTAGGGCTGACCAGCACCCTCTGATCTCTACTGAAGCAGACAACACAGTCTATAAAAAGCATGGAGCCCAATGACCTCTAGGCAGCACCACTGAACAGGAGCTAAATGGAAAAGTAGACAGTTTAAAGCTGATTTTCTTTTGATAAGAGAAATGCTTCTACCTTAAGATGACAAAGGAAATTCATATTGTAGAGAAATATTGAGGTATTTGATGTAAATATCAAAATGCTGTCAAAGAAAACTGACGTCAGTTTCAAAAACATTTCATCTGAGGCTTACAGACGTTTCTAGCAAACAAAGAATAAGTGCAGGTTGACAGCATTTGTAAGGTAGTCCAGCTCTCGACTATTACAAATTGAAGACGGAGCTTTTATGCAACAGTTTTGGGAGAGGTTCAGGCTGCCCATTCACCTAACAGAATCTGGTTCCAGTAGAGGACCTGTAACGCAGACAGGTTTTCTTTGCTCCCCAACTCTGTTGGCCACCTGCTAACTAGTTTAGCTCTGTGTGGCATCTCTTTGAAAGCAGAGAAATTTAACCACAAACCCAGGGAAGTGTTACACAACAACTAGTTACATAATGCTGCCTACTACCACTAGCACAAAAAAGAACAACTGCCCTCAGGCATGGATCACTGGAGCTTTGTTGTGAAAGCAGTTTCTACAATCCTGTATTAAAAAAGGGCCAAACTTAGATTTTGTTCATTGAGATCTGGATCTTTTGGAGGTGCAATCGTACATAACAGAAGATTAAAGGCCTGGTACAAAATTCAATGAGACACAATGCAATGAACAGACATGCATTTCTGTTTGTAGACCGTACAGAAAGACTTTGATTATGCAATAGATGCCTCAGACAATAGTAGGTCATCCAAGCCTTTTGGGTGAACTCAAACCGAGGAGCCCCCTCTTCTGGACAGCTCTCTCCATTAGCGAGGGCCCTTCATCAAGGAGGACCTGGCCAAAAATAGTAAAACTTTTCACTTTTGAGTCATCACATGTGAGTGAACAATACAGCTGGATGACTTTTCTGTAACGTTTATGGTTATATTAGGGAGGTAAACTGTCCAGCAACACTGGACGTACTGGGAAGCAACTTTATTAGCAGACCAACGTGTTTTGGCTTGTGGCCTTCATCAGTGTCACTGGACTCTTGACCTCACTAGATGTTTGACCCTCTCCATGCACCTAGGGAGTCGCTCAAGTTGTGCCAGAAACATTTGGTTCCCTGGTTATATCAGGGCCACAGAAAACCAGCAGGAGGCTGTTACACTGACTATTTAGTTCATATATAAAAACACACACTTATATGCATTAAATACAAACGGCCTCATACCATCATATATTTCAGTTAACGATTATTTGATTACTAAACTGGTTGACAATTATTTCATTAATCAATTAATCACAATTAATACTAGTGTTTCAGCTCTAAATTATATTACAACTACAATTCAAATTGTTCCAGTGCAATCCAATTATCCAGCAAGATTCAGATCCAATTACACAGAGTCCACTTTAACCCAATTATGATAAAGTCAAATTTGGTTGACCATACTTTGCCAAAAGATAAAAGATATTTGTTAAGAACAGCACATTTTCCTAAGATCTGAGCATTGAGACACAGTTTTAACTCATCCCACAGGGAGCTGGAGATACATGACGTACTGTACCTTGTCGGTTAATCTCATTTTGTAGAAGTTCCTCCATTGGTTCCTCCTCAGCAATGTCCAGAGGTGTCTCCCCCTCACTGTTCACAACTCCAACATTAGCACCCTGGCTAATCAGGTACCTGCATTAAACAAATGAGCATAACACAAAAATCCATCAGGCAAATACTTAAAATATCCAAAGGAAAATTCCTGTCAGGGGGAGAATGGGTTTGGGGGAAAAAACTGAGAGCAAATGTTAAGTCCTAAAACCTGAGAGGAAACAGTTAAAAGCAGTTTATCATTTGTGCTTTTGGTTAATTGCCATTGGTGGCACTCACTGGTGCATTTATTGTTGTACAGGTCAGGAAGTTTTAACACTTGTAGAGGAAATTGCATCAATCAATCAATGCCAAGTACATAATTTAAAAAATACGCGGGCTTCATAAGAATAGAATCCAGTTTGAAATGATTTGTCCAACTTCAAAAAAGGACCTTCTATAAAACCATTGGAGAGAAAGTGTTTTTAGAAAGATTCAAGTCTGCATTTTATCATGCGACAGGTTATTTAACAATGAGCCAACAAGAAGACAACATTAGATCATGAATGTTTAGAACTCATTGACTATCTGCCAAAGAAGGAAAACAGGACTGGTCATTTTTCCTCCTTGCAATCTCCTAACTTTGTAGTTTGGTACCAAACTTCTTCGGGTCCATAAATGGTCACTAAGACAGATCTTATCAGGTGTCAGCATAAAAGATTGTGGACGTCTATTAAACAACCCCAATGAATTTGGCAAACAGAGTTTCACTACATGGTACCTTAAAACATTGCATCCAAGCACTAAACTGCAATTGTAATATTGTACACAGAGTTATTGCAATAATGAGTGCAATCCAATACATTGTGTGAGCCAATTTTTATTAAATGAAATCAGATGGACAAAATGCAATTTTAATTTCCTGCAGCAACTGAAGACATTTAAACCTCTCGAGTTCAGCTGCTTCCAGGTAAAGCTGTGGTGACATTCAGACCCTTCTCATTAGACCAATAAACCACTTGGAACACTCTTGAATTTCACACAAATAGAAACTGACCAAGTACAATTATATCAAATGTCCAATTTTTCTGATTGGGCTTTCTACCCTTCCATTTCCTAGATTGGCTCAAATAGTTTCTGTGGCTTTGTGGCCTGCAGTCCCACTGAGTTTCTTACCCAAAGTCTGCAATAGGTTGATGGTGGTGAGAACAGAGCCAGTTTATTGATTCCAGCCACTGTGAATGAGGATACTGGGATTTAAATGGGCCTACTGACAACTTCCAGCCTACGTCAGGTTCCAGAATTTCTCACTCTGTGACATGATGTCTCCATTAGTTACCCCTATCAGCACAACCGTTTGACATTTTCCCTGAAAATGTTAAACAAATGACTCCTTGTTTTCTGTTGCACTGCCTCTTGCTGATGTGTGTTCCTGAGGCCCACTCAAAACAGACTTCTCTGATTTGAAGTGATAATTAAATGGTATTCATAAAAAAAAAAAAAGAAACGGGAGCTTAGATATGAATTTTCAATTGTATTATTCTAACAAAACTAAACCAGTGCAGTATGTTTGTTTCTCCCCTGAAAAAACATATCAACCCAGAGCTAGACTTCTGAAATATAACCCAAGTAAAACAGGTCAAAGCACCCTCCCACTATGCAGAACAATGAGTACTACTGAGCTGCTTTAGCCCCTTCAGCCTGTTTAAATATCTTCTGATAACATCTATGTGTTGTGCTTTATGCCCCATGAGCCATTTTCTTACCTGACAAATACAAAGGGCAAGAAAATAATAGAGCTCAGCTCCAGATCTGGAGTGTGACCCTAATCTCTTATTGTAAAAAATTGTCGTCTTTTTTGTTGTTGTGAAACACTAAGTCAATGCTGGAGGTGGAAATTATTGAAGGTGATTTTAACAAGTAGTTATAGGGAGGTTAAACAACTAGGGCTGCAACTAACCATTATTTTAATAAATCGACTAATCTGTCGATTATTTTTTTACGATTAATCGGTTTTTTATATTTACTGTTACTGTCATCAACAAAGCAGCACCCACTTCTGCAACACTATATAACCGCGCTGGCTCTTCCTCTCTCGATTCAACTCAAGACATACTTTCGTCTCAGATGTTCATATGGAGAAGTCGTGGTTCCGTGCCATGCCAGACTGTTTGTGCATATCTTGCAGGTCGCTCGTCTTTTTACTGCATCTAGGGTGAAGTGCTCCCATACTTTCGATGTCTTTGTTCGTGTTTTTTTTTTTTTTTTTTATTATTCTGTTTTCTCATTTGTCCCCCTTTTCCTCCGTAACTCTTCGTGTTCCGCCATCTTGCTCAGTGCAAATGCGTTTGTGCCGCGTATAGATTCACGCGCCTGGAATGTCATGCAAAAGAAGCCCAATTATTAGCCGATTTCTTCTTCTACTGCTCTAACGGTAGATCACAGCATTCGGTGGCTCATTACTGCCACACATTGGCCACAAATGTAACAGATTGTGTTTTTAAAAAAAATAGACCGCATACGGCAAAACGTGATTACAAAGCAACTAATCGATGACTAAATTAGTTGACAACTATTTTAAATCGATTAGTTGTTTCAGCTCTATAAACAACCCGTTGTTGTGCAAGTTCAGAAATACATATTTTACAGCCAGAACTGGTAATAAATAGTTTATATCTGCAACACTGCATTCTATACGCCCGATAGCCATGCCAGATAATAAATATGGGGCTGCTTGGCGGGGTCTGTCTTTTCCAGTCACAATTCTGATTTCAAGAGATGTTCGTATTTTTACCAGAGAACCCGGAAAATTTTACCTCGTAGAACTAAAAGTAAACGTCATTAGCTACTAGGGAGTATTCCTAGATTAGAAAAACTGAAGGAACCATTAAGTAGGTTTAAGTAGTTTTAAAGTATTACCTTTACAACAGTGATCGGTGGTGCTCCTTTAGTTTCCACATCATGACTGTCCCTGTTTTTGTGGCCTGAAGTATTTCCAAAAAGCAAAATGGTTCTTGGAAGTGAGGAAAAATTGTTGGAGCCTTCTTACAGCTAGCTGACCAGCAGTCTGCAGCAACTGGTGGCACAGGTGCTGCACAAGGAATTAGCTCATTAGACAGCCAGGATCAGCTTGTAAAACTAACCAAGAAAAGGGGCTGCACAGTAAGCACTACTAAACATAGACATTAAGAACTTTGCTTAGGTTTGTGCCATAAAATCTAAATATTATGTGAAAAAGGTAATGTAACAATAATAGTAATTTTATTTTATTTTAATAGGAATATTTGTTGCCTTTCTGAATTAATTAAAGGCAACTAGATCCCTTTATACATTTTTTTATTTAACTATTTGGGTACACACACTACAGTGGGATTTTTACAGAAGGTTTTGCCGAGGGAACGCTATGGTGCTAAAACAAATCAAAACTACACTACCCAGCCAAAAATGGCATCATCCCCTGGATTTAACCGAGCAAAGAAGAAAGAACCTCCCATTGAAAAAGTACTGAAGTGATTATTTTGTTTCAGCTGGAAACAAATGTTGAAGGGAGTAGCTTCTCATTCCTTGAACAACAATCTCACCTGGTGTGACAATTTCAGGGTTAATCAGACTCTAATTATGAGTGAGCAATAAAGAAACGAATAGCACATTACTTTCACAGAGTTTGGACCTCAAAGGGATATAAGCAGGTACTCTTTAAGTCCTGATTTACTATAAGTTCAGAATAGTGGGACCTGGAGGCTGAAGCTAACAGATAGCCAAAGAGGAGGTGCCACGACCAAAACAGACTTCTACATCTTTATGCAAACAATATTTTATGAACCTTTAAGACAGTCTTCACGTTTTCATTAGACGGTGACTTACACATAAGCCAATTATTTAAACCAGAGAGATGAAGCAATTTTAGAAGCAAAAACATTACAGCACAAGTCAACCATATTTGGGTTCCATTTCCCGTGTAAATCTGCTTCTCAGTAAATAACTGCCCAACGCAAACGAAACAGCAAAGACATTTTTAAATTTAAAGTTGTTCCGCTTTGGTATTGGCCCCTTTCCTTGTACTAGCTGTTAGCTTCAGCCTCTGGGAGAAGCTAATCATACACTGAAAAGACACCTACAGAGTTAGCTACAGCAGGTAAGATAGTAACTGCTTCAAACCTTTTTACAGAATCTCAATTGAAAAATCCTAAACTCCCATTTAAATCAAAAATGAAACCCTAACACTCTCACGAAAACAAAATCTCAAAAACATCTATACAACTCTAGATAATATCGGTTTTTAAATTGCAAACACTTTTATGGGTGGAAACACTGTGTTTCTGGCTTAAGAGTGTACATTATGGCATTTGGATCGGAAATACTGACAGCAGGAAACCAAAGGCCCTGTCAGCTTAATGGTGTGTGAATATGGTCAGAAAGGTAAAGCTACATTGCTAGATATTTTATAAAAAATGCATCTTAGACCTTTTGCTCTGTGTTTTATCTTAGAGAATTTTTATACAAATAGACATTCACAGCAAGAAAATGGTACCTTCCTCAACCTAACTAATCACCTATTTTTCTATGATCTTCAGATTAAAGGGTTTAGGGTTGAGTGCAGCAGTTACAGAAGCAATAGTGTAAAAAACAGACAGGATGTGAAGGATGAGTAAGCAGAATTCAAATCTGATGAAACCAAAGATGTATCCAAGAAAAAAAAAAAAGACTCACTCTGCTATGTCTAGGTATCCACAGGAAGCTGCAGCATGGAGGGGGATCCAGCCCTCATTATCTGGCTGGTTGACGCTGGCTCCTTGCTCTACGAGGAACGTCACCATGTCAATGTTGTCATCTATGCAAGCCTAAAAGAAATAGCATAGACAGATAAAGGTGGAATGAGACCACAAACATCTCCACACACATCGATGTGAGGTTATGTCAGTGGGAAGGAGCATTTGAGTCCTGCTGATGGATTGCTGTGTGTGTCCAGAGCTGTTGAGGAATTTAGGCAGCTGGAGCATTACCAAAACGCCTGCACATAGCAGGGGTGCTTGAAATACTGCAAAGTGTAATGCTACGCTGGCTGGTGCAGCCATTGACCTGCTGTGTTTATATACACAGATAGTTTATGAAGAGAAGGGGACAAAAGTTATGTGGGTTGGCTAAGCATAACATTCAAGTAGGTTTACTCTTAGCATTCAACAGATCAACCCTAATAATTAAGTTCTCTAATACTTTCATCTTTAATTTTATTCAAATATAAATTTCACCAACTCATTTATTTATTCAATTATGTCACTTTTGGCAGTATATCCCTGAAAATAGCTTATCAGCTCCAAAAATATTTAAATAAGTTCATTTCATTTTGAAACTGTTATATGTTAAAAGGCTTAATATTTTATATTATCTTGGTATTTATTTTATAGTCCAACCAAACAAATGCTGGGATCTGTTTGATAAGCCAAAGTGACAGTTTAAAATATTCCATTATTCAGTGTTAAAAGTAAATATGAAATATTCAAATTAATACAGAAATAATTAGATCCAATTTTAATAGATAATGAATTAATAATAACATTCAGTTATTTGTGAATTTGATCATTTACTGAGATTTACATAAATATTTTACTTACAGAACAGACAGGATCACATGATCCATTCATGCCTTCACAGACATTTCATCTGGAGATCACCTAAAATCAAGTAAAACAACTAAATTCCCCACCACAAAACCTCTTAAATCATTTTGACTCAAACAACACGCAATAAATCTTAAAGTCTGGTCGGAAATGACACCTTTAAATAAAAAATTAAATGAAAAACATCTCAAATCTGACAACAGTGCTTTTCAAACCATGTCCCAACACCACCCACAAACCAGGCTGCTGTGCTGGTGCCAGCGACAACAAAGTGATACCCACTAGAAATAAAAAATAGCAAGCGCGCTTGTTCTAATTTAAGATCGACTGAGTCATGACGGAGGCGTTTCAAGACAATCTATATAATGGCAAAGAATTTGCGTGAAGAGCGGGTGGGCTTGAGTTTCCACCGTACATTTCATTAATGGTTATGAAATGGTAAACGACACACCTATTCTACATAATTTTATTTATCTCAGAAAATATAAGAGGTCAAAGGTATGTTTTGCACACAATTTCCAAGCAGAAATCTGATTTTAAAAACGGTCTCTGAGTCTTTGTCCGTCTGTGAGGGAGGAAGTAGAAATCATCCAAAACAAAGATGGAGAAGCTATACTTGAATTCTTATTTTGCTTAAAAGACACGCGTTTAATTAAACAGCTACCTCAGCTTAAAGACACAGCAAGGTGGACGTAAGGTGAGCTTTCATTTGAAGAAATGTCCACCATCATAGTAAGTCTGAAATTATTGCAGTTATAACAGAAAAAAAACCCGCCCACAACATGTGAACCCATTAAGGCGCTCTATGTGGACCATGTGCCTCTCTTCTCGGTTGCTATGACAACATAAGCATCCACAAGAGAAACAGACACATGAACGCATGCTGGCCTCCTGTTCAGGGCACACTGCTATCTGGCTGGAATCCTTTTCCAAATTTGGACCGTTTGGAAGCACTCTCCAGCTCCGGTGCATTAAAAGGCTCACTGAGCTTAGCTGACAGTTAAACTGTGTATTTGTGTTTGATGTACATGATATAATTGAGAGTGATTTATATGGTTCAGTTGTGCGTAGGAGATCGGTTCCTTGGGGGGATCTTTCCTACAGACTGTACGTTTTGTCTTTTAAGCAGTTTTTCTCAGTTATAAAAACACAAATAAAAATGGGATAACAACCGTTACTGACAGTTAATGCAGCTTTGGAAAAAGAGGAAGACTAACTCATTTCACATGCTATTTTTACAATTCTACAATCATAAAAAACAATAAATCCAGGTGGCCTTTTTTGATTTCTATCTATTTGAAAAAGTAACTGCCCCCCTAAACCTAATAACTGCCCTCAAGGTTTTACATTGCCTGGTCTATTACATCGCTGTAGAGGAATGTTGACATACTGTTTTTTGCTGATTTGGTTTAATTCAGACATGTTGGGTTTTTTAAGCTTTTGTTTTGCCGTTTTGGTGCATAACACAAGTGGGCTTGAGGGTAAGGTAAAAAAACCAAACTGTTGGCCAGATATTTTTCTTGTTTGATTTTCTGGTAGACGGCAGCCATTGTTCAACTCGAGAGAGAGCAAAGCTGCTCCAGACCATCGAACTACCACTACCAACATGTTAGACCTTCAGTGTCAGGGTGTTTTCCTGATTTGCTAAATTAGTATCACACAATATGTAACAACAAACACCTTCCAGAAATGCTTCATTTTGTCTAGGTCAGTCAGCCGTGGTTTTTGCCTTTGAACTCCCCATCGATGTTTCTTTCTTATTCTTGAATCATGACCACTGATCCTAACTGAGGCAAGTATGGAGTGCAGGGCTTTAGATGTTGATCCGTGTTCTTTTGTGACCTCTTGGACTCGTTAATGCACCCTTTGAATGATCTCGCTAGGCCAGCAACTCCTGGAAAGATTCACCACTGTGTCATGTTTTCTCCTTTTGTGGAGATCCAAAGTTTTGCAACACTTTCCAGACAGATAGGTCAATGAAGCTTCCCAGATGTTTGGTGAAACTAAATCAAAAAAATCTTGTTAATTACTGTTAAATTAAGATTTAACAAAGGGCAAGTGATTACGTTTTCCACAAGTTGGTTTGTTTAGCTTAAGTAGTAGTTACACAGGCCATCACTGCCTGATATTTTGTTTGATCATCTGGAATCAGTAACTATCATTATTCCTGTGCCATGTTTATGTGCATGTTCTCCAAAGAATAATTATACTGTCCTCCTTGTGTGATTTGGAACAAAGAAAAGTAGCCCGTACTGAAACATAAACGAGTGTGTTCAACCAGCAGCCAAGAAAATAACACACACACACACACAATGGTTCTCTGCATAGTGAATCTGTTATGTCATTCATTAATACTGTCTGAGTTTTCACTTTTACTTTTCCATAAACAATTACCCAAAGCAGAGAAAACCATTAAAGTCTCAGCTCATATCCCGTTCCCGTTTAAGGGAATCATCTACGCAGACAATGATGGTGGTGATATTGTACGTTTGCCTTTCAACAAGCTCTCACTCCACTCGCTCACAGTTGCTGAGAGCATGTATATATTGGCGGGCGGTTGTTTTTATAAAACTACAAGTTGAAAACCAGCAAATTCTCACCCGTAAACATCAGGCCCACATCATTTCCACAAAGACTCTTCCTCGTCTTAAAACGGAAACATGCCTGTTAAGGTAAACGCTGTGATGCTGGTGAACCTCCTGTAAGTACGTCATGGGGCTCCCTCCGACGACTGCTCCAGGCAGCAACCAAAACAATTCCTCAATGACGAATGTGTCAAAGTGACAACCTGTATCAACACTATGTTTGGTGTCGTAGCCTGAGGGAGGCATCCTAATTATTTTGAAATGCTCCAACATATAGGAATGTAAAAGAGAATGCACCAATGCATGGAGGCAGCATACGTTTGTGCATGTTGAATAGACCATATGAAATATTCTATAACTGGCAGCAGACAGAGACAGGAAACACTTAAAGGCTATCCAAACAATTGACTAAATTCATCTTAGGAAACAGTCCCATTTCCCAATAAATCCATATCATACAGGAGACCTGTGCTAAGCACAGTCATCACACATGACGCAAGTACACTTCCAACATACGTAACTGTTAAACCTGTCTGGGTGGTTTATTCAGAGAGGGAGATACCTCACCAAGGAGGAAACAAGAAGGAATGGTAACTTTAAACATGATGCCAGAGCACTTAGAACAAAGCAGGAATATTCTTTTAAACAACAAGCTTATGAACATACCATTTATATAGGATTGTCTATTTATTTGTATGAAAATCACAAACACAAAAAGCCTATGAAAGGAAACATTTACTGAAGAACCCAAGCATCTGCAGAGCATTAAATACAACGTAATTGATGTCATCACCTAGTGAGACTAACAAACAGGCTATGTTCTTGCTGCTGGATCTGATACAAAAGGTCCTGCATAATGGAAACTGGCACTTCTGGGAAGTGGATGCAACAGCAAAAATAAAAACAAACATTAATCAATGGATACAGGAAGCTCCATTTAATTGGTCGATATAGTTTAATGTGGGCTGTGTGGCTAACCTCTGAAAACAGCCTGGTTATTAATCATCAGGCTGCATGAGGGGTGGCTATCAATGCAGCAGCAAAATAAAGTCAATACTCTAATAAAACATTTATTTTATATAAAACATTTGGGAGGTTGTCATCCCAACAGCATCTTCTGGTGAAGATAAATCCAAACTTCAAATTTACATTCCATTTTTATTCAATTTAAACTGAACAATGCACAGAAACCTTCCAATATACAATAACATTAGTAACTATACGAGCTGCAATAAACCTAAATAAAATTTAAGATTTACCGTCTTTCTGCTTTGGGTTCATAGCAAACATAAACACCTGATAATGAGTCTATCCAGCTACTGGAAACAAAATCCATACAATGAATTATTTCCATCACAACAAGGTTTTACTGAAATAATTGCTTCTAACTCATGCTTGCTGTTTTGGTCCAGCCTAGCAGAGACCCTGAATGCATGGCATTTCAATAGTTAGCCAACATGCACTGCAGTTCCAGCAGTACTTTCTAATATGAATATTACGTACACTGTTATTGCAAACAGACATGCATATGGCCCCAACACATTTTTGTATTAGCAAGGTAAAAATGTAATGCCCTGCAATACATATAGACAGTGTTTTTAAATGCATATTATTTATATTATGCTGTGAAGATCTAACATTTTATTTTTACAGTGCAGGTTTGCTACAACCGTGCTTTCTTTAAACTATTGAGGCATGGTTTAAGGAGCTTAGGAATGCCCTGACCAAAGGTTAAGCTACACAATGAAATGCACATATTATTTAATACTCAATCAGTTAAAGCACCCCCATCTGACTGATGCAAGGCAAAGGCGTGGGATTATCTTGAACCATCTTGCCGCAGAGATCGGAGCCAGGTGAACAATGCAGAAGGTACATAAGCTGTTGTGTAATCCTGAAATACTGAGATGGAATTTAAATGCTGTTCTCCACCAGAGCCATTACATAAAATAGACAGTGTCATTCTATGGTTGGGCCCCAAATATGTGCACCCATCATAGGGCAGTCTTTTGCTGCTACACAGAGCCAAAGGGGAAATGGGGGGAGAAAAGAAAAAAAAAAAAAAGCATGGGTTCAGGTCTTGTTTGACTACATAAACATAAATAGCGAAAACCTAATTTTAGAGCACAGCAGGGAAGCTCATTGTCACATTTTTTAAAATAGAACTCTTTTCACAAACTAAAAACAAGTATATTCACTTCCATTATACCTGGGAGGATGTAGGCACCAAGGATCTCTAAATAGTTTAGAAATGTGCTTTTTCTGGTGGAAATAAAGAGGTCAAACTTTACAAGAAAAAATTAAAATCACACCACAAAGCAAAAATGAAAAATCCCTTCAAAAGGAGGAGAGGCATAGCTATTTTTGGCTTATTATCTAGGAGGACATTGTGAAAAGAAGTCCAAATTTAACATCTATTAGACACTTGAAGACCCCTCCCATCCTTTACTTCCTTTAGTTGCATCCTCAGATGTTTTACTCAAAGCATACGGAGACGGCCATTTCACAATTTACCTTGCAGTAGGAAGAAGCGGCTGCTGTGGAAACAACATATTTAAATGAACGGCTGCCGCTACTATAGAGAACACATTAATTATTGTGATGGAAAGTTAAATACGAGCTGCTGTGAAATAAGCATTTCACACCCAAGATACGATTTACAGCATATGCGTTATTGGCACTATACAACACCAATACCACCTTGTATATAGACAATAAAGGAAATTATTAAAGGTATTTATTATTAGTTGTTCAATTAGAAACAGGTTAGTAACTGGATCAGCCCTAATAACAGACTGGGCAGTCAGGAACCTTCTGATCACTGAAAGCACCTAGTAAGCAGTACCTTCTAGCAAGTGCCGCCAGGAACTGCTTACCGAGTGAAGCAAATTCAAACTTACAGTTTCCAGTATCAGTGACCGCCAACAAATTCTATATCATAGACTTGCAGGATTTAGAAATGTTGGCAGTAAATCTCAGTAAGATAAGGATCTACAATCTGCTAAGTATACATGATGAGACTGGTGTTTTAATGGTGTTTACTCCCAGTGAAAATGCTCACCATGAATGTTTTCTGATTCGATGAACAATTCTTGCCTTTCTGTTTTAAAACCTATTACATCGTGTTAAACATTTCTGCCCTAAATTTGTGCATATACAAAATGGGACTGTGTAAACATGGTATTTTTACTTTAGGGTTATAATACTGTGAGAATTTCATTCCAGCTTATGCCTAACCACAACATTATTTATGTTTTCTTGTAAAATTCAGCATCAACCATAACTGTCGTGACAATGGGAAAAATAAGAGGAAATAATTATCAAAAAAGTAATCTATGAGTTTTGTATGAATATAAGATGTTAGAAATATGGAAGAGAAAATATCAACTTAATGTGATTCTCCCTTCGTCCCTATTCAATGACTAAAACATTCTCATTTTCATTTGGTGCCCCATAAGGACCTTTCTCTTTTATAAAGCAACAAAATGGACAACAAAAACTCAGAAGCTTTCTCCCTCCAGTAGTACTACTGTTCCCCAAAGCTACTTAGTCAGTCAGAAGCAAGGAGCTGGGCTAGCATACCAGTGAAGAAATTCCCAGATAATACTCGTAGCCTTGAGGCTTCAGGCCTCAGCGCTCTGGCCACTCCTCTCAGGCTACGTCAGTGGCTAAGAGGCTCACAGTCACTTCCACATAAGGAATTCCTTCTTACAGCCTGCATGTAAGTATGAGTGCATTATGCCCCTACATTTGCATTTTTCTGTGCGTTAGAAAGGTGAACAGAACACTTTTTAAGTTGAAACACAACCCGTCAGGTCAGTATAATTACTGGAAAAATCCTATATGATCAGAGCATGATGGTTTTATAGGTGATGTGGTGTACCCTCCATCTGTAAGTATGAGTGCTTTTATTCCTGAGACAAAGAACTCGCAGCTCCTGTGCAATTGGCAGGATTAGAGAGGCCAGAGGGTACAAGGGGGAGGGTTGAAACGCTGCAAGGCGACCAGCTGGGTCCCTTAACTAGATGAGCTCTGTTTGGAGATGTAACCAAACTACAAACACACTCTCTCTCTCTCACACACATACACACACACACTTCGCCTTCAGCACTCCAACTGCTGCTGCTACAGAGGACGACCATATATGGCCCTGGGATTCCCATGGAAAAAGAAGACCAGAATTTTGGAAGAGGGGGAAAATGCCAGCAAGATTTTAACTCTACATTTCACCCAGGCTTTCACTTAGCATCTAAAACAATCCCCCCACCCACTTGAGAGCCGACTTTCTGGTTTCCATGTAAGGGGTCTAAAGGTGAGAGAGGACACTAGCATGGACAGGCCGAGAGGTCAGATAGCCACACAGAGACATGACCTCTGTTGAAATAGTCACATAATACAGCCCTTATGCAGCAGCTTTTAAAAGAGCAAACGAGGGATAGCTCACTGACAATCAGTTGACTAAAGAGGCAATGAACATGATCCAGACCACAACAGTCTTCTCTGGCATGATGTCACTCTTCATGACAACAAGCTCCAAACCCAAGAGTTTAAATAGATGGAGTGGATGCCTGTGCTTGCCTTGCAGGGCTTTGGGCGAACATAAAACTCAGCAGGAATTAGTATGGATCTTTACAATGTTGAAGAAATGAAGCGTGGGTTGAAAAAGAAAATGTAAACAAGCATGATTAGTTTCTATTAGGCAAGGTTAAATGTTTGTTTAAAAAAAAAAAGGTATAGCAAGGTTTTCATATGCTGCGGTTTCAAAAACACAAAAACCTTAGGTTGTAACGTTCCTTGAGTTAAAAAGGGATGAAATGCCAGAGAAAATCTGTGGAGAAAGCGGTGTTGCCTTTTCCCTACATGTTGCTGCACAATGCCAGCTGGATGAGGAAAAGCTACAACATTTAGTTTGGCTGTTTGAAAACATTTGTGGAAGAACATGAAGCTGTTTTATGCTATTGAAAATACTAAACTTTTTGTTCCCCCATATTTTTCCTTAGTTAAAAATCAAAACAACAATAAATGTTACTATTATTATTATATTTGTAATAATAAATGTGTCATTATTTTAGAAGCAGAAGAAAAAACATTCCTCTGTTAAATAAACAATTTGATCAATCTTCTTCCTTTGTGTAAAAACTATGATACCCTGGTATTTTTACTCTTAAACAAAACAATAGATGAAACTGCAGTATTGTTTGACTGGGTTTTGTGAAAGCATGGAGCAAGGGAGAGCGCACACACATGTGTGAACAAATTCATGTGTGTACATGTGTCTATGTTATGCTGTTGTCAGTGATAAAAGTAGAGGGAATGGAGAAGCAGGCTCACTAGTGGAGCCTCAAAGAGGAAATGAGAAAAATAAACAGCGACTTCCTGTTCCTCTCTGGCCTGAAATCTCCAGCACAGATCCTCTCCTATAATGACCACCTTCATGAGGCAGATGAGCACCATGTAATAAATCTAAACAAGTCTAGCACACTAGAAACAAAAGCATCTAATTTTGCCATCCTTCTAGCGAGATGCATTTTAAATATTGCTAAGCATTCAGAGAAAATAAGTTTCACAGTGTTGAATGACATTTGAAAGCCCGATTTACAAAACTATGAACAACTCAACACCAGTTCAAAACATCTAAATAAAAAGGAACATACCCAACATCATCTATAAAACACCTCTGGCCTATATAGAGATCATAATTAATACAGATTGCTGTTGAATTTTTAGTGTGTTGTACAGCAGTCTAAGTGCTTTGGGGCATTAATTTTTCATTTTATAGTCTGCCAACTTCACAGCATGATTGACCTCAGTGAACTCACATGTATGCTCACAAAACCATGGAAACAGGCCTTTGTTTGAGGAAACTACAATCATACCTAAATCTAATAGGCTGAGTTTGTGTCTAATGAACCAGTTTATGTTTTGGATTATTGCTTGTTGAAAGACCAAGTGTTGATCCAATGTCAGTTTTCTTTCTGTTCGACAAAAAGAGTTCATGACACAAGACAATTTAACAAGATTCCAAGTCCAGGCCCACAGCCTCACAAATCCTCCACCTCACTCATCAGTGAACATCAGTTGGTTTTCTACATATTCATTGATTTATCCACCTGGAGTGCAAGTAGAAAAGCTCAATCTCAAAGACCACACAGGGCAGTGGCTTTAGACTAAAATTGAAAGCTGGGCTTCTATCAGGCCTGCAGTTTGAAATTATGCTATTACAACATGCTATTTTCAAAGTATCTACACGTCTTTACCAGGAACGCCAAGAAATTTGTCTATGCCTGATTCTGCACATGCTAACTTTCAAACAGCGATGAAGATCCAACCAACAGTTCACCCAAAAGAGATGAACAATGGTTCTGAGTTATTGATCCATCACCATTTTTCCTGTTCGTCTCTTTTTCCTTGCAGAAGATGCAGCTGTCTTGAGAAAAAAAAAAAAAAAAAAAAGGCCCACACTTCCACTTATATCAAGATGACATGTGCATTTTCCCTTAATTGTGATGGCAGCTCTATAAGACAATGAGCAACTCATGAGCTCTAGGTCCAGGTGTTTTTACTTCAAAAACTAGCTCATAAAAACATACTCAGCATGAGACATGCGGCTGCCGCCAAGCAAGCACCAGCAGGATGGCTTCAAGAAGACCTGGCTTGAGCAGAAGACGGGCACATAGTGCCACAGGGTAGGAAAAAAAACAAGCTGAAGTCATCCTCCAAACATTTCACAGCAGGTCAATTTCATGCTGAGTTTGGAAACAAAGAGGCGGGATGAAAAACAAGTGCTAGTAATTAATCTAAAGAAAATAAAAAAAACCTAAGATCATTTACTAATCCATCTTACAAACATAGGCACAAGGAATTGAGGTTGCATATTCAGCAGCAGCCTCCCAAACTCCACAGTAAATTAAAGAATGTGGCTGTGGAATGATCTGAGTGGCTAATTAAGATCAAGGAAGTTTACATCGGGTAAAATAACATTCAACATACAGCTAATAATGGTATTTGATTTGAAAACAACTTCCTTTTTCTAATCTAATCTAGGTTTAAGCAAGGCAATATTTAGGCTTTAGGCATGAGTGAGAATATTTGTATTTTCAGAAGGAGCTCCATAGTATAAACCAGGGGTATCAAACTGCAGTCCTCAAAAGCCAGTGTCCTGCTTCTTTTGGTTGTGCCCCAAGTCCAACACATCTGAATTAAAGGACTTTAGTCGCAATTCAGAATCCAGCTAATGATCAAGATATTCAATTAAATGTTGATGCAGAGAGATCAAAAAGTTCCAGAACACCAACCCAACACTGTATTTTTCACCTGTGGTATAAACCTTTAGAGCAAAAAACAAAGGGTTTTGACCTATTTACAAGCTGAACGTCATGTAATCACCACAGAATAAGATCTGCATATTCTAAGTGGTGTGTCCATAAATGTACTAGAATTTATATTTATTTATTGTAATACGTTTCCAGATCCAACATAAAAAGAAGTCTGCGATAAAAGGAATGTTCATTTTGTTCATTTTCCACCTTGGTGTGTTAAACAGTGTAGCACATGGCTAATTACAATAACAATCTACAGGGGTTGGACAATGAAACTGAAACACCTGGTTTTAGACCACAATAATTTATTAGTATGGTGTAGGGCCTCCTTTTGTGGACAATACAGCGTCAGTTCATCTTGGGAATGACATATACAAGTCCTGCACAGTGGTCAGAGGGATTTTAAGCCATTCTTCTTGCAGGATAGTGGCCTGGTCACTACGTGATACTGGTGGAGGAAAACGTTTCCTGACTCGCTCCTCCAAAACACCCCAAAGTGGCTCCATAATATTTAGATCTGGTGACTGTGCAGGCCATGGGAGATGTTCAACTTCACTTTCATGTTCATCAAACCAATCTTTCACCAGTCTTGCTGTGTGTATTGGTGCATTGTCATCCTGATACACGGCACCGCCTTCAGGATACAATGTTTGAACCATTGGATGCACATGGTCCTCAAGAATGGTTCGGTAGTCCTTGGCAGTGACGCGCCCATCTAGCACAAGTATTGGGCCAAGGGAATGCCATGATATGGCAGCCCAAACCATCACTGATCCATCCCCATGCTTCACTCTGGGCATGCAACAGTCTGGGTGGTACGCTTCTTTGGGGCTTCTACACACCGTAACTCTCCCGGATGTGGGGAAAACAGTAAAGGTGGACTCATCAGAGAACAATACATGTTTCACATTGTCCACAGCCCAAGATTTGTGCTCCTTGCACCATTGAAACCGACGTTTGGCATTGGCATGAGTGACCAAAGGTTTGGCTATAGCAGCCCGGCCGTGTATATTGACCCTGTGGAGCTCCTGACGGACAGTTCTGGTGGAAACAGGAGAGTTGAGGTGCACGTTTAATTCTGCCATGATTTGGGCAGCCGTGGTTTTATGTTTTTTGGATACAATCCAGGTTAGCACCCGAACATCTCTTTCAGACAGCTTCCTCTTGCGTCCACAGTTAATCCTGTTGGATGTGGTTTGTCCTTCTTGGTGGTATGCTGACATTACCCTGGATACCGTGGCTCTTGAAACATCACAAAGACTTGCTGTCTTGGTCACAGATGCGCCAGCAAGACGTGCACCAACAATTTGTCCTCCTTTGAACTCTGGTATGTCACCCATAATGTTGTGTGCATTTCAATATTTTGAGCATAACTGTGCTCTTACCCTGCTAATTGAACCTTCACACTCTGCTCTTACTGGTGCAATGTGCAATCAATGAAGACTGGCTACCAGGCTGGTCCAATTTAGCCATGAAACCTCCCACAATAAAATGACAGGTGTTTCAGTTTCATTGTCCAACCCCTGCATGTCTACATTACCAAGTTCATTTCTAAGCCACTACAGCTAGATAGTTTTTCCAATTCTGGCAGTATAAACACAGAAAACGTATTTTGCATGAATAGCATGACTGCTGACTCAAGAAATAAGTGAAGGAGAGAGAGTTCAAAGAACATATAAGATTACACCACTGCAGCATGTTTCTGCAGCTTCCTCTACTACCATCTTCAATATCAAAAATCAGTGTTTTGTAAAAGTATACCCACACAGACAATCACATGTAGCTGCCATTAATGCTATACATCATTTGAGGTATGTCTCCATCAGCTTTTTACATCCAAACACATTTTCTACATTTTTCAATGAAGAATATCTGTTTTCATGCATTCTAAAGTTCTGCATTAGATTCCCAGTCATCACAGATCTGGACGTTTTGACATTGTACCAGGAACATCATTTAAACTGAACTGTTCCACTGTAGTTCTGGCGGCATGTTTAGGATCGTTGCTCTGCTGGAAATGGACCCTTTGCGCCACGATCAAGTGTTTTGCAGTCTTAAAACAGGTTTTCTTCAGTTTTCCACTCTATTTAGTTCCATAAAGAAAAGCATCCCCTCTGCATCATGCAGCCACCACCATGTTTCGCTGTAGGGAGGGTGTGACCAGAGCACCTTCTTTTGTATATTTGCTGCAAACTGCAAACAGAGCTAACAGTGCCTTAAACATTTCTACAACTTTCCCAGTGGTGTGGTCTGGGCCTTCATGATGCCGATTGTTCACTAATGTTCTCTAACAAACCTCTGATGCCTTCAAAGAGCAACTTAGGAAACAGAGAGGATTTCAATTAATATTACAAGAAAATTAGTCTTTTCTAGAACTACATCCGTCTATTACCTTTAAAAAATGCAATTATCCACTTTAAAACATTTCCCAAAAGAGCATGAAATGTAACCGATTTTTTTTTTGTAGCAAACAGTCACTTATCCAACAAATCTTACAAATGCATTAGACGTTAAATTTGAAGTTAGACACAATCTTAAGACAGTCCACGAGGAAACAATGATGTGTCACAACCAGCAGATGACCTGACATGTTGCAATGTGTTGGTGTGTAAATGCCCAAAAGACTTCCTGATGCTGATTATGGGGTTGAACAAGAAATGGTATGAAACTGTGTGTTAGGCCAGCTTGACAAGGAGACACCTGCCAATTACACAGAGGTGAAATAGACATGCTGTTGGGCTTGGTTTCTAAAAATAACATTCCCAGTCATGGAGCCAGTAGAAGTTACAATGGAGCAGTAGTGATTCTTTCAGACTGGAATCTAATGTTGCATCTGCCTTGTATTTAAAGGTTAGAAAATGTAATAAGGGCGTTATCTTTGTCCAAACCAAAGCCTTAATTCCCATTACAATAAGGTCATGCTACACCAAAATATAAAAATAACATTACTCCAAATGATATTTCTACATGTAGGTAATAGTTACTTCAACTTTCCTTCATATACTTGTAATATAGAGTATTAATATTACTTTTATTGTACTTTAACCTGGTAATGCTGTTGTAGCTTTGCAATGGTAGCTGACTGCAAAACAAAACCCAAAAATATCAAATAGGTCAAGAAAGTATGGACAGTCAAAGCAAACTCCACTTCAGTGGCAAATATGACCAAATACTAACAGAACAAAAATACATTAAAAGCAAACGACTCTCAAATGTTCTTTGTCCAACCACCAGCTACACAAAGAATAAAATCTAGACTGTCTAGATTCAAGACCATGAATTATTAAACTGCATCTTAATTTATTCAGCAATTTGTCAGATATTTATGAGATGAACTGGCAGCTCTTATGGCAAATAATCAACCAATAAGAAAGGAGAGCTTTGTGTAACCTTGCTGCAAGGAAAGTCATCTCAAAGCAGATCTCTAAAATTGGCAAATGTCTTGCATGGCAAAATAACAAGATTATAATAAGGCAACATTTCAAAAATCAGTGACCTTTAACACACTGACTTTCATGGTAAAACGAAATCAGCTAAAGACTGTTGGGAGGCTCAACACTGTAACACGACTTTGGGATAATAAAGATTTAATTTGGAGTAAAAATGATAGTGAAAATTTAATTATTTTTATTCCTTTATTTTCTGTTTGATTCCAATCTTTTGCATCTGTCAAAAAACCTGCAACCTGTTTTGCGCTTTTATGTGTGACAGTCGTCAAAGGGGGAAAAGAGCAGAAATTGTTCGATCGATGATCGATGAATCTCCAGGAAAAAATAAATAAATAAATCAACTTCAATGACTCAAACAACCAATAATATAAACGTTATATTAAGCACTCTTCTCCTTCCTAGCAATAAAAAACAATCATTTAGAATTAAATACATTTTCCCATTATCATATTTTACCAGTTTGTAGATTTAAACTTAAATACGTTTCATATTGTGTTCCCATTGGAGATGCTCTTATCATGCTTTCCCTGTTACTTCCTGATTTTTATTTTTATTTTATTTGAGGTCTAATCTGCAGATTCCATATTTACCTAAGGAAGGACTGTGGCACCTATAAAAAGGGAATATGTCCTTTAACAGAAGGTGTAGTTTTGAATCAAACAGAAAAAAGAAATAAGATAATTCCTGTTGATGCCACAGAACATCTGGTTTTAAATAAACCAACAAAAAAATGGATCAAACTGCATGGTGTCAGTTGATAAATCTATAGACCACAAATGGTAAGTTCTTATTTTTGAGGCATTCAATGAATAGAAAATTAAAATAACCTCTCAGTATCTGACCTGCTGATCACTAATCAGAGACGAGCAAGAGAAAATCGGCCTTTTCAGATCTCAAGCAGATTAAGTTCTCATATGGACCCATTTTTATAAGGTTTACTGTTCGCCTTTTGAACAATCGCCAACAGCTGCTAAAAATATTCAAAGCACAAAGCATATCTCATCCTCATCCTGAACATGTGCAATGCTGTGGAGCCTTTATCCAGATTTAGGAGTTCTTATTCATGCAGATTATAGAGCTGAATCCCTAACAAATTACAGAGGATTTCTCTTTCTCAGTCACTAACCTGCACTTTGGTCTCACCTATAGCTCCTGTACATTTGAGAAAAGGAGATTTTCCCCCTCAGGCAGTAACAAAGGACACTTGGAGGCTCATGAAAGGATGTCACACTACTACTTTGAAAGAGGACAGTGACATGTCAAACACGTTCTATTTTACTACTCTCAGTGGCAAACTGCAAGCCTCAGGCACAGCCAAGAATACCGGGGCCAGGCCTGCAGTAACGCTTACAAATATGTAATGTGTTAATATAACTGATGCTCATCTGGACAAAAAGAAATGCAGCCATCTTATCATCGTTCACCGCATGCCCTAAAACAGTTCCATTACTGACTCGAGAGGCTGATTTCAAACTGCTGCATTTAGCCAAACGCTCTTGCTGTACAGTCTGTTATGCAACTCCCACTCGGCCCATGCAAATCCACCAACACGAGTGACTGGTAACCTTCCGAACCGTCGTCATAGAAACAGTGTGAGATAATGTCCATAGACTTTAACGCCATAATGAGGGTGTGCAATGTAAACAGACAGAGGCATTGTAATGTCCAACTAACATGTAGAGCTTAGCTGAGTCCTGTCCCTCTAGTCTTTGGGATCAGCAGAGTGCAGAACTGTGGAGGGAAGTTCAACTTTAGGTCAGTGTGGAGATTTTCCTAACGTGAAGCAACAAGCCCTTATTGCTTCCACTTTGCTGGTGGAGCTCAGTGAGCAACATTTTGCATTGTAAAGAGGAAGGCAGGCCAGAGGGACGGAGAGACCAACTAGGAGGGAGGGGTATAAGTGACAGCTGAGGAATGTCTTCTGTGCACTCTCTTTGCTATGGTTTCCAGCGACCGTCATGCGAGGAATGCCCAGGGTAGGACAGCGGGTCTTGGAATGTTACCCTCTGAGACCAGTTTAGCTGATGGGATAGTAATCTATAATATCTACTTGTCATTGGAATACCTTTTACATCCTCTGAGCTATCCACCTACAATGACCTGCAAAAGCATTCATCTCCCTTGAACCCTTTGTGAGTTTAAAACCAAACTTCAGTGTAATATCTTAGTAAATTATGATAATCCACAAGAAAGTATTGCAAAATTGTAAAGTAAAAGGAAAATATTTATTTCTAAAAGGATGGTTTAGAGTAGTTTTTCCTCTTGAGTATTACCCTCCACCCAAGTCTCAAGTCTTCTGTAGCCTCTACCAGGTCTTCTGCCAGTTTTCCCCTGCATACATTAGCTCCATCCATATTCCCATCAACACTAACCTGTCTCAAGGTTTACTTTCAGCAATGGCTGTCTTCGTGTGATTAGTGCCAGATGACACAGTTTCCCTCTCAGGTTATCTTACCCTAGCCATGGATTTCTGCAGCACCTCCAGACTTTTCATAGGCCTCTTCCCTTCTTTGATTCTCTCCTTGCCCATCAGTTCGGGCGGTTGGACATCTCTTGCTAAGTTTGCAGTCGGACCATAATCTTTTCCATTTTCGGATTAAGGAATTAAACACAGCACTGTGAGATGTTCAAAGCTTAAATATAGTTTTATAACCCAGGTCTGCTTTAAACTCTTCCATAACTTTATCCCTCACCTTCCTCCTGTGTTCCTTGGTCTTGATGATGCCATTTGTTCACTAACATTCTTAAACAAACCTTTGAGGCTGTATTTATATGATACAATTCCTCACAGACAGGCACCATTTACCAATTATGAGATTTCTGAAAGGAACTGACTAACCTTGGTTTTATTTTGGGGTATTTGAATTGAGGGGGCTGAATACAAATGTAAAAAAAAAAAAAATAATTTGATAATCCATATATCATTTTCCTCCCACTTCACAATTATGCTGACTTTTGCAAGGCGTTACACATCTGTTTGCCTTTAGATGAAAATATCAGCATTAATTCATTGCATCACCTTGTTACAATGACAGTTTACAGAAATGTTTACAGGGTTCCTTGCAGAAAGTCTGCAACTCAGACACCAAACAACCTCTTGCCTAAATGACACCAGGTTTGTAGCACAAAGCAGTGCAACAGACTGTGTCATACCCAAATTTAGCAAAATATTTTGAAACCCAGTTAGGAGAACTTGTGGAGGTGGTATTTTTAACCCTAAACCAGTCACCAAGCATGACAGAAATATTGCAAGTGAGGAGCGAGGAAATGTGAACATAACGGAAACAAAGACACAGGTCAGTCACTTATTACCAATGGTATCCAACGAATTCATTACCAAGCAAGAATAAAACATATCACAAAAGACGATGGAGCCACATCACATCTAATGTGAATTCCTGAATCCCCACAGGTAAACTCTGCAAAACAGAAATCACAGGGAGGGCATTCTAGCATATTACACATGCACAATCCAACTGGAGCTTCTCACCTCTAGAGATCATTCGATGGGAAGAGCCAATGGCAAATGTTTCCTCACTTCAACTCATCCCTGGGCACAGGCCCAAAACAAGGCAACACTTCTACCTGATCTGTTCGCACAGGGGTCTTGTCGATTTAATTATAGCAAACTCTGAGCAATGAAAAGGGTATAATAACCAACAACATTAATAAGCACTAAGATAAAATACCCAAGTAAACTTTACCCCAATCAGTCCCCCCCAAAACATTTTTTTTTTTTTACTTTCAATTACACAGACAACAGAAACGTCAGAGCTTAATGACCCTCACACCTTCTTTCCAAGAGCAAACTGATGGACATAAGCAACATGATCACTTAACAGAGATTCTTCAGTTAATCCTTGAGTCATTTATTTTCAAAAGACTATGAGAACAATCCTTGCCTAAGTAATAGGTAATAGCCACCTGCTCACGTACTGAAAACTTATTCCTAATGCAACAAGGTGAACACCAATCAGATGAACATACTAAATGCAATAAAAGTCTATTATGTTCCTACATTTTCCAGAATGTTTCAAACTCAATTTCCAACCCAAAATCTCCATTTGTACAAATGTCTTCTTTCCAAGCAGACCATATATTTCCCTCAATGTGCACCGAGAGTATAGCAGCCCTATTATTAGCAGTGGTTCAGTGGGGCTCCAGAAAGCTTGTAAATAAAACAATTGGCATTGTCTGGCTTGAAAAGATTTTCTTTTAAATCACATGGTAAAGAACCCCCTGGTGTCACAGAAAAATGACTGCTGGTCAAGCCTGGCTAGCTTTGGGAAGGTTAAGTGACATTATTGACAAACTTGGATAGATGAAGCAGCGTTTTAAACACCTTACAAGTTTATCTGAACTATAACAACAGTTTGTTCCCTGGCTGCCACAAACATAGAGGTGACAGATATTGAGACAAAATGAAACTGGTGTAGTGGCATTACCTACAGATGCACTAGTGAGGCATTTCCCGCGTAAGTTTTAGCTTTCTTTGAAGTCAGACCTAATGATTTTAATACTGATCGATTCAATTTTTTGATCTAAAAACTATAACTCATAACAGAAAAAAAAATATGCAGGCTCGTTGATAAAGGGCGTAATTATAAATTCAACACAAAATAAAATGAAGATAGTTCCATAATAAGGTATTTCATAGTTTTACTAACAAAATGCTTTATCAAACTGCAACAGGTTTAGCTCACAGCACAGGCATCGCCAGAACCCAATCATATGCTGAATTTTACAATAAATGTATTTAAATGATCATTAAATATATGAACACAAAAATAACTAACATTATCGGATATTATTTAATTTGAAAAAGTATAGCTTTATGTCTGGCAACGTCCCTGGCTCAATGTTACCAAAGCCTACACCTATAGGTCTACATACAAACTAATATGTCGACACTACGTTCGTTGCCTAATGGTGGATCTCTCATTTTAAACCTTTGCGAAGTTTAGTCTTTCTGACACGGTTGCCTAATTTTGCCGCAAACTATGGAAACACTGCAAGCGCAGACGGGCTAGCGAATGTAGCTCAGGTGATTAGCAAGCAAAATGTTAGCTCGGCACAGATGACATTATAGCCAACACCTCAAAGTACCAGTAGCATGCGTATTTTTCTTTAAGCCGATACACAAAAAAAGACTCTAAACAATTAACTTTAGAGGCCTTTAGGTATAGCTGAAAGAGTCCGCCAGCTCGGCTAATGAATGAATTAAGCTAAAGTCCAAAGCAACCAGCGACAGTTATTTTAGCATGCTAATGTAGCACTAGCTTACCCCCTAAATCAATTTCTTCTTCATCCAAAGTACCACTCACTTATGGAATATGAAAACGGGTGTTAAAGTTAGCTACAATGTTCCAATAAAACTATTGCAATGGTACCACTGCTGTCTAACAAAATACCTAAACTAGCCGCTTCTTTCTGTCCAGAGAGTAGCCACCGTCGCGGCTCACGGTTTATCAACAAAACGACTTTTGTCAGCCCGATAGCAACTCTTTACTGCTGAATGTGGTCTAAATTAATGTCTCTTTTATTGACAATTCATTGTGACGAAGCTAGTTTAAAGTATCTTGTATCTGATCAGAAACCAGCCATTTCTCCCAACGAGAAAAACATTCTTGTAAGTAGTTTTTTTCATGTAGGCTTTGAATGTGAAATGCAGCAGAACAGCAAATAGACTGCACCCAAAGGTTTGAAGCAATATAGGCTTCGACTAGTTCATAAAGGTAAAGGAATCAGTTGAAAACCCGATGCGTGTAGCGTTGATGCCCATTCCGCAAATATTGTACATGGTGTACAAAAGATGATAAAGCTCATGCAGCTAATGGTTTCAGTCCATCTCTGCGTCGAAAAAGACGAGTCTGTTCGGTAGGTAAACAACGGGATGAGAATGGCTTCCATTTGACAGGTGTTCCAGGACAAGCAGTTGCTCGCAGTAAAGGGATATTTGCGTCTAAAGGTGCTAACTGTGCCGATGAGTGACACTGCAAACAATGGCATTGAAGCACAAACCTGGTGGAGAGCAGTAAGACCGTCTACATTGGCGTAGTTGATGTCAGCGCCCCGGTCAAGCAGACGGAGCACCTCCTCGGTATCACCGCTCGAGCAAGCGGCCAGAAAGACGGCGCCATCATCGAACTTCACCTTCGTCTTCTTCTTTTTCAGAACAGGAGGCTCCTGGTCCGTCTCCGAGCCCAGCCATCGCTTTAACTGTTCATTCCTTTTCTGCTTGGCGTCCGCCATCTTCATCCCCCTCCTGTCTCGGGCTTCTTATCGTGCTCCGAGAGAGGGTATACTTTATAGAGCCACTATCCCACAGCGCACTGGGGCGTGGGAAGGGAGGGCTGGGGAGGAGAGGGAAGCGGAGCGAAAAAGGCGTCTGGATTGTTTTTCATCATCTCGCGAGAACTGGATGCCAGGAACTGCAGTACAAAAGGACAATACAATTTCATACTTAAGCAAAGATAAATAAATATTTTTAAATTGGCACAAACCAAAGTATAGCAATGTTAGTGTATGACAAGTATTATTAAAACCATAATGCAGCGGAGTATTCATTCTAATAAAGATATATAAAATATTTGATATCTTTAAAAAATTTATCTTTTTAAGTAATTTTGGGTAAAGACAATGCAAAGAGGGTGTAATTAATAAAACAAATATAGCTTAATAAAGATATATAGCTTTTAAAGAATTTGTAAAGTTGTGGAAAAAAGTCATATATATATATATATATATATATATATAAAATAAATGTATTAACAGAATGACGCTTTTACATTTTGGGCAGTGTCTTGCAAAAGTATTCTTACCCCCTGAACCTTTTCTATATAATGCATGTCAGCATTTTCACATTAAAACCTTCAGAAAGTAAGACAGAACTATTTAGTGGAAGGAAAGGATAGATGATTTTCAAAAATAACTAAACAAAAAAAATTTGAAACATATGGCCTTTATGTGTTTTTAGCCCCTGTATGTCAATTCTTTGTAAAACCACATTTTGCTCCAATCACAGCTGCAAGTCTGTCTCCCAGCTTTGCAAGATTATCTAAATTGGATGGAGAGCACATGTGATCATCAAGTATTTCTGCAGTTTTTCTTGAATTTACGTCTGGACTTTCACTTTGTAATACATGAAATTGGTCTCCAAAACCTTATTCCTGACCCTTTTTGCTGTGTTCCTTGGTCTTCATAATGCTTTTTGTTAACTAATGTTCTCCTACAAACATCAGAGCCTCTACAGAACAGCTGCATTTACAGTGAGTAGCAGAGTTCCCACCCTCAGTGGGAGGTTTTCATGTTTTGTTGCCTCAGAACCTGGAATTAAATTGACTGTTTGAGAGTTTGCACCATTTCATTTACAGAACATGCCTACAACTTCGAAGATGTATTATTTTTTTATTGTGAAGCAAAGAACAAATAGGAGAATATAAAAGAAAACGCATAATTGTTCCCTCCTCACCCCGAAAGTCAGTACTTTGTAGAGCCACCTTTCGCAGCAATCACAGGTCAAATTAACTTTGGATAAGTCTCTATGAGCTTGCCATATCTTGCCACTGGGATTTTTACCCATTCCTCAAGGCAAAAGTTTCCATCTCCTTCATGGTGGATGGTTTTTGCTTTTAAACAGTGACTTTCAGGTTTAACCACAGATTCTCAATTGGATTATGGCCTGGACTTTGAATAGGCCATTACCACACATTTAAATGTTTCACCTTAAACCACTCAAGTGTTGCTTTAGCGGCATTTTTCGGGTCATTGTCCTGCTAGAAGGTGAACTGCTGTTCCAGTCTGAAATCACAGGCAGACTGACACAGATTTTACTCAAGATTATCCCTGTATTTCGTACCATCCACATTTTCCTCAACTCGGACGAGTTTCCTATCCCCTGCTGCTGAAAAACATCACCACAACATAATACTGCCACCACCCTGTTTTACCATGGTGATAGTGTTCTTTGAGTGATGCGGTGTGTTGGGTTTGCTCCAGACATAGCTTTTCCTTGGTGGCCAAAATGTTAAAATTTAGCCCTCCTTCAGAGTTACCTTTGGTCTAAGTGCTACCTCTGGTTAATGTCCTTCTTGCTCGGTCTGTGAGTTTTAGGTGGGCAATCCTTTCTTGGCAGGTTTGCTGTGGTACCATGTGCTTTCCATTTGAAGATGATAGAACAGATTGAACAGAGTGAGAAATATGTAATATGTATATATACACTCACCGACCACTTTATTAGGTACACCTTGCTGGTACCGGGCTGGACCCCCCTTTTGACTTCAGAACTGCCTTAATCCTTCGTGGCATAGATTCAACAAGGTACTGGAAACATTCCTCAGATAGTTTGGCCCATATTGACATGACAGCATCACACAGATGCTGCAGATTTGTCCGCTGCACATCCATGATGCGAATCTCCCGTTCCACCACATCCCAAAGGTGCTCTATTAGATTGAGATCTGGTGACTGTGGAGGCCATTTGAGTCCAGTGAACTCATTGTCATGTTCAAGAAACCAGTCTGAGATGATTCGTGCTTTGTGACATGGCACGTTATCCTGCTGGAAGTAACCATCAGAAGATGGGTACACTGGAGTCATAAAGGGATGGACATGGTCAGCAACAATACTCAGGTAGGCTGTGGCGTTAACACGATGCTCAATTGGTACTAAGGGGCCCAAAGTGTGCCAAGATAATATCCCCCTCATCATTACACCACCATCACCAGCCTGAACCGTTGATACAAGGCAAGATGGATCCATGCTTTCATGTTGTTGATGCCAAATTCTGACCTTACCATCTGAATGTCGCAGCAGAAATTGAGACTCATCAGACCAGGCAACGTTTTTCTAATCTTCTATTGTCCAATTTTGGTGAGCCTGTGTAAATTTGCTAGATGGGTCACTGCCAAGGACAACCGAACCATTCTTGAGGACCATGTGCATCCAATGGTTCAAACATTGTATCCTGAAGGCGGTGCCGTGTATCAGGATGACAATGCACCAATACACACAGCAAGACTGGTGAAAGATTGGTTTGATGAACATGAAAGTGAAGTTGAACATCTCCCATGGCCTGCACAGTCACCAGATCTAAATATTATTGAGCCACTTTGGGGTGTTTTGGAGGAGCGAGTCAGGAAACGTTTTCCTCCACCAGTATCACGTAGTGACCAGGCCACTATCCTGCAAGAAGAATGGCTTAAAATCCCTCTGACCACTGTGCAGGACTTGTATATGTCATTCCCAAGACGAATTGACGCTGTATTGTCCGCAAAAGGAGGCCCTACACCATACTAATAAATTATTTTGGTCTAAAACCAGGTGTTTCAGTTTCATTGTCCAACCCCTGTATATATATATATTTAAATATCTATACATATATTTTTCATATTACTTCGCCAACTAAGACTATTTTGTCCAGATACATCGCATAAAATAAGAATAAAAAACACTTAAATCACAGGTTGAAATGTAACGAAATAGGTAAAAAGCCAAGGTGGTGAATACTTTGGCAAGGCATTGTATACTGAGATTAAATTACACACAGATGAGCATTGGATTTTATTTCGGTGTAGCAGAGTAAAAGGAGCTGAATACAAATGCCCATCACATTTTTCAGATTTGTGTTTGTAAAATAAATGTTGAAAACTATGGATCATTTTGCCTCCTCTTTATGATTTTGCACTACTTTGTGTTGGTGTGTCACATAACATAGATTTAGAAATCAATTGAATTATGTCGATATAATACATAGAAGGGTTATGCATACTTTTGCAAGGTGCTGATTCATAGCATATTTAGTCAAAGAAAGTGAAAGAAACAACCTGTTCCTGTCTTAAAAATACATTTTCAAGTCTTTTTGTTTTTTATGTAAGTGCAAATGCAGTGACGTACAGTCCTTGTTATTAGAACTCTTAAAGATGTTTCATTATTGTAAGGTGTGATGCTAATGAGCTTGTTTCCGCCAACACAAAGGTGTGCTGTCTTTTGTCTTTTCATTTCAGGAAGTGGAAAGAATTTTTTTCATGCTAACCACACAAACTTTTATTGTCGCGGTATTTCCCCATCCGTGCACACCTAAGCGCATCAATGATAGGGCTCTTCCAGATTTGTCCTTTGCCATCTTTCTGCTTCTCAGTAATGGAAACACACCACTTTTCACAGAGAGAAATAAAATCCATCTCACCAGACAGCACCTGCAGGAATTTGATAAGTAACACTTGAAGTGCTAGGAATGTCTGGAAGACTCCAGTACCATGGTGGTCCTTCTCAATGTGGAACGAAAACAAGGTGGTCAGGTATGAAGTTTTTTATTTCAACACAGCCATCTGTTATTGTTGGCAGGCAACCATGTGTACTCAGCAGGAGCTGCAGAATTACCTTCAAACATGTAAGTTGTGGGTATGAAGTGTGCTGCCGCTATTGTTTTTTTTCTACACTGAGGTGTCATTACAGATAATAATGATGTTATTTCTCTTGCAAAAATTATTGTTCATGATTATATGCCACCCACCGACTGAACTTACATCCTGAATTAAAAGCTGTTCAAGCAAAATAATTATCCAAAACATTTATGCATGTCATGAGTCATTCATACAACATCACCGTTTTTTCATTCAGCCACCAAAATTATGTGACTGTGGAGGAATTTAGGTAATTTACATTCTTAAAAATGAAGCAGAGTTAAAATTAGAGTGCAGGGAAGAACAGTTCAGCAGATATGTAGTGAGGAAAAGGCTGTTTCCACTAAGTCTGAAGGATGTGGAACACCAGCAGGTTCAAGGTGCTGACCTTGTTATTGTACAGAGGGTTCTGTGGGCTGATATCAGGGCAGTTTGAAGGGAAACCCCGATAGTACAAGCTGCTGTTTTGCAAAGTGAGCTGACCATGGCTCATCATGTTGGCATAGACTTGACAATGAAGCAAAGTCTTGGGCCCCATTTGCTTGAACACATGCATGGATTTTCTCCATCTCACCAGAATCTGTTGACAGGACATCCTTCAGTCAGTTTTTACATCAGAAATCTGTCATTTGTGGGAGTGTGGTGAAAAGAAAGCCAATGTAAAGAAAAATGCCAGAAGAAGTGCCATTTGTAGTTTACCACAAGCCATAAAGGGGATAAAGCAATAACATAGAATTGGTCAGATGAGACCAAAATTAAATGTAACACACTATGTACAGCAGAAAACTAACTCTGCACATCACTCTAAATATATTATACCCACAGTTAAACATAGTGTTGCAGCATCAAGGTGTGGGAATGCTTTTCTGTAGCAGGGACATGGAGGCTGCTCAGGGTTGATGGAAAGATGGATGTAGGCGAATGCAGAACAATCCTGGAAGAACATTTCTTAAAAAGTGCAGAAAACTGAGGATACAGGTTTTGTGACAAGAGTTGAAAACTGATGTTCACAGATGCTCTCAATCCAATCTCAAAGCTGAAAAGATTTGCAGCTGCAACAAAAAGTGGTTCCTCGATTATTGATTCAGAGGGGCTGAATAAAAATGCAGGGCAAACATTTCCTGTTAACTAGTCTCATGCACATAATCATTACAGATAATAGTTATAAGTGATGTGACACATTAGGTTTTCCCAGGTATATTTTACTGTTAATGTCTGACCCAAACTGCTGTCTCTCATCATCCATCGCTTTGATCTCCTATGACTATTGCTACCATTCCCTGAAAGACTAAAACTCTGTAAAAGGGACTCAGGCACACTATCTCTATCTGCAGCATCTGAGACATTCGTGTGTGCTTATTAAAAGCAAAATCAGACTGATTCCGTGTGGGCATGTTCACAACAGCATGACACCAGTACCTGCACTGATGTCATGCTGAGGCATTTGTATTTGGTCTACTCAGGATTAGTCAATTACGACTAGCCCCTTTTTTGTGAGGTAGTTCTAATATCAAAAGGTAAGATTGTCCAACAGTTATTGAGTCAGTTAAAGCAGAAAATTGATCGAATTAAGCTGTTTAAAATACTATGTTGGGATTTATACCATCCATTCACAGTGGTTCATTCAAGGGTTCTATTTCCAGGACATAACAAAAACAATCTGGTTTTTACCAGGTGTTAAATTTATTTAAGTTTAAGCCTAAGTAAACAAAACCACACACCACAGATTCCACATTGTTGTTTTTTATTACACAAAAATAAAAAAAAACCAACAAAACTGTATTTGAAAAACAAACCTCCCAAGTGATTCTGTAGCAGATTTACATCAATTTTGCGTGACATAATCAGTGTCTCACATCACCATGGAAAGGTTTTTGCCTGTTTTTGTCTGTCAGGTAGTTGGCCTCACATTTTACTCTAGAAATGTGAGAAAATGCTCATACAGAGGAGTTCATGGTCAACACAGTGACTTCCAGGTCCCCATGCCCTTCATCACCAATCCACCACCATTCTTGACATTCCATATGAGGTATTTCAGTGGATATGCAGTGTTTGGTGTGCAGTGTGACCCTATCTACTTTTGTCTCATCTGCCCAAATGGCATTGCTGTAGAAGTTGTGTGATTCATTCAAATGTAATTTTGCAAATTCAAGTTGTGCTGCCCTATTCTCTCTAGAGGAGAGGATGCTTTTTCCTGACAATCCTTCCAAACAAGCTATACTGCTTCGGTCCATTTCTAATTGTACTGTCATGAATATGACCATTGCATATGCTAATTGAGACCCATAGACTATCAGAAAGGAAACCGTTTTTTTTTAAGTTTCTCTGTGCATTGCATGACCTCATGGGATAGATTTGTTCTGATCTCCGAATATTTAAAGACTGGAAACTATCTGAAAGTTTTCTCACTTGGAAATAGTCTCTGTGTAATAGACTTCGGCAGATACATGGCAGATAGGCAGCAAGAGTTGCTTCTCAACGTATATGTTTTCATTTCCAAATAGTTTCTAAATAGAATTTTAAAAAGATGAGGCATTTATCAGAGAGGCAGCACAGATACCAAAGGTAACTCTGAAGGAGTAGCAGAGCTCCACAGCAGAGACTGGAGTATCTGTCCATAGGACCACAATAAGCTGTACACTCCAAAGGGCTCGGCTTCATGGAAAACTGGGAAAGTGGTTTAAGTCGAGGGAAAGATGGATGGTGCTGATTACATGGATAATCTTGAGTAAAACCCGTGTCAGTCTGCATGTGATTTAAGACTGGAATGGAGGTTCACCTTCCAGCAGGACAATGACTCCAAGCATAATGCTAAACACTTGAGAGGTTTAAGGGGAAACATTTAAATGTGTTGTAATTGCCTAGTCAAAGTCAAGACCACAATCCAATTGAAAATCTGTGGTTAGATTTGAAGATTGCTGTTCACAAGCAAAAACTAGTTAACATGAAGGAACTGGAACTGTTTTGCCTTGAGGCAAAAATCCCAGTGGCAAGATGTGGCAAGCTCATAAGAGAGTTATCCAAAGCAGCTTGCAGCTGTGATTACTGCAAAAGGCGGCTCTACAAAGTACTGACTTTATAGACAATACAGACATTTTTGTCCCATTTGTTGTTTGCTTCTCAATTAAAAAAATTATACACATTGAAAGTTGTAGACATGTTCTGTAAATTAAATGGCAAACTTTCAAACAATCCATTTTATTTCCAGGATGTAAAGCAACAAAACATGACAAATTCCAAGGGGGTTGAATACTTTTGCAAGTCCATGTAAGCTTTTATTGATTGCCTGGCCCCAACACTGAAGCATGGAGATAGTTTTGTAGTGGTTAGGGGCCTATCTTTAACGTTTATAAACAGTTGTTTCTGTATACTAAAGTGCTTTGTAAAAGGCTATCAATATGCAGATTACCACATCTGACAATGTTTGGAACCTCATTTTGGAGATGTTATGTGAAACATTCAAATGAACATCAGCTCCCAAGAGAAAACCCACATTGCTAATGTCTTTGGAAGCAGCAAGTATGGATCTGTTCCTGCTGACTTCATTTTTTAAAGAGCAGGAAAAGGGTCGGCTTGAGTTTTCTGCTGTCAAAACAATTCTGCAGTAAACTATAGAAGTTACAGTGTCTAAAGTAGGACCAAGTTGTCTCGGTTACAAGCCGTAATATCTACCAGCATGTCAGTGCAGGTGACCCAGACAAATAGCACTCAAAGACTGGTGACTGGTGAAGTGCAGACACCTCAGTCCCATCTGAAAAAAGCCAGACACCACAGTCCCAAGCTTCCATGTCACCCAAAAGCCTGTTGTTGGCGCCCCAAACACTGACACACTCATCTCTCTTCTCAACAGCCGCTTTATCAGGATAGATAGAAATAGTCTTGCTTTGATGATATCAGAAGACTTTTAAAAGGTGATGCTGAGAATTATGCGGGTAGTGGTTCATCAGGCCTTCTGACCGTTTTAGTTAGACATCAGAAGGTTTATCTTTAATGTGTCATAAAACATTTTTTGGAACGTTTTCAGATATTAAAAAACTGCTAAATAAATCACTGTAGCAAAATTCATTTGCTGCTGACTATCAGGAAAACATCTTGCACTCGCACCATTGTCTAAGCTTCCCCAGTCATTTGGAAAGTCATTTGGATAGTGCAAATGTAAATTTTTCTCATTTTAATTTATGTCAAAACACCATACAAAAGAAACTGAATCATGTGTATAGTCACTGAATTGTAACAAAACATCTGTAGTCCTGGGCAGAATCACTGTCATTTATATTTTGGTAGTCAAGCAAGGTGGTTGTAGTGTTATGGTAGTCGTAGTGCCAGAATTAATTTTGTTGATGATTAAAAATGGTGTTTTTTGAGTAAACATTTACCAAAATAAAAATGGATCAAAGGTCTGAGTATACAGTACAATTTTCACTCCAAGTCAATTAGAGGAAATCAATAATATATTCAAAGTTCCTTTAAGTTGGAATTTAAATGTATTTATACTTTATTTCCTTAAATAATTATCAATACTCTCTCATATTCTGCTATTCAACCCCTTACTCCCTTTGTGGAAAGGATATAGAACAAGATTTTAGAAATAACTACTAAGTCGCAGTTAAAAGTTCTAAATGTCTGCTTTAGCAAACAATATGAGTAAAATCAATATTCTAGAAGTTGGAGATATTTGAGTTTACAGATGTCTACCACAGAGGACCCATTTGAAAGTTGGGTAGACCTACACCCAAGTTAGTATTGGAAGCATTGCAGATAATCAAATCTGCGCTTTACTGCCCAATATGTACAACTTCCCCTCCACATCACCAGCACAGACTTCAGCTGTCACACAATAAAGGAGGCACTAACAAAGATGGTGAGAGCAGGCTTTTATAGACCACTATCATTATAAAAATCAATAGCAACTGGATCTAACATGTTGTCACAATCAGGGGTCTTCTTCTCAGCTGCTTTATATGCTTAAGTCTTGGTTCCTCTCTGCATTCTACACAATCATTGTTGCAAATGCAGCAGAAACTCAGAGAATAATGCACAGACATGAAATGGTGCTTGTAAACTTGAGTCAGGATTTAAATATGAAATATTTATGTCTCTAAAGTCTGTTTACACTGCGCCAAAATGCAGATATATCTATTACAAGATCATCCTGGGATAGTGAAGAATTGGAGGATTACTTGCAGACAACAGCTGAGCTCTAACCCTGAACAAAAATAGGGCCATTGGTTTCATTCAGCGGGGCCACCAGAGTATCACTTCATTCTGCTTATTCAGTCCCACACCATTATGCTGGAAGGATAACAATGGAGGTTTGACAGTGCTAACTTGGTTCAAGTGTGTGGAGGCTGTGTTATGTCAGGCATTTGCAAATGTGCAGAGGACTTAGTGCATGATGCAGACACATTTATTTCTACAGTGCATGTTTCTTTAAGGCTAAACGAATGGCGAAAGCCTAATAAGACTGGGCTATTTGAGTGACCTTGTTTCCTAGAGAAAAGTGGCTAATAATAGGGCAAAATCTGGAGCTGTGGTGTAGCTTGTAATGGGTTAGTGCTAAAACCTAAAATGAATCATTCCATCCAAACAATCCATAGAAAGAAAGAACATCAATTTCTGCTGTTGGAAATATAAATCTCCAGTCTTGCAAAAGAAGAGGAGTATATTTTATATCTGTATTCACATCACATAGCAAAGGCTGTGAGCCATATTTAGTGCAATCGCTCAAGTCTTCAACAGCCCTCATGTGCCCACATGCATGCCCAGGGTAATTATTACTTATGTCAGAACTGGACATGAAGTGGTGCTTGTCCAGACTGACTGTTTTTTAACCATCTAAAAACAATAAGCAGAACAATTTCATTGCATGAAAAAAGTAAGGTTTTTGACTATATTAAATGAATTATGTTATATTATATAATTATATTAATTGATCTTTTATATCCTAGATCTTGGTTATATGTTTTTGTAGTTTTTAAAGGCACAAAACTGTACTGGGCTGCATGGTGGAGCAGTTGGTAGCAATGGAGCCTAGAAGCAAGAGGGTCCTGGGCTTAAATTCTGGCCTGGGGCCTTTCTGCACACACAGCAGGTTCTATCTGTGCATGCATGGATTTTTTCAGGGTACTCTGGCTTCCTGTTACAATCTAAGAAAATACATTTCAGGTAATTACCATCTCTAATTTGCCTTTAGGTTTGAGTGTGTTTGAGCACAGTCTCTGCCCTGCTTGTTTCTGTGATGGACCAGCAACCTGCTGAGGCAGTACTACCCCTCTCATCCACTGATTGCTGTAGATAGGCTAAACATTACATTATGAACCTTGAGTTCAGAGATATAAAGTACATCTTTGTGGAGTTAAACGCAAAGATGTGTTTGCAGATCATTTTGGAGGATCTGTCTTCTTTCTTTCAAGTAGTCATCCATTAGCTCAAAACCAATTTGTCAGTCTAAAAAAATATCAGAATCAACATCCACATCATATAATTTTAGAAAAGATTCAGAAAGTTCCAGGAAATTAAGATGTAGGAATGCAAAGTAGGTAACCAATGCATGTGACCTTTGAACCACAGAGCAGAGGAAACTATATTTCCACTCAACCCAGCACATACCTTGAACAATCCTTTGTCATATTTTAGGTAGAGTAAAGTAAGTGGATGTACTTCATGTTTGTTTTGAACATGTTCAATATTTTACTTCTTTAAAGCCTTTCTCAAAAAAAAAAAAGTTAATAACTAAATATGGCAGACAACCATTTAATAATAATTTCTGGTTAAAGTCAAAACGTAATCCCTGATTTAAAAAATGACAGCGAAATAGTGAGAAAACAGCTAAATGTCATTACAGTTACGTTAACAACAGAAGCTAATGCATTACATCAGCTACAAATTTAAGATAACGACTAGCTTGAGCTAGGCTAAATTTAATATTATGTAATTCTAAAGAAGCGCTACTTATAATTTCCCAAAATGTTTGTATTGCTGCTTCTTTGGAGATCTTCACTAGTATTGTAAAAGCTTGAATAAGAAATAAAAAATATATATTCCTCTATAGCAATGAATGTTTTGAATGAATGCATCTCTCTGAGAATATGGTAAAATGAATATACATTTAGTTGGCCAAGTACACTAAAGATTTAAAGTACTGCACCCTATAAAGTGTAAACTAAAATCATCAATTAGCTCTAAAACAATTAATTAGGAATAATGGCTTCCTCCTCTCTGGGTTTCTCTTCAGGCCATTTTTTACAGGACCCATTTCCCTGTGGATAAAGACATGGTCTAACTGGCTTCATCCAGCATCTCCGCAAGGAGTTTTCCACAAATGTTTTGAATTGACTAGTCAGAAGCTTACAGAGCCCTAACAGCCTTTCTGTGCTTTACCAATTTGTTTAAAGACACAGTATTCTTCAATAAAATCTCTGTGCTGCTGAACGGAATCTTTAAACTTTAACACTAATTAAAAAATCTCTATCTTTTGAAGCAGTAACATTTTTGAAGCTACACTCTTTAAAATATTGTTGTTGATTCAGTTTGTATGTAAAACAAAACTATTAAATGACTGCACAAAGAGATTTAATTGAAGTACTACAGCGGGGCAGTAGATGTTCCTTGAAATAATTGCCACCACAGCTAAAACAGACATTCCCATTCTTTGTATTGTTCCACTGGCAATGCTGATCTCCTAGATCTTTTCAAGGCTTTGGTTCTCTTATTTTACAGTTCTTACTTTAGCCATAGAGCCCCATACACTCATTATTTCCATTCACCTTGATGAAAAGGATCATGAGCGGAAAAACAGAGCTGTGTTTGGTGTCTAAAGCCTCTGCTCTGTCAGCTTTAAAAATACCACTTACACTCTGTGAACTGAATTCAACCTCGTGGATGACCAAGGTTTGTAAGTCTGAACAATTCATACTCTGAGGTCAATGGTCACAGACTGTGTCATTTATCATGAACAGTACTTCAAGGGACTCTGGGTCATCTATCTTTTACAAGGTGTCATACATCTTCTTCCTTTAATGTTAATCTCTCTTCACCTTAGTGTTCCTAAAGTCTACCAAAAAAGATATCAGTAGGAATTTGTCAAAGGCAGCAACAATTTGTTTCCATTTAAAAACTACCTCAGTTACAGTATATAAATACATTGAATAAATCTGTGAAGGAAACCCAAAAATACTTTATACTATGTCTTTAGCATTCACCAGACAGCCTTTAAATTTACATTAACCCTCTCTAGTCACACAGAAAATGACATCTAGCGAAGCTCCAACTACTCATTTCACAAAGGCCTGAAGCAGCAGCTTAAAATAGATAAGCGTTGCAGTGAAACCACCCACATATGATTATTACCTTATATGCAGCTATCTGGCAGTATTATCTATACTACCTTCAACAAACCTTTGGATGTGCTGAAATAAGGGTTTTGGGATAAACTGAAATGTGGTAGACTTTGTCTTATTTAATAACTATGAAAAATGCAAATGTTTTTACGTGGTGAAAACTCCACATCATTTGTGTTGTCTGAGACAAACAGAAATAAGAGAATGGTTCAACTGTATTTCCTTCCAGTGGTTTCCCTTATGAAACACATCTGTCTGGCAGAAACTAGAGCTTGATTCAAGGGACACTAAAAACTAGGTCAAAGCAGTTGCAGGTGCCAATACATGACCCTCAAAAAAGCTTATATTTTAACATAGTAGATGAAGTCCTAGACACATTAGTGGCATTTTTCACACTGGCTTACTGCAGATTTTGACTCCACAGTGTTATCAGCTAGGTGTTGGCCTCACAAAAAGGTGTGGCAAAGGCACCACTGACAAGGTGAGAAGTGTGGTATCTTTTAAAAGCTTCATTCTAGTTTTACAAGCAACAAGAGAGCAGAGAATCATACAAAGGGTGAAACTTTAACAGGAGTTGGAGCAGGGGAATAGGAGGTTATGAAACAGAAATGACTCCAGATCCGTTTGGCCCCTATCCCAACTTGTGCCCCCATTTCTCACCTATGCATTGCTATTTCACCTCTTTCTACTTCCATTGCATACACAAACCATTTCACACACATGTACTTAAAACTTTGCTTATCAATTTATTTGTCTTTGGCATTGGGTATTTTCACAAATATTGGGATAAATATGCTCAAATGTACAACTAAATTAAATTGTATATTATTTTCTAACACCCTATTTCAATTTATTTTGGATCCTATCCATTTTTTTTCTGTAGATTCTCGTGAATAATAGCAAATAAGGACACCTGAACAAACCAAAATAACTCTTAGTATTTCTGGTGAATTTATTGAGGCACATAACCGTATTTCCTTACAGTAATCCACAAATAGAGAACACAAAGCTTTTTCTTTGTGAAAATTGTTGGTTGTCATTGTGGTTACGAAATGCCCCTCTGGCAGGTAAATGTTGATGCAAAGTTGATACTGAATGTTTCTTACCCAAATTCTTGATGTATAAGACACACTGCAGTAAAAACCTTTCATATAGATTCAAATATTTTTTATTATTTCTGTTTCTTTTAAGCCATGCAGTTGCACTGCTTTTTTATAATAAGTGATAAGTAGATGAGCTTATGGAGAATATGATTTGCCTCAATAGTTGGAACATTGTAAGTCTAAAACTTAAACAAATTTCATAAGAGTAGTGGCCATATTAGATTTTAAAGTCACTTATAAACATTTTTGGAATTCCACTTTATTTGTCTCTAACTTGGAACAAATTGTATACACTATTGGTAAAAAAAAAATGCTGCAGTATGTCTGCAGTGTAAAACCGGTAAAACCTGTTTACTTGGCCCCAAATGCCTAATAAATGTGTCATATTTTTTCCTTTACTTACATAATAGTGTGTATGTTTAATATGTTGATTTGTTCTGGCCTTACATAACACCAAAAAAATGTTGTTTGTTTACTCTTAGGTTTTTTGGGCTAAGCTAGCACCAAAGGCTAAAAATGTAGGCTAAGAGCTAATTCATGCTAAGCTACATTTATTCTCAAAGGATTTTTTTTTTAGAAACAATAACAAGAGATTTACAAAAAGGTTTACCATTTTCAAATTTTTTTAAAACATTAAAAACTTCAAAAAATATGTCATTCTGGATGTATTTAGGTATAGCATAGATTCTTAAATATGTATGTCTTCATTTTAAAATGTGATGCTTCCATCATGTTTCACACACCCAATGTTAAAACTGATCTGTTACATGAATTGGCTACATGATGATGCAAGAAGGTCCTGGGATCTTTCTGCATAGAGTTTGCATGTTCTTCTGAGTGCATGGGTGGGTTCCCTTAAGGTACTCCGGTTTCCCCACACAGGCCAAAAGCATGACTGTTGGGTTAGGTTTCTCTAAATTGCTCTTACATTTGACTGTGTGTATATGGTTATTTGCCCTGTGTGTCCCTATGGCACCCTGTGATGGACTGGAGACCTATCCCGGGTGTACACCATGTCGCGCCCAGTAGTCCCCCCCCAGCCATGGATGGACATTACATGAATGGATGGATGATACATCACGGTTAGGCTTCCGTGCAACACTGCACATTTAGGTTGAGGAAGTCATGGCAACCACAGAGAACATATTGCTCCATATATAAAACTATCTAAAACTCGCTGCATACGAATGCTAGCAGTTTTTCTAGAACTAATCTTAATTAGCCAGCTTGGTCCTTGGTAACCCAGCTCAAACTCATCATATTCAGCTAAAAATCCTGATAATTCTTTTGGTTTAACAATGCAAATTTTTACTACATCAAATGGCGCCGCAGATGGTCGCCTCGGCGTGTTGGTGCGCATTGTTTTGTTTTGTTTTTTGCTTTAAAACGGTCTTCTGTGATGGTACCCGGAGCTCTCTCACCAGAGACGAACTCATGAACATCAGGGCTACTACACCAGAGGAGTTATTTCCCACTTTTCTACCTACTGCTCTGGAATTTGTGGACATTCTGGTCAAAGGTGCAGCTCACCTTTGTTCACGCGGTGAAACGCCGGAAGAGAGGGAAACGGGCTGGGGTGCTGGTACGACTTCGCCAGCGTGGACTACGAACACCGTTACCTGGAATATTTCTCTCTAACGTGCGCTCACTTCCCAACAAAATGGAGGAACTACAACTGTTGTTGGGGAAAAACAGGGACTTTTATTCATCGGCAGTTTTGTGCTTCACGGAGACGTGGCTGTGTGGATTAATACCGGACTCTGCGCTGCAGCTGGCAGGATTCCAGCTCTACAGAGCGGACAGAGACACGGAACTCTCCGGCAAAGCGAAAGGTGGAGGAATCTGTTTTTACCTCAACAGTGGTTGGTGCAACGACGTGACAGTGATTCAGCAGCACTGTTCTCCAGACCTGGAAGCCTTCATCATAAACTGTAAGCCTTTCTATTCCCCCCGTGAGTTCGCTTCATTCATCCTGGTCGGTGTTTACATCCCGCCGCAACCTAACGTGCAGGTCGCACAGCGCATGCGCCGACCAGATACTGAGTGTGGAGCGGACCAACCCGGACTCCTTAGTAATCGTCGTTGGCGACTTTAACAAAGGTAATCTGACCCACGAACTCCCCAAATACAGACAGTTTATAAAATGTCCGACCAGAGAGGACAACATTCTGGATCACTGTTACACCACCATCAGAGACGCTTATCACGCCGTCCCGCGTGCTGCACTGGGCCAATCCGACCACATCATGGTCCACCTGATTCCTGCATACAGGCAGAAACTAAAGCTCTGCAAACCTGTTGTGAGGACGACAAGGAAGTGGAGCAGTGAGGCTGTGGAGAATCTCCAGGCGTGTTTAGGCTGTACAGACTGGGATGTGTTCAGGACTACTACCAACAGTCTGGACGAGTACACAGAGGCTGTGACTTCCTACATCAGCTTCTGTGAGGACAGCTGTGTACCATCATGCACCAGGGTGAGTTACAACAACGACAAACCCTGGTTCACAGCTAAACTCAGAAGGTTAAGACTGGATAAGGAAGAGGCCTTCAGGAGTGGGGACAAAGACATATACAGAGAGGCAAAGTACAAGTTTGGCAAGGCAGTGAAAGAGGCCAAACGACTGTACTCTGAGAAGCTCCAAAACCAGTTCTCAGCCAACGACTCTGCATCTGTCTGGAAAGGGCTCAGGCAGATCACCAACAAGAAGCCGAAAGCCCCCCACTCCATCAACGACCGACGCCTCGCCAACGACCTGAACGAGTTCTACTGCCGCTTTGAAAGACAAAGGGACAGTCCTGCAACCATCCCCCACGACGCCCCCCAACAGCTGCAGCTACAATCCACCACCCCCACCTCCCCAACCTCTAGAGGGGCCTTGGCACCTCCAACCCCCACCCTGAAGTTCCCCCCCACCAGCCCCCTACCCACGCCGGGGACGGCTCTTTCCATCCAGGAGAGGGACGTCAACAAACTCTTCAGGAGACAGAACCCCCGGAAAGCTGCTGGACCGGATTCTGTCTCACCAGCCAGCCTGAAGCACTGCGCTGATCAGCTGTCTCCAGTCTTCACAGACATTTTTAACACCTCACTGGAGACATGTCATGTGCCAGCCTGCTTCAAGTCCTCCACCATCGTCCCTGTTCCCAAGAAGCCAAGGACCACAGGTCTTAATGACTTCAGACCCGTCGCCCTGACCTCTGTGGTGATGAAGTCCTTTGAGCGCCTTGTGCTCTCACACCTAAAAGACATCACCGACCCCCTCCTGGACCCCCTGCAGTTTGCCTACAGAGCCAACAGGTCTGTAGACGATGCAGTCAACCTAGCCCTTCACTTCATCCTCCAGCACCCACAGGAACCTATGCCAGGATCCTGTTTGTGGATTTCAGCTCTGCCTTCAACACCATCGTCCCAGTTCTGCTCCAGGAGAAACTCTCCCAGCTGAGTGTGCCCGACTCCACCTGCAGGTGGATCACTGACTTCCTGTCTGACAGGAAGCAGCGCGTGAGGCTGGGGAAGCACGTCTCTGACTCCCTGACCATCAGCACCGGTTCCCCCCAAGGCTGTGTTCTCTCTCCTCTGCTCTTCTCCCTGTACACCAACAGCTGCACCTCCAGTCACCAGTCTGTCAAGCTTCTGAAGTTTGCGGACGACACCACCCTTATCGGACTCATCTCTGATGGTGACGAGTCCGCGTACAGAGGGGAGGTGGACCATCTGTTGGACTGGTGCAGCCAGAACAACCTTGAGCTCAACGCTCTAAAGACAGTGGAGATGGTTGTGGACGTCATGCAGAACCCAGCCCCACCTGCCCCCATCACCCTCTGTGAATCCACAATTGACACTGTGGAATCTTTCTGCTTCCTGGGAACCATCATCTCCCAGGATCTCAAGTGGGAGCCAAACATCAGCTCCCTCATCAAGAAAGCCCAGCAGAGGATGTTCTTCTACACAGCCATCATTGAGTCCATCCTCACCTCCTCCATCACCATCTGGTACGCCGCTGCTACAGCCAAGGATAAGGGCAGGCTGCAGCGTGTCATTCGGTCTGCTGAGAAGGTGATTGGCTGCAGTCTACTGTCGCTCCAGGAACTGTACACCTCCAGGACCCTGAAGCGGGCAGGGAAGATTCTGGCTGATCCCTCCCACCCCGGTCACAGACTCTTTGAGACTCTCCCCTCTGGCAGGAGGCTGCGGTCCATCCGGACCAAAACCTCACGCCACAAGAACAGTTTTTTCCCATCTGCCACCAGCCTGGTTAACAAAGCCCGGAAACCACCCTGACACTCTCCCTTTCCCCCACACCCCCCCTTTTTTGCTGACAGGACACTTGTAACTTGTAACTCTATGCGTTACATTAACGCTCAGCTTGGACTCCTGCTTTACTTGCACAATGATCACCTGCACTGTTGTATTGCTCTTGCATCTTACACTGCTCTATATTTACTCTCACTCACTTAAAACTGTGCACATATATTTATATTATATTGTAGATATGTTTATACTGTTTAATTTGTACTGTATTGCACCGACTACGCCAAAACAAATTCCTTGTATGTCCAAAAACGTACTTGGCAATAAAGCTTTTCTGATTCTGATTCAAATCCCCATTCTTCTCATATTATCAATAGAAATCACGTCACTTTCTTATAGTCTACACTTTCCAAACATGGAATAGAACAAAAGAAAATTACAGTATTGAGTAACAGAAATCTTTAGGAAGAAGAAATACCCCTGCATCTTAAGTATACTCTGATATCCAAATAAGAGGTAATGCAGCACACAGTAACACATTTCTCCATTGCATCAAGAACAAATTATGTGTGATTTAAAAAAAAGTTTGATGCTTATACACGCTAAAACAAAACTGACCCTATATTTTTGATATTGGGGTTCTAAATGATGCAAAATAAGTTGCAAGTTCGCTGCAAATTAACGATATCCATTTTTACTAATAAACAAACAAAAACAAGAAAACAAATGAAAAGTGGACAGGAAAATAAACAGCCAGATTTATTTTAAAAGCTTGTATGACATCATCATGTTGATTTCTTAATTTGTATATATATACAGTACAGACCAAAAGTTTGGACACACCTTCTCATTCAAAGAGTTGTCTTTATTTTCATGAGTATGAATATTGTAGCTTCACACTGAAGGCATCAAAACTATGAATTAACACATGTGGAATTATATACTGAACAAAAAAGTGTGAAACAACTGAAAATATGTCTTATATTCTAGGTTCTTCAAAGTAGCCACCTTTTGCTTTGATTACTGCTCCGCACACTGTTGGCATTCTGTTGATGAGCTTCAAGAGCTTCACCTGAAATGGTTTTCCAACCGTCTTGAAGGAGTTCCCAGAAATGCTTAGCACTTGTTGGCCCTTTTGCCTTCACTCTGCGGTCCAGTTCACCCCAAACCATCTCGATTGGGTTCAGGTCTGGTGACCGTGGAGGCCAGGTCATCTGGCGCAGCACCCCATCACTCTCCTTCTTGGTCAAATAGCCCTTACACAACCTGGAGGTGTGTTTGGGGTCATTGTCCTGTTGAAAAATAAATGATGGTCCAACTAAACGCAAACTGGATGGAATAGCATGCTGCTGCAAGATGCTGTGGTAGCCATGCTGGTTCAGTTCAATTTTGAATAAATCCCTAACAGTGTCACCAGCAAAGCACCCCCACACCACCACACCTCCTCCTCCATGCTTCACGGTGGGAACCAGGCATGTAGAGTCCATCTGTTCACCGCACAAAGACACGGTGGTTGGAACCAAAGATCTCAAACTTGGACTCATCAGACCAAAGCACAGATTTCCACTGGTCTAATGTCCTTTCCTTGTGTTCTTTAGCCCAAACAAGTCTCTTCTGCTTATTGCCTGTCCTCAGCAGTGGTTTCCTAGCAGCTATTTTACCATGAAGGCCTGATTCACACAGTCTCCTCTGGTATGTCACCCATAATGTTGTGTGCATTTCAATATTTTGAGCAAAACTGTGCTCTTACCCTGCTAATTGAACCTTCACACTCTGCTCTTACTGGTGCAATGTGCAATCAATGAAGACTGGTTGCCAGGCTGGTCCAATTTAGCCATGAAACTTCCCACACTAAAATGACAGGTGTTTCAGTTTCATTGCCTAACCCCTGTGTGTATATGTATATATATATATATATATATATTTATTTATTTATTTTTTTTTTTCTTCTTCTTCTTCTTCTTCTTCTTATTCCTCATAACAACCATCGGTGGAAGGCTGGTGCTAAAAATAGCAGGCGTCAAAGCGCTGGGACATATATGTCCATGAAGTGTGCAGAGAACATTCCCCAGATAACAGTAGATGGCTCACAGTTTACAGCCTTGTGTGAACAGGGTAAGGGGCTCACGCCTGATGAAGCTCACCCTAGGTGCTGGTGCTTACCTGTGGATACTTGAAACACTTCCAAGACGTAGAATATGTTGGGTCAAAAAGGGGACTTTTTGCTTGACACGTTACAGTGGAAAAAACCTTTATTGCTTTAACCTAGAGGCCAGCAGCTGCGTGAGAAGGATGTCCACTGTAGCTGCAGCCCTGTGACTGGCCATCAGTTGTAGTAGCTTTACTTTACATTGCGTTGGAAAATTATTCAGAACTATTGAACCTTTCCACTTTGACACATTGCAATCACAAACTTCAATGTATTTTATTGGAATTACATGTGAATATATGTGATAGACCATGTTAAGTAGCACATCATTATGTGTTTTTTTTTTTTTTTACAAATAAAGATCTGAGAAGTGAAGCATGCATTGCAACTCAGCCCCTTTTACCTTGATACACCTAAATAAAACCCTGCACAACATGTTGACTTGAGAAATCATGCAATGAGTCAATAGAGTGCACCCGTGTGTAAATTATTCTCAGTATAAATACAGCTGTTCTTTGAAGGCTTATGAAGAAAAACTGACAGTTGCAGCATTATGCGGTGGTAATTATTTTGTCCTGCAGAGACACAAAAACTGAACAGAATTGAGGGAAAGACAGATGGAGCTCAATACAAGGCTATACTGAAGGAAAACCTGTTTGACGCTGCGAAGAGACTGGGGAAGACCAAGAAAACTAATCTAATTGAGAAATTGGTTAATAATATAAATTCCTGTTCACAGACATTATCTTATCAGTCTGACCGAGCTTCACCTATTTCACAATAGGGAACTGGGCAAATATTTCAGTCTGGAAAACACATACCACCAAAAGACTTGTAGGTGTGACTGCAGCAAAAAATGATTTGATACTGTCACATATTGACAAAGTGACCCTGGGGGTTAAATACAAATGCATGCTAAAATTTAAAAGCATTACTTTAGTGAAAACAAAGCTGAAAACAATGTATTTTCTTCAACTTTACAATTATGTACTTCTTTGTGTGGATCTTTTGCTACAAAATTCCAATGAAACACATGAAAGTTTGTGGTAGTAACATGTAGAAAGATCGAGGGGTTTGAATACTTTCCAAGGCAAAAAGTGTCTAAATTAAACTGTTTCATTCTTAGTCAACTGAGACTTGCAAAAGTCTACTTCTGCATTTCTTGTCGCTAACGTGCTTCAGTATTTCTGCTTTTTTCTGTGTATTAAAGGGAACTTAACAGCAGTTCCACATTTTATTTAAAAACATTTACAAAATATATGCTTAAAAAGATGTTTAAATCACACAGTATGAATACAATATACGCTGAAAAACCCCAAGTCCAGGAAATCCTAACTTTCATAACAAGCCTTTCCCAGATGATGATGAATAGAAGCCCTATTTCAACTGAATGAAGTCATCATCGTCGTGTGTTTCGTTCATGTGCTTGATGAACTTGGCCCTTCTCTGCTTGCTGTGGTAGGGAGGAAAGAGAAAAAAACATAAAGAGTGTGTGTGTGTGGGGGGGGGGGGTCATCTCTCCAGACCTTTTATGGAGCTCTCCAGTGGAGGGCTAAGAGAGCTGGCCCACTTTCCCATCAGAGCTTCCCAGCCCCATCTTCTCTTCTCTCCCTCGGGGACCCTGGAACATAACGTGTATGAGCAGAAGGTTTCAGCATGATAGGAAACACAATACAGATGGACTTCAAGGTTTAACAGCTACACTGATGAAGGAAAAGAGTGGTGATGCAGAATATGAGCAGGCATGACACTGCTTGATCTAACATCTAACAAGAAATCACCAGTTGTAACTTTAGTTTATCATCACTGTTTGACTTTTAATTGTATCCATGCACACTGTTCAAAGCAGGCTTGAGTTTTGTCTTCCAGATCCTATTTGAGAGCGGAGGAGGGACGAAAAAGAAGATGAAGATAAGGCAGGCTTTGGTGCAGCGGTGACCCTGTAGATGTCACCCAGAGCCCACGCCGTTCCAGTCCTCACCCCACTGCCATGCCTCATACATGAACCCTGACCAGAGTCGTCCCACGCCCACAGACGAACACTCGCTCTGAAAGGGCAAGACGGAGAAAATTACGTAGAGGAGGGGTGTCATGGAACAAGAGAAGAAGGATGATGAAGCAGATTATGTGGGCGAGCAAAGTGTGTGTTTATTTCAAAAAAAGAGAGAAAGAGATGGATAGAGTGGAAGTACCGGTGCACATGAGACAGCATGAATGAGAAATAAAAAGGTTGTTATGTTGGCAGGTTTTGCCCTGCTCTGCTGCCAGATCAGCTGCATGAATTCAGCTTTTCAAGAGCAGCTTTGAGACCATCATCTTGCTCCTTATACAAAAAGCCTCTCTGAAATACACAGAGGGGCTTTTAAAGCAGCCGGAATAAATGGAGTTTGTTGTTACTGTTGGAGTTGTTTGTAGGTTTTCAGCATAGATCATTCTAAATCACAACAACTGAGCATCTGTTATTTAATATTTATTTTATTCTCACAAAACTGGAGCTATTTCTAAAATATGCAAATATATTTATATTTGGTAATAGAAAAGCTATTATTACACATCTGGTAAAGAAATGAATTCATGGGTTTCTATGCAGTATGGATAATTCTGCAAAAATGTCTTGTGTGCATACCTTTGAACTAAAACTTTGTTGAGGCAGCTTTTGATCTGGCTACAGTAGTCTATTTGAGTTGACCTGCGTCAGCTATAATAAATTTCCATAGAAAAACATAACACTGTCTGAAATGAAATCAGACTAAACTTTTCCTGTTTTAGGTCAGTTAGGATCACCAAAAATAGTTCTACGTATATATGCTAAATGCCAGAATAACGAGGGGATTTTTTAAAGAATATTTTCTTTCTTCAAATCCAAAAGGTAACATTTTAAGTCTTTAAAAAAAGTTTTAAAACTTTGCAAGCTGCCTTGATCACATGCACCTTTTCAGCCATGTTCTATGGGACAGAGATAATGGCTTTTTCATAGCCTCTAAACAACATTAATTTTGTTGTCCTTAGGCAACTTTGTAACGAATTTGGCGTTTAGGTTCATTGTGCTGTTTAAACACTCGTGTGGTTATATTTCTACATATGTTCTTTCCTCATGATGCCATCTAATTTGTGAAGTGCACCAGTCCCTCCTGTAGCAAAACAACCAAACATGAAGCAACCTCATCCTTTTTCCTCCAACTGTAACAATTGACATTACAGCCAAACACTTTAATTTTAGTTTGATCAAACCATGTGATATATCTACAGAAATAAAAAATGTCTGCATTTTTAAATTGTGTTCTGGCTTAATTATGTTGATTTTTGAGTAATGGCATCTTCCCCTCTTAGTGGTTGTAATGACGGTCTTCATTACTTATATTGACACACATTTAAAATGTTGATTCATTCTGAATATTACATTAAATGAAATAATTAGACAATGACAAACAGATTAAAGTATTTTATTGTTACTGTTTTTGGTTGTATACTGACGACTTATTATGGGCTGGCAGTGATGAATGGCTGTCCTATGAACAAAAACAATTAAATGGATAACAAGTTTCTATCCATTTATCCATTTAATCCAGTTGTGCAGATGACTTACCTCTCTGACTTACCTCCCTCAGGTTGGGTTTAATGTCAGACAGTAAAGAAAAAAAGGTTATGTGTTTCTTTATATTTGATTCAACCTGTATGTCGGCACTTTAAGTCAAGCACTGTTATCTAGGTAAACCTCTCATGCTGGTAGAAGAGGCTGCAGAACTTGGCCATTACCTGACATTCACACTCCAAAAGACCTCATGGAAGCTGACAGACCGCATGACAGCTGCACGGCCTATTGCTATGCGACAAATGTGAGCTAAAATAGCAAATTAATGAAACAGGCTCAAGCCCAGACCAGGGCTTAACAGCAGGCCGAATAAGTGCTATGAACTGTCAACCTGTCCAATAGACATGAATATAAACTCCTGCCATGGCATAATCAAGCATTGTGGTCTCCCTCAAATATATGAAAACTCTACATTTGTCCTGTAATAGTGCACCATGTTTAGTAGAGGGTCCGTCGTAATGGGGTGATGCTAAACACTCAGGTTTTAAACTACAGAAAAATCCAACTGATTCAAATTCATCTACTAAGAATCTTCCGAGCATTTCACAGTTAATTGAATAAAACCTTTTATGGATTTTCATGAAAGGATATAAAAGGTAAGATCTGCTGTCTTGAATTTCTCCTTCCTTGCAGATTTACAGCCCTTGCGTCTGTTTCTCAGAAAATACACTTTTCTGCCTCATGAACCCAGAACAGGTTCTCCCCTGTTGCCATGGCATCCTCACCTCTGTATACCTCACAAAACCTTCAGCTGCCTCTCCAGGCCTCACTGCCTATCGGGTTTAGCAGATCTTCTCCTTCTGCTTAGCAAAACTTCAGCTACTAGCAACCGCTTTTTCAGCTGCTGTGAGGCCTATTATGGTCAAACGAGACACTATGACTGGCCGGGAACAGCATCTCCTCCACTGTAAATCTAAAAGCGTTGCCTCATGCTCAGGGTGCTGTGACAAGACAAGGTCCAGGGGTCACGCCTCCAGGTGATGTGTTTCCATAAGGCCGTGGAAAGGAAATGCACATATATGGTTCGCTCTTTATTTATTGCCAGCTCTTTCACTGGATGAGAGGAGACTTTCTCCTTTTGCAAGCTCTGCAGGTCTTGTAAAGCAGCAAACCCTGGTATCTATATGGGATCTCAGTCACAGATCTTTTCAAAATACAACAATTTTTATCGACTGTATACATAAAGGATAGCCGGGAATAATGAACGTGTAGCTTTCAGCCTGTGTAATAATTAAACTTCAACTACTCAAAACCTGTAATCTCACAATGTAAATAGCAGAGAGCTCTGGACACTGTACAGATGAAGTTGACAGCTGGTAAGAGAAAAGGACTGTATGTTTTAGCAGGCTGCCAAACACTGTAGGAAGTCAGGATGATACAGCAGCCTTAGCATGCCCTCCAAACAGACAGAGATGATGGTGGCGGAACTGTGGCGGGACTGGTCCCCCACAGTTTTATGTGGAAGCTTATCAACCGTAACTGGGTCCTCAGTCAGTGTTTCTTCCGTCTGTCTGACTCTTGTATAGATATTGGTATTCTCAGCCCAAAGTTACATCCTTTACGTTTATCTATTGGCTTGTAAACCTTCATGCATAAACTGAAACTGGGACATAGCAAAAACAAATGGGAAGGTTCAAGAAAAGAGCAGATGGGATCCTCTTTATGATCACCCAACAAAGCAAGAGACTCACTTTCTTTCTAAGGTTGTTTTAACAGAAAGGATTTGCTTTTGCTGTTATATATGAAGCATTTCTGTCCAAACAACTTTGGAAAGGAAGCTCAGTCTAATGTCAAACCCATTAGAAATGCAGCTTTTGTCCTGACCATGAATCAGTGGACTAGATCCACCAGATCTTGGTGGTAGTGAAAAAGTTTATCCGGTCCACATGTGTTTGTTTTAAGATCTGGGTAAGGTTTTTGACCATGTTCCCTCAGGCATCTTGAGAACGGTGCCATCAGTTTTGGGTGCAGTTTTAAGGGATGTTAGGCCAAAGTATTCTTGCAGCAATGAGACTCTGCCAGGGCTGCCTGTTGTCACCAGTCCTGTCTGTGGTGCTCATGGGAGCTGGAGCACCCTGAGCTGATAAAGTGTTTCTTGAGACAGGTCTGGAGTTATATATTGTAATTCATCCCTCGCTTTAACCATGTTCTCGCACAGACCAGTGTGCATGCTGTCAGCCCTGGGTCTCTCACATTACCCATTTACATTTTCCGGAAAAGACCAAGCACAAAGGAACATGGTGGGCCCTCACATCCTTGGCCATCAACATCAGGACCGACTCTCCTCAGGGCTGCGTACTGAGCCCACTGCGCTTCACTCTGTGCACACACAACTATGGCATGGCCCACCATATCGACACCAGCATCAAATTTGCAAATTATACAACTTGGGTGGGGCTCATGTCTCACGGAGATGATTCCACCTGCAGCAACAATGTGGAGCAGCTGACAGCGTGGTGCACAGATAACAACCTGCTTCTGAACACAACCAACACCACAGTTTTGAATTCAGGAAAAAGAACAAGGGCACCCAACCAGTATTTAACAAAGGGGACTATTTGGAGAGGATGTCGATCTTCCATTTCCTGGGAATCCACATCATTAAAGGCCAAACTTAGGGTGTAAACACAGCAGAGCTTGTGAAAAAAGTCCAGCAGGTACTCCAGTAATGTAATATCCCTTAAAAATTGTTGGTTTCTTCTCCTCTGTTCAGAACATCATCTGTTATTTCCTCTGTATGTGGTTTTTTTTAAAGGCATTGTAAAAACTGCCCAGGGGATCATCAGCTGTCCTTTGCCCTCTCTTGAAGAACTGCATTGCTCCTGCAGCATCTGAAATCCAAATCATTTCAAAACACTCTTCACACCATAGTGAAAACCTGATCCAACTGCTACCATCAGGGAGGTGATACTAGAGCATTAAAGTGAGAACATACAGACTAAAATGTCACCTAAAATTCTGTATTTTATGTGCTATAATTAAAGTGCTGAATGACTTTTTCACTTATTTTTTTATTTGTAAAACACCATATGGGTATAACTTAATTGTGTTATACTTGTTACAGTGACAAAGATATTTTATGCTATTCTTTAAGTCATGGAAAGACTTTGAAACTCAGACATTTCATTAAAGCTTTACTATTGAGTGTATTATCGCAATAAATCCATAATTTATAGTAATATACTATGACTTTTATATATAACTATGCTTTTTCAATAAATCACAATCAAACCTATGTAAATTTGGGAATATACAGTTGAAACCAGATATTTACATACACTCTTTTAAGAGATAGAGACTATCTGAAATTTTTTCAAACTAAACATTTCCTGTTTCATGTCACAATTAGTTTTTGCTAAATGCAAGAACATTAAGAGAGATTTTGTTAAAGATATTTGTATTACTAAAGTCAGAAGTTTACATACACTACCTTTACTATGAGTTTACACAGAATAGATTTGGGTGGATATTTAATTTGTTATGAGTTATATAAAGAGACATCAAAGGAAAACAATTAGGGTCCTGGAAATTTAGCTGAAACTTTAGTCAGTAAATGCACTACATACCCAATCTGCATGTTTAAATAGTAATCAAAAATAAGTAGGACAGTTATTGGTTGCCGATTTTATAAAAAAGACACTTAATCCTTGTTCTTCTAATAACATATTACATATACATATTACATATTATATATTATATAATTTTTTATCACTGTATGTCTGCACCAACTTGCCATTTCTTGTGAAAAAAGTCAAATTTATCCCAGGCGCTATGTTTACTTGTTAAATTATTGCAGAAATCAACAAATATACCATTTTAATTTGCTTTTCTCCTTACAATAATAATTTATTTTCATAGGGTGTGTGGTTTATAGGTGTCCCTGATATCCATGAGGTAAGCTGAGAAAATAGATGTCATGTTTGAGTCAACGCTAATAGGAAAGATTGATCCTCCCTGTTTCAGTGCCCCCTTGTGGCAAAAATAACAACAACCAAATGAAAAATAGTGTTTTAAATCTTCAAAGTAAACGATTTCGTCATAACAGAGCTGTCCCAGTGTAAAAGCAAACTAAGCTGCTGCTTAGGATCCCCAACACCTCAGGGGCCTCCCATAAATGATTGAATTTTAACACCATAAATCAAAATTTTAAGACCATAGATCTAAATAATTTATGTTTGGTTTATTAATAAGACAATAATATTAGGTTTGATTTAACGATTTCAGGATAGATTAAATAACTTGCTTAAAATTTAAGATTTAATAAAATTGGCAACTTTTCTTTATAATCCTTTGTTCTGGTAAGATTGTTACAATCTGATGTTACAAGTTTATTATTTTCTTTGTATTTAAGCTTGGCTAATTCACAAATACATCTGAGCGAATAATAACCAATTATCCATAATTGCTTTTGCGCTCAGCCAATTAAACATAACAACTTCTCTCAGATTCCACCAAATCTGTTAATGATGGTGATGTTCCTAACAGGAAGAGGGGCCATGCTTCATAGGCTTAAGCTTGATTCACATAAAGTCACAGAAAGAAAGAAAGAAAGAAAGAAAGAAAGAAAGCTTGGTACTGAACTTACTCTAAAGCAAATTAAAAAAAACACACATATAGCATCAGGAAAGCGCAAGAATTGAAACAGAAAGCTTTTAAAATCATTACCCATCCAGTGGAGACAACTCTAGGAGAAGAGCACAGTCTTTGACAATAAAAGAAGCCAGGTGTTTGTTCACCCGTGGCTGAGACCATAAACACCACTATCACCACAGTAAATGTCAGACATAGGTAGGTAAAGTACAAATGACTCACTTATCTGCATACAGATTCCCAAGATGCTGTCCAGCCCAACCAACCCACCTCTCCCAACTATACAATTGTCCTGTTAGACTGAAAAATACTTTTTTGCTATTAGTTTGGAGCCATAGAACATATTTTAAGAGAACTAACATATTAGACATATGCCACTATCACATCAATCCAATTTAGAGCAATCTTTACATATTACCTACTTATATTTTTATACCATGAGATACATAATAATAAAAGTTTGATGTCATCCCTACAGGGGCTCTTTCAAACATTGTCCAAGATTGTTGTCAGATCAAAAGCTTTGTCTCATATATTTAGCCTTGTATTTTTCCTTATTTAAACTTTCACGTTCCTCACCCACAGCATCTCACCCCGAGTAGAAGTGATTCCTGCGATCACTGAGGTTGTGCCTCACACAAGCTTAAAATATAAAAGAAAAACAAAAGAAAAACTTATTTTGAGAGGAATCGTTGGTAACTAATGACGATTAATTTTTGCACAGTAAATGTACTGTTTTCAAAATATCTTGTGTCAACCTTGTGACCTACCGTAATTAAAAAAATTAAAATTAAAAATAAAATAATGAAAAACAGTACAATAAAATTTATTATACTAGTGATTGTGTATTTATTTGTTTCATTTCTTTATTAATATTATCAAGAAAGATTATATTTGTTTTGTTTTTGACTAAATACTACAAAATAACGGTGACGCAGTTGGTAGCACTGTTGCTTTGCAGCAAGAAGGTCCTGGGTTCGACTCCCGGCTGGGGGTCTTTCTGCATGGAGTTTGCATGTTCCCCTTTGTGCATGCATGGGTTCTCTCCAGGTACTCCAGCTTCCTCCCACAGTCCAAAAACATGACTGTTAGTTTAATTGGTTTCTGTAAATTGTCCTTAGGTGTGAATGAAATGATAATAATAAACATAAAAATAATAATATATAATAATATATTCAAATGAATTGGGATAGGTCCTAGGGATTAGTAATTGCAGACAGACATTGGCTGTGGACTTCAAAGTCAAACATTTCTAAAATATTTGGAAAATAATTGCCATTATAAAGAACATTTCCATTTACTCATTTGTCCTTTGTTCCGTAACTTGATGTGTCCTTCATGTCTAGGTCGATTTTCTTTGGGAGCTTCAGTTTTATTTCACTATATTCTAAACTTTGCTATTTCTAAAGAATACATTCAGCGATCTGTATCTACCTACCTGTGCCTGTTTGGCATCGCGCACACAGCCTCTTTTATTCCCATAGAAAACTAAATGTTGAATCCAACCTTCCTAGAATCCTATTGATTAAAGTGTATATATATATACTTTAATCAAGTGTATATATATATATAAATGTATATATATATATATATATATATATATATATATATACATTTATATATATATATATATATATATAAATGTATATATATATATATATATATATATATATATATATATATACATTTATATATAGATATACATGCAGTACAGACCAAAAGAGTTGTCTTTATTTTCATGACTATGAATATTGTAGCTTCACACTGAAGGCATCCAAACTACGAAATAACACATGTGGAATTATATACTGAACTAAAAAGTGTGAAACAACTGAAAATATATCTTATATTCTAGGTTCTTTAAAGTAAGGTAAGGTAAGGTAAGTTTATTTATATAGAGTTTTTCAGTAACGAGACACTCAAAGCACTGTACATACAATTACAATACAATCACAAAGCAAATAAACACTGATACAGACACAGAAAAGCAAATTTAATGATAAAATCAAACAACAGAGGTAATTTAAAAAAGTAAAATAAAATAAAATAAAGAGAATAGAATGATGGACAAGAAAATGAATGGAAAATTGGACTGAAAACACAACTAATCATGCCTAAATAGCACAGTCAAAGGCTACTCTAAACAAATACGTTTTTAATCTTGATTTAAAGCAATTTAGGGTTTTGGCACTTTTACAGTTTTCTGGCAGTATATTCCAGATTAGTGGAGCATAAGAACTAAAAGCTGCTTCTCCATGTTTGGTTCTGGTTCTGGGTATGCAGAGTAGATTTGAGCCAGAAGACCTGAGAGGTCTGGGTGGTTGATACACTGACAAAAAGTCTGTAATGTATTTTGGTGCTAAGCTATTCAGTGATTTATAGACTAACAGAAGTATTTTAAAGTCTATTCTCTGAGCTACAGGGAGCCAGTGTAGGGACTTTAGAACCGGGGTGATGTGCTCCACTTTCTTAGTTCTAGTGAGGACGCGGGCAGCAGCGTTCTGGATCAACTGCAGCTGTCTGATCGACTTTTTAGGCAGACCTGTGAAGACACCGTTGCAGTAATCAATTCTACTAAAGATGAACACATGAATTAGTTTTTCAAGGTCCTGCTGAGACATTAGTCCTTTAATCCTGGAGATGTTCTTCAGGTGATAGAAGGCCGACCTTGTTACTACCTTTATGTGCCTCTGAAGGTTCAGGTCTGAGTCCATCACTACACCCAGGTTTCGAGCCTGACTGGTGGATTCTAGCTGTATTAACTGAAGCTGTGTGCTAACTTTTAAACGCTCTTCCTTTGGTCCAAAGATTATTACTTCAGTTTTGTTTTGATTCAGCTGAAGAAAATGTTGGCCCATCCATGCATTGATTTCTTCTAAGCATTTACCCAGCGCTTGAATGGGTTCATGGTCACCTGGTGACATCATAACGTATAGCTGTGTGTCATCTGCATAGTTATGATAACTTACGTTGTTGTTTATTAAAATCTGAGTTAGGGGGAGCATGTAGATATTGAATAGGAGGGGCCCTAAGATGGACCCTTGGGGAACGCCACATGTGATTTTTGTGCTCTCTGATGTAAAGTTACCTACTGACACAAAAAAGTCCTTGTCCTTCAAGTAGGATTTAAACCAATTGAGTGCTTTACCAGAAAGGCCGACCCAGTTTTCCAGGCGTTCTAATAAAATGGAGTGATCAACAGTATCGAATGCTGCACTAAGGTCCAATAATACCAGCACTGTGGTTCTTCCACAGTCTGCATTTATACGGATGTCACTGAACACCTTGACAAGAGCAGTCTCTGTACTGTGGTGAGCAGGAAGCCTGACTGGAAGACATCGAAGCAGTTGGTCATTGTTAGGAAGTTGTTTAACTGTTGAAACACAGCTTTTTCAATAATCTTACTGATGAAGGGGAGGTTTGATATAGGCCTGTAGTTCTGCAGTAGCAGCTTGTCCAAGTTGCTCTTTTTCAATAGAGATTTGATAATTGCTGTTTTCAGGGCCTGGGAGAAAACACCTGACAAAAGGGACGTGTTTATTATTTGTGTTAAATCAGATGTTATTACAGGCAAAGCTTTCTTAAGGAAAGCTGTGGGTAAAACATCGAGACAGCAGGAAGAAGAGCTTAGTTGCTGTACGATTTCTTCTAAGATTTTGCAGTTTATTTGGTGAAATTGGGAAATTTTGTCAAAATCGGTTCTAGTTGGCGACAACATTTGTACTGGAGTTGATGTGGATGTTCTGACTGCCTCTCTGATCTTTTGGGTTTTTTCAGTAAAGAATTTAGCAAATTCATTGCAGGCCCTGGTAGAGTGGAGTTCAGATGCTACAGTTACAGGAGGGTTTGTTAACCTGTCGACCGTGGCAAATAATGCACGAGCATTGTTTATGTTTTTGCTGATGATCTCAGAAAAGAAAGATTCCCTTGCATTTTTCAGTTGTATGTTATATCTGTATAGTCTCTCTTTATAGATAATATAGTGAACCTGGAGTCCAGTCTTTCTCCACCTGCGTTCAGTTTTTCAACACTCCTTTTTTTCACTTCTGACTGGTGGAGCACATCTCCACGGAAACATTTTCTTCCTAGAAACGACTTTCACGTTAATTGGAGCAACTGAATCAATGATGTCCGAGATTTTAGAATGAAAGTTATCTACCAGCTCATCTACAGTGTTACAGGGCAAAGTGGAGGTAGAAGAGTAAATCTGGTTAAAGGTTTCAGCAGCACCGTCCTTAAAGATGCGTTTTCTTATCATGTCTCTTTGGCAAACTGAGTCATATAAGATGATGCTTTCAAAAATAACAGAAAAGTGGTCAGATAGAGCAACATCAGTTACAGACACCTTGGAAATGTTTAGACCTTTAGTGATGATCAAGTCCAAAATATGTCCCTGTTTGTGCGTTTGTTGTTTAACATGTTGAGTCAAACCAACATTTCTAAGTGTGTCACATAGATCTATTGTACTTCTGTCTTCAGGATTGTCCATGTGAATGTTGAAGTCTCCCAGAATAATTAAACAGTCATAATCAACACATATCACAGATAAAAGCTCATTAAAATCACTGAAAAAGTTTGTTTTGGACTTAGGAGGCCTGTAAATATTCAAGAACATGGTTTGGACCGGGCTCTTTACCCGCAGAGCCAGATATTCAAAAGAGTCAAATTTGCCCAGAAATACTTTTTTACTCTTTAATAAATCTTTAAACAAAGTGGCCCCCCCTCCACCTTTTCTTTGCTGTCTGCTCTCAAAAAGAAAATTGTAGTTCGGAGGCGTCGCCTCTATCAGAATGGGAGCTTCATTAAATTCATGTAACCATATTTCTGTTAAAAACAGAACATCAAGATCGTGGTCAGTAATGAAGTCATTGATTAAAAATGATTTTCCTGACAGAGATCTAATGTTCAGTAAAGCCAGTTTATATGAATTAGTTGCTGATATTAACTCTATGTCTGGTTGTACCTGACAGTTTATGGCTTTTGTTGATTGTTTATTACTGTCTCTTATCCTTTTGGCTTTGCTCTTTCTGTCACATATAAGCACAGAGATTTTACAACTATCTCCTATTAGGGACCCAAGTTTTTCCTGGACATGCTCATTTCTGATAGAGTTACCACTGGGGCCCAGACTGTATCACAGAGAAGTGATTTGAAGATCCTGATTAGGAGGAGATAGATTAGGAGGTGGTGGAGGTTTGCGGCATTTGGAAGATGTTGGTTTAGTAGCAGGGCCTCGGCCACGGGGGGTGTTGAATGGAGAAGATGTCAGAGCCATTTGGGTCCCGATTTTAAGAGCTCCTTTCATGTTATCAGAATCCAGTAAAGCAAAAAGCGAGCTCAGTGGGGAGATGGGAGAGTTCTGTGCGGTCTGGGTCGGGGTCTGGGGTGAGGGGGGTATAACGGGGGGGGGGTCCACTTCTCCTGTGGATTTCAACGGGGAGACCTTTTGTGATGACCTCTCCTTCTCAGCCAACTGGCTGATTGTTTCTGCTGGAGCTGTTGGAGGCAGCGTTATCATTGTTGTTGATACTTCATGCTCTCTGCTGAAGGTCAAAGCTGCTTGTGGATTATTTACTGAATAGAAGAGATTAGATGTGAGACGTCTGGCTCCTGGCTTGTTCAAACAGAAACCATCTTGCTTAAAGAGTTGTCTTTTTTCCCAAAAAATATTAAAGTTGTCGATGAAGTTCACAGGTGTGGTGGCACATGTTTTTTTCAACCACTTATTAATCATCAGAAGTGTGGAAAATACCTCATCTCCACAGAAAATCGGTGCAAAGGGTCCGCTGATAAACACCTTGATATTGAGACCTCCAACAATATTCAGAAGACGAGTGAAATCCTCCTTCAGTCTTTCTGATTTTTTAGCCACGTCATCCATGGGTCCACAGTGTATACTAAGGTTTTCTAGAGACGGGCGCTTTTCTGTGATTGCAAGAATATTCTCTGAGATATCGGAGACCACGTTACTGGTACTAATCATAACTTCTGTGTTTTTCTTGTTGCAGAAGTTTTTAATCCCATCCACAGCTGTGTTGCCCACTATTTGGGTTCTTGGTCTGGTGGGGTACTTTTTCTCTGGCAATTTAGGAGAAGACTGTTTAGAATGAAGGTTGTTCTCAAACCTTTTATTGTTCTCAGAAGATGGATAGTTTTCCTGGTTTTCATTCTGTATTGGGACAAATCTGTTTTGGAGGAAAACTCCATTATTTCCAGCTGTCTCACTCCTATCAGTTGTTGTGACAGCAGCTCGCTGTCAAAGTCTCCTTTTTCCAGGAGAAACGGGGGCATTTCTCTGTAATTTTGGCCATTCTAATTTATTTAATTGCTGAGATCTTCCAGTGAGTCGTCCACCTTGATTTTTTGGGTATGCCCCTAAAACATGCCAGGGGGGGTCTGCTGGTAGGTTTATTCTCAGTGTTCTGATTACCGGCTGAGTCGTTAAGCTAGCTGTCACAGTTTGGGATCACAGGCAGAGATGAATCATCGTTGTACCCCATATTCACCTCCACATTCACTTCTAGTCGATGGATTTTCATCTCCAAAACAGCCAATTTCTGTAAAAGTTTGTCGAAGTCCTCTGTGGTGAAGGGAGGCATTTTGTGCTGATTAGCTGGCGTCAACTTGTCCTGCTTTCGAGTTCGATTATAAAAACATCAAACTCCTATAAAAAAAAATAAAAACACAAAATATTAATAATAATCCTTGGGAGTCGCTGGTAAGAAGATGTTTTAGTCCAATATTTCAGTAATTCTGGCTAAGAGGTAAAAAGTTAGGAGTAAAAGAATGCAAGCAAGCAGGGAGCTTAGGAGAAAAGCGTTTGAGCAGGCAGAGAGGCGGAAGGCGGAAAGTAGCCAACTTTTGCTTTGATTACTGTGCCGCACACTCTTGGCATTCTGTTGATGAACTTCAAGAGGGAGTCACCTGAAATGGTTTTCAGGTTTCACAGGTGACCCAAACACACCTCAGGCTGTGTAAGGGCTATTTGACCAAGAAGGAGAGTGATGGGGTGCTGCGCCAGATGACCTGGCCTCCACAGTCACCGGACCTGAACCCAATCGAGATGGTTTGGGGTGAGCTGGACCGCAGAGTGAAGACAAAAGGGCCAACAAGTGCTAAGCATCTCTGGGAACTCCTTCAACACTGTTGGAAAACCATTTCAGGTGACTACCTCTTGAAGCTCATCAACAGAATGCCAAGAGTGTACGGAGCAGTAATCAAAGCAAAAGGTGGCTACTTTGAAGAACCTAGAATATAAGACATATTTTCAGTTGTTTCACACTTTTTTGTTCAGTATATAATTCCACATGTGTTAATTCATAGTTTTGATGCCTTCAATGTGAAGCTGCAATATTCATAGTCATGAAGATAAAGACAACTCTTTGAATGAGAAGGTGTGTCCAAACCTTTGGTCTGTACTGTATATATTCCATTTTTAGACAGAAGTTGAAATTTCCACAGTTGTACTGGAAAATATGAACATAAAGTTATTTTCTTCAAAATTCCAGTTACCAAAGTTGGATGTTTTTCACCAATCCTTACCTCAGAATCCAATATGTCTGCTTTGCACATAAAAACATTGTAAAAAGAAAACAGTTTTAATGACATTTTGGGGGGGTTTTATCTTAGGAAATCTTAAATTTTGCTGTGTGTTTGAAAGTACAAAATGCAGAGAAGACCATTGTTACCAGTTTAGTCTCGTTCCTGACAATAACCGTTAGAAAAATCCCACTGGTTTTTTGTTTTTTTTTCTTCTTTTTTTGAGTGTGAAACAAGAACGCAGCACAACCAATAGTGTGCTACTGCAGTATGGCATTTGGTATTAGTACCACACCTTTTGCTTCTGTGTTTTGATTAAAGATGATGTTCAAATAGAAAACCAGGAGCAAAGTGGTGTTTTTAAACTATTTTTATGGGGTCAATGATAACTAGCTGACCTTTGATTGCACATTTTTTTAAATCTCTTTTATGCAGCTCCGCAACAGTTTAATCCTTTTTGTGCTACAAAGAATGCCAAGAGTGTGCGGAGCAGTAATCAAAGCAAAAGGTGGCTACTTTGAAGAACCTAGAATATAAGACATATTTTCAGTTGTTTCACACTTTTTAGTTCAGTATATAATTCCACATGTGTTAATTCATAGTTTTGATGCCTTCAGTGTGAAGCTACAATATTCATAGTCATGAAAATAAAGAAAACTCTTTTGGTCTGTACTGTATGTATATATATATATATATATATATATATATATATATATATATATATATATATATATATATATATATATATATATATATATATATATATATATATATATATATATATATATATATAAATGTATATATATATATATATATATATATAAATGTATATATATATATATATATATATATATAAATTTATATATATATATATATATATATATACATTTATATATATATATATATATATATATATATATATATATATATATATATATATATATATATATATATATATATATACAATCTGTGATAGCAGTAGTAGGCTCTTACGACTGAACTAAACCGAATAGAACAATCACAGAAAAGTGACGGAATTCCAAACTACGTAAAGTGAAAGAAACTGTCGTATATCTATCCCAAAGCTTCTTCAATTGTCGTGCACTAGCCCCTGATGCTCGGCGTGTGAAACCCCATCGGCCTCTTCGTACGGCACCCTAGCTGAGAACGGTGTGTAGCTCTTATTGAACCCCCCAAATTATTAAAAACATCCGAATTTGTTGCTTTTTAAAGCGGTTGTTGTGTTGTTTATGTTTCAGGAACATGCCAGCGAAAGGTCCACTACAGTCTGTCCAGGTGTTTGGACGTAAAGTAAGTATATTTGCTAAATTGTAATTCACATGTGGTGTTGCTGATACGCCGCCTCGCTAGCGGACTCGAGCTAAAGTAGCAACCCGGAGAACCGATTTAACAAATATTTGCTGTTGCCATGTGATTGTTTTGTGCTCTGATAAAACCCAAATACATCTATATACCATTCTTTTTATTTAAAACCTACTCAAAGTGCTCACTTAAAGCTCTGGCTTGGTTATCACCGGTCAGTTTAGCTGTTTTTGCTTTGCTAGTTAGCCTTGTTACACGTTACGTTATAACTTACAATTACAACGACCACCAATTAACACGCGTTGGAATGGTGATACTTGGCCTAATAAAATAAAAACGTCTTTTATAATTACTACATTTTGAAGTTCCAGGGGAAGTACAATGCGAATATACGTAACCCAAGATGTATCACTGATCAAAAAATACTAATAGACTTAGCTTGTAAAGTCAATAAAAGTGAACTGTTACAGTCATGTAATCGTGTATTCAGGGTGCCAACTTGGTTTCAAACCTTGAATGTGAAAGGGTACCATCAACTTGTAGTGCTCTGCAAAGCAGACACATGCAATTTCTTACAGTGACATTGATGTATTTCCAGTGTTGTATATTTTCTTAATAATTAGATTTTTTGCTGCCAGTATCTGATCAATACTTTCGTAAATTTGAAGGGCATGATAGCAATTTGCTATCAGATATTTGATTTATATTTAGTCAATGTGCCACTAATCAGTCGTTTGTTTTAACAGAAAACGGCCACAGCAGTCGCCCACTGCAAAAGGGGAAATGGTCTGATCAAGGTTAATGGCAGACCTCTGGAGATGGTGGAACCCGCCACACTCCAGTACAAGGTGAGAACCTCAAGAGGGGGGGTTTAAATCTCCAATTTGTTGCAGTTTGGGGCTCAATTCTGGCAGAAGAGCTCTGAAATTAGTTTGTAATAAGCATTTTTTCATGTATTAAACAGTAAAAAAAAAAAAACATAGCCTTACAGGTTTCTCTTTTATTTATCCACCAGGACACCCAAACTGGCTTATTTTAGTAAATACAGTTTCCCTTTGTACATTTGCATTAGAATTTACTATTTGTATTATTTCTAGCTTTTGGAGCCAGTGCTGTTGCTTGGGAAGGAGCGTTTTGCTGGTGTTGACATCAGAGTCAGAGTGAAGGGTGGTGGACACGTTGCGCAGATCTATGGTAAGTTTATCTTCTTTTGTTGTTGACCTCTGTCATTGTTTGCAAGTTATAAGACAATCTTTTAATAATGTTTTATGTTTTTTCTTTACAGCCATCCGTCAAGCCATCTCCAAAGCCCTGGTTGCATACTACCAGAAGTGTACGTTTTTTTCCTCCCAACACATTCATTAGCTCACAGTATTTTTTTTCACCCATGTCCTAAAATTAGAATGGGAATCAACATTTAAAAAATGGGGAATATGAAATAACATACATATGTCCTGTTGAGGAATCCTGTAGCTTGGGAAAATATCAGTTCACGGCTGAGTTCGTAGCCTGTATTATTATTGCTGTACAGATTTCAGCCGGAATCTAAACTCTCCAATCAAAATAAGGTTTTATCAACAATGTTTGAGCAGAAAAAGCTTTATGAGCAATGATGTACCATCCAGTTTTTAAAAACAAGGACTATGTAAATTAATCTGAGCACACAATCTCAGGTCTGGTATTAGGCACAGAGTGAGTAAAAGACTGTGTGCCTTTTTTGTGGATATAGTCAAGACTGAAGTTCATGTTTTAAAGTAAGATGTAAAAATGACTTTGAGGTAGAATTTAATGACAACAAAGTTAGATGTAGAGTTTGTAACCTGGAGTGTTTCTGCATTGCTGTAGATGTGGACGAGGCCTCTAAGAAGGAGATCAAAGACATCCTGATCCAGTACGACAGGACCCTGCTGGTTGCTGATCCCCGTCGTTGCGAGTCCAAGAAGTTCGGTGGACCTGGAGCTCGTGCCCGCTACCAGAAGTCCTACCGTTAAGCGCTCTGTAAATTTTCTTAATAAATTGGAGGAACACAAACATTGGAGTTTTTCTTAAAAATGAACTTTTCACTGCATTATTAAAAAGTAGGGTGGTCCAATTCAGTCCTTGTCAGTCATTGCATATTGTTTGTTAAAGAAACATATTTAGGACTTTTGTGAGCTGCATAACTATAGGTGTGTTCAAGGTTCACCACAGCCAAGTAACATAAACTTTATTTTAATGAATGTTAAGTATAATTTTAAAGGCAGAACAGGTGTCTGCCTTCCAGACCCGGACTTGAGGAACTGGTTTCATAATCAAACCCTCATATCTGAAACTAAACTCAGATCAGTTAGTTTTTTAAGACCAACACAAGGCTTCATATTTCAGAAGATATCTAAATGGCTTTCTGGCTTTGAACAGCTCATAAGTGAGACTATGATTTTTCTTTATTTTGCCTAAATAAAAAATTGGTTTTCCTGATTCAGAAACAAAAGTAGACCTTGTTAGATGTAATAAGTGGGTTTGGTCTTCTGCCTCCTAACAGGATGTCCTGAAGGTTGGTGAAATGGTTATGAAATAATTTGTTAGAAAGTGACCAGGTGTAGGTTGTGGTTCTTGGGAACCATTAACCTGCATCGTATACCCTTACAACTCATTTGACAAAAAGTAACTGGGTTTCTGCAGAGCACAATGCCATGCCGAGCAGATAATTGTATTTATGTGTCGGGACAGATGCAGCAATTTGGGCCTTTAGTAGCCAGATTAGGTTCCACAGAGTTAGGTGACATATTGACACATACATCCATGGTTCCTCACATTAGCTTTAACTGCATTCATTCATTCATCTTCTATACCGCTTATTCCATAGTGGGTCACAAGGGAGCCGGTGCCTATCTCCAGCAGTCTACTGGTGAGAGGCAGGGTAGACCCTGGACAGGTCCCCAGTCCATCGCAGGGCAATACAGAGACATACAGGACAAACAACCATGCACACACTCAGTCAAACATAAGGGCAATGTAGAAAGACCAATTTACCTAACAGTCATGTTTTTGGACTGGGAGGAAGCTGGAGTACCTTGTTGGAACCCATGCATGAGCGGGGAGAACATGCAAACTCCATGTAGAAAGACCCCCAGCCGGTTGAACACAGGACCGTCTTGCTGCAAGTCAACAGTGCTACCAACTGCGCCACCGTGCAGCCCTAGCTTTAGCTGCATCTTGGTGAATTAAAATATAATAAAAATGTAATTAAATGTTTGTTTTAATGATCATGACCTATAATGAAAAAACAAAATTCAGTTTCTCCAAAGATTTAGAATATTCCATAAAACTGATTAAGACTTTTACTCCAGTTCCATAAAATTCCCCAAATTCTTGAATGGACTTTGCTTCGCAATCCTCTTAGGTCCCAGTTATCTGTTCCTTTTGCACCTTTTAGTACCAATTTAATACCTTCTACTCAACTTTCTATGACCATGCTTGGATCCAGGGCTCTGTGAACAGCCATCATCTTTAGTGGTGACCTTTTATGGCTTTCCTTGTGGAATGCCAATAAATGCTGCACAACTGTCAAGTCAGTCTTCCCCTTGATTATTTAGGCCACACCATAACATTTCTGTGCAAAGACCCTTTCTTTTAATCAGTCTAATGTAATATTCCGATCTTCTGAGAAACTGGAATTTTGTATTTGCTGTAAGCCTTAGTCATCAAAATAAACTAAAATAAACCCCTGAAATATCTAATTTTGTTTAATTTTCTGTGACATTTTAATTGAGAGACATATATGTTCATGGCCATAGAATCTTTTGTATATATTTTTATTTTAAAATGCACACACTTAAGGAGATCATTTTCATGTGGCCAGATTTCACTGCAAAACCATAACATCTTTAAACGATCTAGCTTGTATGTATTGGATATATTTGGCTTGGACCTACTTACTTTAGGATGACCTAAAAACCTGAGCAGGTATGAAACCGGAGATGACTGCTGCACCACAGACATCCACAGAAACTGTGAGCAGAAACATCTCTCCCCTAATTAAAACTATACCAGCCTGATTTGTTGATTCACAGAAAAACAGTGAAAGTTGTGTGGCTTCATATTTATTTTGAACAAAAACAGGTTTTGACAGCACTGGGAAAATTGAATGCCGACAGATGTGGCCAGAGGTATAAAATGTTGCAGATTGAGGTCAGGGCACATACAGTCATATTTAATAAATTAGAATATTGTTGAAAAGTCCATTTATTTCAGTAACTTAATACACTAAGTGAAATATTACATAGACTATTTACACACTGATGGATTTTTCAATCCTTTATTTCTGTTAATTATGACGATTTTCTGCTAGCGAGCCTCATTGGAACATATTCTAATTTATTGAATATGACTGTATTTAGAGCAGCCAGCGGCATTTCCATTGCATAATCTTAAGATATTTTATGTGAAGTACACTAGTTTTGGAAAATGTTAATTTCTTTTTAGCAAATATTTGCAATGCAGTCATTTTGTGCAATAAAATAATTGTCCACAAAAATAGATTCCTACAATTCAAGTTTTTATATTCTTGCAGTTCCAAACATTGTATCAGCAGGGGGTGCTACATGGCAGTACAAAGAGATGCTGCGAGCTTTCGGGTGATGCACATCTGGAAGAAGTTAGAACATGTGTTCACCCGACTTAATCACCCTTTCTGAAAAAAATACTTCACACTTACCATAGAAAATATATAAAATAAAATTTTGAAAAATATAAATAAATGTATTTGTTTTGTTGATTGGGTGATTTGAATGCAGGGTAATGGAGGTACCAAAGCTTTACTGATTTCTCTTTCTATTTAAAGAGAAAATATTAGTAAAAATTGTGTTCAATGTTTCAGTCCTACAATGCTCTGTTTTTGGGTTTTTTGTTTGAGATAAGACCAGACCCTCCACTCCAAGTGGGATGGATATCATGTGGTTAAGGCAGTTTCATTATTCTGTCTTTATTTACACATTTTATTGTGGAATTAAAAAAGTAGCTGAATGAATTTCTGATTAGTCTGATTGGTTTGACACAAAATCTTCTCCTTGCTGTAATAGCAACTGATGTACAAACCCACGCCTCTGTATCACAATAACAGAAGCCTAATTAGGTGGGGTCAGGCCCAGGCATTGTTGGACCTCTCTGTCGGTCGCCTGCGTTAGCCGTTCCCACTAGGCGAGCTCCTGGGGAAGGCCCAGGCCTGTTTACGGCCCTCTAATAATCAACCCAGCAGGGAAAGCCCCACTCCCTGCTGCTACTCTTATTTACTGCTGTTTATTTTCTGCCCCTTCTCGCCTGCATCACCCCTGAAGGCCATAATGTTACACAGGGGACATTCTGCACCTGTGAAAATGGCTGTTTTCTGCTGCAGAAACCAGGGTCGGCAGCAGAAGGTAAATTAATGCAGTATACTGGAGTGCTAAAAGAAGGAAAACTGAGTCTTTGTTTTTGCACATAATTAAGTCTTTGAGTTCAAGAAATGCTTAATTTATTATAAATTTAAACATAGAACTGGAATAATCTAGTAGAAGAACTGCTCTTTAGCTTGGCAGACACGTTCTAAGATGTTACAAAACTATTAATCAGTGTTTTTATTAGGAAACAAAAAAAATCTCTTCCACACTGACATTTTACAAGACTTATACTTGGAGATAATGGATAATGTCATATAAGCTGAGCATGAAGCTCATTGAAATCTTGTTATCATATCTAAGATGTGTAACAATATAATCTATGCATATTTCACCCCGTTTTGTTGACAATTATCTAAACGGAGCTAATAATGAGCTGAAAATGATTGAGAAAATGTCTCTAGCTTTATCTCCCAACAAGAATTTATAAGACATTATACAAATCACTTATTTTTAAGGAAACTAAATTACAAGTTTAACTAGCAATATTGACCCTGCTGAGCTGTTTTGGTTCAGTGATGCCAGCTTGATTTTTGAAAGCTCTCGTTTGTACAGGATGCGGCTGAGTTGATTTATAACATATGAACGCTCAGAGTGGCTCATTTTGCTATTTTATGACCTATAGCTGGTCACTTAACTTAAACTATTGTTGCAACATACAAACTTTCTCAACCACAAGTATTATGATAGTTTTCAACTTTTACTGACCTGATACGTTCACTCAAAAATACAACGTAATAATACACACATCAGCCTTACCGCTATAATTCTTAGCTTGACGCTGTATGCAATCTGAGAATAACTAACAGCTGACTGAACCAACATCTCCAATTAAATTGAACATTAAATTAACAATGTAACATTAAATGCTTCGTTAGAATTAGAAAAAATGCTAAGGTTTAATATCTTCCCAATTTCTTCTTTAAAGAGCAGTGCTTCAAATATTTTCTAGTCCATTATTAGCAAAATGGAAGTAAACAGGCAACATGTTTTTACCTTCTTAACAAGCTGTTGTTTTGACTTTATTTCAGTTCTGAGTCACTAACAGAGATGTGATGCAGTCACATTTTCCTGGGTTTTGTCCTTTATAGCAGATCACATGCACACACACTGGAAGCTGGCACCTGCCTTTCCTCTGTTAACACCTCTGTCCCCCCAGGTCTTCTAATCCCACAAACATTGAAGTGTTAGGTCAGGATGCACTTTGTCATCACTGTTGCCCCCTTACACCTCTGCTGTAACGTCTTCATGAGCACACACTTTCATTTAACTTGTAATAGCAAACAATCACACCCATTACATCAACCTTAGCTATTAGAACAACATTTCAGTGTAATTTCTGCATGTAAAAAAATGCTCAAAGGTGCCAAGCCCTCAGCATCTAGGGACTGCAGAAGGTACTACCAAATGTGTTTTGTTTCAGGGGTTGCAGCTCAGCACAGTGACACGCTTCTGTTTAAGCTGGGAGTGTTAATGAGGGTGTTGGTGCTCATCTGCTGCCTTTAAGAGAAGCTGATCTCTTCAAAAGTGTGTGTCCTTTCTGCGGGTGCAGTTAAAGAAACCGTTGGCACTGAAACTGGACCAAACAACGTTAATCTGCACCATATATCTTCCTATTAACTTCATATTAAGTTAACAGAGAAGTAGAAGTAATTAGAAACAACAGTGATTGATTAGCCATTTTGTCTGTACGACGATTATTTCAAAATGATAAATGAAACAGCAGATGTTGCAAATGCAACTAATGGGGTTCCTTTCTAGTGTCTGTAAACTGTAGTGAGCACACATTTGTGATTTATCATCGCTAGTTGCTTCCTGGAGTCGGGGGTGGTTGCTTAGCAACTGCTCCAATTGAAGAAATATCCCTAATTTCAAATACAGTTTGCAAATGACTGTTTTTGTACTTCAGGTTTTATATTGTGAAACTAAAAAGATGCAGAGTTGTTGGTTGTGAGCTTTAGATTGCTTATTTAAAGATGCCAACAAGTTCTTAAAGCTTAAAGGATACTGAAAGGAGAGTAAAACAACTCTGATCAATACTCAGCCAGAGGAAAAAGTATAAAATGTTTAGACTTGCATTTAAAAAAGATAAAATCCTCCACTCAGTAGGACAAGATGTGATCATACACTCTGGTTTATTTAATGGGATTTTTTTAAATTGAGGAAACAGTAAGAAAAGTTGAAAAAAATTCAAACAATCTCAGAGGAATAAGACAAATCTAAACTTAGTATGAGCATGACGGAAAGAAGTTCAAACAATTGGTGGCATCCTTAAGAGCAGCGCAAAACAAGTTTGCCTTTAATGGGGTTACATAATTTACTAAACAGACTTAATTTGAGTTATTTTGTTAACTTGAATAATAAGGTCTTTGGAAGTGATTCGATATGACTTTTTTTCTGACATTTATAATTATTCTTTATTATTGAATCTCAAGAGAATAACCCCTCTCTTTGAATATCACCTTTGATTGAAAGACAATACTGTTTTGTTTAATTTTCACTCATGTTTGGTGATTTTAATAGTTGCTAAGTCAAAAGGAACGTGCAAAATATTTCAGCAGAAGTACCTGATCCCCGCTGTGGGATATGGGGATGGTGGTATCATGGTTTGGGTTGACTTTGCTTCCTAAAGGAAATGAGATGTTCTGCTTTGGAGAACCTTAAATTCTGAGTGACATCATCAAATACTAATTTAAATACATCTGTGTCTGAACTAACAGGAACTATGAGCCAAACTTATTCTGTGCTGACAGTGACTAATTATACATAGCAGGCATACACAGTTGCAGACTGCATTATCAAAAGCAAAAGTTCTATGGGCTCTTTGTTTTTATAGTGATCTGTAAAATATTTTTATTCCAATTGTGTCATCATTGGTAATTTTTCAAACAACCACAGGGCCAGATTTTTAAATGGTTATGACCACTAAAATGCTAGTTTTTCAGATGTCGTACCTGCTCCAAGAAATGAAAACAACAATTTTCAATTTCTTGAGCGATGTTTCACTGCTGCTGCTAACCTGGTTACTTTTTCTGCTCCTGACTTTACTGAATACAACAGCTCTGTGTAGATTTTCTTCTCTTTGTCAATATTTTGTTATTTTTTCACAAGTGAATGAAGGTTTTAAAGCCAAGTCTCTTTTGTTTATGCACTCCTATCATCCCAGTTGTCCCAGCTCTCTTGCCAGTTCCCTTAAAGCCACTTCGTTACCATCAATGTTTGGGAGAGAACATAGGGCCGATGATGGATTTATCTCATATGTTTCACTCTGAGTCTGCTTTGGGTCAGAAAACAGCCAGAAAAGGGCTCCGAGTGACTGACCCTCTCTGTTAGTCACACTTTCTGTGGCCAGCATTGACTCATTCACAACGTATTTAACCTAGACTTGAACTAAAGTAGAATTAGTCCCAGAAGGCTCACGCTGCTGAACCTTTGTCTCCCATTAAAATATCTGTCTCTACTCTTTCCCTCTTTATATCTTTTATGTTTCTTTCTTCCTCCATGTTTGTGCGGGGAATATTGGCGGTGTCACTGCGGTACTGAACAATATGAGTTGGGTCATGCAGGGGTTGTTCCCCTGAGAGTTTGGCTTTTATGTCTGAACTAAATCAAGGGTCATAGGCTACCTCACACACCCATCCAACCTTTAAACCGGCTCTGGCTGTAGCACTATGATGCCCTACGACAACCTGCAGAGGGTCAGTGCTGATGCCCCTCAGGGGTCAGCCTGGATCTCCTTTACCAAAAACACACAAGAAACCTCACCTCCTTTGCAGCACCAATGAGAAGATGAAAAGCGATCAGATGAAAGACACCCTTGAAGTATCGATGTTGCTTTTCACTTGTGTCACATTTTCTGTTATTACCTTTAATACAATGATTAAAAGAATATCTCAGGACTGATAGGAGACACTGCTTGCTTTACGTTGTGCTTCAAGGTATATTGTTAAATTCATGCAAACAGTCCTCACAGGGGTGTGCTTTTGCATGGCTTCCGTGGTCAAAAAGACTTTGTTTTTAATGACATTTTTAATTAAATAAAGGAATGGAAACAAATAAGAACATGAATTGTAATTCCTTATTATGTTTTGCCAGAGTGACGTGTATACTATTTGTGCATATTTTTAGAGCTTGAAATTCATAGTGTTAGTTCTAGTATTAATAAAACCGGTAATATTTGTTCTGCCAAGTTGATTGACTCATGTTAATTATATACATGTTGTTAACTGAGTTTCATAAACCAGGTTTAAAGAAACGTTCAGCTAACAAAGTTTTCTCAAAAACTTGCAAATATTATACAAACACTTGTTCAGTGACCAATAAACTCTCGAGCACAGGTCACTAATCCCCTTGGATATTCGGTGCCCTCCACAACTATTGGTGCATCTAAAATAAATTCATTTTTTCACACAGGAAATTAAGAAAATTTAAATAAAAATGTTATTCTATTTATTTGGTGGGGGAAAAGATACATCCATAGTCTGTAGCTGCTTACCCGTGCTGGGTCGTGGGCGAGCTGGCGCTAATCTCCAGGAGTCATGGGTCGAGAACCGTGGTACACCCTGGACAGGTCGGCAGTCCATCACAGAGACACACAGTTCAAAAAACAATCCTAACACTTTCAAACCTTAGGACAATTTGGTAAGACAAATAAGTCTAACAGTCATGTTTTTCGACTGTGAGAGGAAGGCGGAAGGTGCCTACAGAGAACCTACACATTTTAATTAGTAATGCATGACGTTCCTTTTCAAAGGGATATAACATCTCCCTTCTCTTAGCCACTTTTCAAAATGGGAAAGACAAAACAAAATGCTGTTCAAGTACAGCAGAAAAGTGTTGATGTTGTGATTTGGGGGTGTTTTTTTTTCTCTTATTATGATTATGTTTTCCAAGTTGGATCTTGTTTCTGTTTATTGTTTTAGAGGTGGTGCTGTAGTTTAGGTTTGTTTTCAGTTCATAGTGCTTTCTGGTTTATGTTCTGTTACAGTTTTGTTTCTTAAGTTTGATTAGATCCTTGAATCTCTGTTTTGTTCCAGCCATGTTTCGTTTTTACTCCCTGCCTCCGGCAGCCAGTAATCAGCTTCATTTGTTCCACCTGCACCAGGTAATACGTCTCCTTGTTTCACCTGCACCATGCTCCATATATACACTGCTGTTCTGTTTACTCGGCGCAGAAACATTCTCACTGTTCTTAGTTCTCATAGTGATCTGATCATGCCAAGCACGTCTTGCCTGCCTGTTTCTGCCACCTCCTGCTGAAGTGGGTTTTATTTATTAAATCTGTCTACTCACCACGCCTCTCTGCTTCCTGTCTGTCTGCATCCTGGGGTCCACCACCACACCATGTTCGTGGCAGTTGATCAGCATAAGGCAGCAAGAAAGTAACTATTGGCCTGGGACTGTGACGCCCTCAAAGGTACATAAGAATAATAAAATAATACACACAGCAAAAAAAAAAACCAACTATTAAAAACATGGTAAAACAGGCAATAACTGGGAAATTTAAAAACAGGTAAACAGTGGTTAAAAGCCTCAGCAGTAGAAAATCCTTAGGCTTAAACCAGCAATGTCTTTCATGTTTCTCTTTTGGAAGATCCTTTCACCTTCCTTTAGTATTGTTACATTTTATTGTGAATTTACCCATCTTTACCAGGGGTGCCAACTGTAGAGGGTGCTATAAAAGAAGAAAGAAAAAGATGAAAAAAAATCAAAGTGAAAAAAAAAATAATACCAAACAAAGGTTTCTGCCCCATATCAATACAGACTGAATCCTTATTAATTGATCAAGATTGTTTCCATTATTCCTAAATAATCTAGTGATACAGTCATCCAGATCGATATGCATCTCTCTTAATTAAATAGCATGTTCTCTTGACTTTCCCATATTTAGAAATGGCGTAATGGCTTATGATGTCTTATATCTATTCTTGAGAGATGCAAACCCATGGACTCCTAGACTCTCTGATCAAATAAAAAAAGATTGTATAAATTGAAAAACAGATCATTTTTCTTGCATTAGTTGTTTCTTACAATATTTTTTTCTTCTGAGCAAATTATCTGAAATGAAATGTTTGATTTTCCTAATATTTTTAATTTTAGGTCATGCTACTGTGTCAGTTATTTGCAAAACATTTTTTTAATGCATGTCTGTTTCACCTTATGATTAAGCTCAATGAATGTCAAGAGAATCGTCAGTGTGACACGTACACCTCTGCAGAAAGTCTCTCCTTGAAGATCTAGCATGTGTTTAAAGTAGCGAATCTAATTTACTGACACCTAGTGGCACAAACTTTAAATTGCACCCCTCCACTAAAAGGTTTCTGCCCTTATCCTCCTTTTTCAGGCATACTTAGAAAGAATAGATCCAGTAAAACACCAGCATTGGATTTGGAAGGTAACAAAATCCAGGACATGTAAATTACTTAATGTGTGAAAACAAAACAAATATTAGTGCTAAACTGATGCATTAGAGTAAAAAAAAAAATTGTTTCTGATTCCTCAAAACAATAAATACATTGAGAAACAGAAACTATTATTTCAAAAGATGGCATAAACCAAACATTTAGTTTTGATTTCTGATTCGGTTTGAAAAAATATGACATTTGAACTTATTTTCTTCCCGAAAAGATCATCTTCTTTTATTTATTTTCTCTTAGACATTCACCAAAAAGTAATATTTTATCGCTTTACATGTAGAAAAGCATTTACAGTGTTAGGGGACAGGTGAATTTTATGGTCATCACATAGTTGGCACACCTCCCAAAAACCTGCTGTACCCCAGTGAAAGATCTGATCCCTGAGTCAGCTCCACTAAACGCTGTGGAAAACATGAGCAGGTTGACTCGGACCTGTCAGGAAGTGCTGTGAAGAATGTTACTGAAAGCGAAGGCTGTGAATTGATCACCCTCTGGCTGCTGCCAAAAGGCGCTCGGTGTGCCATCCTATGTTGAGTATGTGTGTGCGTCAGCTTGTCATGCCCCCTATATGTGGAGATATTGGGGGACATGGTTAATTAAATGGAGTAAAAGCTGTTGAAAGGGGCTGGACACTACCAGCACGAGAGGACTTGACACCCATGTGTTTTGAGAGGCAAAAGGGGGCAAGCGTGACGGAAGGGGGAGGCCCATGTTACTGCACCCTGCCTGGCTGCAAGAGCTCAGTCATGGGGCAAAGACCCTTTAGGAGGAGGACAAGGCGGTAAACCATAATGTAGAAGGCTGGTGTTTGCATTAACTGCAATTCCAGACACTATTAGGGCAGTCTTCTCTATATTTGCCCTTTCCAGTGCAGAGCTTTAAACCCCAACACCCTATCCTACTGTGACACATACACACACACACACACATTCCAGGAGAAGGAGATGGGAGCGTGTCAATCGGGAAACAACGGCTGTTAGTTACAGAAAATGCATTACGGTGTGGGCCCTGGCAAAAGAGCGAAGGACAGGAAGTGGTGAGATTACACATGGGCCTGTACGAAAAGAACAGGGGGAGATTTCCTCCTCGCTGCCGTAAACTGTCCAGATTTACAAGGACTCCGGGGACAGGGATATCTCATACTCATCCCATCAAACTTTGACAGCTCCTGATTTAAAAATAATCCTAAATCAGCGTGTGACGGATGTCAGTTGGCTATAAGAGAAAAGGCTTATTACTGTCTTAACTACCTTTCCAGCACCAACGGTGATAATGTGAACTTAGATTTAATATTTTACATATGGACAACAATGCTTTTTGGGGGTTTTTTTGGTAAGAAAATTAATTTGCAACCTAAGTTTTAACATCCATATTAATTCTTTATAAAGTTATTCCTACTTTCATTTCCTTTTTTCCTTTTAATATTTACTTCACAGCAGTCATAAACTAACTTGTACATTTTTAATCATTGTTTTCCATACTATTTAAAATTTACACCCCAAATAAAGATGTAATGCCCCTTTAAGAAAAAAATGATTGTAACAAAATAATTTTTTTGACATGCAATTATTGACACCCCTACAATTCCTTTGAAATAAATGTAACTGGAGCATTTCTTAATTGGAACTTCTAATTAGTAATCTATGACTTCCTGTTTTCCCTGGGGTATGAAAACAACGTGACACAGGGGCCCATTTCTATAAGCAATTCTTCAAGATAGGGGGCCGTACCATTCAAGTAAGGCAAATGTGTGTTGATGTTCACAAGTCAGCAGCTGGCTACAATAAGGTGTTTACGCACCTAAAGCATCAATAATTAAAATGTTTGAGATAACTGCAGAATGTGAAGATGTGGAGTTTAATAAAAGGAACTGAAACTTTATCTGGATCCATGTCCTTTGGTCAGATGAGACTTTGATTCAGTTTTCAAGCAATAAACACTCCACACCCTGGTAACCTTATCAGACTTAACCTTTTCATCAACTCTTTACATGAACATTTAAAATACAAATTGATCATCATTGGATCTTAATGCAGTATAATGATCTAAAACATATGCCCAAATAAACACAGAAGTGGTTCCGTCTCTATCCCAGACTTAAATCCTAAAGAAACCTGGTGGGGTTAGCTGAAGAGAAGAGAGCATAGAAGAAGACCCAGGACTCTGGACCATCTAGAGATATCGTGTAAAGAAGAACAATCGCAGATCCCTTTCAGTATGTTCCAGCTTCTTCTGTTCTGGTGTTTAGATTTTATTTTCCTTCTTTACATTTTGCCTCTTAAAATTGTTTTTATGTAGCAAAACCGCCTTTTGCCTGAGTCATTTTTTGTTAGTGTTCTTACCAAAAAGGCCAGAGACTGTAGAGACTTCAGATTGTCTCCAGAAATGCCAGTTGAAGTTAACACAAGTTGGCAAATTTGCATAAACTGATTGCAGTTTCATAAATGTTTAAATAAAGCTGATCAAATTGAGATTATAAAGAATAATAACATCACATTATAATAATATTTATATTGCACTTTACGTTTTGAAAATCTTAATCTATTGTTATGCTAAAAAGCATAAAAATCATAAAAGCAGTCAGACATAGACAGTATATGTTTTTCAGATATATATTCAGTATAATTAGGTATAACCAGGTTAATTTCAATGCAATACTGAAAAAAAAATAAAACAATATTATGCAAACAATACCGCTACAAATGGCAGACTAACATTCACAATTACAACATTTTCATGATTACTACCAATGTTTTAAATAATCTCTTTTGATAAATTGAGCACCTTTGACTTTTTCTTTTGTGTTTCTCCTTTTAAATCAGGGACCAATATGCTTTTCAAACATATTTTATTATGGCTAAAAGTAACAAAGTTTTAGAAACTCTGATAGCTTTTATGAGTACCAGAAAGCGTTCTTCCTTCAGCTACATTAAGCTCCATGTTGAATACTTTCCCTTCATCTGGTGAAGATATTTCTCCCTTTATTCCTCACAGCAGTAAATAACTGTCTACATTCCCCCGTGTTCCAGCTACTGCTCCACTGATGTATGTTTTCTTATTGTGCCGGCATCACCCTAAACCGGATGTAACTCACCTGCCTCTCCTGTGATCACCACAGGCCTCTGAAGACCCCTTGAACAGAAACAGGAAGCACTTCATAGCTCGGGTCGTGACCCCTCTCACTCAGCCCCATGAGTCAAGGCAGGGCCCACCCCGACGAAACACGGGAAAGTTCCGGTCCCATCAACAAGGTGTGGAAGGATATTCACAGGGGGAGGAGGTGCTCAGGGCTTCACTCTGGCTATCTGAGCATGCAGAAGTCGGACAGAGAGAGGTGCACATCTGTGGAGTGCTAGCCGTGTAACAATATTACACACACGGCGCTGAGATGCACATCTAAATGCAACTACAGCTGCATCCAGTACAGAGCTCGACATCTGATTTAAAGCTGTTAAAGAGCAGGAAACTGTATACAACATAGATGCCTGTGGTAAAACAGTATTTAATCACTTTTTGTAAATCTTTTTTATTTACCCTCATTTAGATTGTTTATGTTCTTTCTGTGACTCATTTTGGACTTAATGCCTGCCCAGATGCATGATTCAGCATTGCTTAGAAGCTGGACATGATGAATGGCTTTCTAAATCACCCCTGATTGTGTTTTTGCTGTGAGCAGGAAAGTGAGATATCAGGCATATGATGCACAACTGAGCAAACTCAAAGGGATGGAAGAGACAGCTCAGAATACATGGCTGTGGCAATTTTGTCGTCTGTTACGGTTTCTGAAATATGGTAATTTCCAGTCTGACACTTTTCATTTAAAGATGGCCAAAATAGTTTTCATTAAACAACTGTTTCTCAGTTTAATCTTTACTTTTTTATCTTCAGGTTGGAATAAAATGTTTTGGCCAAAAAAAAAAACCCAAATACAAACTGTTTCTCTGCTGTGCATTGATGGATAGATGGCTTAATATTGCATACTAGCCATGCTTAAATTTCTTGCTGGGATTAAATTTTAATCATAAAAATAATCCATAAACTATTTAGTAAAAAGTAAGTCTCTGTTTTTAAAGGAATGGTTAAGGAGTATTCATTTTGCTCAAATCCAGATTACTTGGTCCTAAAGGTTAGAAATTAAGGTCAACAATTACTTTTTTTAAACAGTAGCACATATATTAGGATGAGTGTCAATTAGATCTTATTTGTTTGTTGTTTAAACTTTTTAATGTTGTTGTTTTAGTTAATTAGTAGTGAGTGAATATTGTTTAATCAATAATAAGACAACATTTTTGTCAGGATATGACATTTTTGGACTTTGTTTGTGGCTTTGTGTTAACTTTTGTTTAGTTGTTTCCATTTTGGGTTGGGCTTCATGTTTATTAGTTCCTTTTCTTCCCTCTATCATTTCCTAGTATGTATTGTATTCCCCTAACTCTTAGTTCCTTTTGTTGTTGCTTTCTTATTATTTTTTGTAGTATTATTATTCTTGTTATAATAATAATTATTATTTATCCTTGGATTCTTATTTAGGAGCTCTGTGTTTATTTATGGTTAGGTATTTGTTCTTATTCCTGCTTTAGTTATTGTTTTCATTTGGTTTGTTTATTTTGTAACTTAGATTCTTCTTCTGGGCTCTTTGTTTATTTCTTAGGTTATTGTTTCTATGTTCCCCTCTAGTTTCTCTGTTTACTTTAGTTCATAGTTATTCTAGTTCTTTATTTTCTCCTCTGATTTATTCTCTTGCTTAATTTGTGTTTTCTGTTTATTGTTTATTAGTTACTTCACTCATCCTCAGCCTTTGTATTTGTTTCACCTGTTTCTTCTGCTTCCCTGCCTCCTTGTTACACCTGTTCTCAGTTCCCTTGATTACCTGCCTTTGTCTTTCCCCAGTATCTTAGTTGGTTTGGTCTCTCTGTTCGTCGCTGGTTCCTTGTATTCGTCACTCCTCGTTCCCTACCATTATTATGCTTTGTTATGCTTCGCCTTGCTTTGGAGTACCTGCAGTGATTTTTGTGAGTTGTTGTATTTGGACTCTGGTTTGTTCCTGCAGTGTGTTTTGCTACGTTTTGACTTCAGAAATAAACCTTTGAATTATAAAGATGATCCTGCTGAGCTCTTGTCTGCACTTTGGTCCGATCCAAAACCACATCGTGACAATTTTGTTTTTATTTGTTAGGAGCTTTTGTCAACTTTTGAATTTTATTTGAAATTTCATGCAACTCATTGCATCAAATCTGCTTGGGGTTTGAGTTCTCTTTACTTTCTCTGCACTGCCATGTTCTTCACTTGCTTTATTTAAGTTCTTCAGGTTTATTAGATTAATTCTGGTATTTAGGGTTTTGTTACTTCCCTGGATTTTTATGTTGCATGTTTTAGTTTGTATTTCCTTGTAGATCTGATTCCTCCCTGTTTATGTTCTTTTGGCAGTCTCATTGTTTACTTATTTCAGTTCACTCAGATGTTTTCTCTTACCTCTCTGCACTCCCTGCTCATTAGTGTTAATTAGCCACTATCCCTCAGTTACCTTCAGTCTCTCTCCCACCAGCGGATCCCCCTCTGATTAACTACCTGTGTTCATTGGTCCATTTTCCACTCTCTGAAATCTTCCCTGAAAACTACCCTGCATATTACCCTATCTACTCACCACTCCATGTCCTGAGGCCTGAGTCCTGCTGACGTTTGTAAGTTTTCCTGTTTTTTTTCCTGTTTTGTGGTCCAGTAACAACCTCACTTACCATGACACATAGATTTATGAATATTCATGTAATCTAATTTAGCGCATGATAAGTGCACAAAAGAGAGGAAAACCCAATCTAGAAATGTGAACTGACAAGGTACAAACAACAGCAGTAAAAATATGAAGCTGGGCTGAACATGCTGAATGAAACTAACGATTGACTGCTTGTGAAGTGTGATGATAGTAATCAGAAACAAGTGTTACAGGACGAAACAAAAGATTTGATCTCCCATTTTATTTCAGTATATATGATGAGGGAAGATTAAGGCAAGTCTTTTCATTCATTAGTTTAGATTTAGTTTCATTAAGAGATGCAACTGAGTTATTTCTGTTTAAGTTTTCTTTTTTATTCCTAGCTGTTTTAAATTTTAATACTGTTGTACTATTTTACTTTTTGTTTCTTTTTTTTTTCGTTTAAAAATTAAATGTTGTATTCTGTACCTCAACGCCTTCATAATAAAGGCTCCAATATGATGATACGGATAAATAAACATGTCCTATATATTCCCCAGCATTCCCTTTTGCATTTCTAAAGCTACATGACTTGGAAAAGGTTGCCATCATTTTATGCATATTAATATAAAGAGAAGCCCAAACATCCTGAGCACATCCCCTCATGTAACATGACATTCTTGGACTTGTCTGAAAAAACAAACACATTATTCGGTGAACCATAAATTGAACGACTTTTCAGTTTGTACGTTTTCTCTGCGTTTGAGCTCCCAAAACTACAATTGCAATGCAAATATTTTGTGAGAAATGTTTTTGACTCAAACATGAAGCTGATGTCATGTGAGCCGTCTTAATGCTCGGCTACATCTGATTTATCACTTTAATGGATGGATGTCAAGGTTGTAAAGTGGAAGAGAAACAGAAATGACCAGGCTTAACAAAGCAAAGCTATTTTCCATCCCACATAATTTTCTCAGTGACCATCTGACAACATTATCTCCCCTCTCCTAATGGGCTCATCTCTGTGGAGGAATTATGCAGCCATCCTTCTCTAACTGCAGCCAGGTTTATTATAATGTGCCTGAAAAATGTGTGAAATCAGTACTTGGCAGTAGGGTAGTTTCACTCATAATCAAGTCTATTTAAAACATGCTGGGTTCAGTTATCACAATGTTTCCAGTTAAAGCTGACATAATACATATTTTTTACATTAACAGTAACACCCACAACTCCATGCAGTTCCACACATGTACATCATATAATAAACCTAAAGAAATTACCTCCAAGTTCATGTTTCCTTGAACATTATTAAAATGCCACATGAACCAGCTGACATACCTGAAGTAGTGTCTGAAATTTAAAACAAAAAATGTCCATCTATTAAATGGAAACACTTTCTTCTGTAATTGGATACATTTTAAACTTTTCTGGCTTGTTTTAAATATCAGAAATATGGCAAAAAGATTTGGTCTATTGATATATAGTTTGTTTTTTCAGATTTTGGCACTTTCAGTCAGCTTTCAGGCTCACAATTTTGTGCATGTTAAATCCTTTTTATAATGAACAAAAATTTGATGTTTGGGACAAAATCTTTTTAATGTGAAATCATGATGGAGAACTTACAAACAAAAAACCTCAACACCACAAAAATAATATTTCACTGTTGTTTAAATGTCAATGTTTTTATCCATTTCACAAAAATCTGATTAAAAAAAAATCTGAATTCTTTGGGAAAAAGTCAGTTGCATGAGTTCAATGCACTAGATTTTATGACTATACAAATGCACACCTTTTCAGATTCATACTTCTAAGTTAAAATTTATATTTTTTTGTTATATAACATATTGTGAAAATGTTCAAGAGGTGTTAAAGCTTTTGCAAGGCACTGTAATTGAACTAACACAACAATTAAGAATACTGACACTTTTTGCATGAATGCAAGCCTTCACGAGCCCCTCCTTCAAATTTCTATTGTTTTTATTGATGGGTTAAATGTTTCATAAATCACATTTGCGATTAGTTTGGTATTAATTTTTTCTCATAATGACAAAGAGAGAAAAAAACATAAAAAATATTTCAAATACTCCCCTTTTGTGTATTCATAAATAGAATTGTGTTTTAAAGAATATTGGTAGATCAATTCAGGTTAGGTCCTGCCAATCTAAGTATTTTATATTTTGATCTGAAGTTGATCAAATGTCATCCTGATTTATTTAAAGAGGGTGAAATAACCTTTTAATGTACTGCTGAATAATTCTGATGCGTTATTAGCCTATATTGGACCACATTTTCTTTCAGTGCTTACATTGTAACAATATAGGGGGGTTCCCACTTTGAATCAACAGTATTTGCAAGCAAGTAATAGAAAACGTATTTATTTTGAGTGCTTATGGCGCCCCCTGATGGAATGGTGCCCAGAGCAGTGAACCATGTCCATATTAAAAACCAGTTCTGACTGAGAGCAAATAATCATAAGATAAAAAAGTACATAATTTAAACATTTTAAGTAGTTTCTTTCTCATTTTTAGGACATCCTGCTGATTTTAATATCGACAACCATCTATTGCATAATCCTATCATGTATCCATCTTAGGAACCATCTTTTTAACAAATGAGCTGGCATTTCTCCAGCTAAACTTATGCCTTTCCAGTTCTGGTATCTGTCCTTTTGCCAGCTGTTTTCTTTCCTGAAGTAAATCTCTATAAATCAATGGGAGTTAATCTGCTGAGAAGATTGTGTGCTCACCCTGGCTATGGGTGCACTCCTTCTCCATTGGTTACAGAACATCCATCAAGTGCTCAATGAAGGCTCCACAGAGTAAAAACACCGCCAGTCCCTTTCTAACCCCATCACCCCACCAACCTCCAATGCCACCTCTTACTTTTTCATATTCTTTTTCTGATAACTGGATTGTGAAAGCTCAATTGTTCTGGAGAGATAAAGGGTAATTGCTTCATGATTTCAATCAGTTGTAATCTGTTGTTGAGTTTCACACTCTTGAGTTGCTTTATCTTTATCTTGGTGTCCTTTTGGCCTCATCACAAAACATTTCCTCCTGCAGCGCTGTCTCTTGGGCGGCAGTGTCTCACTGCACTGGAAAGTTGATCTGATTACCCCATCATTCATCATGTAACTTTAACTCCGAGGGCACAGTGCAGCAAAGGAAAACCTTTGCAGTGACAAAGCCAGCGGTGAATGGGTGCAAATCATCTTCATACTCTGTATTTGAGGAAGAAGATGGATTTTTTGTGCGGGAATGTCTGGGTGGATGACTCTTACCTGCCATGATGGTTTCAGTAACACATAATCCGATCTTGCACACTGCCTTCTTGGTTTATTAAAATATTTGAAGTGGACCTCAAGGCATTTTTGGAGGTGTTTGACAAACTGAAGCATGTCAAACCAAAAGAGGAGACAAACCAGCCTATGTGAACCCCAAATGACCTGGCCAGGTTTACCCAACATCTCCATCAAAGCCAAATAATAACTAATTCCAGTCAGACATCTTAGTCAGATGATTACCCATAATAATTTCGGTCTTTTCATTATGCATTTAAACCAACATTTTTCAAGAGTAGAAGATTACATTTTCTGTAAAATTTCTACAAGTCACACAGGGTCAGAATCACACACAGACACACACTGAATTGCCAGAACCATTCATTAGTCAGCCTTCACAAACACATATGAACTTGAGGGGCATCCCACTCTTAATCAATATGGTTTGATATAATGTCAGCCCACCCATTTATCTATAACTCCTTAAACATTTTCTGGGAAAGCTTTCCACAAGAAGAATTTAGAAATGTGTTTGTGAGAAACACATTTCTAAATTCTTCTTGGAACACAGTTGTGAGGTCAGACACTGATGTTGGATTCAGCTACTCAGGTTTAATTCCATGAAGCTCACTGCACACTGTTCTTGTGCTAATCTGAAGGCCATATGGAGTTTGGAGATCTGTAGCTATCGACTCTGCAGCAAGGTGGTGACCTCTGCGTGCTTTGCACCTTTGCCTCTATTAACCACAGAGGCTGTGGCTGATTTTACATGACCTACCACTTTGTGACTGAGTTGCTATTGTGCAGATTCACTTTCAGTTTGTCATTATACCTCTAGTAATTTTCTGATTTAATATTTAGTAGCAAGGACAACTGGATTATTGCACAGGTGGAATCCTATCAGGGTACCACACTTGAACTCACTGAGAGTGACCAATCCTTTCAAAATTGTTTGAAGTAGTATACATGCCCCAGTTTTGGTTTTTTAGACACATGTGGCCATTAAAATGGCCCGAACACCTACACAACCTCCATGTCTCAGGCCATTCATTAAGTGGAAGATGTTGAAACACCAGTGCCACTGTCCACACCGAGGCAAGGTTTACATCTGCCTGCGCTGAGAAAGCACCAACCAAAAAAGAAGCCACTACTCCAAATATGATACCTTCAAGATGTACAGCAATTTGCAGGTGTCCACATGGACAAGACAAATGAATGCAGATAAATGTTTTGTGTCCACAGGTGACAAAGATTTAGCTATATGGCTGCGATGGCAATAAGCATATTCCAAAGCGCCAATGTGAGGCTTTCAAACCTAATAACACTACCTCCTGTCATATATGGTGATGGCACCATCATGCTGAGGAACTGTTTTGTTGCCAGTGGTACTTGAGCTTTGAACAGAGGTAGAATACCTCCAAAACGTAGGCAGGTGAAACCTGACCCTAAATCCCCCCTGAAAAGCTTCTGGTACCATTAAGATTCCTGCATGGCTTTCCCAAGTCCCAGAATTCAACTTAAATTTTATGAACTATGTTTAAAAGCATTATCCATGCATTGTATACAGCAGATTCTTAAATTGTGCACAACAATGAAAGAAGCCCAGCCCCCACTGAGTGAACATGTAAAAAAGCAACATAAAGTCTATTTAAGGGAACAACTGAGAGAAAACTTTAATTTGGTAAAAACCTGTGCCGCTTCCAGGCTGTACTGCCCTAGGTGGTCAGCCATAGGACCCAAATCAAAATCTGCCACTTCACAGATGTCTAAGATCAGATAATAATATACCATGAAAAAATCCATCCATTGTTGTTGTGCTGCTTTATGACATCAATATTTTTGCATGTTGTCACACTTGGAAGGTAGAATTATGAATTGTTTATGACATAATATAATGCAATCATAGATGCAAGTTTTTCGAAGCCAGTGGCTAAAGCCATATACTTCATATTGATGGAAGAACAGTAAATGTTTCCTTGCAGCTGAAATCAAATGCCAACAAAGGATGACAGCTTTTGATGTTTGTACAGGGTTCAAGCAAAAAAACCTTCAACATATAGCATTTATATCACTATATGCCTCTGGAACACAAATTAAACTCTGTATTTCTACTAGTATAAGGTGAAATGTAGATTTGGACTGTATATAATCCAAGGTAAAATCGCTGAAACTGTAAACCGGTAGGAAATGAGTTATGAAAGAATCAGCGGCTCGGATTTCATGCATGCCCGTAAAACAGCCGTAGGCCTGTATGTGATTCACGTAAGTCAGACAGCGCACACTTTATTACAAAATATAATTGGAATTTGGTATCTATGCTCAGAGCTCATCACTACTGACTGTTATGTTTTCATTTAGAAACTCTGACTCATGAGGAAAATGAATTTCCTTTGAGAACCCACAGGAGGATGCTGGGATTGTGCCAGACTGAAAACAAGAAACAAGTGGTGCAGCAGCAAATAAATGCCCGAAGGAGAGAGGAAAAAATTATGTGTGAAGAAAGGGAACAGTAGTTTTTTTTTTTTTTTTTGCATTAAATAACACATAATTATGGTTCCGTTGTAGAATAGAAGTAGTATTTATATAATAAATTTACATTGCTTCTGTAGTTGTGAATGGATTGATTTCTAGACTAATTACTGTAAGTGATGTTGAATAATAAGGATCAAACTAAACAAATATAAATGTAAATACCTCAAATTCCTTCAACATCTCACTGTTAACGCCGATATTTCCAAAAATAACCTTGTTGCCTTATTAGGTTTTCCAAACCTTGACAGCTCTACACTGTCAGGCACTATCTCTTCGTGGCTGTCAAAAGGTTCAGCGTGTAACTTTTCTGACAGTACTGACAAGTAATCTCACTAAATTCATGCTCTCTTCTCTTTTTATAGAGAAAATTATATCTGTTCTGCAGCAGTGAATACTTGTTCCATAAAGGTGTCCCACTAACAACAGGTCTGACTGTTGTTTTAAAAAGTGGGAATTAGTAATCTTAGATTGATCAAGACTTTTCAGAGCATTCTGGCTTAATTTGTTTGAGATCAAAAAAGACAGAAAAGGAAAAAAACAAGGAATTTATTGAAAAAAATCACTGTATAGCATTGTTATTTGAAACACTTTGTGTGGCTTATTAGTCATTTTTAAGGCTACATGGAGAGATCATGTGCAGTCAGTATCTTACCTGCAGTATCTGAATTTCATAGCTTTGATTAAAAAAAATGTGTATAACACACACTAGCTAACAGTTCATCACAGCATGGTCAAGTCCAGAGTAATCATCTACCAGGTTACAGCATCTCCAAATTCAAAAGTTTGCAAAGCAGTACCTGCAAGGCTATTTTCTGAAACTTTACACCACCATGATCTCTTTTGTATTTGATTTTTAGCTCTGCGCTGTTATGTGTAAAACAGGGTTTTGCCAAACAGAATATGTTGAGTGTAATCTCAAGAGTAACATGCCGTAAAAAAAGTAGTTTAGTGAGCAAACCGGAAGATTATATGGGTTTTAGTGAGTACAGTTTTTTATTTATGTTGCATTACTTTCAATCATTTTAAAACTCCAGTCTGTTATCATTTTCTTTCAGCAATATACCGTTTGTGTCCACATGAAAGCTTATACTAATTTCCTTAAGAATAACTGTGTCAGAAAACACTATTGTTGATTATTATGTTGCATTTGTTTTCCGGTATTTTCAGGTATGACATTTTCTACTGTTTTCTGAACTGAAGACTAACATTGCAACAGAGTCCAGCGTAGAGGGTGGACCAGTTAGCATGGTTCACCTATTAGAGAACTGATCTGATTCACTAAACTCAAGCTACGTTCACACAGCAGGCAAATGCGGCCAAAATCTTTTTTACAGAGTTCTGAACGGCCAAATTTCGTTTTTTCTACCACCAAAAAGTTGAATTGTGCCATTTCCATACGTGGTACTAAATTAGACACGCATCCAGTGGTTTTTAAAACATCCACAGTCCGAACGCTCATGTTGCATTTCATTCGACTTTTACATGATTGCCCTTGCTCCGACTACGCGTCCACACAAACGTCTCTACAGAAGTAGCAGTCACTGCTCCACAAACGGTTGTTAAAAAGCCACTGTTAAAAGTTGTGCTCTCTTTTTTCATACATATATTCTTGTTATGATGTGGTTGTAATATAGTGGGCTCCCATTGCTCAACAACGTAAAAAACGATACACAAACAGACATGCATTTTTACTTCCGTAAACAGTCTGATGCTGTGTGACATCAATATTCTCCTTCTGCGCATATGGGTTACTTTGAGGTCATGAACCACTCAGACTGTAATTTGATGATGATGCAATTGAACAGCAATGTGAATAACCATGCAAAGATAATCGGATTTCAGGAAAAATGTGAGCTTAGGTACTGCTCACCACTTTTAGGAAAGTACAAAATACATAAAAAATTAAATGAAACCCCTCTAAAAAATCTGTGACTTATTTAAATGAACCTGTCTTAAAACCTTTAAAGTTAATCAGGCTGAACAGAAAAACAAAACTTACTACTTTCCTGTGAATACGGGAAGGCAAGGTTCTATGTTAGTACCAGTGTATCAGTCTGAGTAAATTATGCGTCTTGTGGGTGCAAGTAAACATATTTTAATGACTGATTTCATGTGGTTGGGATTTGTGCACATACGGCAAGCTTTGAATTTCCATGCTTTCATGCTCCAGGGGAGATCTCTGCTGTGACATCTACCAACTCTGCTACCAAGTTGAGCCTCTTTTCTTATTCAAATCGCTAACTCTCCCCTGAGCCAGGAGGCTGTTTGTGAAAGCAGGTCTGTGGGGACCACACGGGGAGAAGGAATCAAGGAAAACATGTCCAACAGACACAACCAACCACACGCTGCCGTCGGTTTTCATCTTCCTCAGTCCAGTGAAGAAAGAGAAGGTGGAGCAACAAGATATTCTCTGGATACAGGAAGCTTTTAATGACTACGTTCTTTAGTTATGAATATCGTGATGGAAGTACTTTCTTTTGTTAAGAGATGCTGTGTGAGTAAGCAGCCCGGTTGTAGACACAACTGGGTAGAGTAAAATATTAAAGATATTAAAATATTTGTGCTCTAGTACAAATAAAAAGTAAGAATCTAAGAAATCACTCAAGCAAGAGTAAAAATAGTATTTGGTAAAAAGGCTACTCAAGTACAGAGAACTAAAATAATAATAAAAAAACAAACAAATAACATAACAAATTCAGGGAAGAGGAACATTATCCAACTCACATTTTTTCACCATAAAACCAATACTTACAGTAGGTGATGTATATATGTTATGAGAGGGTAACGTACTTCTGCTGACAGTTTGTGCTGTTTAATGTATATTCATTTGACCTCCTAATGGCACAGCTGGCTCAGTAGATAGAAAATAACATCAGAGCAATGAAGCTTGTATTAAAACGAGATCATAAACTGTAAATGCGTGTATGAGGCTGGTGCATTTTTGGTTAAAACAAACTTGTCCTTCATTTGGTGAAGAAACTAGAGGTGGGTAGAATAGCTAGAAACATTACATAAGCAAAAGCAACAATACACCATAATAATAGTACTCAATTAAAAGTACAAAATACAATGCAAAAAGTTCCTCAAGTAAATGTATCTGATTAAATGTAACTAGTTACTAGCCACTTCTGGTTCTAGATGGTAGACCAGGGGGAAATAAGGGGAATAACCAGTTTGAGATGACTATGTTCATCTTTGCTCATCATCTTTATTTCCTTTTCATTTGAGAGCTGTGAAGAAATGACTCAGAAGTCAAACATGTGCCTGAAAGGAAGTCATTCACAAAGAATGTCCAAATGAGCTAAAGGGTCTCTGTCATCAGTGCTGCTCTTGTAAAATAACATCTAAAATTCCCCCAAAGTAGCTAACAGAGATTAAACTGCAATTTTTTTAAGGTGATGGCAGAATCTGGTTTGTGTGGAAACTGGAAAACTGTCTAAAAGACGTTTTGGTTGGGTAATTTGACTGGTCAGAGGATAGTGAAACCTAAACAATGTGGAGCACTGCTCTGTGATCAGCTTGGGTATGGTGATTAGTTAGGATGGTCAGAGATGAACCCGGGACGTCGCAAGGTTTCAGCTCCCCACTGGTGTGAACGGTGGGTGGTGAGGAGATAAAACACAAGGAACGCTCACAGCAATGTTTATGCTGCTTATTTGTAGTCTGCATCCATGTAGGAGGGTGTGTGTGTGTGTGTGCGTGTGTGTGTGTGTGTGTGTGTGTGTGGGTGGGTGTGTGTGGGTGGGTGGATGGGTGGGTGGATGTGTGCAGCCCTTATGTCTCTGCAATGTAGCATAGTGTTGCTAAAACCTCCCACATAAAGAATGAGGTGTAATAACACGGCTGTTGTTTAGTCAACATTTGTAGTTAGGAAATTCATTCTGTGATATTTTCCTATCATTTTGTTTTGCAGATACAGCAGACTTGCAAAACTGTGCATCTAAAACTATGGTTTGCGGCAAAAAAGTAACTAAATACATTAAAAATAGTTACCTGAAAATCCAAATCAGGGAAGACAAAATTCTCCTCTTGGGCGTTCATGACTGAGTATTGGGGGGTCCTGCCCCACCTGTTTCCCTGCCCCAAACAGCCAGGGTCAGTCACCAGAGAGGTGGTCCTGCTTGGCTCCATCCACACCATTGGCCCACCCTATCAAGGCTAAACAGTGTGAAACAACACATTAACAAGCGGCCTGTCCAAATGTCAGCCAGGACAAGTGCTTGCTTTAAAAACGACCACCACAGATCCATTTGTCTTGCTGTGTGGTCTCCACATAAACGTAAGTTAAAGTTTGCTGTTGTTGTTGTTGTTGTTGCATTGTCATTAAAGCCTGCAAAAAAGACTCAACTAATCACACTCTGCTGGAAATGTAAAAACTGGACAAAAACCTCTTCAATATTCAGTGAATCTTACCCATCACATGCATTAATGCAGAAATTTATAATTGTTGAACATATTTTTTTTTGATAACAATGCTGGTGTATGGCAGAGAAGAAGAATTCTGTTGGATGTTAAGAGGAATTGACCTAAATAATTTAAATAAATAATCCCTCTCAAATGTTGATAGGTTTTTAAACTGCCATTTTTGTTTTACTAATTAACATCTGCTCAACACAATTCTCCAAAGTTTGGCACCAAAACTCTTCTTACTTTGCTACAGTTGGTTAATATCAGTTTACAAGTTGTTTTATAACCATCTTAAGGAAAAACCTGGCCAACAAGATGACTTTCACGTAGAATTTTCATGTACAAATCAGCCACATTCAAAAGAAGTTTAGATAGTGGTGTGAACATCTAGAAGCAATCAAAGATGGTAATATGACAGTATTGAAATATTGTAACACAGCAGGATTATTGCATAGTGTTTATCATCACAATCAGAAGAATATCCATCTATCTAATCTCAAAAATATGAAAACTTCAGACCAATCGGCAAGTGAATCAGCTAGGTAGATCATAACATGATTGAAATCTATAGATTAAAACTGGGTTTGGGACTCCAATAAGCAGGTGCTTCCATTTCCCAGCTCAACACATTTTAATAGTGTTTGTCCTTTTTCTAATTGTTTATTCAGAGGATTTCCCACATGGTTTTCATGTAGAAAAAGAAAAATGCTAGTTTTTTTGTTTGTTCCCCCCCAAAAATTATATATGGGCTGAAAATTTAAAGCCACACACCAAAAGAGCATTCACAATGTACAAAGTAGCAAAACCAGGAAGAAACCGGGATAAACAAATTGCATCAAAAACAAAGATCTACAAGAGAAAATCTGATGTAATTAGAAATACACTATATGTGTGCAGATAAGAAACAAGAAAAAACAAGACTAAAGAGAAAATCAGGGAAAAAACATAAACAATTTTAGAAAATTCAGGTAAATTCAGTTTGGTTTATGTATATAGTGCCAGTTCACAATAAATATCATCACAAGAAACACTTGGCCAGGGGTACTTTCTAAGGCAAAACAAACCATACACAAATACAATAGACCTGTTACTGACTCTGTCTAGCAAAGAAACACAGCTTACCAAACAGAACGGTACAAATGTGGATGTCCCCAAAGAATAGATTGTGCTATACCACAAGAGCTCAATTAGCTGTGGCGGTGTTGAAGTGAGGAGTACCCTCTATGGTGATAAAAACAAAAAGAAGACACAAAGTAAATAGCAAGCTCCCGCACTGGATAGGTCAGGGGCACTTTCTATGGAATCAAGGCTGAAAACTTAAACCATTCGGTATTCTCATTTAACATCTCTTCCAAAATCAATCCCCTGCAAGAGTAGCAGTGGTATAAAATGAACTTCAAATATTTCTACTGGTTAAATTTTACATTTCTCCAAATGATTTATTAATGTATGGGTTTGTATAGGTCAATATTAATCTTTTAAAGTATGAAATAATAAAAGGCAACTTTGTATCCTGATTACTACATTATTTATAATGTTATGATGTTATAATGTTATAATGTTACTCAAGCATTGAAAAACTGAGAATGAGGGGGTTGCAGTTCTAAGAAAATTATACACATTTATGCATAAAAATCTGATAGGTTAAATAATGGCCCATGATAAACCTTTCCTCTAACTTGTACACATTTTGGTAGGTTTTGTATGATCTTGCAGGCAGAACAACTGTAATTCTTTCTTGACTGTGAAATCAAACCTCACTGGTAACATATTATCAAAAAAAAAAAAAAAAAAGATTCCAATTTTGTGAACTCTGTGAAGAAAATAATCTCACTATTTCTTTCACCTCTCTAAACTGTTAAGGGACTGTGAAGGAATATATTTCTTATCACATGGAGACAGTCTGGAACAGAGGGAAATAAAGTTAATTTAAGACCAGAGAATACAATTAAACTCTACATTTGTTGCATCAATGAAACAATCTGAAGGGAATCGTGTTTAAGAGCAGTACTGCATGAAGCAAATTAGTATCCTCGGTTGAAGTTTATCTATTTTTTTTTTTTTTTTCGAACTTTGACACACAAGCAACTTTGGCATTGGAAGTTCAGTTCTGCCAAGGATTAGCATCGCGACACTTTGGTGGTATTGTGCAACCCAAACCCTCACTACTGTTCCACACATAAATCTCACAGAGCGTGACTAACTCGGCCGTAACAAGATCTGGGGACCGGCGGTCCCAGTGGACCCCGGCCTGCATGTCAGTGTTTCAGTCTGCTCTGCAGCAAGAAGCAGCCCCAGAACTTCCCTGGGCCCCCGGAGACCCTGCGAAACCAAACAGTGAGGTCAGCTCTGGACTGCCATCTCACTGTGAGGATTACACAGTATCATATGTACATACAAAGAGCTCACACCACTGAGACTGAAGTTGGATTAAGTCATTTAGAGCAACGATCCACTAAAACCTCAGCCTGGGGCTTTCTCTGAAAAAATATTTCTTTTTCTCACAGCAGCTGATGTTTAATTTGTATGCTGAGCAGATGGGCTTTTCTGGACTTTTTTAGAAAAACGCTATTTTCATTATTTCTTTGTTAGGCTTTATTCACTGTAAAACATGCCTCCTTGAATACTTCCTACAATAAGACCATAAAATATATATAAAGCTTGTATTATTATCAATAATATTACACCCGTCTGACCATTTTCCTGCATGCACCTGCATCACTTTTAAACACACAATGAAATTCAATCTCCAATAACTTCCACAACAGTAATACAAGATGGTTTATTGTATAAAACAGGTGGTGATGATCTTCATGCCCACTGAAATGCATGACATTGGGCACGCTCTTCAAAATTTTGACTACTTGTGTGTGTGTGTGTGTGTGTAAATGTGTGTGATACTTGTGTATGTTTTTGTTGCATTATGCTGTAGACCTGCATGCAACCACACAAATAAACCTCCTGAAATAAAAACATCAGTTCACTACAGTGTTCAATAACTAGGATGATGCACGTGTTTTGACAAAACCCCACATGTGTTTAACTTGCTCTTATGCAGATGCATAACCGTCAATAGACAATGAATGTCTTCTTTGTTTAGACAGTAACGTTAGTCCAAAAAGTCAAAAAGGTTTTGGGTGTGGAGTCAAAACCTGTTGAGAATAATTCATACAAGTGTCAAAAGTGAGAATCTCAGGATTTTCTTACGGGGCCACACACATATGAATGGACACCACTTGTCCACATCATAAGGATCAATTTTAAATCCCATTTCATTTATTGCTTTTCAGACAAAGTCAAAAATTCATAAATAACCAGGTCAAAGGGGTTATAAAGATTTGGGTACATTTGATGATGCATAAATATTTATTACAATAATCCATATTGCACCTTTATTATTTCAAGTAAAACATTTTTTAAAGTAATAATGATAATAAAACAATATCTTATTTTCTTTTTTCAGTTATCAGAATTTGCAAATTAACATAGAAAAAGATACCCATTAAAGTTTAATTAAAAAAATATGATTAAACACAGTTACAATTCAAATGTCTCGTTTGTTTGTTAGTTTTTGTTCGTTTCTTCTGTCTGAGGTTTATTTAGGAGGCGGCTGAGAGGGTGATGTATTTATTAGCAGATTGTACAGGGGTTGGACAATGAAACTGAAACACCTGTCATTTTAGTGTGGGAGGTTTCATGGCTAAATTGGACCAGCCTGGTAGCCAGTCTTCATTGATTGCACATTGCACCAGTAAGAGCAGAGTGTGAAGGTTCAATTAGCAGGATAAGAGCACAGTTTTGCTCAAAATATTGAAATGCACACAACATTATGGGTGACATACCAGAGTTCAAAAGAAGACAAATTGTTGGTACACGTCTTGCTGGCGCATCTGTGACCAAGACAGCAAGTCTTTGTGATGTATCAAGAGCCACGGTATCCAGGGTAATGTCAGCATACCACCAAGAAGGACGAACCACATCCAACAGGATTAACTGTGGACGCAAGAGGAAGCTGCCTGAAAGGGATGTTCGGGCGCTAACCCGGATTGTATCCAAAAAACATAAAACCACGGCTGCCCAAATCACGGCAGAATTAAATGTGCACCTCATCTCTCCTGTTTCCACCAGAACTGTCCGTCGGGAGCTCCACAGGGTCAATATACACGGCCGGGCTGCTATAGCCAAACCTTTGGTCACTCATGCCAATGCCAAACGTCGGTTTCAATGGTGCAAGGAGCGCAAATCTTGGGCTGTGGACAATGTGAAACATGTATTGTTCTCTGATGAGTCCACCTTTACTGTTTTCCCCACATCCGGGAGAGTTACGGTGTGGAGAAGCCCCAAAGAAGCGTACCACCCAGACTGTTGCATGCCCAGAGTGAAGCATGGGTGTGGATCAGTGATGGTTTGGGCTGCCATATCATGGGATTCCCTTGGCCCAATACTTGTGCTAGATGGGCCAAGGACTACCAAACTATTCTTGAGGACCACGTGCATCCAATGGTTCAAACATTGTATCCTGAAGGCGGTGCCGTGTGTCAGGATGACAATGCACCAATACACACAGCAAGACTGGTGAAAGATTGGTTTGATGAACATGAAAGTGAAGTTGAACATCTCCCATGGCCTGCACAGTCACCAGATCTAAATATTATGGAGCCACTTTGGGGTGTTTTGGAGGAGCGAGTCAGGAAACGTTTTCCTCCACCAGTATCACGTAGTGACCCGGCCACTATCCTGCAAGAAGAATGGCTTAAAATCCCTCTGACCACTGTGCAGGACTTGTATATGTCATTCCCAAGACGAATTGACGCTGTATTGGCCGCAAAAGGAGGCCCTACACCATACTAATAAATTATTGTGGTCTAAAACCAGGTGTTTCAGTTTCATTGTCCAACCCCTGTATATTGTCTTCTTTTAACACCACTTTCTGAGCAGTTGCCTACTAAGTCTGTTTTCAGAAACCTAGTTCCAGCCCTGCTTTTCTATGAATACAGTGCTGGATCAGCAGCAGGTCAAAATTGCTAGTTAGATATGTTAACATTTGCTACTCACAATAAAAGTGTGTGCAAAGCTTTTTTTCAGATTAAACTATGAGAAATAAGTAAGATTCTGTTAGAATAGACAAAAAACGATGTACTATAACTATATACAATTGGAAGATGCATTTTAAGGGTTTACTATTGTCATATTTAATCCTTGAATGCTATTATTCTTGTAAAAAATGAAAACAACAGCAGAAAAAGCTAATTATATTACAAATCCAGCAATACGATGGTTTCACCTTTCCAGCAAGAGTCATGTGGAGGAGTGAATGCTGCAAGTCACTGCTGCGAAGCAATCTGCTGGGTTTCCTTAGATCGAAAACTTTGAATAATAACCAAAATTGACTGCAGTGTTTCCTGACTAGGATCAATTGGAATGTATGTATTTGACTTAGAATCTGTAAGATTTGATTGGATTGTCTTTGTAAAGTGCCTTGAGACGACATGTGTTGTGAAAAAAAATAATTAAGTTACAGCATACCAATATTTTTACTAAATTCTTCTGTGTTATATTAAGGTTTTGGTTTACATTATTTTTTCAAGTTCAAAAAAAGGTTTACAAATGGAAAAACCTCCTCATCTAGCATAGAATTGGTAACAGGTTTTGTTAGGTTAAAAATTAGTAACAGGTTGCCAGCTAACTATGACCCAATACAGACCCATTTCTAACCCAACTGACAACCCAAAAAAGGTCTTGCATGTGTAATCAAGTACCGTAAACTATGGCAAAACATTATAGAGAGGATCTGACATCCTGTGGTGCCAGTCCAGCCTGAGGGAAACCCAAATGGGACCTGCATGTTAGCTGGGTCCTAATTGGTCATTCTTCACAGAATGTTGATAAATACAAATCTCTTTCTTTTACTCTAACAAGACTAAAAGCAGCAGGCCATCATTATTAAGCTAGAATAAAATTATATTTCATTGTCAAAAGTTTAAATGCTGGGTTTTAGGACATGTTCATACAAACCCACATTTAGTAACCCAAAGTGTAGGGTAAGATTTTTAGAAAAAATCAACAAAAGCTTCCTCCCACTGAGGCTTCATGGCTATCATATTATGACCTCCGCTCAGTAAAAGCTTTCTGTGGCCTCATCTGTTGTTTTAATGGTATACCCCCATATAACCAATTCTACAGCGTAGCAGTGCCACGCTTCTCGCTCATCAACACTGACATTTATCAATATCCTACTAGTTTCACTTGGAGTCAGGCACTTTATCCCCCTAAAAAAAGGTCTGCGCTTGTTTTTGTAGTCTAATTTTCAAAGTAACAAAACTCGCTTTGTTCTGGGCTCAGACGCTTCAGGAAAAAATAATATTGGTGGATCATTGTCACGGGGGTTGCCATGGCTGCAGTCATACTTGCTGATGACTGGATTCATTTTGTATTATCACTGGCGACATCCCCGACTCCCAGAGGCCATTGCGATGCTCTAGATAATGATGTTTCGTCATATCATTTACAGGCTACAACATCAAAGGGATGCTTCTCTTTTGATTTGGATTCAGCTTCCAGTTTTTTTTTAAAGTAACTTATAACAAATGCCGTTCATGATGCTTACCTTTTGAAAAAGTACATAAATATAATATGGATAGAGGGCTAGACACAAAGAGGGCACTGGGGTCAAATTCTCACCTCACCGGGCTAGACAAAATATCTGCTATCTTTTCTTGCTGGGTCAAGGCCAGTGCCGCCTCTAAGTCCCCATCAGTGGCTTTGTCTGGAGGGCGCAGGAGTACAACACCAAATGCACACTGACCAAGTGGCAAGAGGCTAATCCATCACTCTCCTGAATGAGGACAGAATCAATCAGGAGTGGCCTTCAGATCACTCCAAACTAAATTACCATTGGATGTCAGGTGATAAGCTGCAAAGGGTCACTTTTAGTATTTATTACAATTGAAGTAACAGCAGGACAGGAACGCAAACAGCTGGAAAAATCTGCCGAACCCTTTAGGGTGGCTTCAGAAAACCAAATATGGTTATTATTATTCTTTATGTCCATTTGCAGGAACAACCCTTTAAACCTCTCCATCACTACCAGGCCATTTGCAAGAGGGCTATTGACATTGCCTGACCAGCGTGCAACACAATCATCATGCCTCATAATGTAATGCTCTGAGGTCACGCAGAGTTTGCCAGCAATTGGGGAAGTTATCAAGCTCTTTCTCTCGCTAATTGATGCACTTCAGCCGCTGTGACTTTGAACAGAATCCTTGCTCCATGCGACAGAAAGAAGGCAGATGCCATCAGTCCCCCACCTCCTCCTCTTTAGCCTTTGAAACCCAACCCCCGATCTAAACCACACAGCTCAGGGTACGAGTGAGAGGACCCGTCTGTTAGCTTAGCTCAGGAGACAGTTTCTCTCTGACGTGTTTGAACACCTTAGAGTCTGGGCTGTGTGTTTGAGCCAAAAAAGATTAGAAGATAATATCACACAGGCAGTGAGACCTGTGATACTGTCTGTCTCTGACTGTCTCTGAGTTCCTGCTGCCCTAAGACGAAGAGTCATTGTTTGCTCAAGACTTTTGCCTTGTCTGGCTTTCCTCCATGCAGAACAACTTACACAAAAAGCATGTGTTGCACAGAAATAGGGCAGGTTCAGCTGGACTTTAACAGACATAGAAAAAAAATAAATTATCTGTCCATTTCTCCATCTCCACCAAAGTGGTCTAAAGCTGATAACGAAATGTACATTTTCAGCCAAAGCTCTAAAATGCACCAGGAGCCCCAAAGGCTTTTAAAGCTTTTTCGAAAACCCAACTGATAACTTTCTCTGCTGTGGAAATGGCATATCCATTTCATGATAGCATCAGATCTTCCATTTCCTGCCACATAATTTCCGGCTGCTGTCGGTAAATGAAAACTTTAGGTTAACAGAATGATTTATGAACATAAACTGGGGATCATTTTTGTTGATATCCCATCACTGACCACACTGAGCAAGGTATTTTACTTTATGTTAAAGTGTTAAGTGGAAGGTAAATGATCAACATTTAGTACAAATAAAAACCTAAAGTGTGACATGCATTTGTGTTTAGCCCGTCTGAGTCAACCCCTTGTAGAACCACCTTTTTCATTAACATTGCAAGTCTATTGGGGTATATATCTCAGCCAGCTTTGCACATTTAAAGTCTAATATTTTTGCCCATCCTAATTTGCAAAGAAGTTCAAGCTCAGTTGGATTGGCTCGAGGGGGTTGGTAAACATACATTTTCAAGTCCTGCTGAAGATTCTTAATTGGATTAAGGTATGTAATTTGATTGAGTAGTTTTAACACATACATATACTTTGATCTAAACTATTTCACTGTTGCTCTGGATGTATGTTTAGGGGCATTGAACCTCTCTCCCAGTCCCATGTCTTTTGCAGAATCTAAAAAGATTCCTTCCAGGATTGTATTTGGCTCTCCCCCCCCTCACATCAACTCTGACCAGCTTCCCTCTCCCTGCTGAAGAAACTCATCCCCACAGCATGATGCTGCCACCACCATGGTTGACGGTGGGAATGGTTGTGTTCCCATGGATGTGAAGTATTACCTTTTCTACATCTTTTGCATTTAAATTTTTGTACCACAGCACCTTCTTCACGTGTTTCCTGTATCCCTAAATAGTTTGCAAACTGCAAGCAGGAATTTTTCTGTTTCTTGGCCTCCTCTTGCATAAAGGGCCAAATTTGTAGTGTGCACAATACAAGCAATGTTGTCCTTGTCTGTTTTGTCAGTTTAGGTGTTTGGTCCATTCTGTTTCCATTTTCACATTGAAACTGGTTTCATACTGACATTGAATGACACAGGTGGAAAACATTTACTAATGAGGTGACTTCTGGAGAGAGTTGGTTGGACAGGAATTTATTTAAAGATATCAGAGTAAAGGACATGAAAAATAATGGTTGACTATATAAAATACAGATGAAGTACATCAAAGATTGGACCTGTAATGTAACAAAATGTAAAAAGGTTGAAGTTCTGTTAAATGCTTCAGTTAAAGAAACTTTCAGCTAACATAAGTGATTTAATTCCAGCTGTTAAATAACCTGTTTTTCAGTAAATACCTAACCGAAGACACATTTTTATTCTTGACACTCCACTGACGTGCATTTTGTATGTAAAAGTAGCAGTTACCAAGTCGGAAAGTGATCCTGAAAACAACACCTGCAACCCCACTTTAAATTTCAACACATGGTTTTTAGCCTTCTTGCAAGAAACAAAGAAGCCATTGGATGTGTCGCAAACCAAACGCTTCACACGGCCATAAAAAAGGGACATCTGCTTAGTATTATCAAATCAATCCCTTCACAATGAGATTCTGAAAATGTAAAATTTGTACAGTTACAAATTAAATGTTTACATGGTGAAACTGCTATGTCTAGTTTAGAAGCTGTGCATGTTTACAAACATAAAAGCAGTGTGAACAAGAAAAATTACTTATGAAGAACTTTATAGTTTACTTTCTTAACCTAAAGGCTAAAAACAACAGTAAAAGAAAAAGAAAACACATTTTTGTATTCTGTTCTTAAAAAAACATCTTTTTCTATGATTCATAACTGTATTGAGATATGATCTGCTTTTCACAGGCCTCTCCTCACAGCCTGAGGCCGAGGTCCAGTGACCCTGCAGGTCAAAAGGGTGTGATCTCAGGTGAAGTATTGTCATCAGGCCCATGACCAGAGTACTTAACCCCTGATTGCCTAATTCATATCCCAGGTGTGGAGCTGGGTTATATGCTGTGTGTCCGTCACGGTGCTCAGCATTTCCTCTCCAACAGCCCAATGAGCCTGTCTGAGACAGGACATGCTGTTATGACATGGAGGGGGTGGTGGGTGGATGTAGGAGGTGTTTAAAATGGTAGGGTAGGAACTGAGGTGGGAGAACGGGAGTGGTGGTGGGGGGCTATAGGAGGAGAAGAAAGGTCTGCTTGAGGTGGTCCTACAGTTCATGTTAATTATCAGTTCTTTTTGTGACCCCCGTGTCAGCAGCAGCCCTAACTGGATCCTGCTTCTAACACCCCTCTGAGGGAGAAAAATCACATGGACGTGACATGTACATGCAGGATGTTAGATGTTGGAGAACATGATAGGCTTGGAGGTTTGCATGGTTAAAGTTGAGAAGTGCTAAAGAGGGGTGATAAAAGAACTCTGGCATCTAGCTGACAAATGCTATTATAATTTGCTCAGTGAGGGTAAAATTATTAATATTTCAACAGGCTCCTGCAACATATTGTACGAATATAACTTATATATTTTTAGGTAGAGTGATATTTAACTTTATAGGGCAGAGGTCTTGTCTTGAGGGACAGTGTCCTACAAGTTGTAGATGTGCCACTGCCCTGACACACCTGTATTAAACAGGTATCTCCTTATCCTGTTGTTCAGTGTTTCATTTCAATTTAATTCATTTAATTTATAGCACCAATTCACAACAAATGCCATCTTATTTCTGCATATCCAGAAAAATATCAAGTCAGTCCAAATATATAGACACATTCAGATTCAGACATTACAATTAGATCCTAATGGCAATACACTGCTGTCAAATTCAGTTTATTGAGCACACTGGAGAAAGGTTAACTATCTAAGGAAGTCCATCTGATTGCACTGTCTCAGTGACTGCTGCGAACCCTTATCCTTATCCTGAACCCCTTATCCTGAGCATGAAGTTGGCAACAGTGGTAACTCTTCTTAACAGGAGGATGCCTCCATCAAAACCAGGCTCAGTATAAGTGACCATCTGACAGGGAGTTGAGAGGACGGAGCAGACATTGAAAACCTACAAAGCACTGGTCCAGGAGTACTTTTTGGATCTCGCTAATGACTCAGTCATGTATCATGTGTGTTCAAGAAGGGAAACATCTAAAATCTTTTCCTCAAGAACAACAATTTCGCAATTCCTGCTTGGGGTTTTAGCCTGATCTTCCTCATTGTATTTCTGGGTAACTGGTAATGTGTCAGAACCCCAGTTTACCAAATGGAATGATACGTATTGCTCTTTCTTTGGGCACCTATCCAAACAGAGTGTTATGATTTGGGGTTGTTTGGTTTTTGGTTTCGGGTTTTTTCTTTATATGTTTTTCACAGTTAAGGTTTTGAATTGTTCTTCTGTTTATTATTTTCCTGGTCATGCTTTAGTTTTTGTCTTCTTATTCATGTTTTGTCAAGTTAGGCTTTTGGATCTGGTTATGCTTTAGTTTAATGTTTTTCTAGTTATATTTCTATTAGTTTGTATCCTTAAGGTTCTGTTTTGCTCCTGTCATGTTGTGTTCTGTCTGTCAATTAACGTTATTCGGTTCACCTGCACTAAGCTAATCTGTCTCCTTGCTTCACCTGGTTCACGCTCCATAAATACACACCTGTTTAGTTATTCATTGCGGAAACATTTCAGATCATGTCACCTGTGTCCTGTTGTTTACGCCAAGCCTGTCTTGCCATCCTGCCCATGTCTGTTTTTGCCTGTCTGGCCTGTTTATTGTTTTGGTTTCTGCCTCCTCCTGTGAGTGGGTTTTTTGTTTTTTGTTATTAAATCTATTTTCACTTACCGTCATGCTGCCTGCTTGTCTGCATTCCGGGCTCCTTCGTTGTACCACACCTGACACAGAGATTGCTAACTGTGCATGCACAGGAAGAAAATGCAATCTCAATTTGTAAGAAAGGCCCCAGATGTGATTTGAAACCACAATTTCAAATGAATTTTGATTCAGTAAAAAATAAAATTCAATCTAAATCAGCCAGCAAATGCAGGACTTAAACCAGTGCTTAAGTCTTAAGTCTTTTTCAATCTTGAATTTTCCTTGTGTCACACAAGCCCTGTTATGGACCTTCAACCTTTCCAATAGCCCGATGACAGCTGTAGCACCATGACAACTTGGAAAGGCCCCAACAACTCCCTTTGACCCTAGCAAGGTCTTTTTGTGGAAGAAAAACAAATCTCATGTGGTCAGATTGCTTTAACCTGCCTAAATATTAGCATACTAATGACTTTCTACAACCAAACTAACCGATTTTTTCAGTATACAACTGAATTATGAGACAAAAATGAAATCCAAGGGAAGCCATGTGTAAGATTTGTGGTGCTTTTCAAAACAACCAAAGTTCACTGATAATTTTCTCAGTACTGTTCTCTTCAAAAATGAAACACAAAAGCCACAAGATGTGACATATAGTGCTTTGCAAAAGCATTTAAACCCCTTTACATTATTTTTAAAAGGTTTTACCAATAAATGCACATTTTGGCATGTCTCTTGTTAAATTAATAAAAAAACTAATTGTATCTCAGTTTAAATACAATTATTCTGTGAAGCACTCATACGTGTGTCTGAAAACATTAGTGATCAAAGAGTCTTACAAAGACCAAGAAACACTCCAGAAAGAAGAAGTTGTGTATGTTTAAATCAGGGTTCGGTTTTTAGAAAACATATTAGACCCTGCAAGAGACTTGAGACAGGGTCAGAGGTTCACCTTCCAGTCTAATAAACCCTAAACATACACCTACCGCTATAATGATTTAGATCAAAGCATATTAATGTGTAAGAATGTCCCATACACTTACAGACATACTTAATCTGCTGCATTTTTTGCAATAAAAGTGAAGTGGAAGACTTGAGGTGCTGGCGGTGCTGAATACAAATATTCTTAAAAAGGTTCAAAAACCATGTTTCATTGTTTTTTTCACTTCACAATTATGCCCAATTGTTGGTCTATCCTAAAAAAAACATTGAAATGCTTTAGAGTTTGTTGTTGTTATGTGACAAAGTGTAAAAAAAATCAAGAGGAAGAAAGACTTTCACAACACACTGTAGCAAAGATTGTGGAAAAACAGTTACTACATTCCCTAGATCTACAGGGGTTGGACAATGAAACTGAAACACCTGGTTTTGGACCACAATAATTTCTTAGTATGGTGTAGGGCCTCCTTTTGCGGCCAATACAGCGTCAATTCATCTTGGGAATGACATATACAAGTCCTGCACAGTGGTCAGAGGGATTTTAAGCCATTCTTCTTGCAGGATAGTGGCCAGGTCACTACGTGATACTGGTGGAGGAAAACGTTTCCTGACTCGCTCCTCCAAAACACCCCAAAGTGGCTCAATAATATTTAGATCTGGTGACTGTGCAGGCCATGGGAGATGTTCAACTTCACTTTCATGTTCATCAAACCAATCTTTCACCAGTCTTGCTGTGTGTATTGGTGCATTGTCATCCGGATACACGGCACCGCCTTCAGGATACAATGTTTGAACCATTGGATGCACATGGTCCTCAAGAATGGTTCGGTAGACCTTGGCAGTGACGCGCCCATCTAGCACAAGTATTGGGCCAAGGGAATGCCATGATATGGCAGCCCAAACCATCACTGATCCACCCCCATGCTTCACTCTGGGCATGCAACAATCTGGGTGGTACGCTTCTTTGGGGCTTCTCCACACCGTAACTCTCCCGGACGTGGGGAAAACAGTAAAGGTGGACTCATCAGAGAACAATACATATTTCACATTGTCCACAGCCCAAGATTTGTGCTCCTTGCACCATTGAAACCGACGTTTGGCATTGGCATGAGTGACCAAAGGTTTGGCTATAGCAGCCCGGCCGTGTATATTGACCCTGTGGAGCTCCCGACGGACAGTTCTGGTGGAAACAGGAGAGTTAAGGTACACATTTAATCCTGCCATGATTTGGGCAGCCGTGGTTTTATGTTTTTTGGATACAATCCGGGTTAGCACCCGAACATCCCTTTCAGACAGCTTCCTCTTGCGTCCACAGTTAATCCTGTTAGATGTGGTTCGTTCTTCTTGGTGGTATGCTGACATTACCCTGGATACCGTGGCTCTTGATACATCACAAAGACTTGCTGTCTTGGTTACAGATGCGCCAGCAAGACGTGCACCAACAATTTGTCCTCTTTTGAACTCTGGTATGTCACCCATAATGTTGTGTGCATTTCAATATTTTGAGCAAAACTGTGCTCTTACCCTGCTAAGTGAACCTTCACACTCTGCTCTTACTGGTGCAATGTGCAATCAATGAAGACTGGTTACCAGGCTGGTCCAATTTAGCCATGAAACCTCCCACACTAAAATGACAGGTGTTTCAGTTTCATTGTCTAACCCCTGTCGATCAACCGGCGTTTGAGGTTGGGATTTAGGAACTGGATGTCTAAACCCAAACAGAGATCCAATTAACAGTTGCTGCAGGTGTGTTGTGATTGGACAAAAAGCAGGACTAGAAAGACACTACAAGGTGGGGACCTCTGGCTAAAATGCAGGTATTAAATCCTGTTCATTGATGTTCATTTAAACAACATGCAACAGGGATACAGTTTCTGGTAAGTTATTCAGGCAGATAATTATTGTTCTTATTGTTCAGTAGTTTTTCATTTTTACGTTGCTGCTGACGTTGCTTTAATACAGAAGATTATAGGTGCCATGGCTAAAGTTCCTGAGCCTGATCTGCAGGATCTGTAGAAATTGAAATCTCCTGCTGGAACAATGGATTTTGCAGATTGTTTAGGCAAAGCCCCTGTTGAAAACTTGTCTTCCTGTGCACCTGTTAATTTGAGAAACAGAGAAGTAGGGAGCAAGTAAATGTCTTTATCCTCAAAGAGAGCCAGGTTAACTTTCTAAAGCTTTGTCTAATTTTTGCAAAAGTCTTGAAGCATTATTGTTTTAGCCCTGTGTCTAAGGTTTTCATTTTTAGTGCAACAATTTCAATTAACTTTTTATTAGCATAAACACACTAATGTCATATAGAGATTTTAAACAGATTCTGACTTAGCTCCATTGTTAGATTTAGCCCGATATCCATGTTGCAGAAGTGCCAGCTTCGTGGCTTATCGGACTCCGGACTGATTTACACTTTCTGCAGTCCTCTCTGACTCCTCATTCTCAAAGAAGCAGGATCCTCCAGTTTGAGTTTCTTCCACAGATAATGCCATGATTCTTCCTGACAGCTGAAATGTCAACCCCTTGGCACTGACAGTAAATTTATGATTAGGTTCGGGATGCACAGGGTAGCCCAGGGGGGAGAATACATGATCGTGGCACACCAGGGGACAAGACTATTAATCTTTCCACAGCATGATGAAGCCCAATTTTAGTCTGACATGATACTTAATTTGAAACCATTTTCTGTTCATAAACTACTTTATTCATCACAACTCCTTATTAATCAGCATTTATGATATTAATTACATGTGGATGTATGTTTTATAGGAAACTTACTAAGAAGCTTTGATAGCAGCTGATGTTTACAACACAATAAAAGATAATAATTAAATTTTGACAAGAAATACACACAGACATTAAAAGCACTCTCTGGAAATCTCTCTTATGTTGGACCTGTCACTTCTATGGTATGGTAAGCTCACAACATAAATAATAAAAATGCAAACACTTCTGAATAGCTCATATCTAAAAAAAAAAAAAACATTACATTTAGTGCTAACCCAAAATGATTAATATTTGTTGACCAAGGGGAGAGGTTTTGAAAAAAAAAGGAATTTATTTATGTATGTGTGTGATAATAGTTGTACAAGAGTCATTTAAATTTGTTGGGTTGTTTACTGATTATTATAAATGCAGTCTTTATATATCCAGGTAAAATGTCTAAATGAGTTTAAATCTTTATGAGGACAACATTTAACAATAACAATATTGTTATTACTTAACAATAACTTAAATTGAACTGAACATCATCAAAAGAAGACTTAAAAATTTGAAGGTTTGAAATACTGATGAAGATAAGTAATGTCAGCATGCAAATAGAACACAGTGTTGTCAGACCTGCCTTCTCCAGTTCTGCACTTACATTAACTGCCTTTCACAGGTTGCTTCAAAATGTCCATGTATAACCATAGGTCTAGTCAAATCAACTAGTTCCCCCAGCTGGCAAGCCCAGGATCCCCCAAATATGAGAAGCATGTGTCCTTGTGAAGTTACTCTGCTCCAACAACTCTAACAACTGTCTAAATGCTGGTCAAAACATGTTTCCTTCTGAGACCAATAATCTTGTTTTGCTAGATTCAACACCCAGACAGATTTGAATAATTCATGACTAGTGACTCCCATAATAAATTTGAAAAATTATTATTGTTTGGGTCTTTCTTTAAAACAATAATTATGTGTTTAAAAAGGTGAATGTAAAAACACCCTCTGCCATAAGATGGCTATTTTGCCTCATGTGATAACTTGATGTATTAAGAACACAGACGGGTCTTTCTGGGATCTAAAAAACATGTTTTAGAAGAATAGTCGGTTTTAATTGGTTCATCAGTTCTCGTGACGACTTCTCACCCAGAAGCACATTCGGTCAAAAGGCTGGGCTGAGTTCAGAGACTCAGATTGAAATTCAGATTCTTTAAGAAAACTTGCCCAATAGGATCACAAAATGTTGATCAAACAGAACCGTTTATGGAGCAGAACCTGATTATTTTTCAGGCTAAGAAAGATGGCGGCAGTGAATTGCATGAGAAGAATCACAAGCTGGTTCTGTGTAAGTTATACAGCTCATGTCTCAGCACAACAATCTTTTTTTTTTAGCTCTATTGTTGAGGTTCTGTGGCTAAAAGCCAACTGATCAAGACCGAGTAAGATCTTGGGTTCTATTATCCTTTTTTTTCCCACTCCAATGGATTAAAAGGTGAGTTAGCTTATAGAACTATGTCATGAGAGGTCCCCTGGGTCTTCAGGCTTCTGAGAGACTGACAAATTCTTTATATATCTTAGGACTTAGTCAGTTTAGGTACCAATATTTTAAACATTCCCTTATTGGTTATAAAAATAGTTATCTGACACCGCTGTTTGTAGAAAAAAATCAATTAAGTCTATCTTTGATTTTTTTTTTTATTTGTGTGTCGGTTTCTTCTGTTAAGTTAATCCTTGGTGAATTTTTGTTATTGACTGATTAATAAAACATTTATTTCTCGATCTTTTTTAATAATGGCTTTCATCAATTCTTCTCACCTTCGTAAATGGATATGTTAATCTGTTACTTTTCAATAAATTATATTCCACAGAATCTGTTGATTGTTCTTTTATTGTGCAAAATACAAATGATGACAAAGATTATTTACACAGAGAATGAAGAGCAGGGGTCCTAATATGGAGCCCCGAGGAACTCCTTTTTATACCAGAAGAATGGAATGAGGTGAACACATTGTGTTCAAGTTGATTGGTAATTTGTCAGCACTTGCAGAAAAAACCAACAAGATGAGTCTAATTTTTTTTTTTTACGAAAATAGTGTGGTCGCCTATGTAAAAAGCCATACACGTCTCAGGTTTAGTACAACAACCAAAATTTAATGTGACTGGGATTGCTCAGCGTCTCTCACACTCAAGTAGCATCTAAGTTTGATTCATTCAGAAAATCCCAAATCAGATGCCTCTTGGGGAAAAACAAAACTGCCCATGTGCAAGGCTCTGAGACCACTTAACTAGGCTCTTCCTTTCAAGAACTGCTGCTTGATCTTGTTTTATTTCAATACACAAGGTCATGCAGCTGTACAGAAGTAGGAATCCCTCACATTCCTGCCTGTGAATTTTCCATTTGTAGCCCTTGAAGGTTGCAACAAATATGCCATGGGCAATATATCACTTTCTCAGAGGCTTTTATGTTTTTCTCTGATCTAAAATGAACGAGGTGAGTTTCTATTTTTGATGTACTATGCACACATTTCTAAAAGCTGGTTTAAGGCTGTCAACTTTTATCACGAAGTGATGTTGGTTGGAAATACAATTCTTATTAGTTAATAAGGGCAGAGACAGTGGAAAATATTTAGTAGCATAAGTTAAGATGCATAACTTTGCCAGAATGTCAGGGATTCTAATACTATCTTTTAATGTATGGGGTATCAAATTGAGCAATAAAAGGTACAAAGTGCTTTCTAATAAGTGGTAATGGTGGGGTTAAAAACCATAAATACGACACTGTATTTTCAGATTATATTTTTTTCTGATTACATTTTTAATTAATCATACAAAATAACAATATTGTTTTAGGCATTACATTAAATGATCTTACTTCAGTTATTTACATAAAAAAAAGTGAAAGAGTATATTTTCATTGTGTCAGTTTGTACTTTTCTCTTTGTAGGTCCATTGTGCAACCTTGGAAAACTACCTGGTGTTATACCAGAGCAACAAGACAAAGAAAAACCTAGCAATCCAAAATAGACAATAGATTTCTACATGAAGGTAAAAACCAATGGATGTGGACTGTATCCATTTCTATTTCAAAGTCTTTCCCTTCATGTCAGATAGCCCTTTGATATCCAGATATAACCTTAACAAAAATGATGAAAGTCAGGTAGGGTAAGCCAGTTTCAGATGAATGAATTAATCATTTCCGCACTTTTCAACGATATAATCTTTGAAAAGTGCTAGAATACTGAAATAACCAGGTAAGAAAAGAAAAACAGAACACAGGGCATAAAAGCATTTTAAGCACAGAGAAGATATACAATAGCTCACAAAAGTGAGTACACCCCTTACATTTTTGTAAATATTTTGTCTTTTCATGAGACAACGCAGATTATATGAAACTTTGATACAATGTAAAGAAGTTATTGTACAGGTTGCATGACAATGTAAATTTGCTATCCCCTCAAAATAACTCAACACAGCCATTAATTTCTAAACCACTGGCAATTCAAGTGAGTACACCCCTGAGTGAAATAGCCCAACTACCCAATTTCCATTCCCGGTGTCATGTGACTCGTTAGTGTTACGAGGTCTCAGGTGTAAAAGGGGAGGAGGTGTGTTAAATGTGGTGTTATCACTGTCACACTCTCTCATACTGGTCATTGGAAGTTCAACATGGCACCTCATGGCAAAGAGCTCTCTGAGGATCTGAAGAAAATAATTGTTGTTCTTCATAAAAATGATCTAGCCTATAAGAAAACTGCTAACATCCTGAAACTGAGCTGCAGTATGGTGGCCAAGACCATGCAGTGGTTTAAAAGGACAGGTTCCGCTCACAAGAGGTCTCGACATGTTCAACCAAAGAAGTTGAGTGCACATACTCAGGGTCATTTCCAGAGGTTGTCTTTTGAAAATGTGCAAGTGCTGCCAGCATTGAGGCAGACGTTGAAGGGGTTTGGGGTCAGCCTGTCAGTGATCAGACCATACACCACACATTGCATCTAACTGGTCTGCATGGCTGTCATCCCAGAAGGAAGCCTCTTCCAAAGATGATGCACAAGAAACCCCACAAACAGCTTACTGAAGACAAGCAGACTGAGGACATGGCTTCTCTAGTAAACTCTATGTCCAAAATGTCCAAAGGCTTGAGCTCCTTTTGTACTCAGTTTTTTGTGGGGAATGACTAACAAGTTTTGAGCTTGAGAAAGAGAACAGAGAAAATAACAAAATGTTTAGTCAGATAATTAATATGCTTCAGGTAGAGTGTTGTACGTTAAGTGTGAGCAATTGTACTTAATTACAAAGTGTCAACTTCACATGAAGCCAGTGTCATGGATGTAAACATGAGTTTTGTGAGCTTGCTTGTTAGAACAGTTAAAATAAAAGTTTTATTTCCATTTTTATGTTATTTACCTGTACAGCCCTTTGGTTTGTTAAGCACTTTATAAATGATTTAATGATGCTGATCGCTTCTGTTTTGCTCAAAATGTTTAAGTAAAATTTTTACTAAATAATACCTGCGATGGGAAGTATGTAAAATAAAAATAACAATTGTCCCTGTATCGGACCTAAAGGGAACCCCTTAGGACAAAGAAACTAATGCAGGATAGAAAAACTGGTCTAATGCAGAGCCAGAAATACAAATGCCATTGACAAACTGTTGCCCAAAGTATTAGATGCTGCATTGAGATTGAACAGCACAAGCAGAACAATTTCCTGGGAATGGCAGCCAATACTCAATTGTTACACATTTAAAAGAGAAGTCTCAGTAGAATGCTGTGGCTGATGACCAGATTGAAAAGAATCAGAAATCTTCAGTTTGGCTAATGAAGATTTGAACCAGCCCCCTACTAATTTCCTTCTACATTTTACTAATGAATAGGACCTTTGAAATTGTCTGACAGTTGCAGGTTTAACTGGCAATAATTATATTTTCTTGTTTTTCATATTGGATCTATTTTAAGTTTTCATCATGTTCTCCTTGTCCCACCCTCTGTCCCTTCCCTAAATATGACTTTCAGGAGGTCCCCCTGGCTTTGTAAATGCAGTTAATTGTAATTGTAAATGAATTGTTAATTGTAATTGTATTTTTTTGCTAGTATAGCAAAATAAGCATAAATATATTTAATTCATAAAAAAGAAAGACATCATTTATTTTTCAAACCTGCCAACCCTTAAGCTGGTCCTATAAAATAAAGCTGAAGAGTGGAACAGACTTTGCACTGCTCTTTAGACATTAAATAGCACCACAATGAAGCAATTTTGTCCAGATGCATATAGTTATAGCACCTGTCATGAAATTTGAGAGGACTCTTTAATAGCTTCTGAATGCCTCAATGTGTATTTATTCTCAACACAAAGTGAATGTATAGCAAACACCCATTCAAAACTAATATGCTTGTTGCAGTGTGGCAGCCAGTGTTGGATAGAGTTTCACATTCTATATATAAGCCTGTTGACTGTGTCCCCGTTGCTCTATTTAAATGCCAGAGTTCCACTGTCAAAACAGAGAGACGGACGCAACAATATGATGGACCTTTTTGAGACCAGCACTTATCTGTTCAGTGATTTGCGTTATTTGGAGGAAGGGGACCATGGACCACTACAACACATGGACATTGCAGGGGTCTCTCCTCTGTACTCTAACAGCAATGACAGCCCGTTGTCCCCAGGCCAGGATAATGTCCCGTCGGAGACAGGGGGCGAAAGCAGCGGAGAGGAGCACGTGTTCGCTCCCCCAGGTCTCCAGGCGCACTGCGAGGGCCAGTGCCTCATGTGGGCCTGCAAGATCTGCAAGAGAAAGTCAGCACCAACAGACAGACGTAAGGCAGCCACGCTCCGGGAGAGGAGAAGGCTGAAGAAGATCAACGAAGCGTTTGAGGCGCTGAAAAAGAAGACTGTGGCCAATCCCAACCAGAGATTACCCAAGGTGGAAATTTTACGCAGCGCCATCAGCTACATCGAGAGGCTACAGGACCTGCTGCAAACTCTGGATGAGCAGGAGAAAATTCAAAAAGGAACTTCCACTGTAAGCTTTTATTGATTCACCCTCAGAGGAAACTCCTTCCTGTCCACTTGATGTTCTAAACATGTCTGAGAGTGTGGCTGGCGGACTCAAATGACTTTCAAATGACACCAGAGTCCTTGCTTGGATTTTAAATGTGTTTTTGTCCTTTTATTACTGCATATTATTTATTTAATTATTTGGGATTGGTGTCAACTTTTAGGAATACCATTTTTGTTTAAGAGCATGGGTTGCACGAGTAAAATATGTTTTTGTCTTGCTTCAGCAGCTTGCGAGCGATGAGCATCAATGGAAGAAATCCTCTGAGACCTGGCGGACCTCTACTGATCATTCCAATGCAGCAATGAACCAGAGAGAAGGTACATTTGTCAGCAAATTCTTGTAATTAGCAGTTAATGAACAAAATACAGCCACAACTGGCAATGTGCAGGTTTTCATCCCTTTCAGTCTTGACAAAGCTGACCACCATGACTATTTGCAGGCAGAAAGAGATACACAGAGCTAATTCAGAAGTGCTGTAACAGTGTTCGAGTTGCTCCAAACATAATAATCAAACATTTCCATGTTTTTGAAAAGGTGTTGCCACTTTACTGTTTTTCACACGTCAAAAAGTTGCTTAGCAAAATTGTATCATGTTTGCCTTTTACATGATTTGACTGACTGACCATGCAGAAGAGTCAGTGAGATTTGGAACAGCCATTGCACTGGAGAGTTCAACTTTTTTGAGCACTCTGAATTTTATTTCTGTATTTCATTTTACATTCTTTCTACCATAAGGTTCATTTGGATCATGTTTGTGCATGAGCACCTAATTCATTGCTATAGATACCAAGATTTTTGTCTCTAAAGGCATGTCTTATAGGCATAGAGGATGAAGGTATGTAGTGACACATTTTAAATTTGGTCATACCTGCTTTCTAATACTTTTATGTTTTAAGAACCATCTTTTATGTTTTTTGGTAAACTTGGAGCCCTATTAGCAAAATGACAATCTCAGTTGATGAGATGGGCTGATACAATATCATTGGATGGACACTGTCTAAATGGAATAAACATGATAACTAAACAATGATCTTGTGTAACGATCAAGTATAAAGTTTTAAAATCAACTGTCATAGCATGGGCTGACCTTGGCAGCACGTTTATGGCCTTAAGGTGTTTTATATTTAGAAGATTTGGGGGGTCCAGTCTGTTTAACTGGTAGCCCTGCTCTGGTATGTGGAATTTTTGCTAACTTACCTCTAAATTTCTGTGTATGCTGTAGGTAGGAACTGATTACTTTTTTACAGAAGCCCCAATGTACTGGCATAGTTACAGAGATTGATGATTGTGGACCTTCAGGAAGGAGGGTTTTGGTTAACTTTCAGCTGAACCTTACTCAAAATAAATTTCATTGAATAGGTTTAGAAAAGACAAAGATGCTTCATAAGTGAACAATATGAAACTGAAATGTCACTGTCTTTAGGCTAAATTTGGGCAGAACATATGGGCTAAAAAAATCCCCCATTTTAATGTGGTTTTCTTGTCTAAATACAGAAGAGAAAAAGCCAACCTGGATTAGCCATATAAAAGATGTCTGTATGGCTGGGGAGGTTTAGTGCTTGAAGGACTGCTCTTAGAGAAGATTTCTAATCAATAAGGGTCATGTATGGCGGACTGTGTGACAGTAAATTTGTTTACATTGGACAATTAGACCCATAATGTGCAGTACTCCCATTGCTGATCATGATAAAGACAAATGCTAAAGAGTACATATAAATCAATTGTTCAACCACTGTGCAAATTAATTAGAAGTTAATGATCCATGTTTAAGTGGAATTTGTGTCCGCTGATCGACTGACTTTGCTGTCAAACATGATTTGGTTGACAGAATGTCTTTTGAAAGCAAAAAAAAAATTAGTGCACCATGTAATGATGCATTTATTTTATGTTATTGAGCCAGTTTTAAAATCGACTGAAGTGTTGGACACTTGGTGACCCCAAAAAGCCTGTCTTTGCAGCAGTTCTCTTTCAGTGAACTTTGGAGAGTTTTATTCCTCTCCTTTACCATTCTTTTCATGGGCATGGCGACAAACTAAACTTTTAAATTATTGCGCTGATTGGAAATAGGACAAGTTTGTTGTTTCTTGTAGCCATTTCCTGACCTATATAGATCAGCACACATTTGTCTCTTTTTCCTCTACGGAACAAATATACTTAAATTAAACATTGAATTTTTGAAAATTTTTCATTGTCCCAGCAGCAAAAGTTTTATTTATTTTATGGTTTTTTGCAAATCTTTTACCAAGATGTGTGAAGGGAGCTGTAAGCAAACTTCCTTACTATCAATAATAGACCATTACAACCTCATTGCTTGGGTTTCTTGTCTTTTCTGATTTGAAGCACAGCTGTTGGTATAAAATAAACACTCGAGTGACTCACTTTTCTTTGCTTCCAGGGACCAGTGAGTCCTCTGCATCCTCCAGTCTCCTGCGTCTGTCCTCAATTGTGGACAGCATCACAAATGATGAGAAACTGAACTTCTCTGTGGAACCCTCAGGAAACTAAAATAGTCTGAAGTGTTTTGTTGTTTTATTATTTAAAATTTCCAGTATTTTGCTCAAATTATTCTTTGTGTAATGCATAATTTTAGTTTGCCCTTGCTTGTAACAGGAAAAAAATTGTACATATTTTATATTAATGTGGTTTATAAATGTATTTATTTTGTTTTCAAAGCCTACCAGACTGTGGAAGAACCTTTCTTTTTGAAAATTTGTACACGTAGCTCACCAGCAAGTAAAACATTTACTATGTTGTAAGTTGTTTGCAAAGTTTTTCTTTTTTACATGCATGCTTCTGAAGACTATCTCATTAATGATTTTGTTTCTCATAAAAATCATTCACAAAAGATATTTTTGTTTTGCAGCATGCCAGTATTTACCACTTGGTTGTTTATAAGGATAAGCAAACACAAGTAGTAAAAGATCTAGCACTTACACCAGCGTTCATGCCTATTAGAAGTCCATAAAATCTGTCGAAACTGCTCTGGAACAGTTCGCTGCCAGAGTGCTTGTCTTTGTTCACCAGCAGACCTGATCCCACAACTGTAATCCGAGTCTCCCCCAAACACCGCGTGCCTCCACACTCCTCCCCTATCACATGTTGGGAACACGGAAACTTGGGCTTCAAGCACGAGTGCAAACCCCAGTGGGTTAATACAGTTATTTTAGCCGTTAGGTCTTAATTCATCATCACTCGGATCTTCATCACATGACAAAGCGTTTACATGAAATGTGTGGCTCAATGCCAGTGGCTTGGAAATCCAATCGGTCCTGTTTGTCCTGTATCGACGGGACAGAGATGGGGGCAGGGTTTGTTCAATGCAGAGCTTGATGTCATGTTGCACAATGGCTCGCTCTGATCTCTACAGACGAGTCAAAGTGCTTGTTGACCTTTGGGATTCAGACAGATAAAGCCTCATGCAAAATGTCACAGCTGCTCATCAGGTCTGAGGACAAAAGACAGAAAAATAACATAAAATAAGTAAAAAAAAATAGCTGACTCCAGGTTTCCATTTACAGGAAGTTTGTTCAAACCATGCTTACATTTGAAGGTCATTGCCTTTGTAGAGATCTGTGTGTGTTGAGTAAGTGATTGAGGATGTCAGACTCTCATGAAAGCTTTTAGAGAGACGTTTGTAACTGAAGATGTGATGAGGCTTTTAAATTTTGCCACTTTTAAAACGTGTCTTTAAATAAAATCTTCATACCCCTATTATAGTAATGTTTAACTCAATATTTAAATTTTACAAACATCTTTACGTTTTAAAGTTGCCCTGCTGCAGTACCGAATTGAATCTGATTGAGAATATGTGAAAAAAGCTATAGATTAGGGTAATTGTAAGGATGGCTTCCAACCCCAAAGGCTTGGAGCTGATGATCAGAAATAAATCATGAAAATTCCAGTGGAATCGTGTAAAAAGCTGCATATAATTTTCTGTAATGCTAATAAGTATGCATGGAATATTAAAAAGGATAGAAATAAAATTTGAGTTGGCAATTTTAAAATGAAATTTAACTAATAAAAAAGGTTTGCAAAGGTTATACTCCTTTTACATAATTGTATTGTTTTTTTTATGTACATGTCATTTTCTATCAGAAACAAACTATTTACAAATATTAAAATAATACAATAATTATATTTATTTATCTCTAAATCCGAGAGTAGCATAAATTATCTTAGGTTTTTTTTCGTCTAAATTTCACCTAAAATGAACAGAGTTTCCACCTGAACTGCGCCGCTTCGGGTAATTGTACTGCTGACAGCTCGTAAGGATACAATGCGGATATTTCTCACAATGTGCCAAAGCGTTTGGCGAGCCCTGTTCTCTGGGAACCGTTCACACCTAAGAAAACACGCAGGATTCTCAGTCCCTGAACTGCAGTGAGAGCCTGTCCGAGGGGCCACAGCTGAAGAAGACATCGGCTCTTCTGCTGCTTGTTTAACCACTCAGAGGATCAAAGGCTGCTTTACAGGCTGAGAACGACGTCGTCAATGAGAAAACCTGCTTAATTGAGCTCCGGGGCTTGATTGGCGCAGCACATGGCGCAGTTTTGGATGCAGAGAGGGAGATTATGCTGGCGCACAGACCCAGTGATGTGATCTCTGTCCTAGACTGATCTCTTGGGAACTCTCTGAGGTTGCTTTTCTGTTGTTCTCAAGGGTCAAAGGCAGAGTTAAGTGAGGGGCAGGAGGTGATCTTTTATGTCCCACCTCCCTCACGTCTGAAAACCTTATTTCCTCAAAAACGATCTAACTGAAAACATGGTTGGACCTTCTCTTAGCCCATTTTAATTTTTTTAATCTGCTGTTGCATTTAAATGACACTACTCTAAGGATTTATGAATGGAGTAGCCTAATGCTTGCGGAAAAGAGGAGGAAAATGTTTAAGAAAGACACAATACAATTATGCCCAGGGTTATTTTCCATGCAGTTTAAAGTCCGAAAAGAGAAACTGAAAAAAAAAAGAAACACAACATTTTGAGTGGCAACACCATTTGTTTGGCAGTGAGTAGAGAGAAGCGTGCTGCCAAACCCTGCAAATTGGAGCGCTTCTCATGGCAGGATGTTGAAGGAAAGTTCGGGCAACTCAGAGCACTCAGCTTCCAGGTCTGATCCCTCCTCCTCCTGTTATAGCATTCCGCCTTTCATCAGCTCTGATTTTTGAAACACTGACTTCACAGACTAATGACAATGATATGGTGTCATCACCAACAGACAACTCTAAGGCAAGGTCAGGCAGGAGAAAGTCAGATCATAGTTTCCTTTGCTTTATATAAGAGCAAATATAAAAAAGAATTAGAGAATGAGACTCACAACACAGCATTTACATCTTAATGATTTCATACGGAAGATAATGTTAAGAAATCCAATTATGAACAAAGCATGTTTTCCATTGTGGAGAATATTTTGTTCCAATACACCATTTTCCCAGAACGGTTGTAACATAAAATAGTTTCATGCAAAAGGCAGCCAGAATCCTGAGAGTTACAATTAATGAAGTTTTAATGAGCTTGTGCTCACTCAGTAATCTCAGTGTTCTTTTCTCTGCAGTTTTGTTAAAATCAACTTTTAATCTCTTCATGCACCTATAAGATGAGACTAATCGCAACCATTTAAGTTGGTTTCTTTTTGCCTGAAAACATAACTGAGTGCAGCAGCAGAAGATCTCAAAGGTGTATGAATAGTGTGTGTATTTTTTCCTGTGTTAGTTATCCTCTTCAAGCAAAGCTTTCAGATGCTGAAATTTCCTTTGCAGTAACAGTTGGTTTAACTTGAAGTTAAAGAGATATCTACTTTCAGTGTATCCTTTCATGCATTTAAAATAAAGGATACAACTAATAACAGTTTTTATTGAAAAAGAAATTGATTTTAATAACTTCACATTATTAGAACATTGTTAAGGTACTTCAAAGAACAGGTTCATATTAACTTTTCTTTCATTACAAGATTACAGATAAGATAGGAGGCAAAAAAGGACTTATGTGGGTATATGTTGTCATTTGCAAACAGGTCTTACAATAACTGTGACAAAATCAATCTACTCTTTAATGTGATAAAGTGGACTTATAGCTATATATTGTAATAAGAACAACTAGTCCACTGAAATGGTCAGATTTGAGTTCAAAAAGAATCTTCTGGAATCTTCCAGCAAAAGAAATGAGAGTTGTTTGTGTCAAGAATAAAAACATAAAGTTGTCAAACAGGGACCTGAGATCCTAAGATTTTCAAACAAAAACAGCTCTGCATTTAAAGCCCATTAAACTGTTGTTCATCCACTTGAATAAAAATAATTGCACCGTTATGACCATCTGTCGGGTGCTGTAACTTGGTGCTTAACTTGCGTCATTACCTTTTAATGGGTAAAATTTGGTCCACAGAGCTGGGATGCATAGTGGTGTCATTACTTTTAGTGAGCTTTGACAAACAGGAGTGAGCTCTCTTATGCAGCACCTTAAATGATGGGATTGGGCATTTAGACAGGGTCTGCTGTTGTTTTGTGAATTTGCAGGGGCTTGAAATGTTACACCTTCCTTTGCAGCTGGGCTGCATCTGCAACGCTGTTGTCTCCGCGGTAACAATTGGCCAGCATACTGCTGCAAGTGGTGACCCTGCTTTGCTGCACAGTTTGATCGAACAGACTGAGCTCTCGGTCGTCTTAATGTCTTCATAGCTAAGTGTGGCTGTAAGGTATAACAAGATGTCTCAAGGCTACCTACAGATTAGCTAAACCAAATAAATCCCCCAAAACACTTTCACCCTTTCAAACAGGCCATGCGACAAATATTCATCCACACCTTTGAAAGCTGCATGTCCGGTGTTCACTGTGCCCTCACAGAAGCAGAGCTGGAGAAAATGGGGATGAGTGGGAAAACACCAGTAGGTGCGGATGTGGGAAACTCTGTAGGGTACTGGGGGGTGAGGTGGTGGTAGGGATGAAGCAGGGAGGGAACTGAACTAACTCCAGCCTGCCTTCTGGCTGGGCCAATGGGCCATGGTAATTAGAGCTGGCCAATGTGGGCCCTGGGCTTTGGCCTGGGGGCATATAAGGGGGGCCCTGGGGCAACAGACCCCTCATATCACTCAGAGGTCTCCCCTCTTTCACCCAGTAACTTTATCCTCCTTCGTTCTATTCTGGCGTCTTTTCTTTACCAAGCCATGGATGTCTTCTCTCCATCCCAGCTCTACTATGACAGAGCTTGTGCTTCTTCTCCAGACAGCCTCGACTTTGGCACCAGCATGGAGATCACAGGCTCCGAGGAAGATGAGCACATCAGGATCCCTGGGGCCCCTCACCAGCCTGGACACTGTCTCCAGTGGGCCTGCAAGGCCTGCAAACGCAAATCCAGCTTTGTGGACCGCAGGCGGGCTGCCACTATGCGGGAGCGTCGGCGGCTGAAGAAAGTAAACCATGCTTTTGAGGCTTTGAGGCGCTGCACCACAGCCAACCCCAGCCAGCGCCTTCCCAAGGTGGAGATCCTGCGCAATGCCATCCAGTACATTGAGAGTCTGCAGGAACTGCTTCGAGAGCAGGTGGAGAGCTTTTACGGCCTACCTGGAGAGAGCAGTTCTGAGCCAGGCAGTCCACTGTCCAGCTGCTCTGACAGTATGGTAAGATCTCTCACCTATATGTTCATGGGGGTTAGTTGTGGCTGTAAAGCCAAAAGATATTCAGTTAAGAAAAGCCTTGAGTGAAAATTGTGGTGTTGCAGCAGATATGCAAGATCTCATTACCCGGCTAGTTCTAATCTGGAAAGCAACTAAGATTTTCTCATAGTAATTGCTTCTGGACCTCAATTTCCAGGATCTTCCTTATAGGTTATACTCTTATAATACCTCAATGCAAAACCTATTGTGCAGGCTTTTTTCTGTTTTTGTCCCTGAGCTTTTATTACCAATTCTGTTCAGTTTTACACTGAATCTGACCATGTATCAGATTATAAAAAATAACACATTGGACTAATGACTTTCCCACCACCGAACACTTTATGGCCCCAATAAACCAAACTAAATCCACCTTACTGAAGTCTGGCAGCAAAACCCAGGCGCTTTACCCCGCATTCCATCCTGACTGCATGTATCTGCACCACTGCCAGGATTTTCTGCAGATTTACTTAGAGAAAGTGTCATCTTGCACAAACCGGTGTTGCTTCCACTGATACAATTGATTCGCCACACTTGAAAACGGGCAGGGGAGGGGGGAGTTTACCCTGGCTACTTTAACTTCAAGGTGGACGTGAAATAAAGAAGCCCAATAATGCTGGAATTTAGGATTTATTGGCCCGTCCAGAATATGATGAAGGGTAGTGGCTGTTTTTGTACTTTTTCTGCCTAATCCTAATCAGCATTTCTCTATGCAACAATAACATATGACATCAGTCTACTTTTGTAAGGTATTTGTTGGAGTTCAAGGGTAAATTTGATTTCTTGTGTTCTTGCAGGCTGGAAGCAACAGTCCAGTGTGGCAACACCTAAATGCAAACTACAGTAATGGCTTTTCATTTACAAAGAATGGTAAGAGCTTATTGCTTTAAAAGACTGTTATCTGTTTCATTAATTAAAATAGATGACAAAAGCAGATAGATGACTTTTCATTATTAAAAGTGTTAGATATTTCTTTGGCAACCTCCTAAAATAACCTGTGAGCTAAAATGATTTTTCCATAAGTTAGTAACGCTTGTGTTTTTGTTCATTTTTCAGACAGTTTGGATGACAAAGCCCTTGGCGCCTCCAGTTTGGAGTGCCTGTCCAGCATCGTGGACCGCCTGTCTTCAGCAGAGTCCGGCTGTGGACCGGCCACTCTGAGGCACCTGCCTACCTTCTCCCCTGGTAGCTCCGAGTCGCAGCCCTGCACGCCAGAGAGCCCAGGATCCAGGCCCATCTACCACGTCCTGTGAAGAAAAACCCATGCTTTGATGTGGATAGATTGCCACATCAGTTTTTTTCAGACACCAGCTGCTTTTGTTACAAAATTATAGTAAGAAGAGGTTTTTGTGCAAAGCAGACGAGGACAGCAAAATCTTTGTATTTGTAAATATTTGTAAAAATGTAATATAACACCAATTTATTCTACATGAACTATAATACCCAATGTGACATATTTAATGTAATGATGCATTATTCAATTTTAAAATGATATTTAAACAGCACAGTAATGTTCTTTTTTCGCTACATAATTTTATGTTTATTAAATATTTTGTTTAATCGTTTAAGGGGTTTTAGGTTTTCTATGAAATATATATTCATGTTGAGCAATATTATCAAAGTAGGAGCAATACTATTATATCTTTTTTTGTGTGTGATTATCAGTCCTGATTTAGTATGTCTGCAAATTTGTTGTTTGAAAGTTGAACTAATTTCCATTTCTTATTAAAAAAAAATCTAAAATGCTCAGATTGAGTAACAGATTTGGACCTAACCACAGATACTGTGGCAAATTGAAGGACCTGGTTTATTTATTATGTAGTACAGACATAATACGTTCCAGATAGTCTCCGCTGTCTCCAGCTAACAAGGTTTTAGGATCCCTTTCGAGGTCAGCTGATACCATTTGTCATTTTGTGCTAATCACTCATGTGGCCATTTGTGTGCGAATCACCATTAAAACCATGATTTAATTCCTGAAAAATAAGAAAAATGGCCCTTCCACCAGTGAATTAAGGAAACAAAAGGAAATGTCCTATTACTTTTAAGGTGCTGGTGTGGATTTCTGCATTTTGTGTACCTGTTTGCTCTCTCTAAGCAAATGTGAGTCATCATTAGCACCCCTCATTATACCACCAACACTAGTGTGGAGAACAGATGGCCTCTAATGGTGCTTATCGGGTGAGTGAGGAAAGGAAGGGGTCAGTGTTTTAGATTGTGCTGCAAGTATGCTGTAATTTTACTAAATGCACCACTGACAAATTTAAAATAAAACTTTTGGTTCCTTAAATATGCTTTTTGCTTCTGTTCATTTGCTAATTTGGTACTGAAAACAAGAAGAGCAGAAAAAAATCATGCACTGTTACACCCCTTATTTAAATTTAAAACACTGGACACAACTACAGGATTAAAATAGAACTGCATGTAAATGTAGAACTTTGTATCAAGTTTGACTTGAAAATATTGCTCATAATACTAACAAAATATTGTTGAATTTACAACTTCTTCCGCACTTAAAAATTCTTAAAAGAAAACCTCCAATATTTTATTGCAGAAGTATAATCTCAGAAGCATGAAAACTAGGAAAATGAAAGGCTGTCAATGAGGAAAAAGCCCATCTTAACAACCCTTTCTTAAAACAAAATTACAGATGCCACATTAATTTTTAGATCATCTACCTTCATCTAACAGGAAGTCATAGATTATGAATTAAAACGCCCTAGATAAGTAAAGTGCTTCAGTCAGGAATTGTTGGGGCTGCCAATGACAGCTTAAATATTATTCAAATAATAAAAACAAGTTAATAGTGGATTTGTAAAGCATGGCTTTTATTTAGGATTTTACAAGTCTTTACCAGGGTGCCAATATAGAACTCAACACACCTGAATATCATAATTAGATCATTAGCAGGACTCTGTAGAACTTGAGTACATGAGGAGATAATTCAGCTATTTGATTCAGGTGTGTTGGACTCACTGAAGAAAATACAAGTTGCATGACATCGCAACTTGAGGACTGGAGTTTGACATCTGTGGTCAAAGCACAGTGGTTGAAAACTACAAAGATGTACAAGTAAGTCCATGCTTGTGAGTTCCAAGTCTGTGACGTTAGAAGTCCTTGCTACAACCCTAAACCTTAGCTCTGTCCACAGATTCTCTATCTGTGGAGTCAGAATCAGTTAAGCTGGGTGCTTGGGCTGGGCTTCTCCAAAATTTTAATATTACTTTCAGACAAAAGAAAATTGATCAAATTAAATATTTTTTTTGTCACATCTAAATCTGCCAAGGGTATGAATAAGTTTTGGTTTAACTGATTCTGATTCAGCCTGGGTCTAAAACAAAGGCAGGAATTTAATTTCTCTCAGAGCCAGTGTGTCTTCTGCGTTTCTTTGGATTTGGTTATCAATTTTAATTGTTCCTGTAGTTAGTAAGTTAATTTCAGTTTTATTTAATCAGAAATTTCTTTAGTTGTAAAGGGAAACCTGGCATAACTAGCAGCCATTAATTACCTATAACGAGGAAGAATCTACATTCAAAACTTCTTTAAAAAAAAGATGAAATGAGAGAGCTTTTCAAACAGTCTTTTCATGCTCTTAGTTTTTTATTAAAGTGAAAAATGAGAAATGTGGGACACAGAAAAGCCCAAAATAAATTCACTCTGTGACGCTTTTTTTTTGTAGTGGTAAATATGAGACTTTGAATTTACATGCTTTTTCACGAGGAGGGACTGCTTCAAATCAACGGGTCATGTTTCTCAATATCTCCTTAGATAACTTTAACAACTGGCGCTATACTATCAGCTTCATTTGACTGTATTGTATTATAATTTGGATTAAACTGGATTGTTTGATCTGGATCTATTTAAATGGTTTGGAGTTGTTTGAACTGGGATGATTTATTATACAGTGCATTCCTATTTAATCATATATATGAATTATATTTGTTTTTTAAACACTGTTTTTTTTATTTTTCAAGAATGCAGATCTGTAGATGAGATAGAAATTAAGAGCAGATCTTCCTGAATAAAAGCAGCAAATGTAAATGCAATGGAAAAGTATATACAGTGTGATTGAATATTTTTAATATTTTGAAATTGTACTTTTTAAAACCGCTTCTCTGATGCTGTTTTCAGTGTTAGTGGTTCCACCTATTAGTTTGATTTTCATGTTCCCGTTTACAGAATGTTTCCCCCTATTTGACAACCCCAGTTTGAATGAACGAGGACTGAAATTCCATTTAAGCTTGCTAAATGCTCTACAAATCCACCCCTGCCACTGAGCAGACAGGCTTTTATTTCTCTATTATCAAATGCAGATTTCTGTTCTCCGTTGGTGAACAGATACGAGTTCAACAGTGCCTGAAGGCAAGCACAATCGGTGTAACAGGGCTCCCTTGCTGCTGCTGTGTTGCTATGAAACATTCCAACAGGGGCTTGTTTTATGCAGGCCTAAAGAGTCAGCTCTAACTATCCTCAGAGTTCACCGGAGGGTTGTAGGATGAAAATTTTGAGAACAGTAACGTTTGTCACCTCTGTTATCTATTGAATATCTGAGTAAAAAAAGAAAAACACGTTTTTTGTGTGTTGTCATTGTAGTACTCTGTGACACCACAAGAGTGAGGTGTTTCATGTACATCACACATCAATGCATGACTAGTCATATTTAACTCATGGAGTCTAGCAGAGAGCTGCTAAAGAATGCACAGCATGTTCTTATGTTTGATGGGGAACTGGAAACCAGTTAAGGTCTTTTGAGAGTTTCATCTGCTTTAAGGCTATTTTAGAAAGAACCTGCAAACAGAGAAGGATAGGTGAGGCAGCAGCTTGAACCCAGATGCTTTCTTACAGTGAATAAAAAGATGGTCAAAAGTTCTACGTGCATTTGTTTGCACAATTGTATGTAATAATGACCATCATAGGAATGTGTGACCATCATCCTGTATAGAAAGGGGACAGGTTCTGTGTCCCAGAGATGAATGTGTTTTGGTGCAAAATGTGTGCGAGGATCATGGTCAGTAGGTATTTGTGTTTTTGGATCTCATTTGGCTTTTTCTTATTATTTTGGGTTAAATTCTCAATTTAGTATTAATTCTTAGTTTCAATTTTTATTTTATGCTATTGTGCCCAATCTGTATGTTTACGTTCTTCATCAGCTGCATTGCATTCTTCTGATTTTTCAAACCTCATTCAATCATTAACCTCTGCAGAAGTCAGTTTCCTGACCTCTTCGTCAGATTCTTTTGTTGTCCCTAGACTATTTCCTCCATGTTGGCTTTCCTGTGCTCCAGTTGCTTTCCTGTTCTAGTCATTCTCAGATCTCTCATGTTAGTTTCTTTAGTTGTTTTACGTTTTTTCTTTAATGAAATTCCTTCATCATCAACATAAGGCTATCTTTTCATGTCTACGCCTGGGTCCATCTCCACCATTACAATACAGGTCCTTCTCAAAATATTAGCATATTGTGATAAAGTTCATTATTTTCCATAATGTCATGATGAAAATTTAACATTCATATATTTTAGATTCATTGCACACTAATTGAAATATTTCAGGTCTTTTATTGTCTTAATACGGATGATTTTGGCATACAGCTCATGAAAACCCAAAATTCCTATCTCACAAAATTAGCATATCATTAAAAGGGTCTCTAAACGAGCTATAAACCTAATCATCTGAATCAACGAGTTAACTCTAAACACCTGCAAAAGATTCCTGAGGCCTTTAAAACTCCCAGCCTGGTTCATCACTCAAAACCCCAATCATGGGTAAGACTGCCGACCTGACTGCTGTCCAGAAGGTCACTATTGACACCCTCAAGCAAGAGGGTAAGACACAGAAAGAAATTTCTGAACGAATAGGCTGTTCCCAGAGTGCTGTATCAAGGCACCTCAGTGGGAAGTCTGTGGGAAGGAAAAAGTGTGGCAGAAAATGCTGCACAACGAGAAGAGGTGACCGGATCCTGAGGAAGATTGTGGAGAAGGGCCGATTCCAGACCTTGGGGGACCTGCGGAAGCAGTGGACTGAGTCTGGAGTAGAAACATCCAGAGCCACCGTGCACAGGCATGTGCAGGAAATGGTCTACAGGTGCCGCATTCCCCAGGTCAAGCCACTTTTGAACCAGAAACAGCGGCAGAAGCGCCTGACCTGGGCTACAGAGAAGCAGCACTGGACTGTTGCTCAGTGGTCCAAAGTACTTTTTTCAGATGAAAGCAAATTCTGCATGTCATTCGGAAATCAAGGTGCCAGAGTCTGGAGGAAGACTGGGGAGAAGGAAATGCCAAAATGCCAGAAGTCCAGTGTCAAGTACCCACAGTCAGTGATGGTCTGGGGTGCCGTGTCAGCTGCTGGTGTTGGTCCACTGTGTTTTATCAAGGGCAGGGTCAATGCAGCTAGCTATCAGGAGATTTTGGAGCACTTCATGCTTTCATCTGCTGAAAAGCTTTATGGAGATGAAGATTTCATTTTTCAGCACGACCTGGCACCTGCTCACAGTGCCAAAACCACTGGTAAATGGTTTACTGACCATGGTATCACTGTGCTCAATTGGCCTGCCAACTCTCCTGACCTGAACCCCATAGAGAATCTGTGGGATATTGTGAAGAGAACGTTGAGAGACTCAAGACCCAACACTCTGGATGAGCTAAAGGCCGCTATCGAAGCATCCTGGGCCTCCATAAGACCTCAGCAGTGCCACAGGCTGATTGCCTCCATGCCACGCCGCATTGAAGCAGTCATTTCTGCAAAAGGATTCCCGACCAAGTATTGAGTGCATAACTGTACATGATTATTTGAAGGTTGACGTTTTTTGTATTAAAAACACTTTTCTTTTATTGGTCGGATGAAATATGCTAATTTTGTGAGATAGGAATTTTGGGTTTTCATGAGCTGTATGCCAAAATCATCCGTATTAAGACAATAAAAGACCTGAAATATATCAGTTAGTGTGCAATGAATCTAAAATATATGAATGTTAAATTTTCATCATGACATTATGGAAAATAATGAACTTTATCACAATATGCTAATATTTTGAGAAGGACCTGTAGAATTCCAGAACAGAAAAACTGAAGCAAAAGATTTTGTGAAAATGCCGGCTGAAGCTGGGAAAGGAGTGTTATTATTCACAGGATAGTCCTGTTAAGACATGGGCTGAAAGGCCACAAAGCTAAGAACAAACCATTACTAGATAAAGCAACATAAAATGACAGAGTACAGTTTGCGAATGCTCTCAGGGACTAAAACCTTAGATCTTAGTCTTATGGAACTAAAATTAAAGTGATTGGCCGTAATGATCATTGCATGCGAAGGGAAAACTGAGAAGCTTGAGAGCCTGAAAGCACCATCCCAAAATATAATGTATGTGGGTAAAAGTATTATGTTTTTTGGGTGTTTTTACTGCAGGAGAGACTGGTGCACTTTACAAAATAGATGGCCTAATGAGGAAAGAACATTAAATGGAAAAGGAAAGCGGCATCTCCATGCATCAGTCAGAAAGTTAAAGATTGAGCACAAATGGGTCTCCCAAACAGATAATGACCCTAAGCATACTGTCAAATTAGGAACAAAGTGGACAACAAAGCCAGTGTTTTGGAGTGGTCTCCACAAAACCCTGATCTCAGCTCCATAGAGAATATGTGGGCAGAGCTGAAAGGATCTGTGTGACCATGATGGCCCACAAACCTGGTTCAATTCTACCAGTTCTTTCAGGAAGAATGGGCCAAAATGTCAGCAAAATATTGTTGAAGGAAACCCAAAACAACTGACCCAATTCCTACATTTTAAAAGGCCATTCTAACAAATACTGAGGAAATGTGGAAAAACTTCTTTTGAATTTTTAAAGAAAACTAAAATCTTTAAAAAAAAATGTGGTTTTTGTAGTGTAATTAAATATCTGGTTTTAATTGTATGCGATTAATGTAGAACTTTCTTTTTATATCAGCAGAAATAAAAAGCAACAAAGAAATCAATATTTTTTCCAGCTTTTTTTTTAGCTTCTTCCAATTTCATCAAAGCTATTTGCTTTGATAATTGGTTCAACACCATCTTTCTATGTCGCTTTGATTGAGCCTGAAGCAAAGACTTCTAATTTGCCATTTTATCAACAATTTATACCTCTCTTTACAAATTTCCTCCATGAAGTTTCTTAGTGCCACGTCCTGGAAGCATTTCCAAAGTTTCATGGCTGTAATACATTTTGATAAGATCCCACACTGTCCAAACTAACATTTCAAGGCCTTTGTTGATGCCATTCCAGTACCTTTAACCTTTGTTCTTCCTTCATAACATCTCTGACACTTTTACCATAGTTAGAAAGTATAAACATGTATCTGTTTTATTTAGATCAGAGGAAAATCAAAACAGGAAAACTAAACTCACAAAATCTGTTGTTTTTGTAAGTTTAGGGTGTTTTTATTGAAGTACATAAAATATTTAATTATTGCATTTAAAAAAACTAAATGTGTGACGTGATGGAAAGGACAACAAAGCAGTACACTGTACACAAGGACATAGATTTATTTATACAAATATAATATGTATAACAATTGCATATGGACAGTTTGTATTTTTCAGTCATCTTTATGATACAGGCTCATTCTTTTAAAGTGTAAATCAATTACGAAAAAGTATCAGTGTTTTAAAGATACAAAAATTTAATTTAACAATTTTTTTCATATTTTTGGGAGTGATTTGGGGACAAATATATTTTAGTCAAATATAAAACCATTAAATGTTACTATAAAGCATTAAGGTCACTTAAGACCTCATTGCTTTGGGGAATGCTCTTGTTGTATGTTGCCGTGTTACTCATGAAGGTAGATCTGCAATATTTTACAGTTCAGGTCAGAGGTTTGCATACACGCATCATATGCTTTAACATCTTATTTTTTTTGGATTTTTACTGATTTATTTTAACCAGTGTTATTTTAGGGGTAGATCATGAAAGGGACAACTTTGATCAATTTTAAGTACAAGAAATGAGTTCAGAAGAGTCAATGCTTTAAGAGTGTCAGTCCAAAGGATCAATGTTAGCTTGCTCTATGCAGTAAAAAAACAATTTTAATATGTGATCTATGTCCAATTGGAGCAACTTTGTTAGAATCAACAACAGCAATCTAGGGGTCTGGCCATCAAACTGTAAGATGCTGAAATCCCATTGTCACTACCTACAGAGAAGCAAGTTTAAAATCTACGTAGACTCAGAGTCGAACAAGGAACAAGCTCTGAAACAAATTAAGACACCTTCTGATATTTGATAACAGGCCAAGAAATTATCATGTAGAGGGGGTGTTTTGCTGCCCGCGATGCTTGTGCTCAAAGTTTGGCAGAAATTATGAAATATAACGACCTTTGCAAACATTTGACCTCAACACTATTTAAAATATGTGTCAGTAAGAAGTAATGCACAATGAGTGTAAAGTATGTTTTGAAGATTCAAGGATTTCAATCCCCAGAACCATGAACCAATAGTCAGGCATGGTGGTGGCGGCATCGTTCTGAGGGACTGTTATGCTGCCAGCATTACTTGTGAGTTAAACAAAGTAATGAAGAATTACCTACAATAAACAGATTGACTGACACAGTTTGATTCTTTAACAGGACAATAACTTCCAACACATATCAAAGCTGTTTTAAACTGGACAGTGGCAGCTGATATTAAGTTTACAGAACAGCGCTGAAAAGTTGGGTCGATGTAAAAAAATAACCAATTCAAATACACCAATTCTATCAATAAAAGTTGTCAAATCTATAGTCAGAACTCAGCCAGAGGCATGCTAATGGCTAAGTGTGGTTGAGATGCATTTTGCTAAAGGACAATTAAATATTAGTGTGGATGTATTTACATACATATTTAAGCCCATGTATATAATTTTTAAACCTTTTGGATTAAATTTAAACTCTGCAGTCAATGCTTTTTCATGAGATAAATGCTGAACCTTCCAATGTCTCACTCATGATTGTTAAAAAAAGAGAAAAAAACACATCCCGATCTATGCACTAATATTACACAACAAACATGTGTTAATAATAATCTGTATGTTTGAAAAAGAATATATCTGAAATGCTAAAACTTTTCTTTAGATCTCTAATCTACAATTTTCCGAAAAATAAGGATAATTCTACAATATTCTATGTGATCGGATGACATTCTGTTTATCTGTCGGGAACAGATGTTTGAAATAATCTCTTTGTGACATATAATCTAGATAGATTTCAGGTGGGATTATTGATTTAAAGTTTTTTATTGCACAATAATTGTACATGTTGCCAGTAAACCAACCTTAATCTCTTCAAACGGTACAGAGAATTTGAACTCGGAAGCTGCCTTACAGTAACAGGACTATGTTTGCTTTACTGTGTTTTCAATCACACAATAACTTTGTGTTCTTATTTATGAACTGAACCAAAAATGTCTTATTGCTAAAACTACAAGATATAAAATCTGCTGTTGCTACAGTATAGAAGGTAAAAAACAGTTTATCGAAAAACAGGACAAGAAATCATTTATATGAGACACAAGCACCAGAATTGAGGAGTTGATAGAAACACCACGGTACAAATGATATCTATGGCAAAATGGCAGAAGCTCTACTGCATCTTGGATGGAAGTATTAAAAATGAATAACAGGCAAAATAATTAACGAGAAACACAAGAAAAGGGAGCTTTTAAAAATCCACAACAGGGGAACAGAAAACTATAAAAAGGGAGTATAAAGTTAAACTGGACAACTTTCAATATGTTCTTCAAAGCACCAGTTTTACACCAAATTCTCTCTTTGCTCAGTAATCGGTGGTTCACTGGAAGGGAGAAACAGGAGGTCAAGAGAGTCTTATTGTCGATTTCCTCCACTACAAAGAGATTCCTTTGGGATCCTCCGCATGTAGGTGATCTTTGAGATCCATCCTTTAGTGCTTTTATTTCTTTTTCTTCTGGAACAACCTGTGGATCACAAAACAAACACAAAAAAACAAGACAAGCTGAGAGCCACGACTTCACACTTGCAGATTCCTCTAACCTTCACCCCAAAGCATGCAAAACAGTGGCTTATGTTGCACTCCTTTCTTATTGTTTGGCGTCAGCTTGGCTGCTGAAGCAAAACTCTGTGGTCGATAAAACAGGATCTCATTTCAGATCACTGTCTGTAACTCCACTGCAACGCCGTGTTACAAGTTCCCAAATACCTTCCAAACAGGCATTGTGCCAAGTTTAAGACAGCAGATGCGCTTCAGGGACTTGGTATCACAAGAGAAAGGCCACAGAGAACCTGGATGTTTGCCTGCCCCCGACATATCAAACAAACTCTTGAAAAATTGGAGATGGCTTTGCAGAATTAGGCACTGCATGACATGATTTTTCTCCCTGCTCTCATTATTGTCCGGAGCATCAAAGAATTTTGAGGGTTTTGATGGTTTTTTCAAGGTTTTTTCAAGGAAAATTCCTGTAGTTTGACTAAAAGTTCAGAGCAATGTTCTAGCTTGCCAGGGCATTTATACCAAGTATTTCTCATATAGTCATGGCGCAATCACAACCTTGAATCATCTTACTGGAATTCTATGTAATAGACCATCCAAGCTTCTTCTCTCCATCCGATCTTGTTCGCTCGTCTTCTGTGAGGAAACAACCCCGTTTCTGCTCTCATCATTGTTTTTATAGAGCTTGATGCCTTCACCGGTCAGGCCCTTATTAGGCTTCTTAGTTATTGCGCAACCTATTCAGCTCAGCTTCTTGATTATTGCTCAATACTTTCGTCATGGTCATTGTGACCCACTGATTCTGCTTCTCAGCCTAGGAGATGCCAAAAATAGCCACGCTGGTCTGTAGTCGCATCCTCCCGTTGCTGTCAGCATGCAGCTGCTCTCGTCACTCCTTGTCATCCTCCAGTTCTTTCCCTAATCTGCTCAGTTTTAAACTTTACACAGTATTACACATTTCATTATTCAGCTTTCAGCATTCACTTTAAAACACTGTTGCAAAACCATCACTTCATTCTTTTTATTCATGCTTTACAAATGATTAATGTTATATTTCTTTCATATATAGCTGATTGAGAATGTCAAACCTTAATGTTTTTCCTCTAATTCTCAGTTCTTAACCACATTTCAATCATACATCTTTTAACTTGTTAATCAAAGACTATTAATTTTATTCAATACATGTGAAAGAATATAAAATCATCATACATCATTTCTTTGGATATACTTGTTCATATTTTTGCAAAAGATAACATGTGGCAGATATGTGGCTCCACACAGGCCTCTCCAGTCTCTCAGCTCCAGAACATGAGAACATGCTTTTTTCACTCCTCACTGCTTCAACTGTGTGTTTTAATAATTATTGCATGGATTACATAAAAGATATAAGGATATTTATTGTAATTTTTATGGAGTTAACTGTGAGCAGTTACTAAATGTTGCATGGATTACATGGAAAGATCTCACCTTATTTTGACCTATGAAGTGGAAGGGTCATTGTTCTGCTAGTGGCTGAACATCTAACCCAGTCTTGTGCTCCCTGTAATGAGTTTTCTTCCAAAATGTAGCTCTGTCTACATTCCCATCAACTTTGACCTGCTTCCCTGTTTGTGCAGAAGAAGTGCATCCCCACAGCATGATGGTGCCACCACCATGGGCATGGTGTGTGTGGTCACGGCTAAGTCACACATGTCATCAGTTTCAATCAGAAAAATAGAAATTTGAAGTGCTGGTGCAATGCATGGCTGCTTACAAGTAATTTTCTCTGATGTAATATTTTTAGTTTAAATCAATTGCTTGGATAGCTATCCCTACTTCCGATACCCTTTAAATTGATTAGGATTTCAAAATGTTTTCCAGTTATCATTACAAAAATAACTTTTCTAGATAGGAAATCATAAGTGTATCAACCTAGTGTCCCAGGAAAATAACCTTTGGCATCTCAAGACAACTGCACAATAAAACCATGATCACAACAAAAAAAGCATCTGATATTTTGAGATAGAGATAAATAACTTATATCCTGAAAATATGTTTTAGAATGGTCTCTCTAGGCCAAAGGTCTGCAAAGGTCATGATACAAAGGCAGTTATGTCTTTTGCTTCACTTTTGAAGCTCTTTCTTGGCAGCTACAGCCATCGTATACGCAGACCTGTTAGCACCTTTGCCAGTTTGATTCACTATTTTGTACCCAATGGTTGCCATTTAATATCAACCTACATCAAATCATCGGTCATCAGTTGGAGAAAAAGTCCCTAAAATGGGCACGAATTATGTAAATCAGACGCTATTTTTGAAAACAAAAAACAAACATACAAAGAAATCAATAGAACGTGCTAAAGAACCTCAAAAACAGCTCAACACCTTTTTATTTTTGGTACCTTTTCATTGCTTTTCATTAAAGCCATGTCGCCTGTTTCTTGCAGTAAATAGAAATGTTGAAGTGTTTGCACAATGCATGGCTGCTTACAAGGAATTTTCTCTGATGTAACATTTTCAGTTTAAATCGATTGTTTGGATAGAACAAACCATTTCATACTTAAACTGGTAATCTTCTCCAGTGTCAGATCAGAATGTGTTGTTCTGTACACTTGGTCCATATAAAATCAACTGTCTGTTAATAATTTGGGCCTTTATTCAATAATAAAGTCTTGGAATCTGGTATACAAAGACAGATTTCCATAAGGTTTTGCTCTTAAGAACAAGCATTTTTTCCTAGGGATAATTGTATAGTGTTTTGACCCGACCTTGTAGTACCAGTTCGGGCTGTTGGTACCCTAACATAAAGCCATACCATGCGTATTGTTGCATCCCGCCCACCCCCCACCCACCCCCCATCCCTCACCCTTAAAGTAATGAAGCGCCTCACCTACGACATGTGATTTTGCTGAGCAGCCAGATTTTGCTGCTGCTGCATCAGGAGCTGCTGCTGCTGACGCCGCCGGGCCGTGCGGAGCTTCTCGAAGCGAGCCTCCATCTCCTCCAGCACTTTGGGGGTGTAGCGAACCACAAGCTTCACGCTGTCTTTGGCAGCCTTCAGCAGCTCCACCGCTTTCTCATGATGTTCTCCTTCTACACTCTGCAGGGAGGGGTTACAGAGACAGAAAATTAAAACAGGTGCTTATTTTAATATATTTTTAAAAATAGTATCTTAATGTTCCTTTTACTTTAATATACTGCAATTATAAGCAATGAGCAGGCTAACTCAGTCTTTTTTAATAAACTCCCTAGTCAGTAAAAAAGTTTCTATTTCCCATTCAGGAGAGGCATTTTGACCTTGATATAGGCACTCTCCTAATTGGAGACTTCTAATAGACTTGTGATCATAGGTAAAGGACAGACTTTTCCCCATAGGTTAAAAAATGTCATGAATGTATGCAGAGCTTATCTTAAATGTGTATCTGTGTGTCTTGTCTTCCTATGCAGCATTAATACTGTAAGGCTGCTGAGACCTACCACGCCGTTGACAGACAGCAGCTGATCCCCTCGTTTTAGGCCACCGTGCCTTTCAGCCACTCCTCCAGGAATGATGCGGGAGATGTATATAGGTGAGTTCTGCTCCTTGCCGCCCATCACATTAAAGCCTAACCCTTCCTCTGTCTTGGGAAGCTCGACCACCCTAGGGTGTGAGTGACCTTCGCTGGCTGCAAAGGCTGCGACTGTGGCCTTAACGATAAAGAAAAAGATGGTAACTGATAATGAGAGGTTGGCTGCAAAGAAGTGGAATACACAAATATTCCCCATATGCTTTGTCAATTAATGGGTAAACATTCATGTTTAGAAGATTAGCAATTCTTTGCAAAGGCTGCAGGAATTATGATGACTTTCCCCATAATTTGTTTTACAATGTGCATTTTTTCATATTCAGGCATAAAAATATATTCTAACTTCTAGTTTTAACATGTAGTTAACTCATAACATTTTGTGTGAAATTCATGAAAAAAATAAACTAATGTGACTAGATGTATTGAAATTTTCAAAAACTGTTCTCTCCAAAAAAAATACTTATCTGACTATTCAGCCAGTGTTCTCTACATGTTCTTGTGTAATCCTTCCATCATTAACCTCTTCATCTTAATTGATGGTAAACTGTATATATTGAACAAATATACAAACCTGATTCTGTCAATCTGTTAGTTTAAGTAAATACCACAAAAACAAGAATACACTGAGACACACGTTCTTGTTGACCTTCCAGGTATCTGATATTTTGCTTTATTTTGTCCTTGGGAAATGCAGATGGGAAATGCTCAACTTCCTCTGCATCTTTACCCACTTCAGCATCTGCAGCTCAGCTGTCACTACATCTACCATATGCTAACCCTTCACATGAGAGACAGGGTGAGAGAAAGTTGCATTGTTACTATTATCAGCCTTTTTTTACTTAAATATTTGTGTTACTACTTTCCCTGCAGGGCATTCTGTCATTACAAAATATAAGGAAACTTACTGTAACTCACACAGTTGAACTAATCTGCAAAATATATGGCTCTGCTTACAAATAAATGTAAGTTACAATTTAATAATATGTCTTTTTATAACTGCAAAAAACAATTACTGCTGTTGAAATACAGATGCATCTCAATAAATTAGAATATTAACATTACATATCATTTTATTCTTAAGGTTAATTTCAAGCAGAAATTCAGTTTCTTCGAAAATTAAAATTTTACATAAAAAATGACAAAATGTTTTAAATGTCATATTATGGCCTACACAACTAATTGGAAAACCGCTGACATGACAGATGTCCAGGAGACAGTCTCCACCAGGAGGATGGTTCCATGTAATATTACTGTGAAACAGAATTTTTGGTTTTGGTCCAAAATTAACAGACTTTAACTATATCAGTGTCTGTGTAATAAACCAAAATTATATATAAGTGATTAATGAATGCAGATTATGTTCTAAATTACTGACATGCACTTGTGTTTCAAAGAATAAGGTTACAATAATGGTATACATTCCAGGTAAATTATAGCCCCTGATGCATAATGTCCCCTTGAGTGGAAAGATGACTAATTGCAACTTCCTACCTACATAAAAATAATACCTAAAATCTAACAAATGTTTTATTTTAAATGCTTGGCATTTCTGCTACCTTTCAATTAGTTTTTTCTGTACTTACACTGGTTGAGTAGTAGGTTGCAATCCAAGGAGTGAAACACTACAATTCAATTCAGTTTATTTATATAGCGCCAATTCACAACACATGTTGTCTCAAGGCACTTCACAACAGTCAGGTTCATACATTCCAATTAATCCTAACCATTGAACAGTGCAGTCAGATTCAGTTATTTATTCAAATTGGATAAAATGTTTTTCTATCTAAGGAAACCCAGCAGATTGCATCCAGTCAGAGATTTGTAGTAGTCATTCCTCCTGGATGAGCATGTAGAGACAGTGGACAGTCACTGGCATTGACATTGCAGCAATCCCTCATACTGAGCATGCTTTCATGCACGTATCTGACATAATAACAAGGACATAGCTATTAATAGCTGTCAACTGCAGTGACCACTATTCATTAAAGGTTTGAGAAAAATTCAGATGATCAAGTACAATTTGTGACGTTACCGTTTTGTATTGGAAAAGATGTTCATCCCAAAGCGACAGGATTTAGTCAGGGCTGGGGATTTTATATTCAACGTGAGAAGTTTCTGGCTTTCAGTGCACGTGGATTAGCACATCTAAGTTCAGGACGAAGAAGCTGCCAGACAGCTTTCCCCTCGTTATGTCCACCAGCTGTGGGGTTTCTTTGAACCGCAAGCCTTTTGCTTTCAGAACAAAGCGCCATGGAGCTTTTTAGCCAAGCTTAGGGAAGCTAATGGCAGAAATACAGCGAAAGAGTCACTCCTTTCCTACTGTTTTCCTCGGGTGCTTCTCTGTTAAGTCAGCACCATTTGTCATAGCTGAGATGCAAAATGTAAAAACATAAAGTAGGGGTGAGTGAAATCTTTTGCAGATGTGCATCCACATTTTCAACTCCAGATAAGTAGGACTTTGAGGTATCATAGCATGCCAGTCTTTGCTCTTAGTTTCCAGATCCAATTTTATTTCCGGTTAAACTCTTTCCCTAAATCATCTCTCCTCTCCTGCCGCCTGTTTTATTGAAGTGATTAAAACACATCAACTGCTTCTTCTTCCAATTTTCTCTTTGTTCTTTGCCCTTTCTTCCTCTGTGTCTCCTCTTTCACTCTCCATGTCCCACCGCGAAGGCAGCTTCTCAGCATGCATACCGTCACCTCCCAGAACTCACAGTGCATCGACCTTCACAACTTTATCTGGGTTTCTGCAAACAAAAACATAATCTGGCAGATGGCCGGCGCCTCTCATACACAGGAGGGATTTTAAATGAAAGGCTTGCCGGAGGATAGACACCCTACACTGTACATACAAGTATGGCTTAAATTACCCCGAGTCACTTTATTCTCAGCTTCAATTTCTCTTTTCTGCTTGAAAAAATACACAGGTGAGTTATTGATTGGATTAATGAGGCACTAAAAGAGGGAGGTGCAAGTTGAACACAAATCTTAACTGCCTGGTGATTTGCTACCTTGCTTCTTAAAATACTTGCGAGGCAGGTCAATGAAGACCTTTTTTTACTTGTCTTTTGCAATTCAATTTCTAGAATAATTTTCTCTTTGCAGTACATTTAATATTGCTTTCCTATTGGCTGTTTCTAAATGGTTGCTATTTTTCGGCACATTCCACACAGTTTCACAGGAATCTAATCAGTTCTGTATCTTTTTGGCAAATCCTTCCTTCCTTAAGTAAAAATGTGAACTGTATGGGGAGTCTTTTTCTGACTCTGACAGAGTCAGAAAAGATGTTTTCTGTGCAATTTGTCCATCTGAGAGCAACATTACTCTAAAACTAGATGTGATAGCTAGAAGTGAGGTGGGGGTGTAATAGTGCTCCTTTGCTCCAACAGGGGTTTTTCACAGAAGCCATATCAGTGCAAGACCAGGACTGGTATTTAGGTTGGTTTTTAATTGATTTATTCTAAAAAAAAAAGTTGACTGTTTTTGTCGCAGCCAGAAACTAAGCTCAGTGCAACATCACTTAAAATGTAAATCCCAGTAAGTCTACATAGGGCATCAACATACAAAACATGACAACAACTGCTATTTTTTGCAAAGCCAGAGGAGAAGCAGGTACATCAGCCACTCTCCTGTGGCTGATGTACCCGACCTGCATTTCACAAATAGCTTTAGTCTTCAAGAATCAAATTTTTATCTTTTATCTGTAATATACGGAAATATTTCTTAATATCCACCCCCTCATAGTAAAAGTGAGACTGCATTGGCTTTTGGAGCACACCAATTTTAACTGCATTCATACACAGAAACTCACTTTCTTTGTTTTTGCTTTCTCACCCTGTTCACTCCTTCCACCCACTCATCATGATGTGTTGAAGAGGAGTAGACTCAGCTGGGCACTGAACAAATGAGGCCCACACAGAATGGCTCTAATTTCATGTTTTCATCTAGTTTCATTATCCTCTCCCTGTGCTTTCATGAAGTCAGAGATGCCTTCATCTCTTCTCTTTAAAGTCTCCCAGGTTTGGTCCTTGTTTATGCATCAGGTATATAAACCTACCAAGGATATCAAAACAAATGAGATGGCTATTATGTAAATGCAGACAGATTTAATGCAGAGAAAATTCAACTTTCATCATCAGATAAAAGTTTCGAGATTCTCTCTAACACTCTAAATGGTAACTGATATTTAAAGGTAGTTTCAGCTTCACTGTCATTTTCGTTGCCCTGTGATTTGAGCTAATGTGGTTTTATTGTGGGTTCCCACTATTTGCGTTGGTGCACAGATGTATTTGTGAAGTGGGTGCTCTTGATTCTCAACCCACACACCTCTGTCCCATTTAGTTATCAAATCAGCAGCATTTCAGTACTTTTTTTTATTTTTAGCCATCCTCATCTCAACAGATTTTGAAGTCATCCAATGAGAAGGCTCACTGTGTTTTGCTTTCAAAATTCACTTTTTAAATCTTTTGCGTGTGTGTGTTTTTTTTGTTTTCTTTTTGGCATTTCAATGAATCCTATCCTATGAGTATTTCAGCTCTACTGCCTCTTTATCCTTCAACTCAGTTATTCCCAAATGCTTTGACTGGAATAAGACCTACCTCACCAAACAGCCTGTCTGCTTTATATTCAGCCAGCAACCCTTATTCCCCAGTGTCCTTTCCTTCAGAGCTCCCACCTCCAGCCAAAGGTTCCCCTCAACGTTTAGCCTTCACTTGTCTTCATCTTCAACACCATGAACCTCCAGCCACATTTTAAGTGATTCTAGTAAATCAGTATGTGCACTGGAAACATGTGCCCTGTTTTTGGATTCTCCAAAATGATTGCAACAACACTAGCAATCAATAGATTATTTAAGCATAAGGTCTTTTTATCTTTTCGGATTGTGTTTGTACATTTCGCTTTAGTTCAAAAGAGCTGGAATCTTCAGTAATGGATATCCTGTCTATTATTATTTTACCACTTAGCATGACGTTACCAATAGAAGATTTTCAAGTGCTACTTCAGACTCTCCTTAACAGCAATGCAGAAATGCCTAACCACAGTTTTCATACCCCCTAAAAACCCCAAAAATCAATGCAATTTATTAAAATGTTAGTAGTAAACACTTTTGCAGTGGACAGAATAAGAAGCTATTTCATAGTTACCTTTTGATGTGAACCTCATATTAAAGTTTGTCTGTATGCTTACGGTCATTGTACTACTGGAAGGTAACATCTGCTCTAGTCCCAAGTATTCTGCAGCTTGTAATAGGTTTTTCTTCATGACTGCCCTGTATTCAGCTCCATCCATCATCTAATCAACTCTGCCCCTGTCCCTGCTGAAGAAAAGAATTTCCACAGCATGTTGCTACCACCATTATGTTTCACAGTGGGGATTGTGTGTCCAGGGTTATCCATAGTGTTAGTTTTCTGCTACACACTTCATTTAAGCATGCCAAAAAGTTCAACGTTGTTCTGATCTGAACTGAGCACCATCTTCAACATATTTGCTGTGTCAACAACATGGAAAACTCCTAATAATTGTCTAATTAATGTTCTTCCTCACCAGGCCTGTCAGTGTAGTTGAAAAGACAGAACTTGGGATATTGCTTCATAACCTAAACCTGCTTAAACTCCATATCTCTAGCTTTCCTTTGTCTTTATGATGTTGCTTGTTCACTAATATTCTTTAACAACCTCTAGGGCCTTCACAGAACAGCTGGACTAATACTGAGATTAAATTACACACAGGTGGACTCTATTTATTAATTTGGAGAGTTGGGAAGGCAATTGGTTGCACTGGATTTTATTTAGGGGTATTAGAGTAATGAGGGCTAAATACAGCTCCATGTCATAGTTATAGTTATTATTTGGAAAACCTTTTATCATGTTTTGTTCACTTTACAATTAAGGACTAATTAGTGTTTGTCTATCAGGTATAAAATCACAAGAAAAAAGTTGAGGTTTGTGGATGTAACAAGAAAAATGTGAAAAAATAATTTGAGTTCAGCATTTTTGAACACTTTGGCCCACACTGTAAACGTAAAAAAGTTTGTATACAAAGTACAATGGCAATCAAAGTTAAGAAAGAACAATTAAAGAGATGAGACGGCATAAAATAGTTTTGTTTCCCAAGCGCCTATTCTAATCTATCTGTACATACACTCACCGGCCACTTCATTAGGTGCACCTGTCCAACTGCTCGTTAACGCAAATTTCTAATCAGCCAATCACATGGCAGCAACTCAATGCATTTAGGCATTCAGACATGGTCAAGACGATCTGCTGCAGTTCAAACCGAGCATCAGAATGGGGAAGAAAGGTGATTTAAGTGACTTTGAACGTGGTATGGTTGTTGGTGCCAGACAGGCTGGTCTGAGTATTTCAGAAACTGCTGATCTACTGGGATTTTCAAGCACTACCATCTCTAGAGTTTACAGAGAATGGTCCAAAAAAAAGAAAATATCCAGTGAGCGGCAGTTCCGTGGCGCAAATGCCTTGTTGATGGCAGAGGTCAGAGGAGAATGGCCAGACTGGTTCGAGCTGATAGAAAGGCAACAGTAACTCAAATAACCACTCGTTACAACCACGGCATGCAGAAGAGCATCTCTGAACTCACAACACGTCGAACCTTGAGGCGGATGGGCTACAGCAGCAGAAGACTACACCGGGTGCCACTCCTGTCAGCTAAGAACAGGAAACTGAGGCTACAATTCGCACAGGCTCACCAAAATTGGACAATAGAAGATTTGAAAAACGTTGCCTGGTCTGATGAGTCTCAATTTCTACTGCGACATTCAGATGGTAGGGTCAGAATTTGGCATCAACATCAAAACATGGATCCATCCTGCCTTGTATCAACGGTTCAGGCTGGTGGTGGTGGTGTAATGGTGTGGGGGATATTTTCTTGGCACACTTTGGGCCCCTTAGTACCAGTTGAGCATCGTGTCAACGCCAGAGCCTACCTGAGTATTGTTGCTGACCATCTACATCTCTTTATGACCACAGTGTACCCATCTTCTGATGGTTACTTCCAGCAGGATAACACACCATGTCATAAAGCACGAATCATCTCAGACTGGTTTCTTGAACATGACAATGAGTTCACTGTAGTCAAACGGCCTCCACAGTCACCAGATCTCAATCCAATAGAGCACCTTTGGGATGTGGTGGAACGGGAGATCCGCATCATGGATGTGCAGCCGACAAATCTGCAGCATCTGTGTGATGCTATGATGTCAATATGAACCAAACTCTCTGAGGAATGTTTCCAGTACCTTGTTGAATCTATGCCACCAAGGATTAAGGCAGTTCTGAAAGCAAAAGGGGGTCCAACCCGGTACTAGCAAGGTGTACCTAATAAAGCGGCTGGTGAGTATATATATGGTTTGTTCACAAGTGTGAGGCTGTGTAAATTTACAACAGATTTACAATTTGTTAATATTAGAGCATATTTTTGGAAAGATTATTTTGAAGAACAGTCTTTAGGATTTAGAGACAACTAGTGGTGAAAATGCACAATACATCCAACTGAAAACTGTTCCATTTTGCAGAAATTGTATTAAATGCATTAGCTGGTACAGAAACATGCAATATCATTAATGTGTTAATGCCCTAGCATGGCTGCTGTGCCGGTGGAGTGCCTCCTTAAATAGTTCCTGCATTAGAACTTTATGGTTTTTAACGCTGTTTTTAATTCCTCTCTGTTGATTTATCATCTTCATTTGAGAAGGAGTTCCCTGATGTTCGGTTCAATTTATGTGATTAGCTTTAGAGAAAGTATTGCTTGAATCAAATATTGTGTTACATTAGAACATCATAAAAAGGTTTAATCTGGCACTTGAGTTCTAAGTTGGCTTACATTATCTGTACATAATTACAATTCCTAATTTACATATGCAAGGACTTGGGATGAATACAATCTACAGTTTTTTGGATTAAAACATCCTCAGGTACTGAAATATTTTCAGATAGTACTTTATAATCTGAGGTCAGCTTATAGCCTTTGGTGCAACCACTATTGCTTTGGCCTAATTAGACACATTCTCCTAATGAGGATCATTAAGAAGGAGGCTAGTTTGTTAATTTTGTTAGTGATGATATCACTGGATAATGTGATTTGTAGATAATTCACCAGTCATTATGTGCAGTTTTCAGCAATAATGCATGATGTTTTGATATCAAATAATTATGATTATCAGCTTGCAGTTCTTACCTTAGCCGTGGCTCTTGCCTGGTACTCTGGGCAGCCATTCACTGTAATTGTTTCATGCATGTACTGATAGACCTGAAAGAGATGAAGAGCGACATAAGGTGTAATTACAAATGACTGAAACATGAAATCACTACTTTCTAGAATCATCTTCCCTCACAGTTGGCTTCACATGCTTAGACTTCACTGCAACCATCTGACTGATGGGAAACTGGGCTCTAAATGCCATTAAAACAATTTAAGTAATTCTTTGAATGAGAGGTAGTCATTCTTGCCTCAAATATAAAAACAAACATGTTTGTCAGATACAGTAACACCATGCAATATGAAATATCAGAATGACCTTCAAATGTATATTTGCACTTTTATGTTCACTCATGATTACTACTTTTATCCTCATTTCAGCAAGAACTAGCTGTTTGCAGTGTTTTTAAACTACTTTTATACTCTTTGTTAGTGTTTCATGGCTGAAAATGGTTTTCTGACCTCAGCCCTTGACATAAGTTGCTTAGTTTCCAGTTGAATGTAGAAATAAAAGGATCTCTGCCTGTTTGACGAAGCAGATGGAACCAAAGCAGACAGCTGACCTCCCCAGTTAAATTCTGGCCATCAAGACTACTTTAGAAATTGAATAAATTAAAGTCTGATTAAGGAAGATATGTAATTGTTTCTCCATAATAGCAAACTGGCTGTGAATAGAACAGAATAAAATGGAATAGATTACAATAGAATAGAAGAACAAAGAAAAGAAATGGTCTTTATTGTATCTCAGTGGGGAAATTCAGGTGTAGAAGAAGGAAAGTGACAGGCAAATTGAAGCATGCTGATTCACACAAGGGGAAAATATAATAAAAAAGAAATAAGAGACTTGTGCAGAAACAGACTGTCACAATCATAAAAAGTGCTTTACACAATGACCTACAGCCAATAAATAATTTTTTTTTAACAAACTTTAGATAGTTTGTAGCTGAGTTTTTCATCCAAATGATGCATAGCACAAAACCTGCTGTTAATATCTCATCAGAAATATCACCAAAGCTGAACAAATTTTGCAGTGGTCCTTTTACTGACAAGATTAAGCTATAACTTTACAGGATAAGGCTGAAACTCACAAAATCATGATCTGACAAACTTGGATAATTTACAGCTGAATTTATAATCCAAAGGATTAAGGATAAGACAAAACCCTTGGTGGACTTTCTGTTAATACCTCCTCAGCAGACATGACATGTTCCTGCAGAAAACAAGCCATACATTTCTAGGTTAGGGCTTAACTAACCAAGTTATGAAACCTTACTCTACAACAAAAATGACTGCAGTTCTCAAATAGTTGGGTATTGAGATTTTTACCTCCCTTTCCATCTTCCTCACTGTGTGTGGATATAGGCAGGTCGAGGTTCTTACAGCCATTTTTGAAATTACAAAAATCCTGCTTTATTCAATGCCGTGTTCTCTTGTCCTTCCCATTTTGAACAGCGGCTAAGAGAAATGGGCCTTTGTGTCTTGTCATATTTACAGATATGCTTCGGTTACAGTTGTTTTAGGTGTTTAGTATTTGTTATCAAAAAAATTCTTCATGTCAGATGTTTTTTCCCACTCAATAAATGTGCTAAAGCTAAAAATTGGATTTTCCCATTTTTTTGGTGCGAAATTATGCCACTGCAATAAAAGGTAAGATAATTTTAAGGTTTTTTTTATTACACCAACAAATGTAGATGGTATTATATGTTCCCCCAAATTTACATAGCACAATTTTTTTGTAAAGCATGAATTGGGATCTTTGTCTATAATATAAACTTTGAAATAAAATAGAAGATGTTTTATTTACAATAATTTTAATTCAGAAATAATCAAATTTATTTTTTATTTATGCAAGATAACTATGGTGTAAATCATACCTTACAAACAGGAAAGACTGCATCACCCTTAAATTATCAAAATAACCCCTTTTTTTTTTTATTAACAAAGGTGTACCACAAAGCTTTTTTTCTTGGCTCACTATTTGGTTTATACCAAAAGTAATTTTCATGACTGTGGTGAAGAAGTATGCTGACAATACAGTTATTTACATAGCTGGTAAATATGAACATACACTATGTTGCCAAAAGTATTGGGTCACACCACCAAATCAGTGAATTATTGTGTTCCAATCACTTCCATGGTGTATAAAGTTTGGTGTAGAGAAACTTGACAGATTCCTGACCTCAACCTTCTTGAACACCTTTGAGACGAATTAGAGCGGAGGCTACGAATCTGATTCTCATCTAACTATGAACACACTCCAAAACCTTGTGGAAGATGTTTACAGAATAGTTAAAGTTGCTATTGCTGGCAATGGTGGGTCCATCAACAAATTGGACCTTTTTATAGTTTAAGAACAGAATGTCATCATAGTTCATGTACATGCAATAGTAGACAGAAAAATACTTTAACAATATAGTGTATCAGTTTAAATATGAACATAGCAGTGTTTCCTACATGTTTCCCACATGTGAGGAAGCCATGGATAAAATCACCACCCTTCTTACCAGGAGATGAACACAGAATATCTATTCATACCCAAAACCACATCCTTCTACACATCTACACAAACTACTGCACAGCTACATTAGGGCTTTAAACCCTTACAGATGTTGCTATATCAGACGTAAACTGATACATAGCAGCTGCTGTACGACAGTCCAAGTGTGATGAATGTAGAAGTTTAAAATGGTTGACAAAACGTCACAGATTATACAGACTTGATTAAAAACATAGATTTGATAAACTATTAGAAGATTCCAAATGATTCTGCAGCTCTGCTCCTCTAGTTGCAATGAGTTGTAGTCAATTAAGCAAATTAGCTAGCCAAAATCTGTTTAAAATAATGAAATGGATCATTTCTCAGAATATCAGCTTGGTGGCATGAATAGAGATTTTAATCACTTTTCCTATGTTTCACATCAGAGCAGAGCAGCTTATTGGAAACGAACAGATCAGGCAGCTTTGACATACAACATCACAAAGCTCTTGGTTTCCTGAATCGTCAAAGAAACGTTTACTTAAAGGATACAAACACTAAGATATTTCCGTGTATAAATCTCAGTGCGGGAAACACATCCCAGAGCTTCTGTTGGATTGTTTGCCTATGAATCTGAAAGACCAAACGAGTTGCTTTTGAGTGTGCAGCTCATCCCAGCCTGCAAAATGTTTTGAGGGTTTATGACAATGGCTCTTATTGAGAAAAGGAGCCTTGCAGTTCACACATGCACACACGGCTTCAAAATAATATTTTGTTTTTCCTCGGGTGTTTTTCCACCTCTGCACTTTTTGAGGCTGAGCACAGCTTTGAAAATGTTATGAAAGGTTCACATTTTTTGCATTCTTCATATGGAGCATATTGTTCCTTGTATTTATCTCTTTCTTTTAAACCCTATTGTTACCGCCATTTAGAGCTACTTATTTTGTTTCCAATAGCTCTACTTTTCTCCCATAGCACTTTCAAACACTAAGTGCAAAACAATGGCAGCTTCATCTAGCTGTTACAGTAATGCCTTTTGGGCCTTTAAACCCCAGCCTCCATTGTGCAAATGTTTATTAACAGCCTTATTCAAGCATGACAGGAGTGCCACAGATAAAGATTATGCAATATTTGGCATCTGCTGCATGAGAAAAAGCGGCACAGCAGCGAACTGAAAAGCAATGACACTAAGAATGAGAAATTTCTCGTCTCGCCTTGGGTGCATCACTGACTTCTAATTTTATAACTGCCACACACAGTTCATGAGGCAAATCTTCTCATTTTTTTTTATATGTATTGCATTATTTATTAGATTGGAATTTGTAAGTCTTTTTTCCACAATTAAAACCCTTTTGATCTGAGAATGAGTTCAAATAACTGGCAAGAGATTTCAGTTATGAATTTCTCTCCAGGTAAACTAGGTACATTTGGTGTGTGCAGGTGGCTAAGCAGCCTGAAAACCTGGATAACCATGTATACTGAAGAAGATTGCAATATATTTTGGATCAGCATTAGGTTCCTTTCTGATGAAAATATCTGTGCCTTTTATTAAGGCTATTCTTCAGTGTTTTTGGCAGTCAGTATTTTAGATGAGACATACGTTCTTAAGCTGCCTGCGGTCAGTAAAAGCAACAGTACATCTATAGACTAGAAAATGAAGAACAGCGTTGAGAGAAGCCATAAGACAATAAACAGCTATGAGTCACATATACAATGAATTTTTTCACTCATAAACTTCTGAACTTGTCACCAGAAACAGGACATTTACCAGGAGCTGCGATTACACACATCTACATAATAGGAAAATATCAGAAGGGATTTCACCCAACATTTATTGCTGTTTTGCAATCTATAGAGAGGGAGAGATTACTTAATGCTCAGTTACACAATGTAATGATCTTCTTCTCAGATGATTTAGTTGATTAGAAAAGTTTTTTGTAAAAATCTTAGGAAGGCTACCTCAAAAGAGGATTATTTCCCTCCTCCATCATATCCCTGACCCCTTTTTGTAAATCTAGCAAACCAGCCGGTCAGTTGTTTTCTCCTGTGCTAAAATTTCCATCAGCCTTTAGCAGAAGGTATTTTCCCTGCAATTAGTGTTACTCAAATAGCTCTGTACTTTGACGATGCTAAGAAATTTGCTCTGACTTGAACTTATACAAATCTACGTAAAACCCCAATTCCAGTGAAGTTGTGTAAAACGTAAATAAAAACAGAATACAATTATTTGTAAATCTTCTTCAACCTTTATGCAATTATATACACTACAAAGTCAAGATATTTAATTTTCAAACTGCAAAATTGTATTATTTTTTGCGAATATTCATTCATTTTAGATTTGATGTTCACAACACATTCCAAAAAAGCTGGGACTGGTTCAACACTGTGTAACATCACCTTGCCCACCTTTCCTTTTAACAGCACTCAATTCTTTCCCATTCTTGCTTGATGTACAACTTCAGTTGCTCAGCAGTCTGGGGCCTCAGCTATTGTATTTTGCACTTCATAATATACCACACCCTTTTTTAATGGGAAACAGGTCTGGACTGCAGGCAGGCCAGTCTAGTACCTGTACTCTTTTACTACGAAGCCACGCTGTTGTAACACGTGCAGAATATGGCCTGGCATTGTCTTGCTGAAATAAGCAGGGATATACCTTTTTTAAAAAGACATTGTTCGGATGGCAGCATATGTAGCTCCAAAACCTATATGTACCTTTCAGCATTAATGGTGCCTTCACAGATGTGCAAGTTACCCAGGTTCTCTGAATCTTTTGATAATATTATGGACTGTAAATGATGAAATTCCTAAATTCTTTGCAATTGTACATTGCTCTTAAACTGCTTACGCAGCTGTTCACAAAGCCGTAAACGTCGCCCCATCCTTGCTTGTGAACGACTGAGCCTCTCAGGGCTGCTCCTTTTATACCTGTTAACTCGTGGGATGTTCCAAACAGGTGTTTTTGAGCATTCCTCCACTTTCCCAGTCTGTTGGTGCCTCTGTCCCAGCTTCTTTGGAATATGTTGCAAGCATCAAATTCAACATTAGGGAACATTTGCAAAAGACAATAAAAGTTTATTAGGTTGAACATTAAATATCTTGTTTTTATAGTGTATTCAAATGCATAAAGGTTGAACAGCATTAGCAAATTATTGTATTCTGTTATTTGCGTTTTACACAACGTCCCAACTTCATTGGAATTGCGGTTGTGATATGTGATGACGTTCTCCTAAAGGCATGCATAATACCTCATTTAAATGTGGGCAAACTTTCTTATAGAATGACAACCATGTGTAACCTCAGGCTTACTCGAACCTTTTATTCCTCGCCTTCACGAATTTGCCCGTCACTGTGCTCCATGTTTACAGGACTGCAAACATGGAGCATTATGGTACCTTTCAGCAAGATTTTCAACTCGGTTCAATTCAAAAATACATAATTTTTTTCCCCCCTTTGTGAATAATACAGTATTTTTCAACTGAATTGAAAATCTTCATCTTCATATCTTGAAACAGTAATATCACAATGAGAATTCAAAGCTACACAAAAGCATAGAGAGAAGACTGTGAAACAGTCCAGCAGAGTAATATCTACCTTGCTTTGAGCTTTTTAGAAAATTGCTCATTCTATTTATATACTACCTAAAAGAAACCTGGACACTGTTAAAAAAAATATGACAGTAATGTAAAATATGCTGCTTGGAAATGTCTGAGGTAATAAAAAATCTGAGACTTTAAAGATAAGGTGAGATTTGTTTTCTTAGTATCCACCAAATGCCAATGTTTGTTAAGTGGGAATCTCACACATTATTGCCCGAATTTCTCTTCAATCATTTCTAAGAAGGTTATCTCCTCCAGTCCTTTTGTCTTACATCCTTCCCTTCCCATTTGCAAGGCTGATTGACCCTGAGAACTCACTCATAGTGATGCAGCGCTTCTAAAGCACACAACCATCTTCCCCCGCCCTTCCTGTCATTAAAGAACGTGGCGAGGAAAGACAAACACCTCATAAAACTCTACCCCTTTGTCATTTACCCGAGCACTGCTGAGGCTGCTTTTTTCCCTGCTCATCATTTTTCATATTGACAGATAGCTTGTCATCTTTAACAGGGTTGAATCATGTTTTGCAGATTCATCTGCCTTGCAAATAAAGACAGAGACAGGATTTTGGAGTGGACCTAAAGCAGGATTAGTGCTTCCATCATGTCAGACTTTAGGTTGGCCTTGAAGGCTTAGAACTGAGCAACAGCACATCTTCCATGTGAAAAAGAAATGATAATTTTACAAACAAGCAGTCTTCAAAAGAAAAAAAAAAGCTAATCCTTTTGTTTGAAATTCCAAGAACTGAGCTATAACACATTATGATTTAACTTGTATTTTATGGCTATCATAATCTGAAAGTGGTTAATGCTGATGGATGATATGGAGGAACAAGAAGTGAGCACACATAATAAATTCATTTGACCATGAAAAGCAAGGCATAATAAAAGCCTTTATATGGGGTAACGTTGCTTTTAGTTATTATTTTTATTTAAATATTAGTACTTTATTATGATGGCCTACAGCCAGCAACCGAATTCACATTCATGCCATTTTGTTAAAAGACTTGTGGTAAAGATTGCCGATCTGATTTATTTGGTCTTCGAGAAGGGCACCAGAACATGAAAAAAAGGCTAACCTGTGAATTCTGATGTGCTTTTTACTGACTAAAACACACATGAACATTGTTTTTGTCCTGCAGTTAAATGCAATAAACATGTACTAAAAATAGTCACAGCACATTGTTTCCAAAAGATCTGATTACATTTTTGCTAATAATTGTAGTTGGCTGTAAAATGCAGTAGTTTGTATTTAGTTACCAAAGTTTCCGTAAGGAACCAACATGTAACTGTATTTCTTGTTTTTTTATCTAAAACCGTAACCCTCTTTACTGTAGCCCTCTGCCCTCTGAGCACTCCTGATGGTTTCCTTGGTGATTGTGTTTAGCCAGCTCTCTGTAGGTGAAGCTCATTGCCTCTTGGTGAAGAGTGACTGCTGCTGGCCAGGTGGTTGTCAGTTTCTGAATGTCCATGTCATTTCATTCCTGTGACTAGCACCAAAATCAGTGACCCAGTTGCCAGATGAGCCTCTGGTGCCAAGATGTGCGTGAGTTGAGCTGACACAGAGCAGAGCTGGGCTCTGTAAGAGGAGACAGCCAGTTCTTTAATCTTATATATAACTTTGATGATGGCTGCAATATGATCTCATGTTCTGATAAAATATATGGCTTTGTTTGATTTGATTCACTGTTGGAGAAATTTCATTCCTGTGAGCACAATTAGGCAAGAAATCAAATAATCTCACATCCATCCAGCCATCCACTTTCTATACCCTCTTCTTCCGTACAGGGTCACGGGGGAGCTGGTGACTATCCCCAGCAGTCTACTGGCTAGAGGTGGGGTACACCCTGGACAGGTCGCCAGTCCATCGCAGGGCAACACAGAGACACACAAGACAAACAAACATGCACACCTAAGGGCTAATCAGAGATACCAGATAACCTAACAGTCATGTTGTTGCACTGTGGGAGGAAGCACTAGTGCCCGTAGAAAGTCCCCCGGACCGGAGTCGAACCCAGGACCCTTTTGCTGGGAGGCAACTATGCCACCCTGATGGACCTTGCCCATTGGTTTTAGATTATGACCTCAATCTGTTTTGAAAATCTGGTGTAATTGGTCCCAGTTTTCTCTATTATGATTCTAGTATATATTATCTGCCATTGTTTATCGCACCTTTTATCCTCTGACTGATTGTATAGGCTCTAGCTCCGTGCAACCCTGGACAGAATGAGGTAATTATATAAAAATGGATGAAGAAATATTTTGTGTCCTGACTTAAAATTAATGAAATATTTTCATCAAATAGGTCCCTGTTCAGATGAGCAAACTGTAAAAAGCGTACTGATCTCATCAATTTATGGCACACAGCATGTTTCAGCTAATGATCACTTGTCAAAAGTCCTGAAGATACAGTTGGTCACTGGTGTGCAGGGTACTATCTTCTACAAACTCAGAGGGTAATCCACAAAGCAGTGCAATTTACTCCCTTATTCACATGTCTTTTGCATGATCTGCTATATATACAATAAATTCATGCTGATGGCAAGCACTTTCAAGCCCAACAGAATCAACAATTTGCCAGTAGCCTGTCTTCAGGTTGCAGTTATCCTCTCTTAAGGTTCAAACAATGCAGTTACAGAAATGATCAAAGGGATATAAAAAATATATATATTTTCAGAGAGCTCCCAGTCCCAACAAGATCAAAGTGGTCATGCAAACTTTAAGAACAGTGTTTGAATGTGTTAAGGACAAATCATATTGAAATTGTAAAAATTGGTATGACTAATCATTTCAACTGATTTCATTCAAAGATAAAGAGCATTGACTGAAGGTATCAGAGTGCAAAACTGTCTATGCAAATATCCTTTACATTCTTTACTGTGATTATATCTGTATGTAAAAAGCAGGTTTGTTTTATGTTAGAGGATTTCTGTTACAGGATGCTGGTTGTGTCTCACACCCTCAGCTCTAAAGCAGAGATTCTGCACCTCACTTCATTGCACAATGTCAATAAGGTACAATTTCATGCAATCTGCATTACAAGAAGATCACTGATTTTACAGAATCCTAAGCCATTTGTTTGCAATTACATAAATATACATAAAATGGGTAGACTTTTTCTTAAATGCATGCAGGATAATGAGGTGTAGAGCTAGATGTGTAGAGCTCATTCACAAGTCTTCCAACATCCTGGAATCTTTAAATGCATGCTGTTAACACTTTACTGTCGAGTCCTAAAAATAAAATTAGCCTAGCAACACTGGCTTTGTACTAAAACAAAACCTGCTTACTGACAATGCTGAAACATGTTAACCAGTAATTTTGGTCTCACCTGAGCTGCCATGATCAGCAATAAGTTAAACACTTCACACTAAATCTCAGAGTTCAATAAAGCCTTTTTACAATAAGTACAATAATAAATAATGACAGGATTCATCAATGCAGAAATTCCAATAATGCCAACTAGTTTATGGGTTCATTGCTAGCAAATCTAATTTTTTTAAATTATTATTTATTTTAAAAAAAAATCTCATTAGGTTCAACAAAATAATAAAAATTACAACTTCAGGATAATTAGAAGTAGCTGCATGTTCAGAGAGCTTAAAGCACCCAAATAAGGTTAGAGGAAGGTCGACTCAGCAGATAATGTAAAACTCCCACCAACATACTGATCAACTCCACGAATACTCTTTCTCTCCAGGTCCAAATAAAATTTTGACTTTGTTTGTAATTGCAGAACAGAGGCCATTGCAGCATCTGTCATCTGTTTCCCTTCAATTTAATGCTGCTGTTTCCTTCACAAACTCATGTCACTGTGTGATGCTGCAGTATACAGGTCCTTCTCAAAATATTAGCATATTGTGATAAAGTTCATTATTTTCCATAATGTCATGATGAAAATTTAACATTCATATATTTTAGATTCATTGCACACTAACTGAAATATTTCAGGTCTTTTATTGTCTTAATACGGATGATTTTGGCATTCAGCTCATGAAAACCCAAAATTCCTATCTCACAAAATTAGCATATCATTAAAAGGGTCTCTAAATGAGCTATGAACCTAATCATCTGAATCAACGAGTTAACTCTAAACACCTGCAAAAGATTCCTGAGGCCTTTAAAACTCCCAGCCTAGTTCATCACTCAAAACCCCAATCATGGGTAAGACTGCCGACCTGACTGCTGTCCAGAAGGCCACTATTGACACCCTCAAGCAAGAGGGTAAGACACAGAAAGAAATTTCTGAACGAATAGGCTGTTCCCAGAGTGCTGTATCAAGGCACCTCAGTGGGAAGTCTGTGGGAAGGAAAAAGTGTGGCAGAAAACGCTGCACAACGAGAAGAGGTGACCGGACCCTGAGGAAGATTGTGGAGAAGGGCCGATTCCAGACCTTGGGGGACCTGCGGAAGCAGTGGACCGAGTCTGGAGTAGAAACATCCAGAGCCACCGTGCACAGGCGTGTGCAGGAAATGGTCTACAGGTGCCACATTCCCCAGGTCAAGCCACTTTTGAACCAGAAACAGCGGCAGAAGCGCCTGACCTGGGCTACAGAGAAGCAGCACTGGACTGTTGCTCAGTGGTCCAAAGTACTTTTTTCGGATGAAAGCAAATTCTGCATGTCATTCGGAAATCAAGGTGCCAGAGTCTGGAGGAAGACTGGGGAGAAGGAAATGCCAAAATGCCAGAAGTCCAGTGTCAAGTACCCACAGTCAGTGATGGTCTGGGGTGCCGTGTCAGCTGCTGGTGTTGGTCCACTGTGTTTTATCAAGGGCAGGGTCAATGCAGCTAGCTATCAGGAGATTTTGGAGCACTTCATGCTTCCATCTGCTGAAAAGCTTTATGGAGATGAAGATTTCATTTTTCAGCACGACCTGGCACCTGCTCACAGTGTCAAAACCACTGGTAAATGGTTTACTGACCATGGTATCACTGTGCTCAATTGGCCTGCCAACTCTCCTGACCTGAACCCCATAGAGAATCTGTGGGATATTGTGAAGAGAACGTTGAGAGACTCAAGACCCAACACTCTGGATGAGCTAAAGGCCGCTATCGAAGCATCCTGGGCCTCCATAAGACCTCAGCAGTGCCACAGGCTGATTGCCTCCATGCCACGCCGCATTGAAGCAGTCATTTCTGCAAAAGGATTCCCGACCAAGTATTGAGTGCATAACTGTACATGATTATTTGAAGGTTGACGTTTTTTGTATTAAAAACACTTTTCTTTTATTGGTCGGATGAAATATGCTAATTTTGTGAGATAGGAATTTTGGGTTTTCATGAGCTGTATGCCAAAATCATCCGTATTAAGACAATAAAAGACCTGAAATATTTCAGTTAGTGTGTAATGAATCTAAAATATATGAATGTTAAATTTTCATCATGACATTATGGAAAATAATGAACTTTATCACAATATGCTAATATTTTGAGAAGGACCTGTATTACAGACAGAACACTAAATATACAGGATCTGTGCTTATCAGCTTGTGTAGCATTGCCACAAGCAGAAAAGGCTCCTCTTTGCTTTTTACGCCTGTCCGGTTGATGAATCAGGTTACAGCAATGAATCAGCTGGGGGATGTTTTAGACGGCTTGTGAATGACAACAGAAAACCAAGATTTAGAATTCAGACCATGCATTGCTTCAGTAAAAGGAGATTAAAAGTAGCATAATTAAAATTAAAGGTAACAAGCGTATCAAGCCTTCACTATAATGAAAAGCCCACAATGTTCCCTAGCACCATCATCGTTAGTGGTCAAAAATAGAAATAATCAAATAAACCTCAAGGTTTTCCTTTTAAGCTCCAGCTGTAATAAGGCAGACTTATAAGCTCTGACGTTTTCACTATGCTGCAGTTATTTGATGAGCAGCGACTTAAAGGTATAATGCACACGTTTGTTATAGTGTCTCCATAAAGGTTGGAATTTAATATAATAAACAACCCTTCACCACATTTTAGATCGCCTAATTCAATCAACAGCCACTAAAATGTATTCTTTGAACATGACTAACAGATACTGCTGCATAAATGCATGAAATATATTTTATGGTTTGCTCTATTTGTACTCTGAAATTAGAATGTTTGACTTTCAAGTCAGAAAAATCAAACAGAATGCCTACTGAAGTTGAGGTCCGATTGAATATGGCTGCTGCGCTTACAAAATATAATGAAAGTTCTAGGAATAAACTGTTTAGTTTCACGTCTGACTGTTTGGATTTAATTAAACAGAAATATGCTTACTAACGCACAATTTAAATGCAAGCAGGTTCCTTCAATGTTTGAATAAGTGGAACTGGCATAAATATCTTTTTATTGTATTGGTAATTGTGGGTAGCCCTGGTCACTGAGCAAAAAAACTAGCTACTAGTTTGATACTTTGTAAAGACACAGTATGTTATTTTTGGCTGTGATGTAACTGCCCCACCTAACCATCTTGGGAGAAAAACTCCATGGCAAATTTACAGTCAATTTGTGTCTCCATGTAGTCAAATAATTATTAGCTGGATTCATTAGAAAATAGGTCACGGTGTCCTGCCGGTGGAGCACCTTGAGGTGAGTAAATTTTCATCAGTTCAGACAAAGTCTGCATATTGTATCAGATTAAGTACCTTTTTATTATTGGGTTATTACTACAACATTTGAGTAGTATATAAATTCCATAACGGTCTCTGTTGTCCAACGTTCATGCCACGAAATTGTTGGGTATTACTTATCTGGAGATATTATTTACATTATGATTTACATATGTTACAGCATCATACTCATAAAGATTATGCTGGGGTGGTGCTGACCTAAAACCACATATCTTTGTGCAAATAAACACATTCAAGATACTCAAAATGTGACGGGAATGTAAGGGCTAGTGTGTTACTATTACTGTTGAGCAGCGGCAACAAAGATCAACAGAGTGAAACATCCAACATGGAGCTCTTAGTTTAAGCTAATAGATCTCTGAATTTCACAAAAAGCAGGTCAATATAATCTCTGAATTTATTCTCTTTTTTAGAGAATGGAGCCAGCTGAGGTGGCTCGGGCATCTATACCGGATGCCTCCTGGACGCCTTCCTCGGGAGGTGTTCCAGGCACGTCCCACCGGGAGGAGGCCCAGGGGATGGCCCAGGACATGCTGAAGGGACTACAGGTCCTTCTCAAAATATTAGCATATTGTGATAAAGTTCATTATTTTCCATAATGTCATGATGAAAATTTAACATTCATAAATTTTAGATTCATTGCACACTAACTGAAATATTTCAGGTCTTTTATTGTCTTAATATGGATGATTTTGGCATACAGCTCATGAAAACCCAAAATTCCTATCTCACAAAATTAGCATATCATTAAAAGGGTCTCTAAACGAGCTATGAACCTAATCATCTGAATCAACGAGTTAACTCTAAACACCTGCAAAAGATTCCTGAGGTCTTTAAAACTCCCAGCCTGGTTCATCACTCAAAACCCCAATCATGGGTAAGACTGCCGACCTGACTGCTGTCCAGAAGGCCACTATTGACACCCTCAAGCAAGAGGGTAAGACACAGAAAGAAATTTCTGAACGAATAGGCTGTTCCCAGAGTGCTGTATCAAGGCACCTCAGTGGGAAGTCTGTGGGAAGGAAAAAGTGTGGCAGAAAATGTTGCACAACGAGAAGAGGTGACCGGACCCTGAGGAAGATTGTGGAGAAGGGCCGATTCCAGACCTTAAGGGACCTGCGGAAGCAGTGGACTGAGTCTGGAGTAGAAACATCCAGAGCCACCGTGTACAGGCGTGTGCAGGAAATGGGCTACAGGTGCCGCATTCCCCAGACCTGGGCTACAGAGAAGCAGCACTGGACTGTTGCTCAGTGGTCCAAAGTACTTTTTTCGGATGAAAGCAAATTCTGCATGTCATTCGGAAATCAAGGTGCCAGAGTCTGGAGGAAGACTGGGGAGAAGGAAATGCCAAAATGCCAGAAGTCCAGTGTCAAGTACCCACAGTCAGTGATGGTCTGGGGTGCAGTGTTAGCTGCTGGTGTTGGTCCACTGTGTTTTATCAAGGGCAGGGTCAATGCAGCTAGCTATCAGGAGATTTTGGAGCACTTCATGCTTCCATCTGCTGAAAAGCTTTATGGAGATGAAGATTTCATTTTTCAGCACGACCTGGCACCTGCTCACAGTGCCAAAACCACTGGTAAATGGTTTACTGACCATGGTATCACTGTGCTCAATTGGCCTGCCAACTCTCCTGACCTGAACCCCATAGAGAATCTGTGGGATATTGTGAAGAGAACGTTGAGAGACTCAAGACCCAACACTCTGGATGAGCTAAAGGCCGCTATCGAAGCATCCTGGGCCTCCATAAGACCTCAGCAGTGCCACAGGCTGATTGCCTCCATGCCACGCCGCATTGAAGCAGTCATTTCTGCCAAAGGATTCCCGACCAAGTATTGAGTGCATAACTGTACATGATTATTTGAAGGTTGACGTTTTTTGTATTAAAAACACTTTTCTTTTATTGGTCGGATGAAATATGCTAATTTTGTGAGATAGGAATTTTGGGTTTTCATGAGCTGTATGCCACAATCATCCGTATTAAGACAATAAAAGACCTGAAATATTTCAGTTAGTGTGCAATGAATCTAAAATATATGAATGTTAAATTTTCATCGTGACATTATGGAAAATAATGAACTTTATCACAATATGCTAATATTTTGAGAAGGACCTGTATGTCTCTCGGCTGGCCTGGGAATGCCTTGGCCTCCCCCCGGAGGAGCTGGAGGAGGTGTCTGGGGAGAGGGACGTCTGGGTGTCTCTGCTGAGTCTGCTGCCCCCGCGACCCGGTCTCGGATAAAGCGGAAGACGACGAGTACGACGGAATAACAAATCTTGTTTGCTGCTTCATTTAAGATTAGTTATTATTCATTAAATGCTTAAATTATCTGAATATAATATACTAAGGCACATTTTCAAAAGAGTGTAATAATGAAAGGAGAAAAAAACATTTCCTTTCATTTAATAATGTTAAAAATTTACAAATAATACAGTTTGTTAAACTTAATCCGACTAATGGGTAAATACAGTTTTTAGTTGCAAAGAAAATCTGACGTTCTTTTTTTTCTTAATCATATGTTTTTCAGTCTTTCTATCTTATTAGAATTTGGTTTTAGAGAATCTTTGAGCTTTGGCATCCATCCATCAATGTTCCCATCAAAACTTTTCTCAACTGTGTTGCAGCAGCAGTTTCATTAGAAACCTCCTAAGAAATTCCACAGGGTTAGTAATTAAAGGGCCTAAAGCCTATACTGTTAAAAAAAAAAAAGCTCTTTACTTTGAGAGTTTAACCATGAATCATCACGATACTGAGAACAATCACTGAAAGAGCAGTGTGATAGCACTTTAATATGGAGGTGTATTATGAGAAAGGTCATCCAAAAAAGGAGAAATCATCCCACAGCCGTCCAGACTCACCTCTCTGATTGCTGTGCAGAACTCACTCTGCAGAACCTTCTTCAGGGACTGCAACTTATGACCAGGAACATCCCCTGATTCCTGCAGCTTCTCCAGCAGCTCGATAGCCCGGGCAACATCTGGCAGGAGGAGGAACACAGACTTAGTATAAGCAAATGTGTGTGTGTGGGCACTCGTAGTGAGATGGAGAGCAAAAAAAAAAGCTGGTCAATTACATTAACAGCACAGCAATGACAAAGCCGCTGGAGCGAATCAATAGATGCTATAATGGAAATAGACTCAGTCAAGGCCAGCAATTGCAAGGGTGATAGAGTAGGAATGAAATCCTTGAAACGTATGCATTGACTCAAGATATGTGCATAAAAATAACAGAGGATTTCATTTAAAGTTACCTCTTTCTCAAAATTGAGAAACTACTACTTTTGTCATCTGTGCCTACTGATGTTATAGCCTGGTAATCTGATTTAGTTTTGTCAAAGAAAAAGGGATAGAAATTGGAAAAGATCATTAGAATTAAAACCGAACTGCAAAACATAACAACCAAGATAAACAACATAGATCTGCAAAGTAATACTGACCCAAAGTACTACTACTTCTCCAACTACAACACAAAACACTTGAGCTATGTTTGCAAACAGGTTATTTTGAATAAAAACGGACTAGATCACCAGTATATTATATTCTATTGATAGTAAAAGAAATATCTTCAGGTTGAGTATCAAGGGTTCTTGTGTAGGAAGGAACAGGTGCTTCTACCAGACCGTTCATTATCATATGATAGATTACATCTACTAGCAGAAAGTCAAGGTTATTTTGCTTTAAATTAGAGGTCATAATCTCTTGCATTTCATGAGAGTAAATCAAGGGTCTTAAAATAATAATCACATCAGGATGTAACAAACAAAAAACTCTTCAGAAAGTAATTTACAAATGAATTAACTTATATGCAAGATATAAGCATTTCATTGATGGTTTATCTCATTCATTCATCAACATGTTCAATGGCTGAGAGAAATAAACGGAAATTCAATGGTTTTGTACATGGAGTTACAATTATTTAAGACTAAGAATCGGAAGTAGGTTGGGATGAAATGGTGACATGTGGGTATGGAATGAGGGAGCAAACTGACGAATGGGCAAACTGATTGGGGCCAAAAGAACAGTAGTGGCATCCTGATAATGAGGCACATGAACAAAGCAATCTGTTTAGTTTGGAATGGTGTCAACCTGAAGTTCATTGTAAGCACTGGGGGGAAATAAGCCAAAGCAGTCATTGAAACATATTGTATTGTATTATCATTATTGTAAGTGCAACTATAATCATTTTTTTAAATTTGCCACAGCCAGACTGTATTTTGAGGTTGGTGTAGTTTCTTTCCAACTCTGACATCTTACTTCAAATGGTTTTCCAGTTGCTGACCCAAAACTCTGAAAATTCTGATGTCTAAGAACAAATGCAATAGATTTGTATTTTGGTTTATTTTCGGTTTATTTATTTATTTGGTAGGGACAGATACAATAAACATAGATCATTATATGCAAAATAATCTGATGCCTGTATCATGGTGCTTATAGCCATAGCTAATTCGCAGCACCTGTCCCTTGAAGGGCTTTTAACAATTAAAATAAATAAGTAAAAACAATTACAATAAATGCAATCAGAAATGTCCAGAAAACCAGTTGGTACTAATAAAATCAGTGTAATAAAATTAGCACATCCACTCAAGATCAAACAAATGTACGCCTCATATATACAGTTATGAATTTCATATGACATGGCCACACTGCTGCTGCTGTGTGAGCCAGGATTTTGCTTGTTTTTTGAAAGTGGACAGGCTAGTCAAAGTCTTAATATTAACAGGAAGACCACTTGTCTTAACTTGTAAATTATGGATGCCAACATTTCATTTGTTAGTGCAGCTCAAAACTAGGAAAAGGTACAATTGTGATATTATTATTGTTATGATATTGGTTGCAAGTAACTCCTATTCTCTTTCTTTTCTCATTTTCTATATTTCCATCATGAATTTGTCCATACGTCTCTCTAAGATTTTCAAGTTCTTTTTCACAAAGTTTATACTAATTTAAATATATGACTGATATCTAGAGCATAAATTTTATTTAAAATTCCTAAAATTTAATGTCATGACAAATATTGCACCCAACGGTCCTTTGCTATCGTAAAATTGCACACAGTGATACTGTGATGACAACTGCGATCTGATGTAATGTGCAGCTCTTATATGAATACTATTAAAAGAAGTACCACAATTTGTACACGTACCACAGTTTGAGCAAGAAGGCCTAAATTATTCATATGCCTTGGAAATTAAGATTTAAAAACATTTTAAATCAACCAAGAAGTTTGTTTCTGACAGAAAATTGGAAGATTGGAATGCTTCCTTGCAATCACCCTAATCTTGAGCTCCCTAACCAGATTCTCTGTCAGATTTAAGTTGGGCCTCTGGCTGGGTCGCTCCACAATGTCAATATTACCCCACTCAGGAAAGAAATCTTGGTAAAATAAAAAGATTAATTTAAATCTAAACTGGTTTAACTGTAAACCTCATTTAGGTGTGATGTATAGGATGATTGGTTCAATGGGGGGACAGAAAGTCTTCAAACTTTTAACATCTGTCTTAACATAAGAACCAAATCTATAATATAGTAAGAGCAGTGATTATTATGCATTTTTATTCTTGTAATCTTAAGAGAGTTCTGGGAATATAAACATCTTTATGTTAATTTTTTTATCAGGCAAAATCAAATCAATAGCTCACATTGCATTTGACTAACTTGCATAAATCAGCTTTGCAACCTGCACATCAAAGACACAACAGAGAGTAAAACATTTTGAATTATTTTGTTCCACTTAGGAGTCCTTTCGTTTAACATACTCTAAGTTATTTTTATTAGATATATGAATGAAGTCTCAGTTTAAGTTTAAGTTTTCTCAATCCTATCGAGTCCTTTGACCTCTAAATACCTTTCTCAACATGTGCCAGATTATTTATGAACCTTTGTAATGGTCCAGTTTAAGCTGCCTTTTATTACAGCCAGTTTGAATTACTGGAAAAGATCTATGCTTTGTGTTCTGAATTACAAAACATATGGTTAAGATTTTACAATACATGAAGTTATATCCTTCCTGTAATGGATCCTTATGTGCAGATGGCTTTAGATGTTTTAGCCGCTATCGTCATATGATTTAACAAAAATTCTGTTTATCTTTGAATGATCTAAAAAAAAAAAGATTTAAAACCATTGTAGAGACTGTTTCCTCTACATGACGTAGTCTGAGGAAAAACTGCTCACAGCAAGGTCTGTGGGTCAGAAGGCAGCATGAAAACTCCTGTTTTCAGCTCTGTGTGGAGCACAAACAAAACACCGCTGAGAGCAGAAATGTCAGAGAAAGACACCTGAAAATCTGTAAAAATAAAAAAATAAAGCATATCTCAATAGCTATCCAACAAGATTTGCAATAATAATACTTTTAATCAAGGTAAAAGAGTCACATTTTTAACCCTGTCTCTCAAAATCAAAAAACTCTTTTTAAAAAAAGCTCTTAAAGCTCTTAATGATTTGGCCATGTACCAAGGGCAAAGCTGTCTAGGAGGGCTCCATGCATTTCCGTCTCATTAAACAAAGGCGATAGGCCAAAGAGGTTTATTTTTCTGTCTGCTTCTTTATGCTCATTAACACACATTACATCATCAGCATCAAGTCCGTTCACCAACTATGAGAAACAGAACTTCAGAGACGGATATTGCAAATACTTTTTTTTTTCCTGCTGCTTTCATCCAGCAGATCACAAGTGACAGTTGAACATTTCTGGATAAAAGCTTTCCAAGTTAAAATCATCTTTGCATCATCAGAGAAGCTGTAAAAAATTTAAGAGAGAAAGTGCTTTATATCCACACCAACCTTAAAGAGTGATTAATAATTTACATACACGTTTTTTTTTCTGAATACATTTCAAGGTTCTTAAATTCCTATAGGCATTAAAAACAATACTAAAGTACATGTACACCAGAAGCTGTTCACACAAAAAATATGCACTGCCAGTCAGAAGTTTACATACACTCATCTCTTGCATGTTTTTTTGAAACATTGTTACAAGGAAGGACTTGGTGCACGTCTAATTATTGTGGATTTGGCATGTTTGTCTCTATGTTTCTGGGTGGATATTTGACTACCCATTGGGATATAATTGGTATTTTATTTAAACTGGTTGATTTCCTTGCACAGACATGGCTTTTGAACACAGTCATTAATTTAACTTAATGTTAGCCTGCTTTTTCCATTCCAAAATCGTTTCTGGTGTGTGTTGGGATGACTGGTCACCCGGTTGTTTCCAAGTTGTTTTTTACTGTTTGTCCAGCAGTTAAGCCGTGGTGGTGCTTGGGTTGGTTTTGAACTTCCTAACAAATTTGCTTTTATCTGAGGGTGACAGTTCAGGTTAGATGGTTAAAACTTGCACATATTTGGGTGCTCATATTGGACAATGGCTACAAATACACACATCACAACTCAGTTTGGTATAAATAAAGCAGACTACCATTAACCTCAACCCTGCTGAAAATTTGAGAACCATGTTTAAAAGTCAGGTCTATTTCAGAAAACCACCCAGTTGAAATTAACCCTAGACAATTCTGGCCATATATCTAAATAGAATTAGAATGTCCGTTAATTCTGCCTCTTGCTGAGGAATATAACCAAACATTAGTAGTAATGGATGTGGATTAGTGAAACTTTACAATTAATTAAAACTGTGTACCCAATTCTTGTTTTTAAAAACATTTTTGCTGTACTTTGTGTAATCATTCAAACTGTGAAAAGAAAAACTCAAGCTCATCATTAATTATTATAAAACTCATCAGATTGATGGATGCAAATCTTTGACTGGAACTATGAATTATACTTGTTCTTTAAAAGTACTCTGACAGGTTTTAGCACATAATTCGACTATTAGTTTTAAAACAAAGAATACATCATGGAAATAGATTCAGTATTTATAAGTTCTGTCTGGAGCAGAGATTGTTGACCATCAGCCAGAACGCTTAAATATTCTATCAGGCTTGCAGTGTATTAAATCACATCTAATCCAATAAAAGAATGAGTTATAGCCCAGCTCTTAAAAGGTTAATTATAGCAGTAACTAAGCCAATCACACTACTTAATCAGGCCCAACTTAGACACTGAGACATAACAAGATTCTTATGTTTCCTACCTGGCCAGCTTAATAAAATCTAAAAATGAATAAACTACACCAATATTTTGCCTTTATGACTCAGACAATAAGACAGAGGTTTTTCCTGGTCCAAACCCATTCCTGGGGTTTGGACCAAACTTATTCCTAAGGACAATGAGACACTATGGAATAAGCAGTAGAAAATTACTGACTGACAATGAGACATAACGGAGGTTCTTTGACAGAGCTACTTTTGAATCCAACATGCAACATATGCACTTTTGATGCATTTTAAGGACAGAAATAGAAATGTTTCTTCTTAGTATTAGGTCTGTTGCTAGGTGATTAAAGCCATTGTAGGGAAATTAACCAATTGCGATTGGTAACAACTACTTTGTGCATCTCTACCTAAACGGTCTACTCATTTCCAGTAAAACTATGATTTTCATTTTACAAGTAACATTTAAACTGTGTAAAATGAAAACAAACTGCAGGCAATTCCACATTGCAGTTGAAGCCAGTAAAATCTGTTTTTTGCATTTATTCTGCACAAGTTAGTGCATAATAAATGCAATGTTTAATAAACAATGTTTACGATGTTAGCTGTAAAGATGTCTACTTAGTAAGAAAGATAACACAATCCCACTCAGTATGTGGCCCCATTTTGCTTTTTTATTCCTGTATAAAAGCAAAGACCATTTATAGGAAGGTGGCCAGACTACACTAAATAGTAATAAAGCGTTGCCATATACCCCTGTATCCCTCAATGACCTGTTCAGATATAGTGCAATGTACTGCCTAGGTACATCTTCTCCTCAACACAAAAAATATCACGGTGAGAGCTTTTCACTGCTTGTGTTCACACAGAACATGATCCTGTAATGAATATGTGCAAACAAATCTTGTTATAATCTGTGTTTAAGTTGTCTGATTGATTTTGGTCAGCTTTGATATGTTTGTATTTATTGCTATTATTAGAGCTTGTGTTTTGCATCTTGTTTTTGACATTTCTGCCTTGATTTATACTGAAATGAATTTTAATCAGGATTTTTTTCTTATCTACTATTTGTTGAGCTTTGTTTCCTTTTATTTTTAAGAGTTCCTCTCCTTTCCCTGTCTTTGTAACATGTCTTTTTGTTCAAGATATACAAATATACTGCATACCATGGCTACTACAATGAAACATGGTAGTAGAAGCATTATGGTCTAGGCTTACTTTTTTCAAATATAACTAGACTTTCTTTAAGGTTTGCTAAAAGCATTAAGACTTCTAAAAACTAGTTTAGACCCATAATCTTAGTTTCTGCAAGAAAGCTGAAAATAAGGATTTCATTTCCCACCATCATCGTAAGTCCACACATATATCGAATTCAACAAAGAGTGCCCTCACCAGAAGCAAATTGAAGTTGAATGGCCCAGCCATAGTTCAGAATAGAATCCAACAGAAAAGCTTGGGGTCAAAAGCTGTGAAACCAGAGATGTCCTCACAATTTGATCGATTTTGAGAATTTTGAAGGGCAGAGTGTTGTAAATATTGCTAAGTCACGTTGTGCGATTCTAACAGACTCCTATCAAAGAAGGCTAAGTGGGAAAATTCAAAACAGGTATTTGTTTAAGGCAGTGTTTTTCAAACTTGGTCATCAAGGAACACTGTTTTACATATGTTTTAGATGCTTCCCTGCTTTAACACACCTGAGTCAAATGATCAAATCAGGTGTGGTGAAGCAGGGGGAACATCTAAAACATGTGGGGCAGTGTTCCTAGAGGACCAGGGTTAAAAAACACTGGTTTAAGGGTTTATAGGCTTATGCAACTAGATTGCTGCACTTTTCTTCATATTTTCCTCCTTAACATATTTGTGTCCTTTTAATAATTGCATTTTACAAGTCAAACCAAACATGGAAATATTTTGAAATGATTTGTCATGGTGTCATTTTACTTATGTCACAAAAAGAAGTGACGTTAACAGTGGTGTGTAGATGTTTTATATTCAGTGTATACCATAATAAAAAGCAAAAACTCGTGATAGAAAGGCAATAATTTGTAGTTTTTGCCTAAACCCTAAACTACTGTGCTCTAGATTTTTTCAAAAGAATTACAATAATTCCTTAAGACTGTTAGCTATAGACAATGTACTAGCTTTAGCACTAGCATATTTGGTCAGTTGTAGCGGATGAACATAATGGTGTATTTTGTAGGTTATTATCTGTTCACTACTCTTTACATACTGTAAAATGCATGAAAAATTACAAATCTAAATAACACTGCAACTTTATCTTCTTGCTCGTCTGTCTCTGGTGGATTTCATTGTTTCCACCTGTGTGTTAATGCTTGTGTTTATGGCTTTGTCTTTCCTTCAACTGCTGGTTATTGGGCTCTTCACCTGCTCTGTAATTAGCTTGGAGTTTGCAGTTATGTTCCTTTTTTAGAGGTTTCAGATAAACTGTTTCAACTTTACACTCCTTTTGTTCCTGTTAAGTTTGTTTTATATAGTATTTTATATAGTGTTCTAGAATTGTGCCGCTCAAGGTGGCAGCAGGTTGTAGTAGCTCTGTTACTTTTGATTCTGATTTATTCATTTTTGGGAACTATTCCTCTTGTGGCGGATACAGTTGATTTTTTTTTTTTTGGGCAACTGTCCTCTCCGGTGTCAGATGCTGTGCAGCTTGGAGGATTTTTCCTAATACTTTCTACTTTTGGACATTTGTTATGATGCATTGCCAAGGCAACAGGGTTGTTTCTTACAACCGGAAGCAGCTAATTAATATCTCAAAAGCTCAAATAATACTTCAACTACAACCCCAAATCCCTGATGAGTTGAAAAGGAGATGCCGTGGATGCAGAGCAGGAGCTAAGAGAAGAGAGAGAAGGAGGAAGTTCAAACCATCTCTTCCGTCGATTATGATGGGCAATGTGAGATCGTTGGGAAACAGGTTGGATGAACTCCAAGCCCTACAAAGGACCCAGCCAGAGTACCAGGCATGCAGTATTATGTGTTTTACTGAGACATGGCTGTAGGATCATATCCCCGACTCCAGCGTCTCTCTGCAGGGCTTTTTAACCATACGAGCAGACAGAGAGTTAAAGAGGAGCGGCAAATGTAAAGGAGGTGGACTGGCAGTACTTGTGAACAACAGATGGTGTAATCCAGGACATGTAACTGTGAAGTGTCATCTCTGCAGTCCAGATATTGAACTGTTGTTCAATATCTGTTTCGTCCATATTATTTACCCTGAGAGTTCACCAGTGTTATTTTGGCAACAGTTTACGTTCCACCTTCCGCTGTTGCCGACACTGCATGTGATGCCATCAGCTCAGTTGTTGCTAAGCTACAGACACAAAACCCCAATGCTTTTGTGGCAATTTCTGGTGATTTTAACCATGCTTCACTCTCTGCTACACTTCCAGTGTTTCAACAGTTTGTCAGCTGCTCTACCAGAGAAAACATTGGATTTGTTTTATGCAAATGTCAAGGACTCATACATCTCTACAGCAAGACCTCCTCTAGGCAAATCAGATCACAATCTTGTTTTTCTCTGCTCAAAATATGAGCCCCTTGTTCAGAGGCAACCTGTAATAAAGAGGACTGTGAGAAAATGGTCACAGGAAGCTGAAGAAGCTCTGCAAAGTTGCTTTGAGGCTACAGACTGGGACGCACTGTGCCAGCCACATGGAGAGGACATCAATGCCATGACTGAGTGTGTAACCGACTATATAAACTTCTGTGTGGATAACACCATCCCCACCAGAACTGTGAGATGCTTCCCCAAAAACAAACCTTGGATCACCAGTGACCTGAAGGACCTGCTTAACAAGAAAAAAAGAGCCTTCAGAGAGGGAGACAGATAATTATTGAGGAGTTTACAGAAGCAACTTAAACTCAAGATAAGAGACAGCAAGGAGGTGTACAAGAAGAAGCTGGAGAGCAAGCTCCAGCAAAACAATATCAGAGATGTATGGAAAGGGATGAAGAACATCACAGGCTTCAAGCAGAAGGATGATCAGACCGATGGAGGTCTGGACAGAACCAATGAACTGAACACATTCTTCAATAGGTTCAGTTCCGAAACAAGCTTCGCATCCTCCTCTCCTGCTCACAGCCAAACAGACATTCCACCTTCCTTTGACCCACAGCTCTCCAGTAACACCTAAAATTTTTTATCTTCCACCTCAGCCCTAGACCCTTCTGTTTCTACATGTTTGCCTTCAACCATATCAGAAGATGCTGATGCTTCCTTTGCTTCCCCCTTCCACCTGTGTGTCTCAAGAAGTCAAGTGAAGATGCAACTGGAGAGACTGAATCGGAATAAGGCTGCAGGTCCAGATCATGTCAGCTCTAGAGTCCTGAAGGCCTGTGCAGAGCCGCTCTGTGGGATTCTGCAGCACCTCTTCAACCTTAGCCTGGCCCAGAACAAGATTCCGGTGTTGTGGAAGACCTCCTGTCTTGTTCCGGTACCAAAGAAAACTCACCCATCAGTCCTCAATGACTATAGACCTGTTGCCCTGACATCCCACATCATGAAGGTCCTAGAGAGACTCCTGTTGGCCCACCTAAGTAAGCAAACAGTAAACCATCAGGACCCCCTTCAGTTTACTTATCGCTGTGGAGTTGGAGTTGAAGATGCCATCATACACCTGCTTCAACAAACCCACTGTCATCTGGACAAAACCAGCAGCACTGTGAAGATCATGTTCTTTGATTTCTCCAGTGCATTTAATACAATCCAACCTGATTTGCTTTGTCAGAAACTCCAGAAGACTCAGGTGGAAGCCTAAACAATCTCCTGGATCAAAGACTACCTGACAAACAGACCACAGTTTGTGAGACTGGAGGGTTGTTAGTCTAACCAGGTAGTCAGCAGCACAGGAGCACCACAGGGGACTGTACTCTCACCATTCCTTTTCACTCTGTACACCTCAGACTTCCAGTACAAGACAGACTCCTGTCATCTGCAGAAATACTTGGATGATTCTGCAGTCAAGGGGTGGATCAGAGATGGACAAGAAGCTGAGTACAGGAAGGTGGTGGACCGTTTTGTGGCATGTTGTGGAAACAATCATCTTATTTTGAACGTGACTAAAACAAAGGAGATGATTGTAGATTTTAAGAGAAACAGGAATAAGTCAAAAACTATTTCTATTATGGGAGAAGAAGTGGAGGTGGTGCAGGAGTATACATACCTCGGTGTTCACCTGGACAACAGACTAGAGTGGAGATGCAACTGTGAAGCCATCTATAAGAAGGGACAGAGCAAACTGTACTTCTTGAGGAAGCTCAGGTCCTTCAGTGTTTGCAGCAAGATGCTGCATATCTTCTATAAGTCTGTTGTGGAAAGTGTGATCTCTTCTGCCATCATCTGCTGGGGAAGCAGCATCAGAGCCAGGGACTTAAAAAAGCTCAACAAGCTGATAAAGAAGGCTGGCTCTGTTCTGGGGACTCCTCTGGAACCTCTGGAGATCATTGTGGAAAGACGGATTCTTCATAAAATGAAGAACATTATGGAGAACCCTGAGCATCCTCTTCATGAGACTGTCCTACAACAACAGTGTCTTCAGTCAGAGGCTTCTTCAGATCTGCTGTAAGACGGAGCACTACAGGAGATCCTTCCTGCCCACAGCCATCAGCATCTACAACAGCTCTTTGAAGAAACCTTCATAATGAGCTACAACAACATTTAATTTCCTTTTGGGATTAATAAAGTATTTTTGAATTGAATTGAATTATACCAGCGTTTTACTCAGTTATCAAAATCTGGTGTAGATTTTGACACAGAAAGGATTGTAGGACAAGTTCCATGTGAGATTCATGAATCTGTGTGCATGGCAGCTGGAATTAATTGTAAATTAAAGACCACTCCATTATTCATTAATAGTTTCAATGGCTTTGCCCACATAATTTGCAATCTGTAGGAACAATAGTTGGTGATAACTAGAGATATTTCAGATTTTAAAGTAACTGTGCCATAACAACAGATTATCAAGATGCTAAAACACACATAGATCAAAAATGTTGTTTCTTAGAGAAAAATGCCAATGCTGTGTAATTTTTTTTTCAACACCGTACTTGCAATACATAGGTGTTAAATGGTCACATTTTAAAGATGCTTGAAGAGGTCCTGTCTGAGAGCCTTTAAACCCATATTAATTCATCACACTGCAGAGTATCAACCTAAACACCATGATATTCAGGAGAATATTTAGGAGATTATTTAATAGAATTGCCTTTAAACTCTAGGCTTCAGCTTTCCAAAACTGACTTTGTTGTCCTTAAGCCACTTTGGAACTGAATGACCTAACAGTCATGTTATTTTGGACTGTGGAAGGAAGAAGCAGTACCAGGTGGGAATCTCATCACAGGGAGAACTTGTAAGCAAAATGGATTTGAACCCAGAACCTTCTACCTGTAAGGCAATATTGCTATCAACTGTACCACTGTGCAGTCAACCCTAGGATATATGTTTGCAAAAAATAAGATATTTGTCCCTGTGTGTTTTGCAAACTGTACTCTGGCTTTTTATGTTGCTTTTGGAGCAATGGCTTCTTTCTCACTGAACGGCTCAGCCTGTGTTGGTACAGGACTCATTTCACTGTGGATAATGACCCTCTTTTAATAGCATGTATCTTAACAAGATCTTTTGATTTTGTTTTGCACTAAAACACACTTTGGGACATACAATCTGTGTCCTTCATGAACGGTATGATGGATGGAATTTCCCTCGCTGTTTATTTTTCCCATTTGCATTTTATTAGTACAAACTGTATGTTTCAGGTACTAAACTTCTTCAATTTCTATATTTTCACCAGACCCATGATTGGAAAAATTGCAAGGTGCAAGGAGTCTTATTTGTTAAGGAATGATGCCATTATGTCATAGGGTTGGGGGTCAAACTACACTCATCAGCCACTTTATAGGGTACATTAGTTCACTACATGCTTACACAAATATTGAATATCGAAGAAAGGGGATTTAAGTAACTTTAAAATGAAGTGTTGTTAGTACCAGAGGGACTGCTCTGAGTCTGTCAGAAAGTGCTGATCTAATGGGATTTCCATTTATATTTATCTCTCAGGGTTACAGAAAACAGTGAACAGCACTGCCTAATATGTTGAGAAAGGTAACTTTTCATTCATGTGTTGCTTATTCACATATATCTCTTTGAAGAAAATTGGCAAATATTGAGTCTGGGATTTTAATTCCCTGATAAAGCACCAAGTGCTTATTTTAGCTCCTCTTCAGATTTTAGAGTATCCTGGAAAAATATGAATCTCTGTAGCTGTTTAATGTTCCAATACAGAAAATTACTAGCTATATAGATAGGCTGGTTGGTGTGGCACGTCTGTTTGTGCTGCAAACAGTTTTTTTCAACTGTAAATAAAAAGCGGAAGAATCACATTTTTCACTTTGAATATTTTACTTTATGAACGTCATTACCTTGCTAAAGTACTTTATGTAACAGCACTCTTGCAGATGGTTTTTGCACAACCTCATCCCTTTACCTCTATTTCCTGTTCTGCTATTATATGACTAAAGCTTTGTTCTCCTAATTGCTGTCACCTCCCAACACTCTAAACCTGTCTCTAACACCTACCTTTAAGTTCTTTGGTCACAGCTGAAACCCACAAAACTCTTCACTTGGTGTTTGGAAAATAATGAAAATCACTTTTAGCTATTTACTGCCTCATTGCACTATACTGACAATGGATTCAAATGAGATACTCATGGTATAATAACCTTGAGTAAAAACACCATGGCTTCAAATTATATGCTATTTACAAAAAGACTTACAGCAAACATCAATAACATAAGTTCTAACATACTTGCAAACAGCTCAATGTGTCTGTGCTGAAAGAGAGGGGAAAGTGTTATACTATTGCTTTAGCTATTTTACAAACAGTGCACAGCAATAGGTGGAGGGTGCAGGGTGGGTGCAGTTTTTTATACTACACACAGCTGTCAAAATCCTCTGGGGAATCTTTCACTTTTTCTGACATCTGGTTAAAATTACTTTACACCTTAGGAAGAGTATAATAGAAACAAATGTGCATTTTTGCAGACTTGGTACACACACTGATACTGATACTGGGCCTAATACTAACTTTCACTTGTGCAACATATATATGTGTTTTTCTATAGCATGACAACTCAATTCAATTTCACTGTTAACAACTGTATATCTTTGAAGCATGTGCCATATCCACTCAAGGCATTCTTATGATGGAGACTGAAAGTCTCTAAAATGTGCTTCAATTTCTTAACACTTTATTGGATTTTAAGAACAATGACCTAAAGGTCTATCAGGATTTAAAGAAAATTCATGACTTGAAAGTGAAAGTCTCTGAGCTTTGTGACACTTTGTTACACAACAAGAAGCTGTCTAATTGATGGATAATCTAAAAAACAAAACCAATAAAGCAACCTGGGGCTTAAACACTTTGTTTTGTTTTTTAGATTATCCATCAATTAGACAAAAAAGAAGAACAAGTACAAGGACTGATGTTTAATATTTTCTTGCAATGTGCCTTTTCATATCCAATGAAAGGACTCTGAATAAATGAGTCATATGGTGTGCTTGCTGTGTTCAAAAGAGCATCAAAAGGAAGATGAAATTTTGAACATGACTTGCACACTGAAATTTCTACTGTTCTGTCTCATCTTCCATGCAAAGGTGACATTTAAACATGAAAGACAGACATTTGGAAAATGTAAAATAAGGTTCGATCTATGTCTGCTGTCAGGTGGTTAGCAACTTTTGGAATCTTCTCAAGGACAAGGAACTTATTTTTTGTGGTATTTCCTGTGGTATGATGAAACTAAATCTGAAGCATTTGGAAATAATGACCATTGTTACATTTGGAGGAAACACATGATGCTAACCAGATTTAGAACACCATCCATACAGTTAAGTATGGGTGTGGTAGAATCATGATGCGAGGGTGTTTATATGCGGTTTTGATGCACGTATAAAAATAGATGACATCATGAACGAGAATATTATGTGAAAATACTGATGTAACTCAGTCAGGCACACACATCAACCAGGATGTTAAACCGTGTGCACAAATGGGTCTCCCAAACATACAGTGGCCATAAGCATACCAGCAGATTATTTACAGAGTGGCTTAAGGATGAAAAGGTGAAAATAAAAGGATGGATGTGTCAGTTTCCACAATGTTTCATGCAATTTTCTTGCCTACCTCCAATGATAAGATTCATTAAAAATGGGTATATTATGCATTGCTGTGTTCAAAGGAAGATCTAAAGGAAGGTATACCTTTGAATGTTTTTGAAGGCTCTGAATTCATGGAGGATGTGCATTGAAATTTCAACTTTTTTGTTTTATCTGTCTTGCAATTGTGATGATTAAATATTGAAGACAAAGGCACTTTGAAAATGTAAACAAGGATGGATCTATTTCTAGTTTCAGTTGCTTAGCAACAGTGTTGATAAGCAGAGATTTACATCTCTTGAAGGCCACTCATATTGCAGTTTTCCCTGTTGGATATATATGTCTTAACAGGTCATGTAAAATGTGTAATAAAAATATTTGTAACTGTAATGGAAAGATGATTCACAGCAGATAAAGCAATCAAATGAGAGACCTGACATTACCTCATCAGATCCTAATACTTTGGTCTGTTGAATAAAAATTGGTGGGGCACCAATTAAATATAATGTATTTAATTGGATGTTTGATATCAGGATTTCTGCTTTTTGGAGTCAGCGGTTACCTGGAATATCGAGAAATTCGGAGAATGTCTGCAACTGTTCTGGCAATTGTGAGGCTGACTGGCATGTGTGATGGGATCTTCAGGGGGATCAGCACTCAGACTGAGATGTTACGTGAGCTGAATCGCAGACTTGATGTGATCCTTAGGATCGCAGGCAGGTTGCGGTTCCTGGACTCAGGGGTGAAATGGGATAAATCTTGGAGAAAGTTGTTCGCTCGGATCTGGCAAAAGACCAGGAATTTGGCTGTTTGGATTTGCCTTTGAGAAGCACCAGCGAGACTCTCAAGGCTGACGGAAAACTAAGAGTCAGCCTAACCCAAATAATTATTGTTTTTATGAATCTGGCTCCCCTGCACGGCCTTGATGGCTGGCTATCTTCAACTTCTCCTGGAAGTTATGTAAACATGACGCTCTGCTCCCTCTGCCCCCTCCCTTCCCTGAGGACATCTGTGGACCTGCTCAGAACTTTGTGGCCGGTTGATGAACATTCCAACGAACCATCAAGGACAATGGCCTCTGTGACAGTGCTTCATGGACTTACTTGCACACACTCACTTACACACACACATGCTCAAGATAAACATATGCACCCCCTCACACCACCTTTACCATTCCCAGCATGAAGTTGTTTTGTCAACTTGTTGCTTCTTTGTGCTGAGGTTTTTTGCAATCTCAAACTGTATCCTGCTAAGGATAAAGTGTGAAATATGATTTTTTTCCCTCTACTTACCTAATGTGGCCTCTTTTCTCATCTAACAAGGGCAGCGCCTGTGAGTGGGCAGCAAAGTCTCGGTGACCCATCCCCCCCTTGTCTTGTGTCATGATGTATGTTTGGATGGGTTGTACTGGAATTCTAATTTCCCCTCAGGGATCAGTAAAGTATCTTAGAATTGAATTGAATTTTAATTAGGTTTTTCCAGGCCAGTACCAGTTTCCAATATTCTGAGATCAGACCTGCCAACTAAAAATGGTGGGAGTTCTTAGTTTTGATTAATAGGAAAAAAATCTGATTTGACCTATTGATTACTGATCAGAGAGATGGATTGTTTCATCTCTAATAAGACCACTATAACACAATACTATAAACATAATGTGGTGTAATGCATCTGTTGCTGGTGTTTCTACAAAAATACATCATAGGGATTTTTTTTCTTTTATCACAGTAAAGACCAACATCACAACTTGTTTGCTTAGAGAAGGTCAAGATGCTGAACAAACCCATGCTGAGGTTTAATGAAGGCTTCAATGCTTGACTAGCCCTCACTACGATGTTGTTGAGAGGTTTTCGCTCTGGGCAACATTCCAGTTTCCTGGTATAATTATTCCATTTAGATCAGAGAGCAGAACATAATGAAGTCCATTTGCAAGGACTCAGGAGTGTTATTTTGACACATAGCTGCAATAAGATAAATAAAAAAGCATCCATATTAGAAACTAAGCTCATTAACACTGGTAGATGTGGCATTATATCTGTTGTTTCACCTCAGCAGATGTCAGAAGGTCTAAATTACCTCCTCAGCAGATTCCCCTCACATCTTTTTCAATGCTGAAGGATGTCTTTTGGATGTAATGAATAAAGTGTCTTGAAAGAGGGTCTTGTAAACTGCATCTGTCACTATGACCTGAATGTCCTTGATACCCTCAGCATCTCTGCTCCTAAATCCAACCCCAGAATCTGAAATTATTACATTCTACGAGGTTAAAATGGGCCAACAGGGTTTTACCAACCAAGCCCTGTCCACATGCCAAGGGAATTACCTCTAATTTACCCGACTGTGACTATGCTCTCATAGCTCAACAAATTACTCCTAGAGGGCTAATGGCTCCTGTAGGAGCCTGCATTGAAGACAGAGACAGAAAACATCACACTCCTAATGTCATCCTTATCCTCCAGTAATGATGGGGCAGTGTCCTTGCAAGACAATTACTCGAAATACCGCTTATTTGTGCATTAACGGCTATGAGGGATGTTGACTTGTCAGCAACTTTTTAATCCCTTTAAATCCTTGATATGCATACAGACAAATGACCTAAAACTGTTGAAGAAGTCATGATCTCACTGAGGTAAATCCAGGTCAGGCAAAAAGCAAAAGGTGTCGCTCTTCAAAGATACGACAACCTCAGAAGCTGAAGGTGAAATGTGGTAAATTCATCTTCTCACACTTTTTCTTTTCTCAACTGAGAGCTTGAAAGCACTTCACACACTTCCCTAGGTAACACCAGGCTGGGATACAAAGATTTCTCCCTTCTGCACCACGCAAAATAAACAAATTTCCAGTTGTAACCAAACAATTTCTATGTCTACAAATTCACAGCAGAATCTCGCAGCTGGTGTAGAGTGTATTTCTCCATGAGGGCATTTTGTTTTTCCCACAACTGCAGTTGAAACATCCTGAATAAAACAAAATACATCAGGTGAGATATCAGAAAGGGAGTTGTGGACCTCAATAAGTCTGGTTCATTCTTAGATATAATTTGCAGCTGCCTGAGGGCGTCATGTTCATCTGTTTAAAGAATTGTATGCAACTGTGAACAGGATGGGAATGTCCAGCTGTCATTCTGAAAGTTAGTTTTACATAAGAATCAATTCCTATAGTGACCTGGGCTAAAGGGCCACTCAGTGAAGAAGAAGCCATTACTACAAAAGCAATTTAAAAAGACAGGCTACAGCTTTCAAATGCATACAGGGATAAAGATCTTCCTTTCTGGGGATTTGTCCTGTGGTAGATCATACTGACTAACGATGACCATAATGACCATTGTAACATTTGGTGGGAGAGGGGAAAACTTGCAAGCTTCAGTACACACTCCCAATTGTGAAGACCGGTGGTGGCAGCATCATGTCTTTTTTTGGTGGTTTTGCTGCAACGGGGACTAGTGCACTTCACCATATCAATGGCATCATGATGAAATGTGGAAATGCTAAAGCAAAACTTTCAGCACATCCACATGGAAGTCAAAGCTTGGGCACTAACAGGTTCTTCAAACGGACATCATACCATCTAATTACATTCAAAGTGGCTTAAAAAGTACAAAGTCAATGTTTGGGAATGGCCACCAGAAATCTCAGTCCCATGTGGAGCAGAGCTGCAAAAAATGTGTGCAAAAGGTGAACTTTTGAATATGAAGAAAGTTTCTTAGGTATGCAACAAATAAAAATAGTTTTGTTTATAATAGCTGACCTAAAACAGGAACAGTTTAGTCTATATGCATGGTATTTCATATGGTATTCTGCAGTATATGCATGTTTTATATTTTTAAGCTTTTATTTTGTTTTTAATTGGACTTCAAATTCTCAGATCTGTTAAGAAGGTTGGATATTTAATTATTTTGGTTTGATAAAACATTTGTTTTCATATGCAAAACTTCAGGTCAGGTTACAATTAATGTTTTAAATAAATTACATTTTGTGTTGGTCAAGATGCATAATTATGACATTATGTGTGTCTATTTGCTAGGCTTCCAGGACTGGTATAATGGCACTAAAAAAAAGAGAAAAATACAGCCAGCTTTGAGTGCACAAAACAAAAGGTAAGTATGATATGTTCAGTTTTCTACCAAAGGCAGTTGCTACAGTTAGTAGGGTTATAAAATATGGAAATTCTACATTGGAACTAAACACTGCAAGTTTTATGTTGAATAAGGACTAATTGTTCTGAGATCGGGTGATAAAGGTTAAGTCAAGGTTTAAACTTGTGACTTTAAATCCCATAAAAAAACTCAATTAATTTGTGCTAAAACATAGCATTTGGAGATTATTTATGTAATGCATCAACTAAACATTTCAAATGCACCTGTTCGAAAGGATACTGGGGTAATTTACAGTGTCATATTTTTCCAATAGGTTACATCATTGCTTTGTGTGTAGCTAGCATTTTCAGTACAAATGACATTAATAATTGAATATAGCAGACTGCTATAAATGTTACACAAACATTTAAAGCGCCAGGCCACAATGCTTTCTGATGTTGGCCAATCGGCCACATTTCTATCACTTTTTACTAATGTTGCTGGATTGCATTACAAAGATTAAACAACCTGTTATGCTATTATGCAAAACATCTTTCTTACATGATGAGATACATTTAGAAGAAAAAAATCTGACATTATCTGATATAGATAGCCTGTATCATAAAGTAATTGCAGATCTAGGAAGCAGTAAGTAAAATTCAAGCAGATAAGCAAAACATTTTTTGCATCAGAAAACAATGATGTCTGTCCAACCTGAACTCATCAACCCTACTGTAAAACATGGTAGTGGCAGGATCATGCTGTCATGTCAGAGTAGAGGACAAGATGAATGGAACTAAATACAGAGTAATCCTGGATAAAAAAGCTGTTAAATGCTACACAAGACTCAAGATTGTGGTGGATGTTCACCTTCCAGCAGAAAAACAATCAGAGCTACAATTTCAATCAAAGCATATTCATGTGTTAGAATGGACTAGTTAAAGCCCAGACATAAATCTAATTGAGGATCTTTGGAAAACAAATGCAGTTCACAGATGCTCTCTGTTGGGCTAACTTTCAAAGAAGACTAGACGAAAATTGAATTTTCTAGATGTGCAAAACTGGTAGAGACATAATGTACCTTAAACTGTTTGCATCTGCAGTTGGAGCAAAAGGTTGTCCAACAAAGTATCAACTCAGGGAAAATACAGGTGCACACCACACTTGTCAGATTTTATTTGTGAAAAAACATGTTCTTTTCACTTCACAATTATACACTACTTTGTGTTGGTCCATTAAATCCCAATAATATGTTGTATGTTGTAATATCACAAAATGTGAATAAGCTGAAGGGATATGAATGTTTAAAAGGCGCTGTATGTACAATTTGGACTATAAATTATATTTTGGTTTGCAAACTCTAATAGTGTAGTACTGCCTATTTCAGATGCTTTATAAGCTAAAGGAAGTTGTCCTCAAGAAGTTTGTGTTGCAGTGCCCTCGGCTCTTACTGTTTCCTTTACGGAAGGGTTGGAATTCATTAGGCTTCCCTTTTTAATAATTAAATGCCTGCTTTACTGAGAATGTCAGAGGTTCATTTCCATTGTTCTCTGTGGTGTGTCCTAATCACGGTTATTTCCTCTCACAATAACAGGAAGGAGAATGAATTTGAGCTCTTTATCATATTGCATTGACCCAACAAGCCCAGTGGGTGCTCTGGAAATAAAAAGATGTTGTTCATTTCCTCACCGTGAACATTTGTCAAACCCAGCAACTCAACAGCTAAAGCCTATACTCAACACAAGATGAGAAGACCTTTTCATTAGCAATTATAGTGTTTTCTCCAAATTGGCAGCACATAGGCAAGAGGAAGCCTATAATGGAGCATCTCTCTGATGGTTCCTATGGAGAACTATCATTACTGCTGCTCCTGGTGTTACACAGCTGCCAACAGCTGACTGGTCTAATTCATACCACGGCACGTGAATACCATCCCCCTCCTCCCGCTCTTACAGCAAACACGCTGAGGTCACAAGTGAATCATTGCCATAAGAAATGACTAAAATCAGATATGGCTGAATTTGGAGCTTAAACACATTCTTTGGGGTTTAGAGATACAAATGTTGTTTGTCAGGACAGTAGAACCACTTCCTAAGAACTCTGTCAAATGTGAAACAAGCAGGAGACGCTCAGCTAGTATTGTGAATATGTTTGCCTTGTACAACCTTGGGTTCATTTCATTAACTCAGAATGCATTAGTGCCTACTATTGCAACCCGCAGATTGTACATCAGTAAAGCTTTAAAGCCTTCAAACAGTAAACTAGACTGGAGAGCAAATTGCATTTGTACCAAATGCATATGAACAATTTAAAATCAGAATCGGTTTGATTCTTATTATATCTGTGACCAATGACAGGTGACATCAGTCAGCATAACTTCATGATAAGGTAAACTAAGTTAATCTTATTTTTGGCATGAAATGACCAAAGCTGAAGCTACTGCACTGAGGGAAGGTTGACTTCTTCCTCTGTATTAGAAGTACAACCATATCTTATTCCATGCCTACGCAAAATTGCATACCACCTAGGAATCTTTTACTTAAAAAATGCATTTTTATCATGATTTCAAGAATTTGTGTGTACTATCCTTGGTACACAAAAATCATGGGAAGATGGTGAAAGGCCAAATTCAGGGTAATCATGGAGGAAAATCTGTTAAAACCTGCAGAAGGCTTGAAAGCGAGTCAAAGGTTTCTCTTCCAGCAGGACAACTACTGTAAACCTACAGACCAGAACTACGATGAAATGTTTTGAATCAGCGTTTTCCAAACCTTTTGCCATGTGGGCCAAAACTGTGAAGTTGAAAGTATTCACAGGCCACAAAAATTCCAATTTTTCAAAAAATGAAAAATGCAAAAATAATTTTATTGTAAATGTTTTTCTTCTCAACTAATTAAACACACTGCATTTTCATGAGACAAAGTAGTTGCATTTTTGTAGAAAATGGATCTGTAAATCAAAAGTGCCACACATTTGCCTTCACAAAAGAAAGGTAAATAATTTCCAAAACATTATGTGTTGGGTGGTTTCTTTGTATTTGCACAGTTAGCACTGTTGCCTTCCAACAAGAAGGTTCTTGGCTTATATCCCAGCCTGGGGTCTTTCTGCATGGAGTTTGCATGTTCTCCTTATGAATGGGTGAGTTCTTTCTGGGCACTATGGCTTCCTGCTACAGTCTAAAAACTATTAGATTATGGGAGGTTAACTGGTCTTTAAATATCAATGTTTGGGTAAACCATGTTTTTTTTTTTTCCAAATACATGTATTATAAACGTTATTATAAGCATATTACATTTTCAAAAAAATTGTATTTTTCTGTGAAAATCTAGTGGCCTATCCTAGCAACACAAATTTACACATTTCGATTTGAAATCTCTGGCAAGAGTTAAAACATCCTGTTCACAGACCCCATCTAATACAACTGAGATTGATCTATTTTTGCAAAGATGAGTTTAGTCTCTAGATGTGGAAAGCTGGTAGAGACAAACCCGAATGTATTTGCATCTGTAATTGCAGCGAAAGGTAGTTTTATAAAGTATTGACTCTGTGGTAAGAATGCAGTATGTGACATATCAGTTAATGTGTTGGTCGATCTTACAATCCCAGTAAGATGCATTGAACGTTAAAGGGTATGCATACTTCTGCAAGAATAAATGAGGCTCAAATAGAGAAACACATAATTTGTATATATTCATTTTAATTAACTGTACATCTCCAACACAAACTTGTCTCCTGCTCTACAAAGTAGACTTCCAACAGCCCAGCCTTCCTCTCCTACAGATCATAAAGCAATCCTTGATGGGACAACATATTTCCGAAGAGGTTACATAATACAGATGACGATGAAGACTGAGCACTGTACACGTACAGTGCTTTAGTGTTTGTGTCTACATACACCACAAACGGTAGGAGAAAACCGGCGCTCCGTTCAGCCAACACGAACCGAACAGACGGCTTTCGCGTCATTTACACTGAGATCATTTTGCCTTAACACAACCATCCGTTCAGACCACATTAGGAAATTCGAAACGGACAGAAATGCTTTCATCCAACACCGATTGGCATTTCCTTAAACTTTTGGATGTGCGTCTCAAAAGAAGAAGAAAAAAAAAAAACATCCAATAAAAACGAGTCCAAATCGCGAAGCTCCGAGCGCCTTACCTCTTTCCAGTGTGAGCGGCTGGACCATTGTCGCCATGACTGCTGTTTACTGGAGACTGAAGAGACTACAGGAGCTGCAGCATCACAGACAGAGCGAGGGAGCCACAGAGAGGGAGGCTGGGAGTGGTTACAGGAGTAGGATTTTATCTGCCTCCATCCTCCTCATCACCTGCCTTTGTTTGCAGAACAGAACTGTTGGATTCGGCAAAACTTGGAAAAATGTGCATATACAGTTCATATCTCAACCCCTCTGTAAATTTGTAGGCTACAACAGAGGTGATTACACCCCACACATTTAACTAAAATGTTAAACTAAAAATTAGGGTAAATTAAAATCAGCTTTCTTTGAACAAAATAAAAATAACCCCACCACAGGAACAAGTTTCACAGCAATCAATCCGAGACTTTTTGCAGTACCTTGCAAAAGTATTCATACTTGCTGCAAAAGTATTCATAGTCCTTGTACAACCTCAAACGTCAATGTATTTTCTTCACCAGCTTTTTACATCCAGAGATTAACTATTTTCCCATTTGTTTTTGCAAAATATTTCAAGCTCAGTCAGATTGGTTGGAGAATGTCTGGAAACATGTCCAGTCTGTGCCATTCTAACACAATAGTATGCTTTGACCTTTACCATACCCCTGGTTGTATTTTAAAGGTTGCTGTTCTGATGGGTGGTGAACCCCCACTCTTTTGCAGTCTCTAAACAGATTGTTTTTTCCTTGACTGGCATATATTAGGGACTCTACATCTTTTTATCAAGTCTGACCGGCATCCCTCTAGCTGTGAATACAAAAAGCACCATGGGTTGCATGGGGATGGTGTGTTCAGAAAGATGTGCATGTAGGTCAAACGACTGAGTTAAGGAAGTTGACTGAACAAATGCACACCACAGTTTCATTTTTTTACATATGTAAAAAAATATTGCAAACTACAGAACGTTTTGCTTTCACTTCCCAGTCATATGCTTTTGTGGTATTGTTCTATACCAAATTAATTATATTGTAGTATGTGTTTGTGGCAAAATTTGAAAAAGAAATGTATGGTAAATGGCTTGCACTTGTACAGCACTTTATCAAGTTCCCAGAAACCCAAATGCACTTTACGCTACAATCAGTCATGCACCCATTCATACATACATTCACACACTGACAGTGGTGAGCTGTCATTTTGTTTGCAATAGATCTGACCCACATACAGAGAACACTCCGGAGAACAGAATAAATAAAAGATTGTTTTTATTGAAGGCTGATAATCAGGGACATAACGGTTGAAACTCCAACTGTATGGAAAGAGGGGAAGAGAACGAGTGAAAACAGGGAACAGAAATGTTAACGAAATTAAGAACAGTGAACTAATGTAATAGAGAGTTTTGCTTACTAAGTAGGTGTGGTCAGGTTGCCAGGGAAAGAGAGATTCAGGATCCAGGTTAGACGAAGGTGAGACTGTAGAAGGTTCTTTAGGTACAGTTCAGCGTGAGCTCGGAGCAAAAACAGGAATGAGTCCGGTGTGCCGATGCTTTTCTTGGAGGGTGGACAGGTTACGCTTACGGTTTGATCCAGGTGAGAGGGTAGCAGGAAACTGCCAGCTTGATGTGAATCCAAACGTAGACAAGAGACAGGATATGAAAATCCTCAGAACAAAGATAGTCTTGATAATCACTGTCACTGGAGACCACTGGGTTGATCTGGGATACATGAAATGTAGGATGGATACAAAGATATGCAGGTAGGCAAAGACGAACAGCAGACGGACTAATTATAGTCTCAATCTCATAGGGACCGATGAAACTAGGCGAAAGCTTCCGTGACATGGACTTAAGGGGTATATCTCGTGCAGACAACCAAACCTTCTGTCCAGGCTAGTATTCAGGTGCAGGTCTGCGTTTACGATCAGCGAAACGCTTGTTCTGATCAGCAGTGCGGTGCAGGCTCTGGACAGTAGAGTTCCAAATGGTCTTGCAGCGGCGGACATGTTGGTGGACAGATAAAACAGTGATATCTCTTTCGTCGGCAGCAAACAGGGGTGGCTGATAACCAAGTGAGGCCTCAAAAGGTGAACGTCCAGTGGCAGAAGAAATGTGTGAATTCAATGCATATTCAACCCCAGGTAGGTATGAGCACCAATCAGAGGGGTTAGTGGATGTGAAACATCGTAAGGTAGATTCCAGCTGCTGAATTAATCTTTTGGTCTGACCATTAGACTGAGGGTGATAACCTGAGGTCAATGAAACCTTAGCTCCGAGAGCTAAACAAAACTGTTTCCAAACCTGCGAGATGAACTGTGGACCTCGGTCTGATAGGATGTCCTGCGGAATTCGAAAGAGATGGAGACGAAAAACATGCTTTGTGAGACGTTTGGCTGTTTGTAGGGCTGAAGGAAGTTTCCTGAGTGGGATGAGATGACATGCTATAGAGAAGCAATCCACAATAGTGTCATACCTGAAGAAAGGGGAAGTCCAGTAACGAAAATCCAATGCTATGAGACCAGGGTCGACTTGGGATGCTGAGAGGTTGGAGAAGACCTGCAGGAGACTGGTTATAGGACTTATTTCTGGCACAAATTGCACACGCCTGAACAAACTCCTTCACTTCTATATGCAGTGAAGGCCACCAAAACCTTCTTTGAACTAGTGCAATAGTTCTACTAACACCAGGATGGGCAGAAAACTTTGCTGTGTGCAACCAATTGATTACTTGGGAACGTACTTTAAATGGGACATAGATGCGGTTAGGCGGTCCATTGCCAGGGTCAGGTTCCTGTTGCTGAGCCTTAAGTACGGTATCCTCTATCTCCCATCTGAGTGCGCCAACCGTCCAACTGGGCCATAGGATGGGCGCTGGTTCCTTCACCGAATCGTCTGTGGCAAACTGGAGAGGGCATCCGGCTTAGTATTTTTGGGTCCGGGTCTGAAAGAAATGCATAAGTCAAAACGAGAGAAAAATAAGGACCAACGAGACTGACGTGGGTTAAGTCTTTTAGCTGACTGGAGGTAGGCCAAGTTCTTGTGATCAGTCCAGACTTGGATGGGATGCTCAGCCCCCTCAAGCCAGTGGCGCCACTCCTCAAGGGCCAGCTTGATCCCCAGCAGCTCTCTGTCACCCACGTCATAGTTCTTTTCAGTATTACTGAACCTGCGAGAAAAAAAGGCACAAAGGTGAAGTCTCCCATCTTCTGAGTTCTGTGATAACACTGCTCCGACTCCAATGTCAGAGGTGTCGACCTCCAAGATTAACCATCTTGAGGAATCCGGATGGACCAAGATGGGGGCATGGGAGAACTTCTCCTTGAGAGCTCCAAAGGCTGCTTCGGCTTCGGATAACCAGGAAAAGGAGATCTTAGAAGAAGTTAAAGCAGTCAGAGGTGCAGCAACAAGACTATAGTCTTTCATGAAACGTCTATAAAAGTTAGCAAATCCTAGTAAACGCTGTAAAGATTTGCGTGAGTCAGGCGCCGGCCACTCCAGTACTGCCTTTATTTTCAATTCAATTCAGTTTATTTATATAGCGCCAATTCACAACACATGTCGTCTCAAGGCACTTCACAACAGTCAGGTACATACATTCCAATTAATCCTAATCATTGAAAACTGCAGTCAGATTCAGTAATTTATTCAATTGGATAAAAAGTTTTTCTATCTAAGGAAACCCAGCAGATTGCATCCAGTCAGTGACTTGCAGCATTCCCTCCTCCCGGATGAGCATGTAGAGGCAGTGGACAGTCACTGGCGTTGACTTTGCAGCAATCCCTCATACTGAGCATGCATGTACCAGTTTTATCTGCTTCAGAACATACTTGTCCACCCTCAAGGATGTAGCCCAGAAATGTGATGGAAGACTGATGAAACTCACACTTCTTAGCTTTAACGAACAAGCGGTTCTCCAGAAGGCGCTGCAGTACTTGGCGAACGTGCCTGCGATGTTCCTGAATATTCCTTGAATAGATCAAAATATCGTCCAAGTACACGAAAACAAAAATGTTCAAAAAGTCTCTGAGGACATCGTTAACTAAAGCCTGGAACACAGCAGGAGCATTACATAGTCCAAAAGGCATGACCAAGTATTCAAAATGGCCTAGTGGCATCTTGAAGGCCGTCTTCCACTCATCCCCCTGGCGGATCCTGACCACAGGAAAGAATTGCGAAGATGTAACTTAGAGAATACAGTGGCACCATAAACGGGTTCAAAAGCGGAAGTGATGAGGGGAAGTGGATACTTATTCTTAACGGTGATTTGATTTAGGCCCCTATAATCAATGCAGGGACGTAACGAACCGTCAGGAGACGAAGGTAGCAGGAAACTGCCAGCTTGATGTGAATCCAAACGTAGACAGGAGACAGGATTTGAAAATCCTCAGAATGAAGATAGTCATGATTATCCAGAAAAACTTCCGGACACGTAGTCAATACTCAATGACATAGATCCAAAGCTTAGGTTTTCTCAATCTGTAAAGGAGCATAGACAAAGTTACCCGAGGTCGAAGAACAAAGCATAAACTTAGTGTTTGGCTTGAGCTTGTACCACTGAGGGCAAAACACTCGAAGGCATCGAAATGCTGGCAGCCTCCTGCTTAAGTACTCCCCAGAGTAATCAGTAGAGTAAGTCGCACCTGTCACCCAGCACACCTGAGAGCTCCAGCACCATCTGAAACACTGAACACATGTAGCAAGCAACAAAACACAAACACAACTCAGATCCTGACATGAGCTACATTTTACTCACACTGACCCACAGACTGACAGAAGTGAGGCTGCCATACAATCAGCGCCACCGAGCCCTCAAGATAGGTGAAGTGTCTTGCCCAAAGACACAACAACTGAGACAGAGAGCACGGGGGGTTCGAACCAGCAACCCACCAGTTACAGGACGAACCCCTACCGCTGTCGTCACCGTCGCACTGTATGAGTATGAATACTGTTGCAGGGCACAGTATGCTCAATAGATTTTTTTATTCCAAGCTGTTACAGAAAGAGCCATCAAGTTTAATCTTACAGCCAGGTGTGTGAATTTAGCCGTATTACAAAATTCCTCCAGTAATTGGTGGGTTGCCGGTTCAAACCCCTGCCCTGTCCGCCTGCAGTCGTTGTGTCCTTGGGCACAAGACACTTCACCCGCCTTGCCTGCTGATGGTGGTCAGAGGGCCCGGTGGCACCAATTGTATGGCAGTCTCACTATGTCTGCCCCAGGGCAACTGTTCCTGATTTGTAGTTTCTTTGTATCGCTGCTCAGTTCATCTGTGTTAATTAATCTCCCTCCTTCAGCTACACTGCCTTCCTGAATGGCTGCTCCACATCTAATCTGATTAGCTCTCCTGTTTTTTTTTGTCCTCACATACCTTAGTATATAAGCTCCTGTTGTCTCGTTGTTCACTTCTAGATTCTTCTGTTAAACTGCCTTCTTCATAAAAAAGGGGCACTAAAACATTTGCTTTTTCTAACAAATAATACTTTTCTAAGCCACATAGCTAACTAGAATACCTGACAACAATGTACGTGTAGCCAAAGGTTCCATTAAAGCTAAATTAAAACAAAAAAGACCATCCAAAAAACAGGGGTGGTTTTGCAGGTGAGGCCACAGACTTTTTTTCCCTCCTCATTTTATGACTGCTTTTCAGTAGTTTTTTATTTGACCAGGGTCAATGTCACTACAGGTAGCATGAGGCGATGCCAGGATCCTACAGAGGTTAAACAAACAGTTCAAATCAACCAGGATGACACATCAATATGTGCCATTGCCCAAAGGTTTGCTGTGTCTCCAGGCACAGCTTCAAGAACATGAAGGAGATTCCTGGGGACAGGCAGTTACTCTAGAAAAGCTGGACAGGTGCCGTCAGAGTTCCTTAACCCATGAGCAGGACCGGTATCTGCTCTTTTATAACAGGAGAATCAGGATGAGTACTGCAAGAGCCCTACCAAATGACCTTTCAGCAAAACGGACTAGCCTGCCACAGCAGTTTTTCAGCCCTCTGTGGGTTAATAATTTTCCTTTTCAATGATTTGGCATCTTTTTGTTTCTAACACATTACCCATCGCATATCTGTATAGATATCCAGCATGTTTTTTTCTTCCAAATGAGAGAAGTTCTTACCATTTTAGGTTTGCATGTTGGATATATTTATGTGTGCATGCATAATTTTGCTTTAGCGCACTTGAATAATTGCAATCCAAGTAATCCATTGATGTACTGCACCTCTATGATCAGTTGGCTAGAAGCACGGTTGCTATTAAGATATATTGTGTAAAGCGCTAAGGCATGCTTCGTCTTATATCCTTTCTGGGCTATGTGCTGTGTATAGGCTGATAGGGACTAAATGATGGCAGCGAACCATAGTTGAAGGGCTTAAGGATTAATCTTGATGTTTACGTGCCACCATGGAGTCAAACCCCTGACTCTCCTCGGTTTCTGTACATAAGTCATGCTTAAAAACGAAAACAGAATAAACAAAAAATTAGGAAGTTCACGGTTAGCAAGAAGACAAAAAAGTGTCACATGGGCCACAAATTATGACTTTACCTTCACAAATTTCAGCTGAACAGGAATGGGCAAGAGCCAGAATGCACACACCTGTTTGAAGTAAATATAGAGCCATACTTGCACTATGTAAATGTCATTTATCTAATATTGCATGACAGAAACCAAAGGTCTGTGAGCTCATAATGATTCTATTTTTAAAGGAATATTCCATGGCCAGTCTGTTTTAGCTTATGCTTTTTCTAAACCTGCACACTAGTATTTATACAGTCATGCTGTGTGTGATGGTGAATTCTAGCTGTCCCACCCAGCTGTTTCCTGAGGTGAAGTAGTTAGTGGATGGCTGGATAGAGGGTGAGGGCTCAGAGAGCATGCATAAGGAGGTCACAGTGAGATTACAGGCTCACATCCATGTGGGCTGTAATACAGTTCTCCTTTTTTTAAGAGGTGGGATTATATTGCACTGCTTAATGCCCTCCCAGTGCAAGAGAACTGATTTCTCAAAGGCATCCCCTCATCTTAAAGGACACACAAGAGGCCAGATAGACAGACCAAATCATAATTTTCGTTACGGATGAAAGCTTGTAGCATTAGTACATGTTAGAGTTTGATCTGCTGAATTCCCATCAGTTTCCTCAAAATTCTGAATGTTGTCTTGACATTTTGGAAATTCATCCCAGATGAAATTCAAGTAAGAAGAATAACTGCATTTGTTTTACTGATGATAACTATAACAGATGTCAGTTGGTATTTTGAAGGGGGAAATGGTAAAAAAAAAATAGTGACTTTCAAAAGTACTCATTGCATTTGATCTATTCTGTATTTTGTCACTTTACAGTAACATTGATTATATTTTATAGAGATTTTATGTGTGGAGGTTGAAACTCCTTGTCTGCATAAAAATGCATCCCTACAGCATGATGCTGCCATGGACATGGTGACATGCATTGTTAATTTTCCTCCACACATAGCATTTCACATGTAGACAAAACAGTTTAATTTAAGTTTTACCTGATCAGAGGACCTTCTTCCACACACCGTGAAAGGTGTCCCCAACAAGGCTTGCAGAAAAAACTGCAAACATCTTCTGTTATCATTTGAACAAAAGCTTTGTTCTTGTAGCTCCCTCTCTATTCTGAATTAAATTGAATTGAATAAAAGCCAGACTGGGGGAATGCCAAATTAAGAATTGTTCCTTCAGCAGAACATGCCAGCTGAGCTGAGGATTTCTGCATCTACCCCACTTACCATGGACCTCTTGTCTGCTTCTCTGGTTATTACTCTCCTTGCCTATCCTGTCAGTCTAGGTGGACAGTTATGCCTTGCTAGGTTTGCAGTTGTGCCATCCTCTTTCCATGTTCAGATGATGGATTAAACAGAGCTCTGTGAGATGTCGAAAGGTTTGGATGTTGTTTTAGAACATAACGTGAATACTTTTTCAAGGCATTGTATCTATTGATTCTGTTTTGAGGCTTTTAACTAAAAATAAATCCGTAGCAAGGTGTTGTCATGTTGTCCTCCCCTAAAAAGATGACAACTGAGAATTGTTGCATCTGAAATCCATTCCAATTTAAAAAGGCAATCCTTATCCCCAAACTAATTTGATTATAAATCTATATTCTGACATTCAGCAGGAAAGAGACACTGAGCAGAGATCTTTTGCTTGCAGAAAAATTTCAGAATCCACCTCCATCAGCTTCTGAAAGAGAGCTAGTAATATTCACATTTATGTGATAAAATCAGAAAAGAGGGCAAAAAGGGCAGCTAGAATACACCATTGGGACCTCAGTTTGATTCTGATGATCCTGGCAAAGCTGCTGTTACTGTAATTAGTGCTTTATGCATGTTTGCTGTAAGAGTGAATTACTGTTATCACAAGAAATTAGTGCTCTGTTTAAAGGAATAATGATGTCAGAAAATGTGATATTACATCACCTGTTCACATTTGAAGGAAATCGATTTTCTAAATCAAAAATAAGATAGGAGATACACAAATATTTCCCAGGATAAGGATGTAAATTTGATAGAAATTACAGAAGAAAAAAATTATTTTGAAGTTACATATTATTTTCACAGTTTATATTTCCATCAACCTGTAGCAATAAAAGAAGTTGTTAGGAACCAGTAGTTGCAATTCAACCGCTTTAATGTATTTATGCTTTCTCAAAAGTTGAGAAAGCAGAAATACATCACTTGGTGCAACAGCAAATACAGTTAGAGTATTTTATACAAGCATTTATTTTTTATGAACATTCAACAGCAGGTTCAACTATTTGTAGTTTTAGGATTCCACCGTCTTTAAAAGGGGAAACTTACAATTTTAGGTTTTATTTAGCAGCCACCATGCTTCCAGGAGGGTCTGATGGAAAGATTTTTTTTCAAATTTTTAAATAGAAACAGATGATGTGAAATATCAGATGGTTGAGTTATTCAAGCCCACTGGGATTCTGTGCAGAGGTCATGTCCAGGGAGGATCAGCTGGATTATGGGTATTTACCAGCAGCTTGAATGCTGTTTGCAATAGTAGAAATGTGCAATACAAGAGACTGCTGCTGCTGCCTGTGAGCTATTATTATAGACATTAGAGTTGCACAAGTGATTGAGTATACATGTTTTTTAATTCTTTTTACCAATAAATATTGTAAAGTTGTGTTTATACTTATCATATATTCATCCCCTTTTAATCTGAAACCTTTAAACACATTACAGTGCTAGCAACTATCTGGAAAAATACTTTGTATAACTTAATCTCAGTATAAATACTGTTTTGCAAAGACCTCAGACCATCCCATGGTGAAACATGGTGGTGGAACCATCATGTTGTAAGGATATTATTATTCAGCAGGGACAAAGAAACTGATCAGAGTTGAAGGAAGGATGGATGTAGCTAAACGCAATGCAATCCTGACTGACCATGAGATGTTTCAAAATGAAGAACTGGAAATATTTTACACTCTAAATGTGCGAAGCTAAAACAGACATACCCCAATGTCTTGCAGCTGTACCTGCAGTGGTTCTACAAGTTATTGATGTAGGGGGGCTCAACACAGTGACCATGATCATTTCAAAACTATTTCCTCCTTTATATCATGGCAAAATGAACACAGTCAGTAGGACAGTGTCATTACTAAAACTCAATGTTTCTAAAACGTAATGTTTCTCCAAAATTGATGAAAGGATGAGGTGAAAACATTTAAGAGAGCCAACAAAAGACTGACAGCACAACAGAAGAGGTTGTAAGAATTTCTGGCCAGTTCTGGTTGTTGTCTTCTACATGTGACAAAAATCCTCCACACTTTATATGTTTGGATAAGAATTAAGATTGAGAAGTCTTTTCTTCTGCAGAAAACATTCAAGCTGGCTTTAAATATTCTGAAAACCTTTGCGAGAATGTGTTATGTCTAATGAAACAAACGTTTAATTATGGGCACAATTCCAAATGGCACCGAAAAAACACCATAGGCAGACTTGAAATATTAAGTAGTAGCATTTTTAACTGAGCTCGATTTTCTTCAACAAATTGTAGTTTTTGACCAAAAACCTTCACATTTCTGTAGGAGAGCTAAAGTTCAAGAGGGATCTCACTTGTCAGCAACAGAGTGAGTCCTAGCATACATCAAATTCAACAAAAGAATGGGTTCAGTAGAAGAAAACTAAAGTTCTAAAAATGGACCATTTAGAAGATATGTTCCCACAATCTGGCAAAACATTTGCAAGGTAGAGTGGGGAAAATATTGTCAGAATATGGGATCATGATAACACCAAATGCTGAAAATGAAAAGTATTAAAGCATTGCTTTATGGGTGTAAACTAGTGTAACCAGGATATTTTAACAATTGTTCAGGATACATGTCACATCAACCAAATTTAACTAATTTTCATATCATAAACCCTAATTTTAAAAACGGCTGTGTGAACTATTATTATGTAATTTTCAGCTTAATATATCACATAAAATCTCATGAAAATATATTGAGGTTTTTGAGAAAATGTTTTGCTGATTTTTTTTGGTAAACACCGCTGAGTAAAAAGCTGGGAAACTGGTATGCAATGAAAATTGAAGGCTACTGGCAGTTCACGTCCAGCTTTGGCTTAAGTAATATCTTTCTTCCCCTGTTGCGGCTCAAAGCTCCTCCTGCGTCAACTATATCCAGTTCATAGTTCGCATTCCTTAAGGGCATTGTAGCAGGATTCTCTTCCTGTAGGGCCCCCAGGTGAACTCGTTCAGTCTCGAATCGCACTGCTGGGTTTATTACCTTCAAGGAGGACATCGTGTTAAAGTAACTGTTTGAGGTAACTACAGACATAATGCATTCCCAAATAAAGTACTTGGTGCGCCTGAAGCCCTGTGCTCCTGTTCACAGCAAGAGGATACTCGAGAGGAAACTGTGGTCTTTCTGTGAAACAAAACAACAGCAACTAGAAGGAGGCGTTTGCGCGACTGGATCGCATGCAGCTGCAAGAGAAAATGCGTTTTTCGGATTTCAGCGCTGCAGAAACTATGCATCCGACTGCGCATATAGCCAAGCCTTCGCTTCGGCGAGGGACGACCCGGAAACATTTTGGGGTGACATGGGCCAGAACATAAGCTGGTTTGAGCCGTGGAGCAAAACTCTGAAAGTTGAGGACCCGGTGTTTCCAAACTGGTAGGTTATTGGTGAGTGTTTGCAACAGCGTGTGATAATGTGTGCGACATAATTATATATATATATATATATATATATATATATATATATATATATATATACATGTCAAAATGACATAAATAAATAAAATAAACAACCACATCTAATCTCCCCAAATAAGATAAGTTTTCCGACATAAACATAAACCGAAACACAACTTTTTTCACCAAAAACTTTGGATGCCACAATTTAAATAATACGTCTTTAGAAAAATGTGTGTTATTCAGAAATAAAAAGAAAGTACAGAAATCCTTAATTAAACGACAAAATGTTGATGCAAGATGCAGCCCCAATTTAAAAACGTTAATCACATCTCCAGGTATCCTTTTTGTAAACTTTACTACGGAGCCCGCGAGGGAACATGGGGGAGCGTTCGCTCGCAAAACTTTTGCGTTCCCACGCTGTACTTTTTGCGTTCTCACGCAATAGTCTTTGCGTTAACTCGCAATACTTTGTGGGAGACCCGTTTTTGAGATTTATTGAGTTTTATTTTGAAATCGGACTTAAATACAAGGATCTTCAATCAGACATAAAGACAGTTATTATCCACAAGTTGTCAAACTACTGAACTCTGGACAATAATACTGCACGAAACCACATCTGTGACACTTTATTTGCTTATTGCTGCTGCATGATGTGTACTTTTTTTGCTTTTGTTTTTATAGTGAGTTGAACGGTTCTTCTTATCTTAAGCATTTAATCACATTGTTGACTGCATGTGAACCTGCATATGACAGATAAACCATATCAATGCCATATCAGGGATGTTTGTTTTGTGAGAAGTTTGTCATCTGTGCTGCTGTTCCAAAATGCACAGCTTTCTCAAGGTGATTAACAACTTTTGCGAGCGAACGCAAAAGTATTGCTTGGGGACGCAAAAGAAAAGAAAAAAAAAATCACCCATGTCCCCTCGCGGGCTCCGTAGTAAACAAATGACCTGTGAATATGAAATAAAAATTAGTTGTATATGTCATAGAAGTACTGATGGCACAATTACCTAATGAAAACAGTTAAAATGTAACATTTATTTTCATTTATTTGACATGTTATCAATAATAATGGTAACAGCATTCGTAACATACCGAGGATGAAGTTGATGGGTGACAAGAAAAGTAGATTATAAAAATTTGCAATCAAATGAAGACTTAAGTCAACATGTCCAAGTAGATTCTCCTCATGACAAAGGATTTGTTCCCAAGAGTTTATTTGGAACAATATTGTTTAATCTGTTACTTGATTGAAATAAATAGTAAAAAGAAAAAAAAAAAGAAACAACAGTTAAAGATATATAAAGCAATTGGGTTTCCTGTTGGCTTATAGGTCTAGTGTATTTTTGATTATTGGACAGTTTTTTCCCGCTGGCAATCTCTCACTGTAATAGGATCACTTTAGACTAGCATATTAATTTTTTTTTTATTTCAAACAAATTCCTTTTAAATAGCAATGGTTTGCTTTCATTCATGAGAGAAAAATTATAATTAGGTCAATTTTAAAACAGTTTGAAAGACAGCTAAAAAAACTGGCTTATAGTGGAGCAGTTACCCATCTAACATGATATGTGGGCCTGTAAGAATTCTGCTGAGATGGGTGGGTCGTAATAGGACTGGGCTTCTGTAATCCACTAAAGTTGAGTAATTACAGCCCATTTTGGCAAGACCAGTTGGGCCTTTGTAGTAAGTCTTAGCTGCGTTACAAACTGATATAAAGAAAATCAGTTTAAATTGAGCAAGACATCTAGGATCCATATGCAAACTTCTTTACCCAGAGTTGTCCTACATCAGACCTACATAGGCAATTAATATGATGGCATAATCCAACCCATGGACAATCCTAATGGGACCTGTTTTTATGTTACTACCCATGTGTAACCTATATGTAAATGTTAGCTGGGTAACTGGCATTCTGCTTTTTCAGAGCACTCATTTTCAGCTATATTATATAGTAAGGAAAAAAGTTTGATGCAAATACAAAAATAAAAGAAGCAAACATCACTTAAAAAATCCCCAACATTCTTTTTGAGTTATAGTCATAATAGGTCGATGATGTCTTGGGCAATCTAAGTCATAAGAGAAGATAGCAAGTCAAGTCAAGTTTATTTATATAGCGCTTTTCAGCAACAAGGCACTCAAGGCGCTGTACATGAGGAAAAACATTACAATGATACAGAAAATCAAACAGAAGTAATTACAAAAAAAAGATGGATAAGAAAATGAAAGGAAAATTGGACTGAAAACTTAACTAATGTTTAGGTAACACATTCAAAGGTCACTCTAAACAAATAAGTTTTTAATCTTGATTTAAAGCAATTTAGGGTTTCGGTGCTTTTACAGTTTATTCCAGATTAGTGGAGCATAAGAACTAAAAGCTGCTTCTTCATGTTTGGTTCTGGTTCTGGGTATGCAGAGTAGATTTGAGCTAGCGGTTTCTAGCTGTATTAACTGAAGCTGTGTGCTAACTTTTAAACGCTCTTCCTTTGGTCCAAAGATTATTACTTGAGTTTTGTTTTGATTCAGCTGGAGAAAATTTTGGCCCATCCATGCATTGATTTCTTCTAAGCATTCTTCAAAAAAAACACAACCTACCTGAGACTGATAAACAAGGAAGGCTGGAACTGTCAATTATTCCATCTGGTGTGGAAGAATTTACAAATACCGTGACAGTTGGATCTCACTGATGCTCACAAACATAAATTCTTCTGCCTTCTTGCTGTTATTTAACTGCATTCAAAGCAGCAGGGTGACTTGTCTGATTGAAGACATCGATTAGATGTAATCTGCAAACAGAGATATTTGCCAGAATAGTTCATTGCTCTGTTGCCAATTTTTTAAGCATTATCAAGAGTGCATATGTACACACATCCATGTATATACAATTAAAAGAAATAAAAGCAATAATTAGGGGTGCAGCTAAGGTTCGATCTATTTCACATCAAAGATAGTAATGCTAACCTATGCTAAAGTTTGAAGTCATTCTCAGAGAATAGCCAAACCTACAAATAACTCCCATGTCTTAAAGGAACAAACAAATGCAATTATTTAGTTTTGATGTGTATGTAATGCATGAATGTCTGTGATGTTTGAAAGTGTACCTTTCTGTCAGGTTTGTTGGGGGGAGGTTAAACATGTGCTTCAATGCTGTGGACCATCATGTTGAAAATGGCCGTGGAGAGCAGCCAGCCATCATTTATGACAGCCCAGTGACTGGAACTAAAAAGATCATCACCTTCAGAGAACTTCAGGACCAGGTGTGTGGTAACAAATAACTACACAGTCCACCTAGATGATGAGCCACATTGATAAAGCCTAATTTTAAGGTCTGCAAGTAAACCATGTTTGGTTTTGTGGGGGTGAAAGAATGCTGTGATGGTTCTGAAACATGGTGCCTGTCGTTATGTTTTGAACCTTTAAATAAAATGTACTTTTTCATAGTACAAACAAACAACTCCTGTCTTTTAACACGACTGGTTTATGCAATGATCTAAAATCGCGTAAAAGGTGTGCAGATTTAATTTCTGTAAAATGAGAGTTTATTTTCTGCATCATTTCCTCTGTATCCTGAGCCAGGTGTCCAGGTTAGCAGGAGTCCTCGTGAAGAATGGGGTGCAGAAAGGAGACCTTGTTGTTATCTACATGCCCATGGTGCCCCAGGCCATGTTCACCATGCTGGCCTGTGCACGGATTGGTGCTCCGCACAGCCTCATCTTTGGTGGCTTTGCTTCCAAGGAGCTGTCAGTCCGCATTGATCATGCCAAAGTAAGGATTTTCTGCTGTTCACCTTGTGGTTGGTCTGGAACATCAATAATGCATCATATATATTTGTTTCATTATGCCAATACTTTGTTCCTACAGAGGCTATTAAAATGTGTATTTGATTACTTCACGTCTAGGGTGAAATGTATCCAACTTTAGGTAAATGTTCCTTTTAGGTTTTGAGTGTGTGTGTATTCTGTAAATAATTAAAAGACAAATGTACCTGATCCACCTTTGTTATATGTAACTCAATATGATTAATCATTAACCACGGAATGCCACATCATGTTTACTTTGCACATGTTTATGCATAATTTCAATGCACCCATGATCCACTCTGATCTCCACTGATGTTTGGTCAAATGTCCCTAACCACGTTGCAGAAAATATGGGATTTTTTGCATTCATTTAGAAGCTTCAGGTACAATTCCAGCTGGTTTCCTGACACACAATTGGCTTTTAAGCCTAGGCCATACATTTTAATAGGGTTGAGAGCTTTTGGGAAGGCCAAAGTAGCAGTTTAATGATGGTCTGATATATACATGCTGAAACCATTTTAAACGTTTTTGATGTTTTTTTAAAGATATTTAACAGTTCATCATCATTTTGAAACCCCCTATTGTGCTTCCAAATGAATGAAAATTTGTCCGGACCTTTCAGGAACAAACCAGAAACCACAAACATTTAAGCCTGCTATAAGCTGAAAGCTGCTGGAACACCAGTGTCTCCTTTCACATTGAAGCCACTTTAACATCAGCGGGAGGGTGCTGACCAAGAAAAAAACCCTGCTGCAAAATCAGCATTCAGACAAGCCAAATGTCCATCCATCCATCTATCCATGTTCTACACCCACTTCTACCCTACAGGGTTGCAGGGGAAGCTGGTGCTTATCTCCAGCAGTTTACAGGCGAGAGGCGGAGTACACCTTGGACAGGTTGCCAGTCCATCCCAGGAAGCCAAATGTCTTCTGGAGAAAAACTTTATAGTTGGATGAGACAAATATCAAGCTATTTGGTCACTGTGAATTATGTATGTGTGCTTTGCAGAGTCAATATGAGGGCTTTAGACAATACACCAGCTTTTAAGCATGGTGGTGGCAGCATCGTGGTGTGGGTCAGTTTTACTGCCGGAGATAACAGTGCATTAAACAAAGTGGAAATAGAGAGCTACATTAAAATTCCTAATCACCTTAAATCAACAATTAGCTGGTTGAAACTTTACACAATTAGGTGTTTCAACATAGTATCATCCCAAAACAAACATCAGAACTGTTGTTGGAATGAATAAAGTAGGCTAACATTAAGCTAACTTTAAGCTGGCCTTCTAAAAGCTCCAATCTACTAAAAATGTATGGACTTCGCTTAAAATTAGTTTTTGTGCTGGGAAATTAACTAGTTTAATTGTACTTTACCAATTCTACCATGAAGAGTGGTCAATATCCAGTAAATAATGCTAAAAGCTTTGTGCCGGCCTCAAAAGCTGTGTTGTTTTTCTCCATCTTGCCAAGGGAATTTAACCACATATTAGTTGGGGTATACGTATATGCAATTTTGACTGTGCTGATTAGAGAAAATTCACAATAAATTCAAACTTGTGCTGCCAGTTCATGCTTTTAAGAAATATTCAGGTTGTTTGTTGTATTATCAGTCCACCGTCAAAAACAATAGCTAAAATAAATTATTAAATGCCCCAAAATAATGACATTTATACACATGATGAATGTGAACATCTGACAGGAACAATTGTTAGGCTGGAATGAATAAAATCAGTACTTTTACACAGATATGGTGAAGGTGTTTTGGGCTTTTGAGCAAACTGCACAGAACAGCAAAATTGTTTTCCCTGAATCTGTAGGTGGGGAAAATTATAATTTTAAATAACTATAATAATACTAAGTGTTATGCTGTGTTCTGCTTGAACACTCAAGAAACAGCTACTGTGGAAAAGTAAGAAAATGTATTTTCATTTTGCATTAAAATAACTTTAAAAAAACTCAAATTTAGTTGAAATGTGAAGAGTTAGAAATTTAAAGGCACCACAGGAGTTACAAAACAGTAAACAAAGTGTCTTTTAAAACAAGCCTTTTCTCTATCTCATATTGCTATTTTGTTATTGAGGTCTAGATGCATCAGCCCTTTTAATTTGAAAGGCTACAGGAAATGCCTTTAATGATGTAGGAAGGCCTCAGGTGTGCTGGAAGCTTGCACTTGATTACACAACTGCCTGAAAGCCTAAGTGAACTGCACTCCATTTTGCCTGCTGACAACTCTGCAATTTGGTTTTCCCAACATTTTCACATGACTGGTGTTTTTGTAGCCCAAGCTGTTGGTGACAGCCTCGTTTGGCATAGAGCCAGGCAGAAGAGTTGAGTACATCCCGCTGGTGAAGAAGGCCCTGGAGATGTGCTCTCACAGACCCTCCAAAGTCCTCATCTACAACAGGTCCAACATGGTAAGGAAATCTAATTCAGCATAAATCTGCATCCGGCATTGTGGTAGAATGTAAGAACATGCAGGTTTCTAAAATACACAATACATATAGGCTCATGTGCTTAGTCTGTCTGCTGTCACCGGTTAGAAGATGTCATTTGGAGCTTGGCAGAGATCCTGCTTGGAAGCAAATTCTGTTTTGTTGAATATGTATACAGGCACTGCATAACAATGCAATATTTGACTGGTTATTATAGATTAAATTTAAAGATCAATGGAGCATATGCTAGCAGTAAGCAGAATTTTCACATTATTTGTATGTGCAAGTAAACAAATTCATCATTCATTATAATCCCTAACGTTTGTCTTTTTTGAACAGTAGAAAAGCATGTGCACACTTTGTGTGTTTTAAATATTTTCCCTCATATACTATACTTACTATATGCATTTACCATATACAGAATATCTATGTAAATAATGTTCACCCATCTAAATGTCTTGCTTCCACCACAGACACAGAAAGATTTATAAAAAAAAAAGTCAAATCTGGCTGGGCTTTTTCTGCAAGTTTTTAACTGAATAAATTTTTTGTATATATCACTTTCACACCACATGTTGCTAAACTCTAAGTAAAAGTGTGTACTGATCTTGTTTATAAAAGGGGAAGGATGCACACAAAGTATTTTATTGGCAAAAACACTTTGAAAAGGTTTGACCCTAACTTTTTGCCTTTGGCTTAGCAGGAAAGTCCAGAAATCTGAGCAAAACTACACCAGTTTTTTACTTGTAGATATTTTTTCTTGGTTTCAGGAGAAAGTTTCACTCGATCCAGAGTCGAGTCTGGACTGGGACCAAGAAATGGCCACTTCTCATCCACATGACTGTGTTCCTCTGCCCTCCAACCATCCTTTGTATGTTCTCTATACATCTGGGACCACAGGGACACCAAAGGTACTGGCAATCAGTTATAGATTCAATATCAGTTTCAAGTAGGATTACATTTTTGTTGTCGAACGACTTGAAAAAAAATATCGTTAGCTTGATATCAAAACTAAACACTGCAAAGCAAAGCAGAAAAATGTCAAGTAGAATTCAAAAGTCTTTGAAAGAAAACCAAATAGCATAGTGGAATTTGATTCAGTAATAGGAATCCTGCCATTTGCCATATACAGATCACAAAATCAATGAATTGCCCTGGACCAAGACTTTTCAGACATAAATGCATTTTTATTAGCAAAAACCCAGTAGTTTGGTAAACAACCTTTTATATTTTCTTAACTTCAGTATAATAATGTTATACTGCTCCTAAAATAGAAATAGGCCAAGCAATGAATTCCCCAATACAACAAATGGGAAGCTGTAGTAGAAGTTCACAGACTGTGTGAAGTTGAAGCAGTTGCAATGGAAATCAACAATTTTCCTCAGACTATCTGATTTTTGTACCTGAGGATTTTACCACATGGTTGCGTGGTGATAAGCTTGTTCATATTTGCAACCACAGTAGTTGTATAACAGTATACTGTAATGTGTTGCAGGGCATACATGAATGTTTAATTTAGGTTTTGCTGGGAGGCATTAAATAAAAAAGCCTACACCAGCAAGCGTTTCCCTTTTTATTTGAAAAACTGTTTATCTGCAAAACTGTGCGAGAATGTTCAAGAAGAGCAAAAGATCCTCAGTTGTCATTCTATGATCTGAAGGTTATATTCATGGGCCACGTTTAGCAACCATTTAAAGCTACATCTTTAATAATGGCATAAATGACTATTTTTGGTCATTACTTATTCTTTTAGGTTACTTATTGGAAACGAATATTGCATAACACCGTGTTAATTCAGAAAAGTTAGGAGATTTACTGTTTGAGTTTATCCTAAATAGTTAATTATGTAACCTGTGTTTGACTAATCAGATCTTCAACACTGTGAAACAATCTACAGCCATTATAAACTCCATCAATGTGACGTAAATAAGACAGAACTTCTGCACCGCAGCAGGAGGTGTTTCAAATGATAAATCACTGACATCCTGCAAATAGCATAATTTATCTTTCACTAAATGGGAATAAAAATATTCTCTTGGACTTTTCCTGAATTGAGCTGAAATTGGCAATTTTTTTCCTGTTTGCTGCAACATGTTCCGTTGACTAAAATGGAGCCTGACACCGCTGTGTTTTAGAAGCATTCATTCAAAAACAATATACAATCCCCTTCAACACTGCATGTCTGAGCATCTGTGTTTTAACTGATAGAACCCTGCTTCTTGGCTTTGTGAAATACCTGTCACCGTTTTAATGTCTTTCTTATCTCATTCCCCAGGGCGTTGTGAGAGACACTGCAGGCTATGCTGTTATGCTGAAATGGACCATGTCAAATATTTATGGACTCAATCCTGGAGATGTAAGTTGATAAAGTGTTCTCTTCTGAGTTATTGCTATTCTTATGGGAAAGAAGAAGTAAGCAATCAGCAAATTGATGAATTTTCACTTCAGAGATGATTTGATGACAGTGGATACATAATGGCATTTAATGTTGTATTGTCAGCTACATTTATTGTGTAGATTTTCAGTGCCTTAAAGCTTCAATAGCTTTAATGCATTTTTCTCCATTTTGATGCAATTTACAGAGTGATAATGTAGCTCTTGTTCTGTGATGTATGATATTGCATACATATATTTATTTGATGCAGGTTTGGTGGGCTGCGTCTGATCTGGGCTGGGTGGTTGGCCATTCCTACATCTGCTATGGTCCTTTACTCCATGGTAACAGCACCATTCTATATGAGGTATGTCCTTTTAAGAACAAGACAGTTATCTAAACAGAGTGCAGAAATGGTGCAAACCACTTAAAATAAGTCTGGGCTTCACAAAACGCAAACCTACAAAAGCAGCATTTAGATACGTGTAGAATGCAGACGAGTCTAGTGCATAGTTGTGAAGTGGAAGAAAAACATGATTTATACATGATTTTCAAATGTTTGTTACACCTAAAAAGATTTATTCAAGAATAGTCCAACCTGACTTATTCTAATACCGTTACATAAAATCAAGATTGCAATGCTTTGGAAACTGCCTAATGGTGGTGGAAGCATGAAGCTGTTGAGATGCTTTTCTTTAGGAGGGACAAGATAGCTCATCAGCTATGGTAGGCTAAAAGGGGCAGGACTTATCAATGCTGCAAAGCATTTTAGACTGGGCGGAGATTTCCATTCCAGCTGTTTTCAGTCCAATTTAATGAAGCTTAAACCTTTTGGCAAAAAACAGGGGGCTCACATTTCAGTCTGTAGATGCAGAATATATAGACATACCCCAAACAGGCCTTCTGCTGTAATTGCAGTGAAAGCATCTGTATCCTTTTCCTTCCACTTAAGTTAAGCACTTCCTTCTGGCGGTTGGACACAGAAAATCCCCCAAAATGTTTGAAGTTGTTGGTTGCATCACAAAATATTACGAGTTTACGAGGCATTAGGGAAATTGTTTCACTCTGTTTGATCCACTCTCCGCCTTTATTCCCTGGTTTTCCTTCTTCAGCCTAGCAAATGTGATATCTATGTGTGATTCATGCGTTACCATCCTAGCCTTAAGATAACATTTCATCTAGATAAAAATGACACTCTTCAAGCTACAAAGGACTTTCTTGATCTATGTGTGTTTTAACTTGAGATTGATATTTTTGCTTATTAATTTGGATCTTCTTTTAGTTCCATACAATCTAGTCTGTTTTAATGTGTAGACGTCTGGGAGGAAAATTATTACTGATTATTCAGTTTCTTGTTTTTATTTCTGAATAGATTTCCTCCTTTCCTTGGTTTTTCTCTGACCTGAGGGAAGCAGCCACATTTTGCAGCTCATTCACCAGCCTCCCTCCAAAAAGACTGATTTTATTTCAAATTGGTCTTTGTTTAAAAATTTCAGCCTCCTACAATGATTTGATAATTCTTTGTTGCACTGTGACAAACACAATTGTTTACATTACACAGCTTTATATACAGTGCCTTGTTTGAAAGTGTGCACATACAGGGGTTGGACAATGAAACTGAAACACCTGTCATTTTAGTGTGGGAGGTTTCATGGCTAAATTGGACCAGCCTGGTAGCCAGTCTTCATTGATTGCACATTGCACCAGTAAGAGCAGAGTGTGAAGGTTCAATTAGCACAGTTTTGCTCAAAATTTAGAAATGCACACAACATTATGGATGACATACCCGAGTTCAAAAGAGGACAAATTGTTGGTGCACGTCTTGCTGTTGCATCTGTGACCAAGACAACAAGTCTTTGTGATGTATCAAGAGCCACGGTATCCAGGGTAATGTCAGCATACCACCAAGAAGGACGAACCACATCCAACAGGATTAACTGTGGACGCAAGAGGAAGCTGTCTGAAAGGGATGTTCGGGTGCTAACCCGGATTGTATCCAAAAAACATAAAACCACGGCTGCCCAAATCACAGCAGAATTAAATGTGCACCTCAACTCTCCTGTTTCCACCAGAACTGTCCGTCAGGAGCTCCACAGGGTCAATAAACACGGCCGGGCTGCTATAGCCAAACCTTTGGTCACTCATGCCAATGCCAAACATCGGTTTCAATGGTGCAAGGAGCGCAGATCTTGGGCTGTGGACAATGTGAAACATGTATTGTTCTCTGATGAGTCCACCTTTACTGTTTTCCCCACATCCGGGAGAGTTACGGTGTGGAGAAGCCTCAAAGAAGCGTACCACCCAGATTGTTGCATGCCCAGAGTGAAGCATGGGGGTGGATCAGTGATGGTTTGGGCTGCCATATCATGGCATTCCCTTGGCCCAATACTTGTGCTAGATGGGCGCGTCACTGCCAAGGACTACCGAACCATTCTTGAGGACCATGTGCATCCAATGGTTCAAACATTGTATCCTGAAGGCGGTGCCGTGTATCAGGATGACAATGCACCAATACACAGCAAGACTGGTGAAAGATTGGTTTGATGAACATGAAAGTGAAGTTGAACATCTCCCATGGCCTGCACAGTCACCAGATCTAAATATTATTGAGCCACTTTGGGGTGTTTTGGAGGAGCGAGTCAGGAAATGTTTTCCTCCACCAGTATCACGTAGTGACCTGGCCACTATACTGCAAGAAGAATGGCTTAAAATCCCTCTGACCACTGTGCAGGGCTTGTATATGTCATTCCCAAGACGAACTGACGCTGTATTGGCCGCAAAAGGAGGCCCTACACCATACTAATAAATTATTGTGGTCTAAAACCAGGTGTTTCAGTTTCATTGTCCAACCCCTGTAAGTCAACCTCTTTTACATTGTGTTACTTTGTATCAACAAACTTGACTTGTTTTGGGATTTTATGTGGCAAACATGCAGAAAGTATTTTTATATTTTTTAAAACTAACATTTCTGGATCCGCGTTCACCTTCTAGAAAGAAGTGCACACGTGTGCACTCTGATTGGGGGCATGTCCTGTCGTTACGGCCTGTTGTGCACATCCCAATATTTGTAATACTCTCCAAAAGGAAGATGGGCAAGGTAAACTCTGAAAGGGCATTCATTTTTATAGGCACATGCTTGGTTGAATATAAACATAGGGTGTAAATGTAAAAAAAGGTTTGACAGAGTTGTAAAAAATTGCTAAAAGGTGACATGTACCAAACTTCATAGTTAGTTGTATTCGTAATGATCATTTTTCTTCTGCTACCAGTTTTTAAATACACACAGATGTACCTGCAGCACCATATGAGTGTTTTAAAATAAGAACTGCAGCGCCTTAAACGAAATTATTAAAGCCAAAGGGTAGTTTGTTGCCACTGAATTCTCTCGAAGCTTGAGTCAGTACTTTGTACAACCATTCACTGCAAGTCTTTTGAGGTATGTCTCTACATCTTATGACTTTATTATACCCCTTCTTTGAGAAATCAATTTGGATTAGGTCTGGACTTTGACTGGGCCGTTTAAACACATGACTATGCTTTGAACTAAACCTTTCTTTTGTAGCTCTGGTTGTGTCGTTGGGGTTGTTCTCCTGTAAGGTGAACCTTCGCCCGAGTCTCAAATCTTTTGCAGTCTCTAACAGGTTTTTCTTTTAAGATTGACCTGAATTTGGCTCCATTCCCTTTCCCATCATTGCTTAGCCAGCATTTCTGTATTCCCACATTGTGACACTGCCACCGCCATTATACTTTTTGAGATGGTGTGTTAGTTTTCTCACTAGATATTGCCATTTTGCATGTTTGGCCAACATGTTTATTTATGGTCATGTTTAGGTAGGATTGCAGTTGTGCCATACCCTTTCTATTCGTTCAGTCTACAGGTCCTTCTCAAAATATTAGCATATTGTGATAAAGTTCATTATTTTCCATAATGTCATGATGAAAATTTAACATTCATATATTTTAGATTCATTGCACACTAACTGAAATATTTCAGGTCTTTTATTGTCTTAATACGGATGATTTTGGCATACAGCTCATGAAAACCCAAAATTCCTATCTCACAAAATTAGCATATCATTAAAAGGGTCTCTAAACAAGCTATGAACCTAATCATCTGAATCAACGAGTTAACTCTAAACACCTGCAAAAGATTCCTGAGGCCTTTAAAACTCCCAGCCTGGTTCATCACTCAAAATCCCAATCATGGGTAAGACTGCCGACCTGACTGCTGTCCAGAAGGCCACTATTGACACCCTCAAGCAAGAGGGTAAGACACAGAAAGACATTTCTGAACGAATAGGCTGTTCCCAGAGTGCTCTATCAAGGCACCTCAGTGGGAAGTCTGTGGGAAGAAAAAAGTGTGGCAGAAAACGCTGCACAACGAGAAGAGGTGACCAGACCCTGAGGAAGATTGTGGAGAAGGGCCGATTCCAGACCTTGGGGGACCTGCGGAAGCAGTGGACTGAGTCTGGAGTAGAAACATCCAGAGCCACCGTGCACAGGCGTGTGCAGGAAATGGGCTACAGGTGCCGCATTCCCCAGGTCAAGCCACTTTTGAACCAGAAACAGCGGCAGAAGCGCCTGACCTGGGCTACAGAGAAGCAGCCCTGGACTGTTGCTCAGTGGTCCAAAGTACTTTTTTCGGATGAAAGCAAATTCTGCATGTCATTCGGAAATCAAGGTGCCAGAGTCTGGAGGAAGACTGGGAGAAGGAAATGCCAAAATGCCAGAAGTCCAGTGTCAAGTACCCACAGTCAGTGATGGTCTGGGGTGCCGTGTCAGCTGCTGGTGTTGGTCCACTGTGTTTTATCAAGGGCAGGGTCAATGCAGCTAGCTATCAGGAGATTTTGGAGCACTTCATGCTTCCATCTGCTGAAAAGCTTTATGGAGATGAAGATTTCATTTTTCAGCACGACCTGGCACCTGCTCACAGTGCCAAAACCACTGGTAAATGGTTTACTGACCATGGTATCACTGTGCTCAATTGGCCTGCCAACTCTCCTGACCTGAACCCCATAGAGAATCTGTGGGATATTGTGAAGAGAACGTTGAGAGACTCAAGACCCAACACTCTGGATGAGCTAAAGGCCGCTATCGAAGCATCCTGGGCCTCCATAAGACCTCAGCAGTGCCACAGGCTGATTGCCTCCATGCCACGCCGTATTGAAGCATTTCTGCAAAAGGATTCCCGACCAAGTATTGAGTGCATAACTGTATATGATTATTTGAAGCTTGACGTTTTTTGTATTAAAAACACTTTTCTTTTATTGGTCGGATGAAATATGCTAATTTTGTGAGATAGGAATTTTGGGTTTTCATGAGCTGTATGCCAAAATCATCCGTATTAAGACAATAAAAGACCTGAAATATTTCAGTTAGTGTGCAATGAATCTAAAATATATGAATGTTAAATTTTCATCATGACATTATGGAAAATAATGAACTTTATCACAATATGCTAATATTTTGAGAAGGACCTGTAGATGTTCAAAAGATGAGATATTATTTTATTACCTAGCCCTGCTTTAAGCCTCTCCTACTTTCTTCCTGACTTGTTTACTGTTTCTTGGCCTTTATGATGCTGTTTAACTAATGGTCTATAGCAAACCTGAGACTTTCACCACACAGCACTATTATAGTAAAATGCCCAACAGAGAGCTGGTCTCTATTTGCTAATTGGGTGGCTTGTAAAGGTAGTTGGTTGCACTGAATTTTATATAGAGATATCAGAGTAGGAGGGGGAGAATGGAAATGCCCACCACGTTTTTAAAATCTTTATTTGTAGAAAATGTTTTTTTTGTTTTGTAATTTTACTTCTACCCAAACCCTGTGTTGGTCTATCACTTAAAATCTCATTAAAATAAAAATTTGTGTGCGACTGTTTGTGGAAAAGTTTAAGAAGTATGAAAACCTTCTTCCCTCAGTATTAAAATGCTTATTCAGATTTAATAGCAGATGTGTCAATTGCTTGTGGGTATCTTGTATGTTTTTTTTTGTTTTTTTTTTCATTAAGAGTGCTCCATTATGTTAAAAATGTTTTTTGATCCATGGATTTCTGACCAGTCTGGATCAAAAACAGCCTTCGTCACTGAGCTTGTTTACTCTTGGTTTTAGTTTGTTGCGTTCACTATGTAGAAATACTGCTTTAACAAATCTGAGCTTTAATATTATCTGGATGGTATTTTACCTTAGCAAGGTACTGTATACATTTATGTGCTATATTAGAATTTGTTGGTATTTCGGGTTGTAAGGAGACGCATTTTAATTTATGTTCCTACATGATCTGATCATAGGGAAAACCAGTTGGTACTCCAGATCCTGGATCGTTCTTCCGTGTCCTGTCTGAACACGGAGCTTCCTCCATGTTTACAGCACCCACTGCAATCCGGGCCATTCGGCAGCAAGACCCCAACGCTACAGTTGGGAGAAAATACCCTTTGACCAGGTAAATCATTGCATTATGTAATAATCAGCCAGATGAAGAGAGGTTTTATTTCATGATTTGGAAGCTTTGTGTAAATTAGAAGTTGTTAAATGGATGATTGACAGATAATTTCTCGCTGATCTTATTCGAAACGTGGACTTTTCACTGTCAGGGTGAAATATTTTCTTTGGGTCTATGCTTTCATGTAGAGTTCTTCAAGGGTCCACCTTTGGCCCCATCCTGTTCTTACGAACCCAACAAACACAAGATCTGTTTTTATTACTATGTAGAGGATCTATAAACATTTATCAAGTTGAGGTTTATTTATAGAGCACTTTTAACCAAAGCTGAGCTACATCTTTCTTTCCCTGAGATTGCGGGGAAAAAATATATATATTCCTGCATATTTGGATTTGTGCAATTCCTTGTGCGTAGGTTTAGATAAGTTGTTCCTCTGTTTTTGTTGTTTCTTTTTTCCCCCGGCTGGTGTTTAATCCTGCTGCTCAATTATTTACAGGAGTTTAAAGGCACATTATAGCTTTATTACAATTATGAGACAGGCTCTTATATGACCCACAAACCAAACACAAAATACAGGTAATCACGCCCTTGCAGTGGGTTGACACATTGCTTGGATTGTCTTACCAATTCAGATACAGTAAGGCTCAGAACAAAAACAAAAAAACTCAAAGTGCTAAAAACTAACGTTTTTTTTCTTTGTGTTCATTTTTAATGGAGGTTGACAGCCTGATATTGGCCTGATATGCTGCCTGTTTTTTTTTTTAAACTTTAATTTTAATGTTTTCAATTTTGTTTTTGTATTACTTTTTCCTTCTTAAAGATTAATTTAGTGATTTTGTTTTTGTTTAGCTTTATTGGTGTGTTTGATGTTATCTTGCAGAACTTTGCTTCAACTTGGTTTCATGCTATAGATAAATTGACATTTAGTATCACAACAGTCTACATGCCAGTCAGAAAGCCAGCTCTTCAGTCTGTCAGGTTCTGCTGGAATCTCGTCTTTGCTGACACTTACACCAGCTCTACCTAGAGATTATTGCATTTATTGACCTGTAACACTGATCTACACTGGTATGCCCTTATCAGTGATATTCACTGGTACACAGTCTAAAACACAAATTAACCTTTTTTTCTCTTTGTTTTTTACTTTAGAGATATTTCAGAGCTTTCATTCTTAAGCTGCAGATTTGTTTTAGAGTCTCTAAACTTGGTGACCTTCATGACCGCTCAGTGTTATCTTTACAGCCTCTTATTAGTCCCTTGCCATTTGTGAACTGCTTTTACTTCCCACCTCAATCTTCTTTGACCTCCACTTGACTCACCTGGGTGTTCCTCAGGATGGCTTGCAAATGGCAGCCCAGTCTTGCCTTCTTGGTTAAATCTTCTACTCCCATCACCTAAATGCATATCTGCTTTCTGTTTCAATGGCAGAAGATATGACGATAAATGGTTTAAATAAATAACATTATCTGTAGCACAAGCAGTTTGATGTTAAATACTTAAAAACAAAACTCTTGCATGAGAAAATTGGAAACAGCTGGTTACCACTACTAAAAAAATAAAATCATTGTTACTCAGATGTTGCAGCAATGTCCCAGTATGCTGAATGTTTGAAGAGTCTCCAACAGCAGACAAGGCAACACCTATCTTTGATTAATTCAGCTAATAATTATTTAACCACTTGGGACATTAATTTGTGCAGAGCATCAAACCTTCATCCTCAGATGTTCAGGTGATCATTAAGCACAGAAAAAGATGCGAACAAAATTGGTACATCATGGCTAATGGGACTCGCCAAGTCCTGATGCAGGAAGGTTGTAAAATTTACACAACAGTGTAGATTTTACAACCTTTGCACACCTTTGTTATGGAGGCTCATCATAGGCAACACATTTGTTACATATGACTGGACTTTCACAATATGTGCATCATTTTTTTATGTTTAGACCCATGAAAAACATGTTATAAGTCTAAACATGCATAATAAGATAAACAGTGTGACGGCAGCTTCACAGCCCCTAATTCATGTGAGGCTATCTTTAGCATGGAATAAAATACACTTTTTTTTCATTTTAATAGTTTTGTCCAGTGATTCAGATACTGGGATGATCTCGTTTTGTTAAATGTTTGTTGCGGACCACAAATTCGGACCTGAGGGTTGGATTGTCAGTTTATCACTTTTCGCTCTGGTTCAGCAGTCTCAGCAGCCTCTTAAAACACAATCATAAAGCAATTTTGAATCTTTGGCGACCTTTGGCATCAGTGACTCATTCACTATATGTAGCAGTCTGTGTTGGATCCTCTGTCTTGAATCCACTGGGGTCTGGCAAACTGATTATTTTGTGCTTCCTTTCAGTTTTGACCCCATGCTGACAGTCAATTAAGCAATAGTGTTTTTAAATCTAATATGTTGCTTGTGAAAGATTACTGCGTTTTTATTTGGCTCTGCACAATACATCTCATTGTGACATAGAGGCGGCACTTTAAAAGCATGATTTTCCTGCAGTGCGATCTGTTAAATTTAAATTTTGATTGGTTAATGTATTACTAGAATTTGTCAATTTTACTGAAACAAGAAATAAATGTTGGTTTCTTTTCTTTGGTAACTGGCCAGTTTGCTACAAGAGGAAGGAGGTTAATGTTTGTGAGAATATCTTCTAATGTATCCACATATCTAAAACTATGAGTTTTTGTTTGTAGTAAAAAATAAAGTGATGAGAGTTGTAAAACCTTTGAGAAAAGCTTTTCAGCTTTATTACCAAACATAATTTCATGCTAGAGAGTTTAAACCATGATTTGATGCAGCTCACTTGTTCTTTGTTCAGTTTATTGACAGGGACTGAGGATTCCTCTTGAGCCTGTTCAGCTGTAGTGAGCCTTTTTTAATGTGAATAAGCTGCATCCCTCGTTAACATGTCAGTGGTGGCAGCTGTTTAGTTATCCAAAAATATAGGCTGAGCAGACAAGCTTTTAGCAGTGTTTCAAAAGAAAGCAGACTGGTTATGAAGAGATCCACAAACAAAATAGCTGTTACTTTTCATGTAAACTTATCAAAATATAGATTTTGTTTATAGCCAGCATAGTATGTTTAATTTGTTTGCTTTTGAGCAGCAGTTTCTACTCCTAACAGTTTCCCCATCAAGTATTTGTAACCATTCAATTGTATTTCTGAATATTTTATTAAAGTTCTCCTATAATTGTCGTTCTGGTGCAGCTGTAGCTAAATAGAGAGACGTTAGTCCTCTTGCATTTGGGAGGTTAAGTTGGACTCCAGTGTCTTTATGCTGTAGACACTGACCCTCACTTTTGTCTCCAGTCTGCAATTTCTTTGTAAAAAAAAGGAATTATAGAATAAAAGCCCTTTGGTTGTCGGTGAAACTGAACTTGACTATTCAGTGCTTAACAAAATTATTCATACCCCAGAAAGACTCCTGCCCTCATATTTATTTATTTATTTTTTTTACGTCTTGTCTTGTCAAAACCATCATATTCGGTGTAATTTAACAGATTTTTATGTCACAAAGTTGTGAATGAGGGAAATGCTGCATCGTTTCCAGTTGCAAAGTGATTTAAATTGGAGACCATAGGTGTTCTTAATTGCTCTTTCTATAATCATAGCACAGATTTTGATGCAGACTAAAGGGGATTATATTGACTTTGGGCCAGAGGGGGCACTTGACTCCATAGACTTTCATTTCTATTGATGATCTGAACACCAGAAAAAACGCCTGTCATCCTTGAATGACATGAAGCATAGAGGATATGTAATGCTCTTTGGCTGGAACATAATGCATCTCTCGGCTCTTCAACATTTATTAAGATATTTTAGGTGTTGCATCTTAATTCCTGTAGGTAAATGATTGTACACTGTTCATTAAGTTTAATGCAATCTTTTATTAAATGTTAGAATTATCATTTTGTCAAAATATTACTGTAGAAGTAAGCCTTAGCCAGAAATTTGTGGCTCATAAATTAGAAGCTTGCTTTATCTGTTACGCCAAGTATTAGGTTTTTATTATATTATTATTATAAGTATTAATTTTGCATTGTCCCAAATAGTTGGTACTGGTGTTATTTGGTACATTTTGTCAAGCAATGAACTAGTCCAAGCTGTGGTAACAAAGCCAACAGCAGAGAGAACTTATGGTCATTCAGTCACACTGCTGTATCACAGTTAAACCCTGGGCTTCATTTTCTTTTTTCTGTTTTGCTTAACCTTTTCAGTAAGTAAGTAAAACTTACTTACTGAAAAGTACTATATAGCATTTTTCAAGACTAAAATAAAAACAACCAGCAGGCCTTGGTTACATGACCAAGGAACCTGCTAGGGACAAATTAATTAAACATTCTGAGATGTGTGGAGATGCTTGACCATCCAAAGCCCTTTTGTGAAAACCAAGATCTTGAAGTGTACTGTGGAGTGTATGATGATCCAGTGGAGCTGGATGAGTAGCGACGAACATGAGAAAAGTTGGATTTGGCCAGAGGTCTTTCTTTACAACCTGTGGATGATCCAATGACGCTTTGCTTAGGCACATGAGTAATAAGTCATATTTTATACATAATTTTATAAAAATATAAGCATGTTGTTGTTCTGTTTTACACATTTTTAAATACAAATATTAATCTTACTATATACAGATGATTCAACTTCTTTATGATTTTACCTGCACATGCCAGGTTTCCAAAATAATAATATATTTGATACTATATTAGGGATAGAATGGCTTTTTCTTCTAAATATGTGCATTTTAAAAATGGATCGTCTGAACAGCTCTTTGAAGGGAACCGATCCTAAAGATTGGTTCCCTTCAAAGAGCCCTTGTGGAACTTTATATTTCACTTTGCAATGTTTAGATGCTGAGTTTTCTAATTTGCTTCGTTAGAAATTGAACCACTTAAGAACAGTTCTGGAGATGGCTATCATTATGAATTTATTAAATAAAATTTTATGGCTTATATAACGTTCTACACAATAAATACCAACCTTAACATCTGCATATGTACATATCTTTGCAGTAGTTTTACAACTTTGCTATCCTACCTTGTAATCATGTGCTGCTTTTAATGGTAGCATATTAGTCACTGCTTTAGAAACTGTTATTATTTTTGACTCTATGCTAGTTGCAGTATTGAAGCAATATTCTCACCGGTACTGAAAACTTATTCACTGAAATACTGCAAAGACAATAAAGCTCATCAACAGAATGCCAAGAGTGTGCGGAGCAATAATCAAAGCACAAGGTGGCTACTTTGAAGAACCTAGAATATAAGACATATTTTCAGTTGTTTCACACTTTTTTGTTCAATATATAATTCCACATGTGTTAATTCATAGTTTTGATGCCTTCAGTGTGAAGCTACAATATTCATAGTCATGAAAATAAAGAAAACTCTTTGAATGAGAAGGTGTGTCCAAACTTTTGGTCTGTACTGTATATATACAGGGGTTGGACAATGAAACTGAAACACCTGGTTTTAGACCACAATAATTTATTAGTATGGTGTAGGGCCTCCTTTTGCGACCAATACAGCGTCAATTTGTCTTGGGAATGACATATACAAGTCCTGCACAGTGGTCAGAAGGATTTTAAGCCATTCTTCTTGCAGGATAGTGGCCAGGTCACTACGTGATACTGGTGGAGGAAAATGTTTCCGGACTCGCTCCTCCAAAACACCCCAAAGTGGCTCAATAATATTTAGATCTGGTGACTGCAGGCCATGGGAGATGTTCAACTTCACTTTCATGTTCATCAAACCAATCTTTCACCAGTCTTGCTGTGTGTATTGGTGCATTGTCATCCTGATACACGGCACCGCCTTCAGGATACAATGTTTGAACCATTGGATGCACATGGTCCTCAAGAATGGTTCGGTAGTCCTTGGCAGTGATGCGCCCATCTAGCACAAGTATTGGGCCAAGGGAATGCCATGATATGGCAGCCCAAACCATCACTGATCCACCCCCATGCTTCACTCTGGGCATGCAACAGTCTGGGTGGTACGCTTCTTTGGGGCTTCTCCACACCGTAACTCTCTCGGATGTGGGGAAAACAGTAAAGGTGGACTCATCAGAGAACAATACATGTTTCACATTGTCCACAGCCCAAGATTTGCGCTCCTTGCACCACTGAAACCGTCGTTTGGCATTGTCATGAGTGACCAAAGGTTTGGCTATAGCAGCCCGGCCGTGTATATTGACCCTGTGGAGCTCCCGACGGACAGTTCTGGTGTAAACAGGAGAGTTGAGGTGCACATTTAATTCTGCCGTGATTTGGGCAGCCGTGGTTTTATGTTTTTTGGATACAATCCGGGTTAGCACCCGAACATCTTTTTCAGACAGCTTCCTCTTGCGTCCACAGTTAATCCTGTTGGATGTGGTTTGTCCTTCTTGGTGGTATGCTGACATTACCCTGGATACCGTGGCTCTTGATGCATCACAAAGACTTGCTGTCTTGATCATAGATGCGCCAGCAAGACGTGCACCAACAATTTGTCCTCTTTTGAACTCTGGTATGTCACCCATAATGTTGTGTGCATTTCAATATTTTGAGCAAAACTGTGCTCTTACACTGCTAATTGAACCTTCACACTCTGCTCTTACTGGTGCAATGTGCAATCAATGAATACTGGCTACCAGGCTGGTCCAATTTAGCCATGAAACCTCCCACACTAAAATGACAGGTGTTTCACTTTCATTGTCCAACCCCTGTAGATGATGAAGTCGCATTCAAAATAATTGAGAGGTTGTAAGACGTGAAAGATTTTTCTAACTCATTGTGATCAAGTTTTCATATCACAAATGTTACACATGGCAGACCGTGGATTTAATAATGATGCTACTCACTGTTGAATGTGTCCTTTTAGGCTACGGACATTATTCGTGGCAGGAGAGCGATGTGATGTTGAGACACTGGAATGGGCAAAGAAGGGCTTTGGGGTTCCAGTTCTGGATCACTGGTGGCAGACAGGTAGGAAGACATTAATTTTCCTCTGACAGAAATTAGAGTATGTCTGTCTCCTTTTGGAGTTTAGGCTTCTCTGGGTATTACTCAAGACTGAACATAGTTGGTCATCAAATATAAAAGGAAGAAAATTAGGAAGAAAAAAAAGTTGATGGACTGGAATTCAAATTGAGGCATTATTGTGTTGGAGACATTTGAGCTGTTGTATTTACATTTGCCTGGTGGAAGCCTCATTGACTCACAGAGATCAGAAGAAAAAAATAAATCCAATAATAAATCTTAGCTTAAGTCATTTTATGGATTTTTCACCATGAAATGTTGAATATATGTTAAGGTTAAAATGCCATGGTGGGGGAGTGGCTTTCATCTGGATTTTAACTATATAGCCAATATTTTAGTGCTGGACTGTATCATTGCGGTTTTAATAAATGTCATACTTGAATACTTGTGAGTTCATCTTTTAACAGCTACCTCTGTCATGCCCAGCATCTCTGTTCAGTGGCAGCAAATAGTATAACGCTGCAGAGTCGTGCAGTTCTGCATGATGGTCAGATAATACTGCAGTTTTTGTTACTAAGGCCATCTTTATTATTGATTCTTGAATTTGAAAAGTGGTTTGTCATTGAATGGATTGGTAAACGCAGGGAGCATACTAATGTCAAACCTCCCTACGTCCCACAGTTTGATTGCTTTCATCCTCGCAGGCCACAGAGCAGTGATAAATGTGAATATGAGCACAATTGGATGAAATAACGTGGTGGCGCAAATAGAGGATCAATGCTGGGCGAGATGACATATCTGTGTTAAATATGGAATAGGTGCTGTTGTTGGATTGTTTGAAAGCCATTGACCTTGAGTGCTTGTACTTGCAATACTCCTCACATCTCGGTACAGATTATCCCACTTGACCAATTAGTCTGTCCAGAGTCTATTGGATTGTGTAGAGCTCAGTATTGGAATAATACAGAAATGTGATTCATCAAATTGATCAATTGTTGAGGTTACAATCAGTGCATTAATGCAACAGCCATAGACCTGGAGCCCTGTCTTGTTTTTGTATGCGCCTTAAAGGTTGAATTTTTGATAGTAACATCTTAGAACCAGAGCTCATTATTCTTTTCAATTTCATAGTGCATTTGATGCAAAACACTGCTGAGTACCAAGGTAAGAGCTGTTTAAGAAGGGGCCAATTTAGACAAAAATCGATAAAGATACAGAGAGACAAACGGTAAGAACAAATTTTGATTTTTAAAGACCTGCAACTTCTTCAACAAGCTGTGGTGTCACAAGTGCAAATGTCATACAGTTTCTGGAACACAACAGACATCTGTCTGTCAAAATGGTGGGAGAAGTTCACCAGACAGAGGATCTCTCCGGTATGCATTTGGCAACATTACCATAACTTGGAGTTTAATAGAAGTTGCATTCTGGATTTGCATGGGACAAATATTAGTACCATTGAACTGTTTGTTTGTCATGTAAACATACAGTTTTCAGTGACCTTATGTTGGAACTAATATTCTTCTTGACAGGCTAGGTTTACTTGGATTACACCAATTTTGGCATCTGCTGTCTTATCATTGACATGCGAGGCACATCTTAAATCCATTGTCTTCCTCTTATCAGACACTACATAGACACAGACTTCCTTATAGGCACAGTCTTTTTATACCCAGCAACTCTTTATACCTGCTATTGGGAGATCCCAAGGTACTGGCAGACCAGAACAGAAATCTAGGCCTTCAAGTGAGTTCTGTTTCATCTCAGAGGTCTTCTCTCTGTGGGACGTTTTGGGAAATTCTCCAAAAGAAGCCAGTCATTTGGCATTCTGATCAGATATCCAAATCCCATTTACTCTACTCCAAGTCCCCCTCTTCATGAGCATTTCTCCAAGGCTGAGTCTATCAATCCTGTGGAACTAGCTCATTTCAGCTGCTTGTGTCTGGGATCTCCTTTTTTTGTCTACATTCCAACCATTAACTAAGGTCATGAAAAATGGTAAACTGGTAAATTGAGTAGACTCTCAATAGGAAACCACTTCAGTTCATACTTAAATTCATAGCTTGAAGACACCAACAAAACCACATCATGTGCAAAAAGCCAAGAAATGACCACAAATGCTTTGACAATCTTTCCATAAAAATCACAAACCGGATTGTTGACACAGAGCAACCCTGGAGGAGTTTGAACTTAACTGGTAACAAACATTATTGTGAGCCAGCTGAATAATTTACATGCTCATTCATGGTCTCCAATAGTAACAAATCACACCCAACTTGGACCATTCCTTCTGGCTGCTCAACCAGGTGCCAAATATTGTTTTAATGTGTGTTTGTGCATTTTCTTGCCCTCTTTTGACTCTATTATTTGACTTTGTATTATTAACTAAATATTAACAAAGGCTAAATTTATGTTCAATTATCAAACTCAGCCTAAAAAGTGAGAACCAACAGTATTTCTCATTGGGCCATAGTCTATTTCTTTCACTGACTGAGGACTGACTTTTTTTTTCGGTAATCACGCATATTAGCTCACTATTATTTTAGATATTTATAAAATTAATCCATTCACTTTAAAATCAGTTTTTCTTTATCACAATGCAGATGCAATAAAGAAATTCAATACTTACGTGTTTTTTTTAAGTTGTTTGTTTGATTATTGTTTGGTTGTGTTGTCTTGGCAGCATCATAATGTCAGCACACTAAATGAAGAAAAATGCACAAATTTGGGGAGTTATAGCATATCTAATGCTGAGTTATATAAACTTTACAAAACATTTGCCATAACTTGTGATGTTTTCTGTCTGCGTTGACTCCTGTTGGCTGTGGCAACAGATATTTCTAGTCCAAATGTTTGTCCTGTGTCATTGCTTTGCTCCACAGCACACTGAGTTGACTTCTGCTTGGATTAAATACGTGCTGTTCTGTATTCCCAGCAATTCTGTGGCTCTCCTACATCAGAGTGGGAGAGGCTAAGGGAATGTTTACTAGATAAGCAGCATATCCACAACATAGTACTTAGTAATTAAAGTGGAAACCAGATATTTACATGCACTTTGTTAATAGATTCAAGCTTTTTTCCCCCAGTGTTAGTATTTTGTAGCATTCAAGTGAAAGTTGTAGTCTGCCTTGCTTGTAAACACTTCTTTAGCTCTGCCCACAGTTTTTGACAAATTGAGGTCTTGGGTTTCTCATGGCCCCTCCAAAGCATTTACTTAGTTATATTTAAGCCAGTTTTTAACCTACTTGGTGCTCTGGCACAAATGGTTCTTCCAAATGGAAAATGACCATTACCTAAGGTTTAACTGTTTGGCCGCTGTTTTCAGATGTTGCTTAAATACTTCCAGATAGTTTGCCACATATTTCATTAAATGGACCAGTAACCTGTCCAGCAAAGCTCCCAGACAACATAATGCTGCCACCCTCATACTTCACAGTTGGGATGGTGTTCTCAGGCTTGCAACCTTCCTCCTTTTTTCTCTAAATATAATATATTATCCTGGCCAAACAGTTCAATATTAGATTTACCAGGCTAGAGGACATGGCTCAGAAAGTTAAGGTTTTAAGAATACATTTGCAAACTGAAATCTGGTATTTTATGTACAGTTGGTGTAATGGCTTTCTACTGTCTGACAGTTTCAGGCCATCTTAGTACAGGATTCATTTCCAGGTGGATAATGAGACACTCACCAGCCAACATCTTCCAAAGGTCATTTGCTTTGTTCTGGCAAAAATGGTCTTCATTTTTAGGACCTAGAACCCGTCAACTTCCCGATCAGACAGATTTCCTTGTTGACTATACTTGTGCATACTTATACTTGTTCATCTGTGTGCACACAGCCTTCAGCCATCTGGAAAGTGTTTCCATGATAACCCAGACCTGTGGAGGCCCACAATTCTATGATATCTTGACCAATTTTTCTATTTTCTTTTTATGGTGCCACACATCGAGGCATTATGTTTAGGATTTTGCCCTGAATTACATCCACATATGTGCCTCAAATTTTATTACAAAGCTTGCAAAACCATTAATTTATCTGTTTTAAAGGAACAGTGATATTAATACAAAGAAAGTTCAGAATTTAAAGTAGAAAATCAAGTTCCACTAAAGTCTTGTACTATTCTGGCATTTAGCAAATAGAAATAATTTTGGTAATCCTAATTGACCTAAACAAGAAATATGTAGCCTGATTTAACATCAGACAAAGAGGAAAAAAAGGATAGATGTCTTTATTTAGTGTATTCAATTAGTTTTATTGCACATAAGTTTTATACTATAGTTTATTCTTTACATTTTCTCTAATTGACCTTGACCTCTCTTTTTATTTTTTTTATACATCTTAAGTCTTCCTACCAGTTAGTTGTGACTCTTTTTAATCAGGAACCCTTTGGTGCAGCACTAGTAAACAAGTGATTCGCTTAAAGAGGACATATCATGCTTTTAAATTCTTCCTTTTCACACTTAAATCATCCAGTTGTGGTCTATATAAAGTGGAACTGCAATGCTTTTGTCTGAATTTCTTGTTATTGTAGCTCCATAGGCTCATCTTTTATCCCTGTTCTGAGGCACTTCATTCCCCACCCCCCTCCAGGTCGAAGAGTGTTCCACTCCACCTTGTTCGGCCATTTTTGTAGTTTGATAAGAGATACAATTATCTAATGCTGCAGAGACGAGACAAAAACAGCAAAAACAATGCAAAACTGTTTATGTAATAATACTATTTAAAACACGCAGTACGGTTCTGTCCTTAAGGACCTAAAAGCAGCACACAGCACTAACATTAGCAGAAGGCCCAATGCGACTGCTATCAGAACAATGGCCAGGACGTCATATCATCATACAATAAATTAATGTCTAAAATAGTTTGTTGTCATTTTAGCGTTATTTGGAGCTTACTGCTTTGCTGTGTCTGTCGATTCCATAGACAGAAGGAACTGACCCCTTAATCAAATGAAGCCTTTCGGCAAATTCTTCTTGATATTGGCGGAAGTTGTTAAAGGCACTTGTCCTTGAAGTGCTTCGTGCAAACAAAGAAGAATTTCCTTACTTAACTTACTTTGTGGGAAAATTTCCATTAAAAAATTAAATTTTACCAGACACTTTGAAGAGGCCACTGGTGGTTGGTGTAATGAATTGTGTGCGTTAATACACACAACAACCGAGCATTTAGACTAATCAAATTGCAGCTTCGGCATACTTGAGCTTGGACTGTAAAATCACAGCGAGAAAAAAACTGGTGGGTACACCAAACTGGTTAGCTGGACGTCCATGACTGTGGCGTAGCAGTTAAAAAAAAAAAAGAGAGAAAACTGAACGTTCTGAAAAATATGACCCAAACAGAATAAAGAGACATCTACGCAGCACCTGGAGACTAAATTCTACTTTTCTGCACTCATATAGACTCCAAGTACACAACAAAATGTATTTAAGAGCTAAAAAGGTGGAGTTTATATTACATGTCCCTTTTAATCAATGGTTAGTTTGACTTTTAGTGAGAACATTCGACCTGAGTTCGGTAGGTAGCTTAAATGTAAGTAAATCTGAATGTTGGTAGTAAACTACTCAGTGCTTATAAGCCCCAATCAATCATATATAGGATGCACTGAGTGTAAGCCACATTGCAGTATTGCAAAAGTTATGGCAAATCATACTGGGTTTCCTGTAGGTTTGGTTGAAGTTAACAGTTTCTCTGTTGCATAAGATATTTCATTTATTTACTGTTCATTCAGCAGTTTGTCAGTAGTTGTAGCTAGCAGAGCACAGCTAGACAGAGATTAATGGCTTTTTTTTCGTTTTATAGCTTTGTGATTTATCTGTCTGCTCTATTTACATACCCTATTACACTATAACCGTTCCTTAAATTTTATGTTGCATCTGACTGAAGTTACATATGACTGTACCAATACCTAACCAAACCTGTAAATGTTTAACTGGATAAAAGCTCTAATTTTTCTTCCTGAAGTTTATCTTTAGAATAACATTTCATTCTATTAAATGCTGAAGTGTTTATAACATGGTTCTTCTGTTCTGCTCTTTCACAAACACTCCTAAAACAAAATCCTGTCCCATTTGTGGCCATTCGAACCAGATGATTTATAGTTCGGAGAAAACCATCGGCCTAGATGTGTAAATCCAATATTATCGTTCACCCTTGGCCAAACTCTGTAACTGGCAGCTTGCAGCCACCGCTGGAATCCGAATATGTTCACCACTTTTTCATGGTAGAACGGGCTGCTTGCAGTCTCTTACTCTTTCTGTCGCAGACCCTGTTTGACCTTAAATATGAGGGGTAATAAAGCAGATATTATCTGTGAAATAGTTAGTTTTCAAGTATTCAGCATTATTTAAATAACCTTTTAAAATATTACATACTTTCTGTGCAGATGTTTAGAGATGAACTGCTCTGACCTCTCTTTCAGAGTTCCATTGCATATTGCATTGAGTTCTGGCTTCGAACCATATCATAATACTGTCATAGATAATACTGTACTGGTTTCAGGGGTAGAAGCTTTTCAGTATAGATGTCCTATTTAAACAACAATGACCACAAAGGTTTACACACTGCAGGACTCCATTCCTGACTTATTTATTGCATGGTATTGTAACACCAAGGTGATGATTTCAACATTTGGATCTTAAGCAGATAATTGATTTTTATGTTCTTTCTAAATCATGTGTGTCATACAATTAATAGTCCCAATATGTACAAACTTAGGCAAAACTTGCTGGATATTCTTAGTAACAAGAGGAGTACCTATAACACGCAGTCATAATCAATAAATTGGAATATTAAATGTTAAAAATGTTATATAAATGAATTATGTTATTTGTTATATAAATGAATTACACACAGACTGATGTTTTTTTGCCTTTATTTCTGTTAATGAGGATGGTTTCTGCTCACAGCTAATGAAAACATGACATTTAGGATTAGAATATAACATTGGACCAATAAAAAAAATCGATTCTGAAATGTGGACTTAATGAAACATATGCTTAGTACCTGCTTTAAGATTTTATTTTAAAAATGTACTTTTAATCTGACAAAAATGAGCCTCATTGGAACGCATATTCAAATTTATTAAAAATGGCTGTATGTAATGATATAAGCATGCAATTTTCATGTGATCATAGACCAGGTTAAATACACCAAAGTAGGAAAAAACTGTGTATTGTGAACCTTTTATTTGGTTATTGGTGACTAAGGTTCACATAGTACACAGAAATGGGTTCTGGGAATTCAATTTCTTTGATTATTCTGTACTTTTGTTAGCCTTTCTTTTTATATCCCCATTTTTCCAAGTAATAAAATAAGCTGTCTTTAATGGAACATTTGGTACTGAGCATGCATCAGTTTGTACTTGCTTTGGGGACGTTTCATACCCATACCTCCTTTAACAACCAATGATTTAAAGTAACTTTATTTAAGAGGCATTGGCATGCCTTGCAGAATGTTAGGCCGAACTGCATTATTTCCTTTTTAAGTAATTTAATCTAGCAATAAATATTTGCTATCAAATCTGTTTAAAATGAATATAGTTCTACTACATTCAAATGAGTTCTATATTCTGGCAGCTCCAAAATGCAAGGTGAGCACAGCCTATCATGCAAAAGAACACAGTATGACTGTTAAAAATGTTTCTTTAATGATAATAAATGCAAAATAAAACACTTTAGCGTAATTTTGATCTGGGACTGTGTTTCTGTTAACTTTAAATGGACAGGGTGAGTTAAAATCAAACAGAAAGCTATATGCTGGGCTTAAATGTCTTCAGATAAGCCCTTTCTCGAGACTTTTGAATGTATTCATCAATCTAAAGTTCTTGTTTGATTACCATAGAATTCCTTATTTATCAAAGTGTTTTGCTGCCACTGCTTTAATCATGCCTTACCTGGTTCAGTATCTGTGACCACTGATTCTACCTCTTTGTAGAAACCAAATCAACTGTGCACTATGTAGGAATGACTAATTCGACAAATTGTACTCTTCAGTCTAATACACCTAGAGCAGTGAAGATTAGTTTTCTAATCCAGAGCAGAAGTGACTTTTTAGTCTATTTCCATGTACAGTGGACTCAGTCATGCCTCAGTCTTTGTCATCTCAAGCTGATTCATCCTAATTCATTACCTTAGATAGTGCTTATCTTTTCATTTCATCCTACTTAGCCTAATTATGTTTAAATGCTTTCTCCCCCCACGCCATTTAATGTGTCATAAGTTTAACCTTTCGCCACCTCCCATAGAACCGTAACATGTGCTTATTTTTGACCCACCTGATGCCAGTGGCTGCTTGGCTCACTTTCTGTGCATATGAGAAAGTGTCTGCTGGTTTGAATCTTGATGATAATCTGTGCGCTATTTTAAGACCCAAGTGCCATTGGACGGGGGTGGAGAGGGCCGAGGATGAAGGTTGCTGATGTCACGACTGTTGCCTGGCAACAAATGTGTATTTCCAGTTGGCAGGTTTTGGCTGCTTGCATGAAAGCAGTGACATATGCACTTGTGATGTTATAGGTATGTATTCCTTTTCTGACTTTTCCTCTCCTGCTTTGTTACTTTTATGTTTTATCTTAAGTCCACCTGACCTTCTCAGAGAAGCTATCTTGCTCAGTATTTCTCTCTCTACCCTTGCCAGTAACTGAGCTGGCACAGGTGTGTATACATTGGCCCATCTCAGAAGTCTACCAAGGGCAGTTTTTCAGCCTCTATGAAAGGCTTGACAATGAAATGAAAGAGAACTGATTTTAGAAGAGCTGTGTATTCCTAAAATCAAAGATGACGATATAGATGAGCAGTTGATTGAATATTACAACAAATTATTGACAAAGCCAATCCTATTTGACTTTTTTCTAATAATTGACTCTTGAATCAAAATCAATGTTTTTTTTTAATAACTTACATTTTTTATTTTCCAATTTCATGACCAAAATTTCTGCCTTGGATCCACTATGTCCATAACTTAAGTATAACCAATTTAGTACATTACAAACTAATGTTTGTATTCCTGTTAGCATTCAGACAATCGCACATTAAGTGGTGGACTGCTGCGCAGAGGCCCACTCCCTTGAGGTGGGCCTCAACAGCAACATTACACTAGTAGCAGCAGTAAAGAACATTTTGCTTTTTACTTGAATGCATTAGAAATGCACAGCAGAATTGGCTGATGACCAGAAATTACTATTTTTCAGCTTAAATTCCCTGTTGTAAACTCAAAAGTCTGTTTTTTCCACCCAGTGAATTTAACAACTCTGCAGTGGGGAAGTTCTCACTGAGGGTAAAGACTCAAGCTTTGCTCCTTTTACTGTTTAAAAGTGAAGCCAGAGGAAGCACAAAATGTGATAGAAGCTTTTTAAAGGAAACTATTTTCCATGGTCTCCTGTCTGCTGTTAATTTAGACCGTGCTTAAACATAGGGAGACTTCCATGGATAACAGGAAGGCTGTTCTGTTTTGAGCTTTGAACCCCTATCTTCATTATTTTTTTTGTCTAGTTAGTTTTACAGTGGGGATTCTGACACACAGTGTGATGTCACCTCTGATCAAATGTTTGAAATGAGGCTTGATGTCTGAGCTAATCTATATTAGAGGTAAAAATGGAAATTCGGTGCTCTTAAGACATCTAAATATTTAATGTTATCTTCATTATACACTACCGGTCAAACGTTTTACATACACTTTTTCACTTAGTGGCTCTTTATTTTCATGACTACTTAAATTGTATATTCTCATTAAAGGCAACAAAACTATAAATGAACACACATGGAATCATGTAGGAAACAAAAAGTGTGAATTAACTCTAAACATTTTTATATTTTAGATTCTTCAAAATAACCATACTTTTCTTTGATTACTGCTTTGCTCTCAGCATTCTCTCCAAGAGCTTCATGACGTTGTCACTAGGAATGGTTTTCCAAAGTGTCTTGAAAGAACTTCCCAGAGGTTCATTGAGAGATGGCCAGGGGTTAATATTTCCGTCATCACAGCACAAGCCAGCTGCTTTAAGAAATCTAAAATATAAAACATATTTAAAGTTATTTTACAATCTTTTGTTTGCTACATAATTATATATGTGCACATTCAGAGTTTTGATGCCTTCAGTGGAATCTACGTACAATGTAAATGGTCGTAAACATTACATTCAAAGTTCCTTAAAAATAACATTTGTCTTAAATCTGAAGTCGGCATAAGATTCACAGCTTGTGATATGGCTGCCGTGTGTTAAACTGGCTGGGGAACACCTCCCAGGTTGAAAGCATAACAATTTTCAAAAACCTATACATGTGTATTTAATCCACATCAGTTTATTTTGTTGTCTCTGTGCACCTTCACAACCAAAAAGTAGTTTGTAACTTTTAATTTTTGTTTCTCTGTTTAATTTTGCTGCTTATATATGAAAAAACTAAGCTAGTCATTAATGCTACTGCTACCTGAAACCTATAAACAAAAAGGAAACACTGAAAATGTTTTATTCTTGAAATAGTTAAGTTGTAAAGGTACGTTTTTACCATTTAGACGTTTATCTGATCTGTTATCTTTAGAAACCTCTATTTAACACGTTCTTATGGTTATTAGTTGAACCAGAAATTGAGAAGGGACTTTTATATGAACAATTTCAATTGGCCCATGCCTTTGTTGGTAAGTAACAGAACATCTTCCTCTTTGTAATTTTGGTAGCATTTATGATGTAACACACTGTGCTCATGTTGTATTTTAAGGGTCTGATATTTCTGGCACTAGAATAGTTTGCAAGTGACATCAGACCACAAATAATAATGTATTGTTCATGCCCTAATAACTAGTAGACTAAAGAGGATTACTTGTAGTTTACATGGATTTTAAACATTTTGGTAAAACAAGAAAACTTCTTGAAGTTTGAGACATCAGTTTACTGAAATCTGTGAGTGTATTGTATAGTTCTCCATTCACATTCTAAATTGACAAAAAGATGAGAGAAAATAAACCAAATCAAGCTGAATCTCAACTTGTTCCTGTTTATGTCCAAGCTGGCATTAGTAATGCAGCACTGCTTGCTGCTGCACAAATTTTGAAGACTTGTTCAAAATTCCAAATTCCATTTATTATTATTTTTGCATTGTGGCAACCATTTACCTTTTAATCATTTTGTGTTCAGTGGTATCTCATTTTGTTGTTGCTGTGGAAATTGTTTTCTATGATGATGACAGTTTCCCTTGGAATGACTCATGCCTTGTTGTTTTTATTTTACTGGATGCCATAGCTATTTAAAACTATAGCAATTGCACTCTGCTATAGACTGTATGGTAAGGAATTTTATTTCTTCAAAGTTATCAACATAATCACTTTAAAAAGTTGTCTATTTATGCACCTTTGTCTAGGTTGTTATGACAGAATTTAAGCAATTTGCCCTTTTGGTGCATTTATAGTAACTAACCCGGTGTCTGGTTTTTTTTGTTCTTTTTTATTGCTAACCGTTAATTTCTCTTGACTCAAACCGAGGTATGTGGGTCAATTAAGTTGGAGATTATTTCCACTCAAGTCACATGAGAGAAATATTTTTACAGCATTGTCTTCGTTGTAATCACAATTGCATTTTAGGAAATGAATATTTCCATTATTGGAAAGGTGAATGTATATTAATAAACTTGGCTCTGAGCAAACAATCAGAGCTGCGTGGGAACTGATTGTTTTTCAGTTAATTGACTGAATCACTGAGTATTGGAAGTCAGTGAAATGCACTTTTCATGTGTTTTCTCACCATCTCCCTTACATTCTTAGGCCTTCACTCCACCTCCAGTATCAGATCCCAAGGGGGGAAGACTTATCTAATTCTAAGCCTAAGACGTTAATTCAAGCTCATGTCATTCTCAGCATTCAAGTCTTCCTCCGGGGTCCGAGTGCCAAAGATATAAACTTTTATCAATAAACTTCTCTAATCGCCATCTTGTTTCTTATTGTGAGTCTTTTCAGGCTGAAATTTGTTTGGTCACCTGTGTTACAGGCCTGTTCTTGGAAGGTGGCATCTACAATACTTTGGGTTGCAAACGGCTAAGATAAAAAAAGCAATTGATTTCTAAATGAGGGAAGATTAGTTTTGAATTGGTAAAGTAGATTAAAAAAGAAACTATCTTTTTTCTCATGTGCAACTTCGCCCACACCACATGTCTCTTTTTACATTGACCTTGGGTCACCTCTCTCTAAGCTCCTCACCTAGTTGCCACAGCAACCACACACCACACATCACACAGACAACCTAGAGCTCTGCCATACATATGTATGATGTACAGAGAGACCCTCTGGGCCGTTTCTGCTGGGGTTGCCACTCAGTTTGGTTCTCCTGTAGATAAGAGTTGGTTTTCCTGCTGACATTCTAACTAGAGAACCAAAGTGCTGGTCACAATTTTAATTTTTGAAAAGAGTTCTATCTTTTTGTTTTTAATTAAATTTTCAAAAAGAAAAAAATTATACCGTCAAGTTTAGCTTTTATACACTATTATAAATTGCTGTATTTAAAATGAAAAAAATAGAAAATAGAAACACGTTTCTCTGGCCAAATGTATTCATTCACCTTTAATTTATTTTACATTTTGTCATGTTACAACCACAAATTCAGTGTTCTTTATTGGATTTTATGTGATAGCCTAACAAAGTAAAGCATAATTCTGAAGTGGAAAAGCATGTATATTTATTGAGCTCCAGGTCAGCTGCAGGTCTTTTAGGATCTGGGTATTGCAACTTTCCTCATCTAAAAATTGAAAATGTCATCCATTCTTTGCAAATAAGATCAAGCTCCAATGGAGAGGATCTATAAAAATCAATTTTCATGTTTTGCCACATATTCTCTGATCAACTGAGGTTTGGACTTGGACCACGCCATTCTAACATAAGAATGGATTTTTATCTAAACCACGGTGTTGTAGCTTTGGCTGTTTTGTGCCATTGTCCTACTGGAAGGTGAACCTAGGATGCACTAAAGATGCACAATATACATTATCGGCGTTAACATTGGCATCGGCCGATTCTAGTCATTTTCTAATGTATCGGTCCGATAAGTAAAACTGGATCAATATTAATAACCAATGTTTATTTAAATGTTGTTGCTGTTGTGTTTGTCTTTTTGGAGGATCAGGGGGTTGACCTTGTGGTATAGGTTGGGGCATGTGACTGGTGAAGCAGAGAAGCAATGTCAGAAGTGTGGTCATTTTTTTAGTGTCAAACAAAAGTGTAGTGAAATATATAGGACATAAATAAATATCAATTATTGGCCATAACAGCAATAGCCTTGCTTTCAGATGATTTCTTCTTCCCGTCATTTAAAATTAGCTTTTCCTGTCCATGCTAAAGAAAGGCATCCCAGCAGCATGATGCTGCCACAACTTTGAGGTTGGACAGTGTCAGTTTGGTATGGAGGCCGAAATGTTCAGCCTCATCTGATCGAAGCACCTTCTTCCAAATGTATGATGTCTCCACTACATGGCTTGTGGCAAAATACAAACATGACCTATTGTGAACAATGGCTTTTTTCCAAATTTGTGAAATGCACAGCTATTTGTTGTGAGTTGTGGCTCTCTGCAGCTCCTCCAGAGGTACCATGGGCTTCTTGGTCATTTATATGAAATTAAGACTGTCCTTGTCTGGCCTGTCAGTTTAGATCAAAGGTCTTTTATTTAAGAATACTACTGTAAAGGGTGCCTAATAAATATGCACTTTTCATAATTTGTTTTACTTCACAATTATGCGCTACTAAATGTTGGTCCATCGATTCAAATCTAAATAAAATACATTGTTGCATTAGGTACACATACTTCAATCAGAATCAGCTTTATTGCCAAGTTCGTACATACAACAAACAAGGAATTTGACTCTGGTACACTTTGCTCTCTGGGTTTTCTTTTTTTTTTTTGCATTCTAAAATATATTTATGCATATATCTTTAGGTCTTTAAATACATATATACAAATATACACATATACAAAGGTGCATTTGCAACTTCAGTGTGCAGTTGTTTGGTACTCTATTAAATGTTCAACAGAGAAACAGCCTTGGGGAAGAAACTGTCTCTGTGGCGGCTGGTTTTAGTAAACAGCTCTGTAGCGCTGACCTGAAGGCAAAACTCTGAACAGTTTATGTGCAGGGTGTGTGGGGTCTGCACGGTGTTGTTGAGGATGGTTAGAGGGATGTATGGGGATGGTGTTCTCCGAAAGTCCACCACCATTTCCACAGTCTTGAGTGGGTTGAGTTCAAGGTAGTTCTGACCACACCAGTGTACCAGCCGATCCACCTGCTGTCTGTATGCAGACTCATCATCGTCCTGGATCAGTCCAATGACAGTGGTGTCGTCTGCAAACTTAAGGAGTTTCACGGACGAGTCCGATGAGGTGCAGTCATTTGTGTACAGAGAGAAGAGGAGTGGGGATAGAACACACCCCTGGGGGGCACCAGTACTTATTGATCTGATTTGGGAGAAGATGCTCCCCAGTCTCACCTGCTGCTGTCAGTGTGTCAGGAAGCTGTTGATCCACTGACAAGTGGAGGCTGGGACGTTGAGCTGGGTGAGCTTCTGGTGGAGGATGTCTGGTATGATGGTGTTGAAGGCCGAGCTGAAGCCTATAAACAGGATCCTGGCGTACGTCCCTGGATGGTCGAGGTGTTGCAGGATGAAGTGTAGACCTAAGTTAACAGCATCATCTGCCGACCTGTTTGCTCGGTAAGCAAACTGCAGGGGGTCCAGCAGGGGGCCTGTGATGTCTTTCAGGTGCTTCAACACCAGCCGCTCAAAGGATTTCATGATCACAGACATCAGGGCTACAGGCCTGTAGTCATTTAATCCTAGGATGTTGAGTTTCTTGGGTACTGGGATGATAGTGGATCGTTTGAAGCAGGAGGGGACCTCACACGTCTCCAGTGACTTGTTGAAAATCCGGGTGAAAATCGGAGCAAGTTGATTTCCACAGGCTTTCAGGCATGATGGGGAGACGTTATCAGGTCCTCCAGCTTTCTTTGTTTTCATGCGGTGAAAGAGCCTATTTACATCTTCCTCGGAGATCTTTAGTGCAGCCAGAGGATCTGAAGGTAGGGGGTTGGTTGTTTTACGGTTCGAATTTGTTCCTGAATGGGATGTGGAGGAGATGGTTTGAGGTGTGAACGGCTTCCTGTCATGTCGGCAGTAGAAGCCATTCAGACGGTTAGCCAGGCGAGGGTTCTGTTCAGGATGGGTGGGGGGGCTCCTATAGGCAGTCAGGTTTCTCAGACCCATCCTTACAGCTGAAGTATCACCAGTAGAAAGGCTGTTCTTCAGCTTCTCACTGTAGCTTCTCTTGGCTGCTTTGATCTCCTTTGTTAGTCTGTTCCTGGCCTGCCTGTACTGCACCCAATCTCCACTGCAGTGAGGTACTGGATCACTAGCCTTTCTGAAATATGGAAAAAAAAAACACCAAGAAGGGTTCTATTCTTTATTTTCAGTCAATTTAAACTCTTAATCATATTTTATATAATCCAACATCTTTTCTCTTCATTTTCACTGGCCATTATAATAATCTTATAGAATCTTGGGATTCGTTGATGTGGGAAGACATTTTTCAGAAATGTCAACTCTGAAGCTCCGGACAGCTGTCTACTGCAAGGTAGCCACAACTCTGATGCAATTGGTTTAAAAATATTACCATTAATGCAGAAACTGAGTTGTGAATGTGCTACTTTTTCATTATTTTTTAAGCATTTATACTCCGGAATCATAGTAGACTGCGAAACCAGTCCCTGTTGGCCTCGTCTGTCTTGCATGTAAGGTTTATAGACAGAGGGGTTAGGTTGTTTGAGCTTTTTTATTTTTTCAGTGAAAAAAGTTTGGGTTTAAAAGAGAACACATCAGATCAGAAATCTTTTTTCCTCCCTTCGGGGAACTTTTTTTTTTCTTGCAGCTGTTCTCTTCCAGACTCCTGACCCTGAGCACAACTATTCAAAGTGACTTCTCTGCATCAAAACATCCCACTGTGTTCCTGTTATTCCCAAGTGTCATCCAACATTCTCTACTTCTCTCCACACATTCATCACACACAAAAGGCTTCGCACTGGCCAAAGTAATCTTCAACAGGCCAAAGGAAGATTGATTTTTGTGTACAGGACAAAGGAGTGTGAAGCTGGAGGAAAATGAAAGACTAAAGTTTTACTCAAGCCAGGGAATGTATGTGAAAATGACTCAACCCAAATGCAAATTAAAGCAAATTAAAGTTTGCAAAGTGAGAATGTTTTTTTAAATGTTTAATCATCTCTTCACTCTTTCTGCTACAGTCTTAAAGTAGTTTGGTGAGCTGCTGCATCTCTTTTATCAGCCTCCTTTTTAAGTGTATTACCAATGCTTTAGTAATACAAATACATATTTATTGAAAATAATTCATCCCAATAAACTGCATAGCCAGTTTAGTTTGGCTGCCCATATTAAGATGTCTATATTTTGTCTAGGTTTGATGTTTATTGGCTGCCCTTAAATCTCTGTCAGTAAGGTCTGCTGCTTTAGACAGACAGAATTAAACACTCTCACTCGTGTTGCCCTAGTTCAGTGGGTTAGGTCAAGCTCCAGTCAACATGCAATTTAAGAGAGCTTTTAAAAGATCCTTACAGTAAACCTTCAGGGTCAGACCTACTTTTTTTCTAATACTGGGTTATTTTGTAAAGAAAATGGCAATATATCTTTCTAGGTAAAATTTTGTCATGTTTATGTTTATCAGTTTCTTAATATATAAGTAACCTTTTTAGTTAAGCAATGCTTTTCCTCAGACTGATACCAAACATGTTGCTGTTGTGTCTTAATCAGGACCATCCTGTACAATAATTGTTGGCATTTATAATCATATGTTCAGAAGAAATTAGCAGATCTAATTGTTTTAATTGCAAGGTTCCTATGCATTCATGAAAGGATTATAATTTGATTTCTGTGTTTTCATGTCTAGCCAATATGAGATCTTGTAGAGAGATGTGCGTAAATGTTGGATTTATCTATCCATTTATCCATCTGTTGTTTTCTGTTCCTTCACCCATCCATTCAACCCATTGGTTTTCATGTCCATCTAGCGGTCAACCATCTATCCATCCATCACTTTATCCATCCTTCCCTCAATCCACAGGTTTGTGCCTTCTGTCCAACCATATTTTTTTCCTGTCTCCCATTCCTCCACCCATCAATTTCTCTGCCCTTCTTTTGAATTGTCCATCCGTCGATGTACAGGTCCTTCTCAAAATATTATCATATTGTGATAAAGTTCATTATTTCCCATAATGTCATGATGAAAATTTAACATTCATATATTTTAGATTCATTGCACACTAACTGAAATATTTCAGGTCTTTTATTGTCTTAATACGGATGATTTTGGCATACAGCTCATGAAAACCCAAAATTCATATCTCACAAAATTAGCATATCATTAAAAGGGTCTCTAAACGAGCTATGAACCTAATCATCTGAATCAACGAGTTAACTCTAAACACCTGCAAAAAATTCCTGAGGCCTTTAAAACTCCCAGCCTGGTTCATCACTCAAAACCCCAATCATGGGTAAGACTGCCGACCTGACTGCTGTCCAGAAGGCCACTATTGACACCCTCAAGCAAGAGGGTAAGACACAGAAAGAAATTTCTGAATGAATAGGCTGTTCCCAGAGTGCTGTATCAAGGCACCTCAGTGGGAAGTCTGTGGGAAGGAAAAAGTGTGGCAGAAAACGCTGCACAACGAGAAGAGGTGACCAGACCCTGAGGAAGATTGTGGAGAAGGGCCGATTCCAGACCTTGGGGGACCTGCGGAAGCAGTGGACTGAGTCTGGAGTAGAAACATCCAGAGCCACCGTGCACAGGCGTGTGCAGGAAATGGGCTACAGGTGCCGCATTCCCCAGGTCAAGCCACTTTTGAACCAGAAACAGCGGCAGAAGCGCCTGACCTGGGCTACAGAGAAGCAGCACTGGACTGTTGCTCAGTGGTCCAAAGTACTTTTTTCGGATGAAAGCAAATTCTGCATGTCATTCGGAAATCAGAGTCTGGAGGAAGACTGGGGAGAAGGAAATGCCAAAATGCCAGAAGTCCAGTGTCAAGTACCCACAGTCAGTGATGGTCTGGGGTGCCGTGTCAGCTGCTGGTGTTGGTCCACTGTGTTTTATCAAGGGCAGGGTCAATGCAGCTAGCTATCAGGAGATTTTGGAGCACTTCATGCTTCCATCTGCTGAAAAGCTTTATGGAGATGAAGATTTCATTTTTCAGCACGACCTGGCACCTGCTCACAGTGCCAAAACCACTGGTAAATGGTTTACTGACCATGGTATCACTGTGCTCAATTGGCCTGCCAACTCTCCTGACCTGAACCCCATAGATAATCTGTGGGATATTGTGAAGAGAACGTTGAGAGACTCAAGACCCAACACTCTGGATGAGCTAAAGGCCGCTATCGAAGCATCCTGGGCCTCCATAAGACCTCAGCAGTGCCACAGGCTGATTGCCTCCATGCCACGCCGCATTGAAGCAGTCATTTCTGCCAAAGGATTCCCGACCAAGTATTGAGTGGATAATTGTACATGATTATTTGAAGGTTGACGTTTTTTGTATTAAAAACACTTTTCTTTTATTGGTCGGATGAAATATGCTAATTTTGTGAGATAGGAATTTTGGGTTTTCATGAGCTGTATGCCAAAATCATCCGTATTAAGACAATAAAAGACCTGAAATATTTCAGTAAGTGTGCAATGAATCTAAAATATATGAATGTTAAATTTTCATCATTACATTATGGAAAATAATGAACTTTATCACAATATGCTAATATTTTGAGAAGGACCTGTATATCCAGTAGTTCATCAGGCTGTTTCTGTCCTCTGCCTTTTCATTCCAATTCTTAAATCTATCTGTCCATCTGTCCATTACTCTTTCTTCCTGTATGTTCTTCTTTTGATTCAGACTCAAACACAATTGTCTATATTTCTTTCCAAAGATGGTTGTTTCAAAGCCATTATAAGTTGAAGTTTTACTTTTCAACACAGTTTGTGTTATCAAGAGAAATAGAATACAATAGACATAGAAATATAATTTCTTGTCCTTCTGTGGGGAAATTCCGGTGGCAGGCAAAACAGAAGCATGCAGATTTACACAAGTAAAAAAGATAAAACCAAAAAATAAGAAATTTGACTCTACAGTAAGGGCATACTTACAACTATAAAAAATGTACCATTAGAACACAGGGATGATGGTTGCTGAAAATAGGCCTGTAGAAATTCCAATAAAATCTGCTGTTTCCTGCTATAACAATCATTTACCACTTTAATATTGTCTCAACTGTATTTCTTATTATGTTAATTAAATTGAAGAAAATTGTGCTTTTTCTTAAAAAATAAGGACATTTCTAAGTGACCTTGAACCTTTGAGCGGTAGCGTATGTAAGACTTAAGCAATCTAGAGCATTTTGAAATGCTTAAAATATTCTTCTCTTGGTAGCATTGTTTCTGTGATACTATGCTGTGAGTATTATGTTCACAACCTGAAGTATGAACACAAAGCAGCCAATGCTGGGAATGCATAGATAGTCCATCACTCTATTGCATTCCTTACATTGGCATTTTTTTATATTATGATATGAATATACTTTAATTTCCAATCTGTTCAGGATCTCCTTGATGACTTGCTTATGTGCTCTGTTGTATGAGGCTATGCCACTACAGTGACATTAGGCAAACCTGGTAGAGAACAGAATTCATGGTACTTTAAATAACAGCAACACTTCCAGGTCCTGAAGCAGTAGAGGAACAAACCCGGACCATCACACTACCACCACGTTTTACTGTCAGCATTTCAGAAAAGACATTCTGTTAGTTTTAGGCCAGACGTGACAGGACACACACCTTCCACAAACGTTTGCTTTTTACTAGCCAGTCCACAGAATTTTTTTTTTCCCCCCAATTTTTTGGGAACCATTAAAATGTTTTTAGCAAAATGAGAAAGGGCCATTGCGTTAACTGTGGTTTTTGCCTTGTAACTCCCTTTGTCACATAGGGTTAGGTTGGTTTAGATAGCTTATTCCCTCTTATAAATGATAAATTAATTTTGTATTTACTCTGGTTATCTTTCTCTGATATAAAATATTTTATATGAAATGTTTAAGTGTGACAGAAAAAGCAAAAACAGAAAAAAAACTAATTTGTAGTAGAATACATGATGCTGGATTGGTATTGTTGTAATTTGCTGTTATATAAACTTAATGACATAAATAAGAAAATGTAGCGTTACATTTACTCCACATGCTTTCTGTTTCAGAGTCATATATTTAGGCATAAGCTTCATCAACATGATCCTATACTTGTCTGTTTAAATGTGTGAATGTGTGCGTGTTTGTGAGTGTGATTGGGTGAATGTGGCTCTAGCATAAATCGTTTTGAATGGTCAGTATGACTGGAAAAGCTCTATATAAATTTGGTCCATCAAGCATTTGCTGTTTTGTAGAGCTCGGGTTTGGTGGAATAGTTTTGTTACAGAAAATAAAATACAAATATGATGCTTGTTCGTGCATATATACTATAACCTTTATTTGTTCGTACATATATACTATAACCTTTATGCACGGACATGGCGAAGAAGGGAGGAAAATCTCTTCACGGATCTGGGGTTTTGCATTTACCACCAAAGACAGATGCTGATGCTGGCACACTCAGCTGCTGTATCTGATGTAATCTCCCTTGCTGAGCTGGATTGATTCTGCTATTCCTTTGGTGGGTGGGCGAGCAGGCCTGCCAGCCGAGTCTCTGCTGTAACTGGAGCATAGTTCTGTGGTGGAGCTGGGGAGAACCCACAGGAGCTGTCATAGTTTTGTTATGTAGGTTAATGCTGCTCACAGAAGAACACAATATGAGACATTTTGCTTGGATCAAATTGCCATTAAATTGTTTAGCACATACAAATGGGACGTTAAAACTATAAAACGGTTTCTGAAATTCAGATTTAAATGTTTGATCTCCCTTTTATGAGTGAGCTCTCAAGTTTAGTGAAACTGTATTTTTTGGTTGTTTTTCTTTAGAAACTGGTTCAGCTATAACTTCCTCCTGTATTGGCCTGGGTAACTCACTCACGCCACCTGCAGGCCAGGCTGGAAAACCAGTTCCAGGTTATAATGGTAAGAGAATTACCAAGAATTAACTTTTCATTATGTTTTGCAAAACATTTTCTGGTCGCAGGGTTCTTACGAAGTCTTGAAAAGGTTTTGGAATTTTGGTCCAGTATTAGTTAATGTGTTTCTAGATTTAATTCCTTCTTCCATTCTCTAAAAGATTTTCCAGCCTGTCTACTTTTTTACTGTAAATTAGTCCATCCATCTGTCCATGAATCAGTTATCCATCTATTTATCCTTTTGTATATCCCCATATATATTCATTCATCAGTCAGCCTCTCTGTCTGTGTCTGTCTGTTCATCACTCATCCATCCTACCATCAATTAGTCTGTCCATAAATCAGTCCCTGCATCTCTCCATCTTTTCATCCCTCTTCATCTCTTGTCTGTCCATCCGACCATACCTCCATTCATCCATCCGTTCAAAAGTCTGACCACTATCGAAATTTCTGTCATCATTTGTAATTTCATAAATCCACAAGTTAATGCGAGTGCAACAAAACCCTAAGTATGTTTTATATTTAACAACATTGTCTTAAAAAATGACTGGGAGCTCTGGAGATTTTAATGTGGGATTTTGACATGAGAAATGTGTAAGAACTAGTTACAAATTAGTTTTTTCAATCATATTCTTCAAAATGTTCAGTGTTAACACAGCTACTAAGAATAAACTGATCCATCTTCCTGTTTTTTTTGTTTTGTTTTTTTTTAGTCACTGTGATTGATGATGACATGCAGGAGGTGAAGCCAAGAACTCTGGGAAATATTGTGGTCAGGTAAGCCAAGCTGATGTGTGGGCAACTTCCTTTGGTTCTGTTTTAAAACTCCCAGATGTACAGTATGTGTTTACAGAAGAGCATTTTGCACATACGATCTCAGTTAGATGGGCAGCATATGTCTGACTCCACACGTTAGTGTTTCTGGAAGCAAAGGGCTGGTAATGGAAATGTTTTTGTAAAACAGGGTCGCTAAGTGGACTTCACTGAAAGTAGCTGAGCTCTTTTGTGCTGCTTTCAGTGCCAGTCTGTTTCCTATCTGTTATCACCCTCCATTCCACTCCCCCGCACTTTTTAAAAATGCTGGTAATGACCAAGTGCTGCTGAGGGGGGATTTCCAATATGGGGTGCATCAAGTGAGTTTGAGCTCTTAAGACAGACAGGAACAGCTGTGTTATTGTTCTTTCTGGTCTTATGAGAAAATCTGGACCATTTCTTCTATTTCATTCTCAAACTGGGTCTGCAGCTTTGCCAAGAGTCCATGCAGCCAACAGGGCACATTTTAAAGCATCACAAACTCTTTGTCTTTCATTAGAAAGTTGCAAGAAAGCTACAGCATTCTGATCCAAAATATATTGGTTCCTAATATAATAATGCACAGCTACATCAGCATTTTTATCCCAATTGAGTTCATGTATCAGGCTTACAAATACTTTTTGGTTTGAAACAGGAATAACAACATAAGATAAAAAATAGGTTTTCCTTGGGTAAAATCTTTTCCTTGGGGTGAGCTTTTTCTCTGCACAGTTAGATTAAGGGTTCAGGACATGGAGGAAACTGGCTAAGAGGGGGGATTACTTGTAGTCTCTTAGTAAACAATGACTTCCTGACCTTTCCTTTCTTGCTTTTTGTTTGTTTGGGTGCCTGTGTCTGTGGATCAGTTAAGGTCTAGCAGAGCTTGACTGCATATCAAGAAGAACTGCAATAAATTAAAAATAAACACACAATTCTTTTGTTTGTGTCAGTTTGGCTCTAAACCATTGGTAGCCTATTAGATTTAATGCTACCTAGAACCTATTAAGAGGCAGCTAGACAATGGGTCCCACATTTCTCCCAAGCCAGACTATTTTTAATTTTATTTTTAAGTTAATTTAATTCTGTTCTTTTCCCCTCAGACTGCCTTTACCACCCGGAGCTGCACTGTCCCTGTGGCAAAACCAGGATTTGTTCAAGGAGCTCTACTTCTCCACGTTCCCAGTAATTTAATTATCTACATTGTAATGCTGTTTAGGTTGTGGTCAGTTTTGCTTTTAAGAAAACAAAGTATACTTTTTAAAAGACTGTGACTTTTTGCAGCAAAAGGTAGACCTCTAGTGTTTAAATTTGATATTGCAGACTTTTCTGATCTATTTGCAGCATGTAGGGTCTGCAGGATGTTTTAATGAAATGCTGATAGATAGATAGATAGATAGATAGATAGATAGATAGATAGATAGATAATTTGGGATTATACTAGAGACAGTTCTTCTGGCTTCCTCTTGTTTAATCCTTCCCCTTTAGGGATACTATGACACAATGGATGCTGGCTTTTTAGACAAAGAAGGTTTCCTTTACATCATGTCCCGGTCTGATGATGTCATCAATGTGGCAGGTCACAGGCTGTCTGCTGGAGCATTAGAGGAGGTGGGAAAACCATCGCACAGGATTTGAAACCGCAATTTTCCTAGTAGTTTTTTTCCTAATTGCAAGGATGCGTTTGTGTTTTCCAGTCAGTGCTTCTGCACTCTGCAGTGGGAGACTGTGCTGTGGTGGGCCTTGAGGACACTCTGAAAGGCCATGTTCCTTTGGCGCTGTGTGTACTTAAACAAGGTGAGCAATACAGTGCCCAGCAAAAGTATGCACATTTTACATTTGATCATATTACAACCATAACATACATGAATTTACTTTTTTTTTTTTAATGCAATATCCTGAAAAGAGAAACTTGCATTTGAGAAGCAGATGACAGGGCCAGAAATACACAGCTACAGTGGTGACAGGATAATTATTAGTTGTGTACTCCACAAATCTGGGCTTTTTGGGAGAGTGATAAGTAGAAAGTCGTCGTTGAAAGAAAGGGTGAAGTCCTTTTAGCCACTGGCCATGTAGGGGTCAGATGAGACCAAAATTGAACTTGAGGCTGTGTGCAAAATGTTATGTGTGGTGAAGAAGTAACACTGCACTTCTAACACACCATCCCTACATTGACGCATGGTGGTCATTAGCTGGTAGAAATGGATGATTTTAAATAAAGGGCAATACTGGAAGAAAACCTGACAGAAGCTTTAGAGTATTTAAGAACAGGGCAGAGGTTCACCTTCTAGCAGGGCCCTGACTAAACATACAACCAGAGCTACAATAGAATGGTTTAGATCAAAGCATATCCATGGATCATAATGGCCCAGTCCAGACGCTGCCTATTCAGTCTGTCTGAACTTAAGCTTCTATGGAAAGAAAATGTCAGTCTCTAGATGTCCTGGGAGCTGTCCCAACAGCAAAAGGGTTTCTACAAAGTATTGACTCAAGGAGGGCAAATACAAATGTTTGCATCATTTTCCACATTTTTATTTTTGCATTTGTTTTGTTTCAGGTGTGCATAAAACTAAGGAAGAAATCATAAAGGAGATTGTGAAGCTTGTGAGAGACAACATAGGACCTGTGGCCGCCTTTAGGAATGTTCTCTTCGTCCACGGGTTACCAAAGACCCGTTCTGGAAAAATCCCCCGTTCTTCTTTGGCCAACCTGATCAACGGCAAACCCTACAAGGTAAGATGCAACGTGCTGGGACATGTTCTGAGCATTTTACAGTAATCATTCATTAAATTTGTGAAACAATTATCAGTAGGACTTTTTCTTTATCTTGGGGGAAAATACTTAAAGGTTCTGTTTTTGTCATGCTGGGTCATGGTGCAGGGCCTATTTTAACTAATCTGTTACAATTTCAGGTAAATATAGATTCACAAATAGCAGTTTTAGATTTTCACTTAAATTAAATATTTCTTTTTTTACAGATTACTCCAACCATTGAGGACCCAGAAGTGTTTAAAGACATTGAGAGGCAAGTACAAAACGTTCTGAGACGAGGTGCAGCTTGAACACACCGGTGGCAAAGAAAACCGAGGCTTGAAAACCGGACTACCACTTTACTCCGTTTACATTGTGTAGTTGAATGAATGTGAAAGCATTTGGAAAAATTAGGCATCCCGACTAATACAACTGATGGACCTTAGAGCAACATTAAACAATGTGTGTCTGCCCTTCGGCTTTTAATACTTGAACATTAATGCTGATTATAGGCCATTAAGAAAGTTTTAGTGGTAATTCAGTAGAATCTTATGGTTAAATCCCAACAAATCTAGCTGAAATTGGTTGAGAAACATTTTTCAGTTTTGGTTCAAATTCAAAAATGTTTTTCCAATATAAACAAAGAAACATGTTTCTAAACAACTATACATGCTTTGTCAGGATCAGTATTTCTCATGTCTTATTTACACATTTTACAACGGCGCTTGATTAACTCTTTTTAGATTATTGAACAAACCAATCACAGTGTGGGTTTTTAAACAGTTGACAAAAGTAACCAGTGAGCTGTACTACAGAAAGTCAGGTTTCTGTGTAATGAGGTGGATCTGTTTGAGTCAGAGATTTGGTGTAAAACATCAGACTGGGACTGCATTTGTTGTTGGACATATTGAATGTCACTGATTAATAATAGCCAATCAAGGAACGACTACAAGTACTTGTAGTGTTGAATAAATGATTATCCTGCATTTAGACTTAACTGAAAGGGTTATTTAGCTTTTTTTTGTTTTAGGTAGATGATCTGGAAAATACTCTAATATTTTGTTAAAAGGTAGTGATTCTTGGCCAGTCACTTCTTATTAAATATGACTACTGATCAAACCAAAATAACTCAGATTGTACTCCTGCTGCTAGATTTTTATTGGAGTCACATGATCAGATTTCCTTATAGCATGTTTACAGTAAACACTTTTTAAATGGTCGGGTGCCAAAGCTGGTGAGAAACATCCCAACGGGGTTTCGATTGTTTATAAAACATCCAGATGTCTCCTTTTTGTGCCTGAAAAAGCTGGAAGCAAAAAGTCCAAAACTGCACAGGTACTACTTTGGTCATGTTGCCACTTTGGCATTTTGAACTTGTGCAGTATTGGTTGTTTGGTACTCCACTTTTCTGGGGTACAAAAAAGAGGTGCCTTCTACATGATGCATTATACTGACCATGCATCAATTTGTACCCAGCTTTGGGATGTTTCTTACATGCTTTGACAACCGAAACTATACTTTTCTCCTGCTCTACTGTAAGGAAATGTGGATGTGTCTCCAAGAACACCTAACAACAGGAGGTTGCTGAGTTATTTTAGTTTGATCAAGGAGTCTTAAGTTATAAGGTAACATAAACTGACCACTACTAAGTTGTTTGGATAGTGGTATGATTTGGCAAAGGAGTAAATTGACCCAGAGTTTCCTTTCTCTACTCAAGATTTAACTTCTCCGATATCCTTTATTTAGATGTACAGGTCCTTCTCAAAATATTAGCATATTGTGATGAAGTTCATTATTTTCCATAATGTCATGATGAAAATTTAACATTCATATATTTTAGATTCATTGCACACTAACTGAAATATTTCAGGTCTTTTATTGTCTTAATATGGATGATTTTGGCATACAGCTCATGAAAACCCAAAATTCCTATCTCACAAAATTAGCATATCATTAAAAGGGTCTCTAAACGAGCTATGAACCTAATCATCTGAATCAACGAGTTAACTCTAAACACCTGCAAAAGATTCCTGAGGCCTTTAAAACTCCCAGCCTGGTTCATCACTCAAAACCGCAATCATGGGTAAGACTGCCGACCTGACTGCTGTCCAGAAGGCCACTATTGACACCCTCAAGCAAGAGGGTAAGACACAGAAAGACATTTCTGAACGAATAGGCTGTTCCCAGAGTGCTGTATCAAGGCACCTCAGTGGGAAGTCTGTGGGAAGGAAAAAGTGTGGCAGAAAACGCTGCACAACGAGAAGAGGTGACCGGACCCTGAGGAAGATTTTGGAGAAGGGCCGATTCCAGACCTTGGGGGACCTGCGGAAGCAGTGGACTGAGTCTGGAGTAGAAACATCCAGAGCCACTTTACACAGGCGTGTGTAGGAAATGGGCTACAGGTGCCGCATTCCCCAGGTCAAGCCACTTTTGAACCAGAAACAGCGGCAGAAGCGCCTGACCTGGGCTACAGAGAAGCAGCACTGGACTGTTGCTCAGTGGTCCAAAGTACTTTTTTCGGATGAAAGCAAATTCTGCATGTCATTCGGAAATCAAGGTGCCAGAGTCTGGAGGAAGACTGGGGAGAAGGAAATGCCAAAATGCCAGAAGTCCAGTGTCAAGTACCCACAGTCAGTGATGGTCTGGGGTGCCATGTCAGCTGCTGGTGTTGGTCCACTGTGTTTTATCAAGGGCAGGGTCAATGCAGCTAGCTATCAGGAGATTTTGGAGCACTTCATGCTTCCATCTGCTGAAAAGCTTTATGGAGATGAAGATTTCATTTTTCAGCACGACCTGGCACCTGCTCACAGTGCCAAAACCACTGGTAAATGTTTTACTGACCATGGTATCACTGTGCTCAATTGGCCTGCCAATTCTCCTGACCTGAACCCCATAGAGAATCTGTGGGATATTGTGAAGAGAACGTTGAGAGACTCAAGACCCAACACTCTGGATGAGCTAAAGGCCGCCATCGAAGCATCCTGGGCCTCCATAAGACCTCAGCAGTGCCACAGGCTGATTGCCTCCATGCCACGCGGCATTGAAGCAGTCATTTCTGCCAAAGGATTCCCGACCAAGTATTGAGTGCATAACTGTACATGATTATTTGAAGGTTGACGTTTTTTGTATTAAAAACACTTTTCTTTTATTGGTCGGATGAAATATGCTAATTTTGTGAGATAGGAATTTTGGGTTTTCATGAGCTGTATGCCAAAATCATCCGTATTAAGACAATAAAAGACCTGAAATATTTCCGTTAGTGTGCAATGAATCTAAAATATATGAATGTTAAATTTTCATCATGACATTATGGAAAATAAGGAACTTTATCACAATATGCTAATATTTTGAGAAGGACCTGTACATTTAGTGAGTTTCTTTAATGGGATTGCTTTAGTTTAGGCCAACACTGAACATATGTTTTAAATTAGCAGAGGTTGTTAATTTAAATATATCACCTCCATAAACCACCTTGGCTGTGTGCTGGTTTGAGGCAAAATTGCGATAATGATCTACGAGGGGTTAAGACTGTAGACTAGGACTTTTAAATGGTAACTATTTACTGGTATGCTAATTGGCCAGTCGTGGCTCTTTAAGTAACAAAGGTCTAATCGTAAGTCAGGGCGACTATTTTTTGGAATGTCATTGTCGCTTAATTTGAATGAAAACCAATGCAAACAGCTCACTGTCTTTTTTTTATTGACAATGAAAATTTGTTTGCTCACCACTTAGTTTTGACCAAAGTACAAGAAGTAATAAAAAAAAAAAAATGGGAACCAAAATAATTCTCATTCGTGCAAATGTAAAAACAAATGTGTAAGACGTTTGCTGTCCGTCAGAAACAATTAAAGACAAATAACAGGGCTGTACAATAATTACCCTGAAAACTGACTGAAACAAAGAACATTTACACTGAGATGGAAGTCACAGCAAGCAACAGGTTTTTTTTTAATCATTAAGTCACCTCACTTCGACATGGTCATAAACACTCTACACACACTATGAGCTAAAGCAGTCTGTCTTTCAGTTATTTCATCTGTTCTGTTAACAGGAGGGGCAGGGTAGAAGGCCAGCTTGGCTGTAAGTGTAGTCTGTGTTAATGTGCTGCCTGACAAAACGTACAGACAAGTGACGGCTCCGCTGATGCTTTTTATGTTCTCCGAGTGGAAGTTGTGCACCTTCAGATCGCTTCAGCGTCTCTTGTTTTGTCCTTGGCTACTAAATAGTCTGAGTTGATGCAGTTGTATGAAAGTGCTTGTCACGTTGTTCCAGTGTGCTGACAACTCCGCCTGAAAAGCTGCATCCTATACATGATGGTGAGTCCATAAGAAGAATGTTGTTGTAAGAGTAGCTCACCACTAGAGTGCAGGCCTTCACAACATCTGGAGTTTCTTCCTCTCTATGGTCCAGCACAGGTTCTTCATAATTTTCATTAGCACAATGAAAAAATAAAACCATATGTACAAAATGATCTAGAGGAACAGGGTCTAATGGAGAGTTTAAAGAGCAGCATATATTCATCTATGGTCCACTAAATGAGGTGGCAGGGACATTTTTTGCACAAACCCTTAATATCTATTTATACATAGATGTCTGTGTGTATATAATAAAAATGACATATTTATAAGAATTTACAGATAACCTACACATCTCCTGTAGAAGAAATACACAGTACACTATGCTCTGACAAGTTAAAAGGTAGAAATGGTGACAATGAGGCAGCCTGCAGGACAGTTTAGCACCGGCACCTGGTGCCCGCTTTAGAAGTCATGGAGGAGGGGATCAGAGAGGAAAGCAGGACTTCTTGGCAGTGCATGTCATCGGATTGTTGATTGGCCCGTTCATTCAGAACTGTAGCTGAAAGGGAAAACAAAAGGTTAGCTGTGTCAGATCTTTTCTGAACATGTCAGAGTTAGCCAAGAAATACACTGAGGTACTCACATAAACCCACCTTCCTTTACTTTGTTTGGCTGCTTTAATGAGTTAGAAACCCTGTGATGCAACATTGGCTGACTTTGATAAAGACCTCTGGCAGTTTAAAGTTTAGTTTTGCTTGTTGATGGTGACTGTAGGTTCAGTTGAACTTACAAGGGTTGGCTCTTAGCATTTCTGGCATGAATGATTTGTGTGTTGGTGATTCATGAAAGCCTTGTTTTTTTTCCATTTTAAAATACCAGCACTTTAGCTTTGCTGATGTCAACTAGGAGTTACTTTAATTCTGTTAGGGTTAGGATCCTTGACCAATTGACTAGATACCTGTTGTTGATGTTCTATTAGTGATTTTAATTTTTTTAATCCATCTATTTTTGTCTGCATGGCTTAACAGATATCATATAGTTGCTCTTAGTGCCTTTGACCTTTTACAGAGTCAAACACAGTCACACAAACGTTTCTTGTTTCATAAAATGCAAGTTTTACAGAGATTAGAAGCTGAACAGAGCAGAAAGTAACTATTAGCCTAGCACTTAGGCGGAGAGGTTTGAGATGCTACGGTTACTCATCTGAGCTACAATGGGAGGTAGTCAGCCAAGCATTGTCACTTGATGGTTCTATGATGCTGATTTAACTTTGCAAGCGGGAGCCAGCTGGCTTGCCTTGGGGCCATATTGCTGCCTTTTTTCTTGAGGGTTGCTGCCACAATTCTTTGGTGATTGTTTTAGTTGGAGGCAGTAAGCACCTCTGTCTCTGTACAATGCAGAATATTATTGAAACATCTCTAAATATAGTTGCTTTTTATGCTTTCTCTTAATTGTAAAAATGATCCAAATAGACATAACCAGATATCAGTTTGCACTGTATTTATAAGACATTTAATTTTTGCAGATATTTTAGTTGCTGTCTGAACATCAACCTTGTACTATCTTCTGTATATAATTGCAGGCTCTTGCATCACCTTAATTAAAATACGGTCAGTAGTTCAACATAATGTACTGGATTTCATCCCAATGCACTCACTGAACTCTGTATTTTTCTGTGGGTGAGCACCAGCACAAAGTTTAATTCAGTAAAACCCCAAATATGTGTTCCTTGGTTTAGATTATATTTAATTGTTACCTGACAGTTATGATGCCACTAAATTTCTGTTTTATAATGCCAGTTAATCCCTTAAGCCCCACCCACTTTTCTCTGGCTGTAAACTGGTTAAAACACGGTTAAGTTTTTATTTTTCTAAATATCTCGGAAGATTAGGCTTTAATGTTGGTAAATCAAATCGTCAAATTTGTTTTGCAATGTTTATTTAGAAAAAAATTAAGGCGAGGGCCAAAAAAAAGAAACTTTTCTGTGTTTAATCATGAATAAATCAGACATAGTAATGGTTGCAACAATGGTTCCACTAAAATATATTCATTTATGTCTTACCTTTGCACAGGTACCAAAAGTTTGCATGTAGTCCTTGTAGTTGTGGAGATATATTTGATTTATTTAAGGTATGTAATTCCAGGCACAAATTGCTCTAAAACCCCTTAGGGCTTAACAGGTTAATACTAAACAGTTTAGAAGGTTTAAATGTTTATTGCTTTTGTCCTAAGAATTTTTTTTGGGGGGGGGCAAGAGAAAGACAACCTGTTTGAGGAGTATACAAGTGCACCTTAATCACTGAAAAGGTAGCTTATTTGTAATTTGATTCAAAAAGTGAAACACTGATTGGATGTAGCTTGTGTTAACTTTTTTTCCATTTAGATGATTATAGCTTACAGCTACCAAACATTACAATGTATTATAAAACCAACAGAAAAAGGCTAGCAGTCTCTTAAAGGTCATTGCTAAACTAAGCATATTAATGGAAAGTTGATTGGAAGGAAAAGAATCTACCAGCAACAAATAAAACTACAGCCTTATGAGATTCATAAGGTCTGGACCGTGGGTGGAGTTATAGCTTTAAGAGTCAACACACACAGACGTATCTAAGACATTTCCTGTGTTAAATCAGTCCTGACCTAGAGACAGCATCACAGGTATCCTACCTGGGCTAATGAGAACAAATACCAGAATTTCACTTAGTAATCTAAAGCCCTCTTTTCAAATAAATGTATTTCAAACCAACAGATGACATGGTATCACTGTACTTGATAAAATAGAAAACTGGCCTAACTAAAACCTTATAGCACAGGTGTCAAACTCCAGTCCTTGAAGGCCTTTAACCTGCAACTTTTAGATGTTCCCCTGTTTCAACATACCTGAATCAAGTAATTACGTCATTAGCAGGACTCTGGAGAACTTGACTGCATACTGAGGAGGAAATGCACCCATTTGTTTGAGGTGTGTTGGACCAGGGACAGATCTAAACGTTGCAGGACACTGGCTCTTGAGGAGTAGAGTTTGACACCCCTGCCCTATAGATAAACTTTGGGGTGTTGTTAAGAGGAAGAGAAGACCCCAAATCCAACAATGCAGACAAGCTTGAAGGCCGGTATTGAAGCAACCCGAGCTTCTGTAATGCCCCAACAGAACCACAGGGCATGATTTCCCTCCACGTATCACAGGTTTTCATTAGCTGTGAGCCAAAATCATCAAAATGAACAAAAATATATATCACTATGTGAATTGAGTCAGAGTTTCACTTTTTGACAGTTTATTTAGGCTGCTGTAATCTTTTGAAGTTAATCTGTAAATAACTCGTACTTCTCGACAAGCATTAAAGGGGAGAGCACAGGATGTCCCATAGGTTGCTTTTTGCCCCTGTCCTGTCATTTCACCACAGCTACCTGGCAAAAACACATTCTCTATTTGCCAAGTTAATGATATTATCTGGAAACATTTAGAAACTTTTTTAAGGGCTGCTTATAAAACCCGTGCATTCAACTGAGCGAGACACTGTGTTGTGTTACATACAGCTTACAGTTTAAGGTCCCCTGCTTCCTCCTCTCAGCAGGAGTAGGTTCTCACCGTTGAGGTGTCCAGTCGCTGTACTGCAGATGGTCCGACTACAGACGAACAGAGTGAGGAAAGAAAACATTAAATCTACTACCATATCGAAGGTAACAAATGTGTGGTACTTAAGTTCTCACACTCTGATAGAGACATGTAACATTTCTTCCATATAGTATTTTTATTTCCAGTCACCCTGAGAGGACAAAGCCACAAATCACAGTAGGGGAGGTTTGTTTTGAGTATTTTGTTAGCGTCACAGAACAGCACAGAGATTAGACATGAAGGAACACAGGAAAGCTGTTTCAGTCTCATAGGGAAAGGAGGACACTGGCTAGAAATTGATTCTTTCCCAGTCATTTTGAACAATAGTATGCCATTAAGGCATTGCTGCTAATACAATCTGCAGCCGCCGCAAGGACAGTACTGTTATTACAGACCTGAACCATACCTAATCCTCTTCTATAGACAAACAGCCTAACCAGGTAAGGTTGTTTCTCTATAATATAGGAGTAGCAATATGTTAATGGGATGTCTGCAGTAATTTCTTAATTAACTATATACAATGGATAGTTCAGGTTTCTGGAAAAAACCCAAATTATTAATTGTAAAACGAGTATTACATCTATTGGGCTGCATCTGTTCTTTTTTAAGCATTACTTGTCGATGTAAATAAACTTTAGACTTCCAACTTAACATGTGCTGAAAAATTTACACTTTAAATATCACATTTGATTACAGAGAGCTTTAGTTGACATGATTATAAATGAGAAAGGAAAAATGTCTACAAGCTTATATAAAGTAATTTTGAACAATGTTGGTGAAAACTGTAATTATATGGGTTTGGACAAAATAAATCTGATAGTGTCCTGATTTGACACCATCCTTTTTGGCTTTGTAAGGTTAACATCATGCAAACGTAGCCCTAGTGGACAGCCCTGATGAGCCACGCTGCCAGGAGTGCTACAGGAAATCAGGATTGACCAAAGCAAATCTATTTCGTTTTATAACTGTCCAAATTGGGGAAAATAAATCTGAAATATTTACGTAGATTACTCAAGCTGTAATAAATCATTACTGTCCTTTTAATGGAGGCCCATTTTAGCCAATGTCCTCTTACCCTGAAGGGTTGTGAATTTACGATGTTTAAGGTAACCTACGCCAAACTACTTTTTAATGTTCTGTTTCATTACTTCATGGGTTAAACCATCAAGCAAAGGTTTTATTTTAATAAGACCCTCTCCACTTTTATTTACCCAGTGACATTTGCAAAACATCCTATAAAGCTCAATCGTAAGAGTTATTCTTAAAGAAAGGTCAAGTTGAAGAGAATCACCGTTTTCAAAGGAGAGAAGCAGGGCAGTGGTTGAAAGAAGTTGTGTCAATATGAGAAGGATCAGGTAAAATTAGTATGGATGTGGGACTGACAAGCCCAGAACTTTTTGGAGGACATAGCTGACCTTGAAACCAGTCCAAATACATGTCATCAGGACTGTCATCCAGCACCTCAAAGAGGACTGCAGAGCAACCGTCGGAGAGAACAAGAAAGACAGTCAGAATGCTCCTGACATAAAACAGCAGCCAAAACTCCTCTCAGGTGTTTCACTTTCATCTACTTGTTCAACAGGTTGATAAAAGCTCTTTTTCATTTCAGCTTCTAGACTCAAATATCCAGTTTTTTCTGCATTTTATAAACTAAACTATCCACCAAGCCAACAGAAGAAAATTGATTGGCCTTACCATCAGGGGGCAGTCTTCTGGAATGACCAGACGTCGCAATGAGACGGAACCCAGCTGGAAGTGTTTCTGCCGATCCAGGCATCATACTGATGCCGTGGACGTCCCTGGGAGGGAACTGTCGCCGCCATGACGGACCCCGGAAGTCTTTGTCATCGCACTAAACAACAGAAACGTAAAAACTCCATTAGGATTTTCAGTATGGTGTCATGTTCGCGTTTTATGGTTACTGATCAGCAAATAGAGGGAAGGAATTATCTAAAAGTAAGAACTTTTCCAGCTCTAAACTAACATAATGTAAAGCTGAGATGTATATTAGCTAAAAACATAAATGATAAATATATGTAGTCAATCTAGTACCAGTGGAGGTTGACCTTTGATAAACTCCAGTCTGAATGGGAATATCCATTACCTCATGCTAAAAAGTCCTCACTTGATGTGCACATGTTGGGGAGATCCCTGCCTGACTTACCTCTTTTACAAATGCAGAAATGTAAACATTATTGGTGAACTGGTTCATGGGATGGTGTTTAGAAAACTGGAGCTTTTCAGATAAAGCTGCCTGTATTAGTTAAAACTCACACAGGAAACTCTGGGTTTGACCATGACCTGCATGTTGGTAAATAAAACTTCTGAATGCATCAAATAATTCTTTGCTGTCTTGAGTGTTTTGCGTTGAGTTTTTGTCTTCTATCAAACTAAAGGTAAGTTTCCTCAGACATCTGACAGCATAAAAGCTTTACCCCCTCACACTTATTTTATAGATATAAGCTTTGCTTTTTAGCATTTGTTAGCATATAATTAAATCCCTTTTAAAATTACTTTAATATTTCTGCTAGTGACACTGCAACTCCAAAGATTGATCTGTTGTGCAAAGAGTAAAAAAATGTATCTATTCTATATTTTTTTTTAATTGTGCATTATTCTTCTTAAAACTTATTGCTCAGTTATCCCTCGGATGCACACATCAATGTATTTTATGGGGATTTTACATGACAGACCAACACTTTGTAGAACCACATTTGTGGCAATTACAGCTGGAGGTTTTTTCGGGGTATTGCTTTGCACATTTACAGACTGATTATTTGGCCGATTCTACCTTTCAAAATGGTTTAATCTCAGTCAGATACAATGGACAGCAAGTCACAGCCCTTCTGAAACAATAGATATATACATAGATATATACCCCTGGCTATATAAAGGTTTTTTGTTCTGCCAGGAGATGACCTATGGAGGGTGCTAATGTTCCTCTTAATCTTAAACTGACCGCTGCAACTCCTGTAACGCAACACAAAGAAAAACACCACCATTAGATCATGCAGATGGATGTTAAATATTAAACAATTTTTAAGGAGGAGACTCTGCAACTATAAAACTGGCCTTTAGATTGCATAACAGAACATGCTATAGCCCTAATGAGGCTCATTAAGGTCTGACTTGGTCCAAGTTGCTTGTATTTAAGAAAGGTTCAAAGGTCCTAAATAGTTTTGCATAACTTTACCCTAGTGTTGTGAAGCCTTGTGGGTGACATTTATAGCTCACCTCATCCAGTCTCCTGTCAGTGCCTAGAGCCAGCAGATTATTGTACTCTCGCTCCAGAATCTGACGTGCCTGAAGGAAAAAAAAAATCTAACTACAACACGTGCTAATTTTCACATCCAGCTATTTTTAGCAGCATGGTAATAGAGGCAGCTGACACATTACGATATCCATGCCACATTCAAAAATTACCTATTTAGATGAGAGGAGTGAACATTCACAGGGCAATGTGCCAGATTGACAGTTGGCAGATCTGCATGTTCTGATTTTGATCCATCAGCTTTTAAAGGCCAATACTAATACTCGTGTTACACAGGCAGATAATTTTTGTGCTAATGAAATAAAAATGCTTTAACATTAACCACTTATCCAAATTTATTGGTGCATTGTGGAACAGTCTGCAGCACCTGAGTGTTTTGGGTGGGGATCTGGAGAAGCAGGGCCAGGCTGCTGTAGTCAAAGTTGTCATCAAGGGCAACCAGAGCTCCATGCACACCGCTCTCCAGCAGGATGTTAGCATAGTCCCTCAAGCCTATACTCTGCACCCAGCGGATGACCCTCTCATTACTCCACACCAGTACATCTGCAGGTGCAAATATTGACTTAAATAAAAACAAATATATATATATATTCAACAACATCATGACAGCAATGTTCCAAGATTGTTTTTCTTGCCTCTAATTTCATGCTGGCTTTGTTCCCTGCGTCTTTCCAGCTCCTTTCTGTCATAGTTGAGCTTCTTCAGACACATGATTCCATACTGTAAACTTGTTCTAATTTCAGAAAAACAGAGTGAAATCTGTTGCCCTTTTGCTAAACTGCTTGTAAAAGTATTCACACCCTTCTTCACATTCGTAGGTATTTTAAGTAATTAGAAAATGGAGTCCCTCTGCGTGTAATTAAATCTCTCAAAATAAAATGTGAAAAAGGGTTATGGATGGATACCTTTGCAAGACATTGTACTATAGATAACACAAGGAGAGGGAGAATTATTAAAATTCTATTTTATGTGCATATAGTCACTAAAATCCATGACAAAAGGTAAGTCAAGTACCTGTGGAAGCTGTCTACCATTTTGAGGTGTACCCTCAGGTCCTTCTTGGTGAGATGGTCCAACATGCGGGCGTCCACCAGGCACTCCATGAAGTAGCTGCGGTACTGAGGTAGTCCGAGACTGGGCAGCCACTCGTTTCCTATCCACTCATGATTCATGTCCCCGTAAGCAAGGGTCTGAGACAAAACGTGATCATTAAATAAAAAGATGTTGCCTTCTGTTGATTGAGATATGAAAAGCTTTTGACTTTACCTGTGCCCAGCTGCCCTCTTCGGAATCCGACTTCTGGAACAACACCCGGAAAAACAAAATTTGCCAATTATCTGCACATATTTAAACCATACTGCAGCTGCTTTAGAAATATAATTTTAAGTGCAGATAACATGCAAAGCTAAAACTGATCTAACTAATGTGTAAGCAAAGAAAAACAAACTCAACCAGTGGCCGTAGTAAAGGTCTTCTGGTTCCTGCCATAAAAATAAGCCTTTTCAAATGCAGTATACCTAGGTCTATCTAGGTCTGAAAAAGTTTTAAAAAGTCTTAATTATGCTAGCTAACGTCTTACATTTGTACAATTGTTTATCATTGCTTCTTCAACCAATAAACTTTCTATTTTTCTATTCCCTTTACAATGGGTAGGTCTGTACTCCTGAAACTAGTTTGCTGCGTATTTAGGCCGTGCTAATTCTTGTTATTCTGTCCACTACAAGCTGCTTTACCACATAAAGTGTAAATATGGTGAGGTCTGGATTGAATACAGGCATGAGGTTCATTAAACCCATCACCAGAAAATGTTGTGAGACTTGTTTTAAGGTGTTGAAGTTGGGTAAACTACAGGTCCTTCTCAAAATATTAGCATATTGTGATAAAGTTCATTATTTTCCATAATGTCATTATGAAACTTTAACATTCATATATTTTAGATTCATTGCACACTAACTGAAATATTTCAGGTCTTTTATTGTCTTAATACGGATGATTTTGGCATACAGCTCATGAAAACCCAAAATTCCTATCTCACAAAATTATATCATTAAAAGGGTCTCTAAACGAGCTATGAACCTAATCATCTGAATCAACGAGTTAACTCTAAACACCTGCAAAAGATTCCTGAGGCCTTTAAAACTCCCAGCCTGGTTCATCACTCAAAACCCCAATCATGGGTAAGACTGCCGACCTGACTGCTGTCCAGAAGGCCACTATTGACACCCTCAAGCAAGAGGGTAAGACACAGAAAGAAATTTCTGAACGAATAGGCTGTTCCCAGAGTGCTGTATCAAGGCACCTCAGTGGGAAGTCTGTGGGAAGGAAAAAGTGTGGCAGAAAATGCTGCACAACGAGAAGAGGTGACCGGACCCTGAGGAAGATTGTGGAGAAGGGCCGATTCCAGACCTTGGGGGACCTGCGGAAGCAGTGGACTGAGTCTGGAGTAGAAACATCCAGAACCACCGTGCACAGGCGTGTGCAGGAAATGGGCTACAGGTGCCGCATTCCCCAGGTCAAGCCACTTTTGAACCAGAAACAGCGGCAGAAGCGCCTGACCTGGGCTACAGAGAAGCAGCACTGGACTGTTGCTCAGTGGTCCAAAGTACTTTTTTCGGATGAAAGCAAATTCTGCATGTCATTCGGAAATCAAGGTGCCAGAGTCTGGAGGAAGACTGGGGAGAAGGAAATGCCAAAATGCCAGAAGTCCAGTGTCAAGTACCCACAGTCAGTGATGGTCTGGGGTGCCGTGTCAGCTGCTGGTGTTGGTCCACTGTGTTTTATCAAGGGCAGGGTCAATGCAGCTAGCTATCAGGAGATTTTGGAGCACTTCATGCTTCCATCTGCTGAAAAGCTTTATGGAGATGAAGATTTCATTTTTCAGCACGACCTGGCACCTGCTCACAGTGCCAAAACCACTGGTAAATGGTTTACTGACCATGGTATCACTGTGCTCAATTGGCCTGCCAACTCTCATGACCTGAACCCCATAGAGAATCTGTGGGATATTGTGAAGAGAACGTTGAGAGACCCAAGACTCAACACTCTGGATGAGCTAAAGGCCGCTATCGAAGCATCCTGGGCCTCCATAAGATCTCAGCAGTGCCACAGGCTGATTGCCTCCATGCCACGCCGTATTGAAGCAGTCATTTCTGCCAAAGGATTCCCGACCAAGTATTGAGTGCATAACTGTACATGATTATTTGAAGGTTGATGTTTTTTGTATTAAAAACACTTTTCTTTTATTGGTCGGATGAAATATGCTAATTTTGTGAGATAGGAATTTTGGGTTTTCATGAGCTGTATGCCAAAATCATCCGTATTAAGACAATAAAAGACCTGAAATATTTCAGTTAGTGTGCAATGAATCTAAAATATATGAATGTTAAATTTTCATCATGACATTATGGAAAATAATGAACTTTATCACAATATGCTAATATTCTGAGAAGGACCTGTACATTTGAAGGTCCATACAAGAGTTGAAAAATACCAGGATGAGCTGGCAAAGTTTATAATTTACTTAAAAAGGTATGTTAAATATAATTGATTAAAGTAGTTAGGTAAACCTTTGTTTTTTTGTTAATGATGTTCATTAAGTAAACTCACAGAAACCCTGCAAAGAGATCTTACATTTTACTAATTCTTTACCAACACTGAACAAACAGCAAGAGACATTTCTGCAAGTTATTAAGTTTTTTTATTTGCGTAAATAAACAATTTATTTTTGCATGGTTAAAGTAAAATTAAAAAGATTTGATCATATGACCTTATTTGATCTTGATTTCCCCTGGAGTCAAAGTGCTGAGGGTAGCTGAACATGATTACACATTCTGAATGAAATAATTGGGAATAAACAGCATATGACCGTGTTTTCTTTCAGTGAGCCAATCTGTCTTTCAAATTTAATATTTGTCTTGGTTTTCAAAAATTATTTCATAGTCTTCCTTTGTGTTTTGATTGGTTTACAATCATTTCTAAAAACAAAATGTTAGTTAGGCCACTTAACTCGGACATATGACTCATTCAGGCATAAGTAGACAAGTCAAAAAGACAATTAGTTCTAATTTAGATTGAATCTTAAAAAAAAAAAAAACCCAAAGATAAAATGGTTTGAGGGAATCAAATTGCGTTTTTAGCACCAACAAGGTGATTCACAGAGTTATTATCTTAAAAGTTTATATACTGAAGATGAAGGGTGATGCATCTGCATACTGTTCATCTGCTGTAGATGTAGTTGTTTTATGCCTGATACTTCATTTCTACTCCACTATCATTACTATTAATCACAAACTGCAAAATATTCTTAACCACTCTCAATTCTGACCTTAGATAAGCAAAAAGATTTGATGTTTGCCCTTCAGTTTTGAAAATGCACTCAGCTAATTTACGACAAAATATTGCTCAAATCTTCAAGCCAGATATTAGTACAAAGAGTCTAAAAGAGGTTTTAACCATTGCATGCCTTCTCTGTTTGTCACCTTGCTCTACACTGAGATCTTGACTAACACACTGATGCAGGAAGAAATGTTTGACAAGGACACATTGGGACTGACCGTTTTGGAAGGAGCTGCCAGGGTCTCCATCTCCTCATGGGTCACCCATACGTTGCCTGATGGCTACAACAGGCGGAGCCCAAGAGACAGAGCAGTAGCAGCAGGATTGGTAGTAGAGGTCCATTAGGAGGGGCAAGCAGTATTAAAGAAGAAGAGCAGCACCACTGTAAGCCAATAGTGTTATAGCATCACGGTCAGATGATGAAACCCACCAGGGGTCAAAGAAAATGTGCAAAGGACAAAAAACACAGTACAGCACAGAACATCTCAATGTTGGCATACAATCAACAAATGCAATGCCATGCAAAACAAAGATCATTACACCAAGAGACACAAATATGACATGTTACTCATCCCTCACTATCCACGCTATTCCAGTGCCACATTATAACTGGCTGTAATCAAAGTTATAAGAAGAAATCCATCTGTTTTATTTCACTTGATGTATAGATCACAAAGTAGACTGAAGGATCTAAAAGCACAAATTTGTCCTAATGAATGGGCCAACAGGTGTTTGGAGAAAATATATTGGGTGCTGGTGATTTCACCTATTCACCAGTTTGTACTTCTGTTGTTTTGGTCAATTTGTACCCAACTTTTCGTCTGCCATGGGGCGTCCATTCTGACAATACGTTTTTAATACTCCACCTAAAGGTGTTTTAATAGACAATGATTTATAGCAAGTTAGTTAAAGAACTGCAATTTTTCTCATTTCCTTGATAATTGTGTTATGACCCCAATAAATAAAAAATAGCAATAGGTCGCTCAGGGTTTTTCTGGAACTATGGAGCATTATATTATCTTCAGAATAATATAATGCAATTAAATTAAACCATAGGTAAGTGATCTCAGAATTATTAGGAATATATCCGTAAAATTCATCAAAATGCTTAACTAATATCAGACAAACACTGATGTGCAAAGAGGAGTGATATTGACCAAAAATGTTAATCATGATATTGTTTTTTCGCTATTCTCTTAAATCTATATCTGCTTTCAGTCAGAGCCCCACAAAAAGAAATACTTAACTAAAAATACAAGTTACTAAGTATAAAATAGGCTATTTTGCTAAATCCAGCAATGCAACTGTGCTGCTGAAAATTGCGCAATAAATGCACTAAAAACCAGTTGAGTGAATGTATAGTTCCCAGCTATATCCTCTGAAGCAAATCAATAACCCTAATGTCTAACTGGTGTGAAGGAATATGTTTAGTCTAAGGTGACTCTTTTAACCTGACCCTGATCATTCACTATTGATATTTCTTTGAAAATGACTCATAAAATAAAATCAAAGCCTGAGAAAGCATGTCACTCATGATGAATTTCAAACTGGTAGTGTGCTTTAGTGAAGTTTCAAGGGATCTGGAGCTAATTGGTCAAAGAGATGGGAATGGAAAAAGGAACATGAGGGACGAGTACCATCACAGTTAATAAAGAACTGAAAAAAGGCAAAAAAAAAGGTTATCAAGCATTTTAGTTATGAGGGTTGCGTGCAAAAACATCCAACTTAAATGCATGTCCTTTTTTTGGATTATTAAATGCATTATCCTAGCTCTATCGGGCTCTGTGGGCAAAACTCTTTAGTGTGGATGCTGTTTCTGAGGCAGCAAAATTCAAAGGTGGTCACTTTTCAGTCATGTTAGCAATGACAGAGGAACCCCTGAGATATAAGAAGGAAACTGTTTTCCTAGGACATTTCTGCAGCTCATCCAGGCTGCAGACAGTGAAAGAGAGCAAGACTTTCAGCAGATAACTGAAACGCTGAACATATTCCAGTCAAAGTGCTCTGTTATATCTTTCTGAGCTTTAAACCTCAGTCTGTCATGACATATGCTGGCTGCATCAGGGAGCTATAAAAGCAACATGTCTGATTTTGCCTAAAGTGTATTATGTTTTGTATTATGTTAATTACAGTCAGACCTGCTTTAGAGGTACAATTTGTGACTCTTCAAAACAGCTTGATCCTGTAACTTTAAAAAGGTATAAAAAAAAAAAACACTTAGAATTTAAAAAGGTGAAATCTAAAGTGATAAAAATGCATATAGTAAAAAGTATAAATATAACACGAAGGCTGCTGTTTGACTGAGGTTTCTAAAAATATCTTAAATTATTTCCTAATTCTGCCTAAATAACTTGTGAATTATGTCTTCCTTTAATTCAGTTGCAGCTTTATACAAATGTTTATAAAAATCTAAGCCCACTTAGAGTCCATTTGAAGGCACAACTCACAGTTCTGGTGGTGGGTGGGGCCGAGGGGCTGGTGAGGGAGACCATCTCCTGGATGGCCAGACGAAGTTTGAGCCTGTGCAGGGGGTTGCTGATTCCAATCTCCCTCTGGATCTCGGTGTCCGAAAGGGCGGACATGATGGCACCACTCTTCACGTTGGCACGGCACGCCGCCACATACCAGGCTGGCATTCCCAACCACAACTACAACATAGTAGAAAACAGAGGGTGATGAGGAAAGTATTGACTGTGCCTCTGCTTTCACCCACCTCAACTCTTTCACTAACAAGTTGTTAACCACATTTACCATGCCATTAGGATTTTTGTATTCGAGACAAAATATATAAGTTGTTCAAATACCTTGGGTCATTATATTCCTGCTGTGTAAAAAGCAGCAGAGATGGTGAAGATTGTGGAAGTGCTGGAAAAGGGCATAATCTTTTACAAGAAAGGGACTTTTTTCAATGAATATGATTTATCTTTCACATATTTATTCATTTAATCTATTTTCCAATTATAGTCCAGAGTTTTCCTGTTGAAACGTGTCCTTTAAGAATCAACATGCTGCTCCAGACCATTGGTTTTCCATCTCGCCATAACAACTGACTGGTTGGATTTAGCTCATATTTTTTTGCCATTAAAACTGTCAGAGTAAAAATGCATAATGCTTGCAAAAATTGTTGATCATCAGCAGCTCAAAAATATGTGCATCAGCCCCATAATCCCATTTGACTCTATGCTTATTTGGAACAGTATGATAGGAGGGTTGGAAAGGTCATAAGCAGACTGATGGCTGTACAATATCAACTGAGAGGCAGGGGGCAGTCTATTTTTGCATTGTACTCAAATTATTTCTCTTTTCAGGAATGCCATGAATTAAACTAAGATATTTGTATCCCTTTTTCATATTAATACCAAATTATGTGAAGTGAATAACACCTCAGTCCAAGATTCACGCTCTTCCTAGAGCTACAACCTGCATCAGGGCGCTGAACCAAAAAACAACAAAGAAATAAGGGGATTTCAACAGCTAGAAGTTATCAATACGTTGTCGACTTTACCTGGGTTTATAGTCACTAAGTGTTTTCTTTTAAACAAAAAGACCCTTACTAAAACAAGAAGGCACTACCATACATAGATAGTATCTGTCAGGTCACATTCTTTAAATCCCTTCCTCTAATCACATAAGGGACAGTTTTCTTGAGAAAAAAGTACCTTCTTTAGCAGGAATATATAAAGTGAATATGTCCGCTTAGTGGCAAAACAGAAAAAGGATGGATTAAACTACAATGATGAAAAAAATGGAGAAAAACATTGGGTGTACACAGTCCCTCCATTGTAAACTCCTTTCCCTCCAGGATTATAAAACAATCTGAATGTTGAATTTAAGTGAAAGAACAACCGAATCCTCAGGAGAGAGGACATAGCACAGTTTATGCCACAGTTCACAGTTTAGCCTGAAGTTTATCAGGTAAAGAAAATGTTTACTTTTATGATTCTTACATTTTCTTTCCTTTGACAGAACAAAGCATCTGTTGTTGTCTGCAGATTGCATCAAGTAAACTGCTCCCAATAAACAATTCTCTAATGCATATTTAGGAATGATCACTAATTTTAGCTGTCACTTTTTTTAGTTGAGTCTGAGCCAAATGAAAGAATGTGTGTGACTGCAGCTAACATCCAACTGGGTATCGATATTTAAACTTTTCTTCCATCAATGACATCTAACATTAGGTTAAAGTAACATTTCAGGACTGAACAAAATGTTGCGTGGAAACCACCTAGATTGATCAAGTTTGCAGTGAGGCTTGAGAAACCACAGCATTGCTTGCTAATATAAAGAAGGCTGGTCAGATGAGTTGCTGGAGAAACATGCTGATGAAGGGCCTGTGCACAACACAGTAACAATGTTTTTCAGAATCAGGCCAGAAATTACACCAATCTGAATGCTGCCTGAATTTTATTGTTTTAAATTTGTTTTCTCAATTACAGCAGGCAATTGCAACCATGGTGAATTGAAGGTAGACTAGGTCTACTGAAGAGTGCTTTTAAATCCCTGCATATGGTGCAGGTTTTTAGGTCTCCAACCTCCTGATGTCAAGCAACATTTTTTCTGACTTTCTCCACCTCACTGGATACATGACTATAAAATATTCTCTTATTCTCTTACGTACCCCTGAAGCTGAAGACTTGGCCATCAATACTTTTGTCTTCGGTGGTCATTTTGTTACGCTCTATTGCCATAGTATGGTTTTCTAAACATAAACATAAGTCTTTGACTACTTTCTTGACTGCCTTGTGCTTGCTTTTTTCGTATTTTACGTAAAATAAACTGTTCTCAATCTCAATCATTGAAATTATTAGAAGTATCTTGAGCTATATATCCAAAAAACAACTAAAAAGGAAAAAAAAAAAATTATATTTGCCCTTCTTAAAGCTTAAATCAGCTGAGGAGATGTTTCAGCCCTTTTGTCCACATTGGGAGAGTCATCTCCAGAATAAGACAAAACAGTGAAATCAGCAATAAAACATTTTTGTATATTTTTCTACAGCATTTTCAATTGAAACATTAATAAAATGGTTAAAGTCTGAAAATCTTCAACCTTAATCAAAGATTTTATAGAAATTTTGCCATTCCCCAAGTCCCGTCTTGAAAAGGCACCCCTCATGAAAATAAAATCTGTAATTTTTAGCTATAAACCTACAATTGATAATTCTGTACCAACATCTACTCTCTATAAGTTATGTAAAGTTACTCTAAAACTCTTTGCAAAGGTATAAACTAAGGAATTTTAGATCAACTTCATGGAGGCAGACTTCCACTTTCCTATGCCTTTGTGGCAGAGAAGAGACAAAAGTGAGCTTCTGATATTCAATATTCTGGTGTTCTGTTTAACAATCTGGTGTTCAGCAACCACAAACATTACTTTTTGATTTTTACACAGTGCTTACACTCTGAGATACAACTCAGAAGGAACATGTAATAATACAATGTAAAAAAGTCTACTCATATGTTTTTAACCTGGTATATGCAGTAAATAGCAAGGAACGGTATAAATAAATGACCCCAGAAATCTACCCTGGAAAATATCCTAAAAAGGCCTTACAGTAAATCAAGCTCTAATGGGTTAAAATGGTCCAGGATTGATTTAGCTGTGACAGAAACGGCTTTTTTTACAACATAAAAAGCTGTTTACCTCCAGCCAGGCTACAACTGTGGGGCCATCCCACTGGGCGAAAGGTAAGCCTTTCCTCCTGGCCTCCTCCAAAAGCTCATGCCTGAGGGCAGGGACAGATGAGAGCTTGATTGAACATGGAAACATGTACGTCTTAATCATACAGCTGATCAGTCTAATCCATCTTATTAAAAACTCTTATCCTCACAAACGTTCCCCAAATCCATGAAGCAACACTGCTGTGTTTTTGTTGTTCTATCTTATGTGCATGGAGTTCTTCTTCCTCTGTGCGCCTAGTGTATGAGAGGTTAGCACTCCCTCTCATTTTATCTCCGAGACCAGCCAGTACACCAAGCGTGCTGAAAAGTGCAACACTTTATCGTTTATCTCTGCTCACAAAGTTGAGAAAGGGCATGAATCTAGCTCCACTGTTAAAGATGCACAATCTTACACACAGGTTGTAAAATTATGTATGACGTTTTTTTTCCCCAAATCCCTGCTCCTCAGAACCATTTTCATCTCAATTGTACAACTTGTTTTCTTAAGATCACACAAAATTTGTCAGCTGTTCTTTAAACATACTACTGTGTACAGTTCCTCGCAAAAGTATTCATACTCCACATTTTTATCATGATACAACTTCAAATTTCAATGAAGATTTTATATGATAGACCAACACACATTTGTTTAAAATTGTGAAATGGAAGGACATTGATTCATGGTTTTTACATTTTTTGTTTTACAAAACATTTGTATTAATCCCCTTTACTCTGATATTCTTAAATAAAATCCAGCGTAACCAACTTTCTTCAGAACTTAAAAATGAATAAAAACCTCACTAAATTTAATCTCAGTACAAATGCATGTCACAGTTTGTTAAAGAAAAATAAGTAAAGAGAATCATGAAGGCAATGATGTTGAGACGTTTTAAGCTGGTTTAGTTATAAAACAGACTCTGTAGCTTTGAACATCTCATGAAGCACATTCTCCATAAACTAAAGGCGTATGGCACAAAGAAAAGCTGACCGGTGCTAACTGGAGGAAGGAGGATACAGGGCAAACCTAGTTGTAAACCTGTTGAATGCTTCCAGAGATTTGAGACTGGAGCAGATTGTTTACCATCCAGCAGGACAATGACCTCAAACATACAGCCAGAGCTACAATGAATACGTTTAAATCAAAGCATATTCATGTGTTGAAATGGCCCAGTCAAAATCCAGACCTAAATCCAATTGAGAATCTTGACAAGAAATGATTTTGACAGATGCTCTTCATCCAATCTGACTGAGCTTGAGCTATTTTGCAATGAACAGGTAAAAATGTCAATCTCTAGAACAAAGCTTGTAGAGACACTAAGGTGGTTCAACTAAGTATCAACTTGGAGGTATATACACTAAATACAAACACACTTTCCAGATTTTGAATCATAAACATATTTGAAAACCATGAATCCTTTTCCTTCCCCTTAACAATTATGCACTACAATTCACTGCATATCACAAGAAATACTTTCATAGGTCTGTTTGTAACATGAAAAAAATGTGAAAAAGTACAAGGAGTATGAATATATTTACAAGACATTATATATTAATACAGAATAACCAATTTAGATAATGGCCTCTCCTTGAAGGGAGCCTACGGCATGTGCTAAGTGTGAACACAAACATCCACCTGGATGGCACTCACTGAAGCTAGATATCACACTGCTAATCTAAGCAGGATTTCCAAACTCATCCCAGTTCAGCCACTCACACTTTATCCTGCTGTTACAGATTTGTTTGTACTCGTATAAAGATGCAGTGTTTGAATTATGCAGTAGGGTCATTTTATGTACAAGTTTTCCTCTCATTTTCTGGGCTGAGGTCCATGGTTTTGTTTAGCAGGTGGTGAAGTGCATCCTGAGAGAGCTGAGTAAGATTTTGCTGTGCCTCACTTGGAGCTGACCTAGTCAGTGTGATGTAAATTGCACCTTATTGACTAGAAGCAGTGAATAGATCCTTTTGGTTTGTCATGAACACAGCTATTTGTATTATACCGAATCCTCCCACACTGAGATGGAGGACTGTTAAACAGCCAAAAGTGCCTTACAAACATCCCAATATGTACACACAGAAATATTTCAATATTCTGTTTTGTAAACACATTTCATAACAAAAAAAACCCTCAACAATCCATTCCTTTGGTGTGCTGTCAAAGGGTTTGACAAATTGAAGGAGTGGGCAAAGAAAAAAACATGATATATGTAGCACCAGAGCATTGAAGGCTATAGTACAGTGAAAGGGTGCATTAACAAACAACAGTGGATTGCAGAAATATTTATACCCCTTGAACTTTTCCACATTTTGTTAAGCTGAAGCTACAAACTTCAGTGTGCTTTACTGGGATTGTATTTGATAGTTCAGCACATAGTAGTGCATAATAATAAATATTTTTCTTAAATATAAAAATCTGAAAAGTGTGGCATGCATTTGTATTTACCCCCCTGAGTCAATACTTTGCTGCAAACCCTTTGCTGCAATTACAAATGAAAGTCTTTAGGTTTGTGTCTCAGGTTTTGCTCATCATTTTGAGCAAAACCGTGTGGTAGGACGGATGTTTTTCATCGTCACCACTGCTCCATGACATGTTCAAAGCTACCGTTTCATACTTTGAACATCTCCACAACATTATCTCCAAAATATCTGGTGTGTTACTTTGTCTTTATAATGCTGCTAACCAATGTTCTAAAGCAAACCTCTGAGGCTAGCATCATTTATACTAGAGGTGGGACTTAAATGCATCAATGTTGATTAATTGATTACAGAAAAGACTGTGGAAGGTAAACCCATATGCCTTCTGAACAAATGTTTAGATTACCTCAAACGAGTTACCACAACCATGCAGATGACACACAGCTCTACATTACAATGTCATCAGGTGACTATGAACCCATTCAAACGATGGGTAGATGCATAGAACAAGTGTATACGTAGATGTGCCATTAGGTTCTTCATTTGAATAAAAACCAAACTGGAGATCTTTTTTTGGACCAAGGGAGAGCGATCAAGAGTCAGCACACAGCTTCACTTATTACAGATAAAAACTACTGATCGGGCCTAAAATCTGGGTGTAGTGATGGTCTCAGACCTGAACCTTAAGAGGCACAAAAAGACTATCAATAAGTCGGCCTTTTATCACCTTAAGAACATTTCCAGGTTTAAAGGACTAATGTCCCAGCAGGATGTACGTGAGTTTGTCTATAGTGAAAATGATTACTGGAACAGTGTTTTCACAGGTCTGCCTAAAAAGTCAGTTCAACACATGCAGCTGACCCAGAACACTGCTGCCCGCGTCCTCACTGAAACTACACACTCACTGAGCACATCACCCTAGTTCTAAAGTCTTTACCCTGGCTCCATGTATCTCAGAGAATAGACTATATAAGTACTTCTGTTACTCGAAAAGAAATGTTGAAAACTATTCATAATTGTCCTTCCACTTCACAATTACTCACTACTTCGTGTAGGTCTATCACAAAAAATCCCAATAATATACATTAAAATTTGATATTATGGGATAAAATAAGTGCATTTAAAGTTTAAAGGGCATAATTACTTCTGCAAGGCACCATATATGGTAAACAAAAAGCCTACAGATGATAGAAGAAATATGTTCATCCAAATACAACCAAGTGCATTCACTGTCTTTATCTATTTAGCGCAAGGGGGAGATAGTTCATGTTTTATGTTCAGCCCGGGTCTAATGCATGTTGAAATACATCCTCTGAACATAGCTGGGGAGAGGGAAGTCAGGAAAAAGTTATGATAAATCAAAAACTGATAAAAACTTTAAACATTCCCATAACCAGACACTTTACCTGGTTATTTCACACACAGGAAAAGATAAAGACACATAAAAGGAGAGAAGAGAGACTGGTGTGAAAATTAAGTCTTAGTTTTAGCGGCGGCACAACCTCTATCCTCTATCCAGCAGTAGGTGCAGCTGCCATTGAACTGTAAAAAGGGTTGAGGGGAGGTGGGGGAAACATCTTCAGATGGTAGATGAAAACAGAAAGAAAGCAATGGCTTTGTTAACAGCCACACAGGAAGGATAGATGGATAGATAGATAAGAGACGTCAGCTTTGGCACTGGTCTTTCAGGACATGGTTGGACAGACAGAAGAGATGGCAGACAGGGCAATAATGGCTGCAACAATGGTCCAGGAGGTCAGTTAGATATCCTCACAACAACTTACCCGCTTTGTTAGAGTCAGAGGATGATGAAAGGGAGAGTAAGGGTCAGAGAGAAAGAGGGGGAGAAGGAGCGACGGGGAGACAAAAGTACACAAATGTTAATGAATTAAAAGGCAATTAACAAAATGACTTTAAAAACGCACATACACACTCACCCACCCACACACACACACACACACAAGTCTCACTATGGAGGACATTCGTTTTACAGGAGCATCTGTAGACCAGTGAAAGAAAATGTCATCTTCAACACATCTCGTGCAGCAGAAGAAATGAGAAATGCGTTGAAACAACAACACCCCAACTTCCATGGCCTTACATTCAAATGCTCAGTTACATTCAAGTACTTTTTGAAGGAAAAACAACTATTCTACAATGAGATCACGGTGGTTTTGTTTGATCGATCAAAATGCTGAAATGGAAAAGAGCAGCAAGCAGCTTATAATGGCATGCAGTGTAGAGGAGGCACCAAGATGCAAGGTGGTGGCGAGGCCCGGGTCCCGGACACCGCTATGGAGAAGTCAGTGCAGTGGGAGGAAAACAGCACATTTGTCAAAATACAACAACCACTTTATACTGACGAACTACATGGGAGGCAAAGTTATTTGTCATGACAACTCAATGTGCACTTCAAGCAAATGACATTCATCATTTGGCACTGGAGGATGGCAAATGCACGCACGCACACACACACACACTACACTACACGTTGTGCAACTTTCCAAAGTGTAATCTATGAGTGTAGTGTTGGGAAAGCTGCCTATATCGTCCAAATTGACAGAGCTTCTCTGTTGGATTAATTGGCTTTACAGGCTGGGTCAATAGTCTGACTTTGGCTCTGTGTGTGAATACATTGACGCTAACATCCGCTCCTGGACACTGATCCAGCTTCTGCTTTCTATTGACCATGTTCTCAGCATAGGATTTGCTATTTCGTACATTGCAGGGGGTGTTGGAGGACCAGGTAATCAGTGGAAATAGAGGCTGTCAGAATGAATTTGACTGTATTGTAGCAGTAAGTGTTTGTGCAGAAGAGTTTATGCATCCATTTTAAAAATAACTAACAGAATGGTTGTGTGTTTTCTAATTAAAACTGTGGTCACAGCAACTCATGATCTTACTTCTTTTTTAATCTGCGGTCCTTCTCAGCCTGAGTTCCTAACTTGCCCACCCCCGTGTCCTGGCCCAATGCGTCTGGGTCCATCATCGTGGCTGACAAAGAAGGAGAAAATGCTTGACAATTTTAATGCATCAACAACAATATGGTACATTTATTAGACTATCATTATTGTTTAGATCCTTCACTTTGATGGCATAAACAAATGACTAGTTTCATTCATTGTGCTTCAAACTTATCGACACTACTTGTAAAAACCTGTCAGAAAGGTCTTAAAAAAATGAATATTTTACTGCAGAACCATAATCCAGAATCCCACAATTAGCGAAAAAAAGAATTATCGGCAGTGCCACACAGCCTCCTTTTACTGATAGGACATAAAATAACTCTCTTAAGGTTTCTTCTCAACAGCTCACCCCACATGTTTTCTGTAGGATGCAGATCTGTGGACTGAGATGACCTGGACACAATGTTGATTATATGTCTGCTAAACTATTTCTGTGTTTGCTTGGACATAGGTTATTACATTATTAACTAGCTCAAAGACCCTATGAGGACCTACTTTCAGTTTACTAGCAGAGGCCAAGAGGGTTTTAAAGATCCAAAGCACTCCGACATGGTTCCTAAGGTCTTTGGAAAAGAGAAACAGGCTGACAATAACACAGATCCTCCAAACAGAGCACAAAAACTGCTTTCCCATAGTATTAACCATTGTTTCACTCCGGACTCAACTGGTGCCCAATTGTAGTCAGACATTCCTCCCAAACAGATGGTAGATGGCATCTAATGATTGTTTTGGGGACTTTTGACCACAGTTTGGGGTACGGGATAAACTTGAGTCTTCACCCAGCTTTATTTGACACATCTGCAGCTTTTTTAAACGTTTGAATATTTGCCTGTACTGTAAATATGTGAAAGTTCAGATGATAAACTATGTGGTGCAACTCCTAACTTGAATAGCTTGTTTTTTGTGTCTTTCCCATTTTGAGGAGTGTCTAAGGGAAATGAGTCATCTGTCACTCACCTCAAAGTCATACCTCGTGGAAACAGGACGTTATGGATTAAATTTGTCAACTAAATATGTCTACAAACATCTAAAATAAACTTTGCAATTAGTAAATAGTATAAATTAAATTGTCTCTATCTGATTGGTGCCAATAATTGTGATACATTGTGGGTTGTTCTTTTTAACACATCTTTACAAGGGTTGCCAGTATATTTGAAGGGTGGTGTTCAAGATTAAGCTCTTCTGATACTGCTGCATTTCTAGTACACCTTAATATAAGCAACATTAAGAGCCACTTGTGCTTTCTACTTTTTTAAAAGTGTGCATAGAAAGAATGATTGTAGCCAACAATAATATGTTTGCCACCTTCTCATTTCTGTACCATCTTTTATACATCAGTTTGTATGAACATATTTGATCCAAATGAGAGGAATTTACAATTAGATGGTTAGAAGACATCATTTCAGTTACTATTTAGGTAAAGAAAAATTATTTTTACTTTTTGTAACAGTTTTTAGCCTCACATGGTAAATGTTGAACATGTTAGACTAAGGCTTACCTTGATTTTCTGCATAGTTTGTATAATTTAAAGGTTTGCAATGTGACTCAATTACAGCTAATTCATTTTTGATGTTTACATTTAAAGTTAATGGCGTTATGCTAATCTTTGGATAAAATACATTTATAAAAATCCAATTACAATCATTCAGTAATCTATCACGTAAGGGCCAATAAATGTAAAAGTACAGTTTCTAATTTTCTGTACAGATTTTTTGAAGTTAAAGCAGTGGTTTCGTTTAGTCTATTTAATCATTTAAACTGTTCTGTATGCAGCCAAGAAAATCTTATACTTATCAGAGCTGAAACAAAAAGTAATACTTAAATACTTTGTTTTGCAATTTTCAGATAATTTACATTTTTGTTCCTTTTAGGTTATGAAGTAAGAAACAGCATTCAAACATATTATATTCTGAAGGTATGACCCACCTTGAGGATCTACCATGACCTGTCTGTGTGCTAGATGCGCCAGGCGGCCTTTTTCTTTTTTGCCGAACAAGCGTCCAATGGATGATTTGATCCCTTTTTTCTTCGGCTGTTTGTGCAGGGAGTCTTGGCTGCTGGCTACGCTACTTAGGGCACTGGCTTCAGCCTCCAGAGAAGCCACAATCCTGAGGGCAGAAAATAAAACAGACAATGCCAGCAAGAAAGAAAAGTTTACATTTGTAATTTTTTTAAATGTTTAAGTAAAAGAGAAAAGTCTGATTTTTAAATACTTGAGCAGAAAACTTACCCTCGTGCATCATTGTGCGAGGAGGCTGGCAGTGTGTGTGTCATTCGTACAGTGCGAGGTGTTGGAGGAGGGGACGTCTCACACTTGATGGTGGCCTTGTCCTCTCGGCCATCCTCTTCCACGGCTGCTATCTGAGTGACGAGGACAAAGGGGTGCAACATGAATCAAGAAGACCTGACTGCAACCAAGTCAACAGTTCCTTCATGGTGCCATTACAGCAACCATTAAAAAGAAGCATGAGACCTTAGTGTAAATATTTTTGAAGAAATGTGCTGGTGCTCCCTTTACCTTTCTTCTGTGCTTCCTCAGATCACTGGGCTGTCGAGTGGGGAGATAAAAAAAAAGATGGTAATGTTGACATGTCTGTATGCATGTGTCAAAACAAGGAAGAAACAGTAAACAGCATACAAAAAGATTGGCTCTTGCACATAAATATCATATGCCACTAGAACCCTATGAGCTATTGCCAAAACCCTATTCAGAGACAACCCAGTCATTTGATCAACAACAACAAAGTCTTTAAAAGAAGACATTTGCACATCATAACCTTGTGCAGTCATGGTGGATTTGCATTAAACATTTATTTTTAGAGCAAATTCTTCATCTTTATGGTCACATCTGGACTGTTAGAACCACAGGTCAGTAGGCAGACAGACACGCTGTCTGAGTTGGATATTTTCTAATTAGAAAAGGTTTGATCAGAGGTTTTTAGAGGTCTCAAAAGAATCAGCCATTCAAGTTACTGAAAATATTTCACAATTGGAGAACATTCAAAATAACTGCCATGATGCCCAAGTCTGGTGCTCCAATCAAGTTCACCCTGAAAGCAGATTGCAAGATGCTAAAAGAAGTCACCAAAAACCCTAAAATGTCATTCCAGGACCTACATCAGGCACTTGCTACTCAGGATGCAGATATTCAGGACTGACTGCAAAAGCTTAACCTTAATGGCTGATATGCAAGCTTATGAAAGGATATGAAAACTTTGTTTTCCAAGAAGAAAACTGGCGTCTATAAGAGAGAATGTTGACTTATCAGGACTTCTGAAATAATGTTCTCTGGACAGATGAGTCTAAAACTGAATTATTTAGATTTCAGAAGATAGGCCATGTTTGCCACGAACCAAACCAGCATTTCAGGAAAAACAACTCATACCAATTTGGAAACACTGAGGTCAAATGTCATGATTTGGGGGTACTTTGCTGCAGCAGTAACTGTCCAGCTCAACTACATAGAATCCAACATGAATTTTACCAAGTAAGAGAGGGTACCCTATAGCCTTACTGGATGCGGCCTCATAATCACCCAAAACATACTAGTAAACCCACCAAGGACTGGGATCAGTCAAAGATCTCAGATCTTGATCTTATGGTTATGTGATTTGGTTGAAACAGGCTGTGAATGCAAGAAACTCCCTCAAGAACCTCTCAGCTGCAAGTGAGGAGAGGGGCAAGTATTCCTCAGACCAATGTCAGGAACTGGTAGATGATTACAATAACTGTCACTGAAGATATTTTAACCACAGGGGCTAGCACTAGAGGATATGGTGTCCTTATGTTTTTCCTCAGCAGAAAAAAAACCATTCATAAACAACAAGATTAGACATCATTTAAAGATTTCTTAAAAAATAACTAATTATCTAATCTTGTGTCCCAATTTTTACAAAAAAAGAATGTGTATGATGGGGTGGATTGGTGGTGTGATAGCCTATGTTTATAACTTACCAGAGTCATCACTCCCATGCGTTCCATGTCCCGTGCAGGGCTTCTAGGGTCCAGTTTAGGGGTGGAGTGACCACTGGGTGGAGAAGATGAGGCGAGGGAGGACGCAGTGGCTGAAGCAGTGATAGAGGCTCCATGATGGTGCACACGAGCCAGGTTAAGACCTTCCAGGCTGACGCTGGCCACCCGGTTCTCAATCTCCTCTGCTCGTAGCTCTGTTGATTCCTTCTCCTCCTGTATCAGCCTGAACAGAGAATAGGCAGGAGTTCATTTATTTTGCTATAAATGTTTTGTTGCACAGAACTTAAAGCACCCATTAGAGGACTTTTGCTGGTAATAACAGTCCCTCTGCTTTTAAATTGTGCACCTCTAGAAGGCCCAAAAAAAGAAAGCAATTGCTTTAATGTTTTGCTGTTATGTTCAGGTCTTTGGGGTGTACTTCTGAAGATTTTCTTCACTAAAGCCAGAAAATGCCTAAAGTGTGAGGCGAACTAATTAAGGGCTGAACGTAAGGTAATCCGTTTTAACTATATCCAGGATCTAATTCTGTAATTAGCTGAGAAGAAAACTCCTAGGATCCATGATTATTACATTCAGTCAGATTAAAATAAAGTGTACGCAAAAGGAAGGTTGCACCATTTCTGTTGGGGTGAATGCAAATTAGCAACAAGCTCATCGACATTGTGCCTGGGGTTATGAATGCTTATCAGCACATGCTTATTACAGCATTAAGAACTAAGAGGCAGCTCACACTTCTTGAAACACTCCTTGCAAACAGCAATGGTTTTTGGAACACAGGGAAATTACTTTCTTTTTTTTTTTTTACCATGTCCTGTCCAGCAGAGTATCGCTCAGAATTGTTGTCTGAGTGCCAAGAAATTGCCCAACAGATTTACTTTCACAAGCAGCTAATGCTTTAAAGCTCTGCTTGATATTTATAAAAGAAACTTTATTATAAACTTATTTGGGAATATTTCAATTGTTACGGACACGGAGACTGAAATGAAAAGGAAAAAAGAAGCTCAAAAAAGAGAGAGCAGGGGCAAAAGGGAAAAAGGGGAGAAAAGGAGGAAAGAGTGGAGGAGGGAAAGAAGGATGAAGAGAATACAAGATTACACCCTGCTTGCTTATACACCCGCAGCTGTTTTTTTTTTTTTTTTTTAACAAAATAGTACATGGTAATTATGAATGTAAAATGTACCCAATATAGAACATCTGTGTATCTGTCAACACCTGAAGCTTAACACCTGTGAGTATGGGTGTGGACGCGCTTTTGTATACAAGGTTTCTCCACAAAAATATGCAATAGCGAGTGTGAGGACCCACAGACCTGCCCCATGGTCCCTGGACGGACAATGAGGAGATCTGAGCCACAGACATCCAAAGGCCCCCCAAAGCACAGGAACCCCAGGAGAACCACCGCCAGGACTACTGCAACCCCCCCAGAGAAGAGCAGTGGAGAATCCCAGGGGAACCACCCAGCAGTGACAGCGCAGAAGCCCCAGGGAGCTGCAGCGACGAGCCCACAGGCCCCGCCAGCAGCCGTCCACGCCCGAGCAGATCCAGCAATGGACCCAGAGGCCCAAGACCCCGGGACACACCACCCGACAAGCAGAGGCCCGACAGAGCCCAGGGGGCCAGACCCCAACAAGCAGCCACCGGGAGTGAGCCAGCACACACCAAAGCACCCGGCACTGAACACCGAGAACCACAGGTACCCCAGCGGGCAGAGACTCCAACCACCGGCAGGTAGTGTGGCGGGGAGGAAATAGGCCCCCCATTATATGGGGGGGCTAAGCTGATCCAGGAGAGGGAGCAGTACAATACCCAACTTGTCACAAAAAAAAAAACAGACGCACACAGTCACAATCATCCACTCCCACCCTCATGTATACACATAAAATAACACGCACCCAACGTAAAGACAAACAACAATGGACGTCATACACTCACTCGCACTCCCCATGCATACTCTATACTCCCAGGTCCAGGTGCCGGTACCCCCTAGGGGAAACCAGTCCCCGGACCCAGGAGGTGGTCCCCTTCCCTCCATGGACAGAGACAGGCAGACAGTGCCGGCACCGCCAAGACCCGGGTGACCCCGGCCCGGCTCCCACCCCCCCGCCCCGAACCCAGTCCCCAACAACCCCCATCCACCTCCGGAGAGGGGGCTATGTACAAAAGAGGGGTCCACATGGCTCAAACCAGCCCGCTAACCGGAGCCGCCCCAGGACGGAGCAGTCCCGACCCCCCAATGGGCCAGCCCCAACAAGGGCACCGATATCGAACACATGGCACCCGAACCCACGAACACCAAGAATCCCCTCCCCCACAGGGGCACACCCCACAGGTGAACTCCATGGCTGAGAAGCCGATGAAGCCACACCCACACAGCGCAAGCTCCACACACAACCCCACTCTAAGCACCCCCACCGCACCCCACTCCCCCACCACACAGTGAACTGCAATGGCAAAGCAAGGGCTCCGCATAACGCCACCCCCGCCCACTGGCGCAACAGGGCAGACCCCACCGAGCACCGTACCCACAACAGGATCCCCGACCCCACACCATGACGGGACAAACTCATCCACCAAGAGGTCCCCGGCCAGCGGCAGGCACCCAGGGCCAGTGTCCCCCACCACGGCCCCCCTCAGCCACAAAAAACACTACATCACTGCCACTGCAACGACCGCCCAGGGAGAAACACTATCCAGCTCAGCTCCACCATTGCCGCTAGCCGATCTAAACGCCGGTGACTCCACGCCCTAGAAGTGGACACAACCCCTCCACCCCACAGGCTGAAGCCCCTCCACGCCATCCCCCAGCCCACCGCCCCGATCCCCTCCCGGACACGACAGCCAGCAGAGCACCGCACCTCCAAGCCCGCCCAACCCCCCAGACAGCGCCAGGAGCCCCAGACCACCAGTCCACGGGAGGGATACATGCACCAGCCGGGTACCTGGGCCATGCAGACCAACCGCTCCAGGCCAAGCACAACCCCCCAGCCACCCCGGTGCAGTCAAAAGACATGCTCCGCCGCCCCACCCACCCGACGGCCAACCGCAGCCCGGCGCCCGACCATGGGCCAGAACCACAGAAGGAAGGAGTGGAAAAAGGCCACGGCAGCCCCAGTTACCAGGCACCCCGCAAACTCCACCCCAAACCCCGGGTGCGCCCCAGCCCGCCGGCCACCCGCACCCCCGCACGGCGCACCATGGCCCAACCAAGCAGTCCAGCTGGCCATACCCTCCACCAAAGCGGGGCCACATCCCAATCAACGCCGGCTAAGACCCCCCTGCCGGAGCCCGGCACACCCACAGCTGGCAGACCAGGGCCCAAAGCCAGTGGCCGAGATCCAAGGGAACCCAAGCGATCCCGAGAGAGCCGAAACACGTGCCACAGCACCAGACAATCCCCAAGACCCGACCCCCAACCCCAGCCCAGAGAGGGCCCACTCCCTCTCCCGGGCTCCGAGCACAGATGGGAAATAGCAAACGGGGGTGTGAAAAGACCCCAAGCCTGCCTCCGCCAGCTCAAATGTGGTGTTGATGCGTGTTGTTGTAGTGTGCATTTAAAAAGAAAAAATGGTGGCGAAGAGGGTCTGCTACACCCCCACCCCACTCTGAACCCTCAATGTCTACATGCAATTATACCCTTAGAGGTGAGCGCAAGCACCAGAGGTTAGGCTACTAGAATATCCTCCCTCTTGATGCCATTGAGTGCGCCCACCCCCAAGACCCTACATGTGAATGTCATGAAAATGTTATAAGTGAGAGTGTCTAAGTTGTACAATAAAATTGGGGCACAGGCTGCCATGGGACTGCAGAGATGGAAAACCCTTGTGGCACTCCGATGGCGCACCCACACCCCAAGGCCCTCCATGAGTGGTATTGTAATGGAGCTGGCAGAGGGAGGTGTCCGGGGATGAGGAGGGAAGGACTGAGGGGCAAACCACTCTCCCAGGGAGCCAGCTCCCCGGCTGACCCCAATAGGCACCCCCGTTTGCCGAGTCCCAACAAAGGAGGGAGGCATAGGCACATCTGCCGGGCAAAAAACTAGGGACAGGTAACAGGCCCCGAGAACCAACTGAAAACCGGGACCAACGTCCCCTGCCCCCCCTGAAGCACCCAGACCCTCAGACCTCGATCCCCAGCCCCGTTACCCAGTCCGCCGCCCGAAGTAGCCACCGACCGACAACAAAAAGGACCCAGCCAGAAGCGCCCAAGCGGCCAAGAATGCGGCCCCACTCCAAACAAAGGAGCAGACCAGCCGGGCCAGTGCAACCAAAATCCACCACACAAAGGAGGGCACATGACCAGCACGCCCAAGCCACCCCCGAACCCAAGGGGCAGAGCCAACAGAGCACCCAGCCCCCGATGCCCGGCACCAGACAGCAGCCACAACTAGGCAAGCATGGCAACAAAACACATCCCACTCCAACACCAAGGCCGCCACCAAACTGCACCCGACCCAAAATGGCAGGCCCACCCAAATGCAAGCTCCAGGCCAGGATAGGTACATGCACCCTCCCAGACAGGCGAACCGAGACCACCGGGCCTGCTGGGCAGTCAAGCAGACCCCACGATGCACCACCCCGCCCCCTACCATGCCCAAGGGAAAGACGCCGGCCCAGCAAGCCGAAGGGTGCCACAGAAAGGCCCCAGCACACGCAGCAATGAGGCCACACCCCCGTCCAGAGATGAAGACCCACCTACATCCAGGTCAGCCAAGCAAAAATAATAGAGCCGAGCCAGACCACAGATCCCCCCCGAGCCATCGCCACAGCAACACCACACTTCCTTCTGTGCATTCGTAGGGGCACGGCAAAGACCACTAACCCCAAGCACACACAACCCACCAGGAACCATCCAGCAAACAAGCAAACCCCACCCCAGTACAAGGCCGAGAAGCCCGACACAAGCGCAGAGCTAATTGACGCCCGCCCTGCCGCACCCACGCCTGGAGGTCAGAACCGCCACGCACAGGACCACTGCCCCAACACCACAGCACGCCATACAGTGGAGTACCCCCACCAGCCCCCCAAAAACAAAGCTCCCCATGAAAGTGCACCCCCACGAAAAGACCCGCAGCATCCAGGTCCAAGTACATGCCCGACATCCATACCCCTGCCAGAATCAGCCCCGCAAGAAGACCCACCCCAAGTCCCACAAAAGGCAAGAGAGCCCACAGAGCCAAAACCAAAACCCATCTGGAAGCCGAGACCAGTCCACCCCGAGACCAACCCCGGCCAGCCTGCACACTCGAACCATGCAGACCCCTCCGAACTCCCCCCCCCAAATAAAACCAAAAATAATTCTGAAAGAGTGCCTTTTGATACAAAACTTGTATAGCGATGTCTGTCAGGTACCGTATCTCTTTGTTGATAGCATCCAGCTGCTCTTGAAGCATCATGGCCAGAGTTTGTGCATCGGAGTGGCCGCTAGGGGATAGAAGGTCCATGGAGCTAAATAACGTTTCCCTGTCGTCATCATCGATGTCCGACATCTCGGTGTCGCTCTCAAAGTGATGGCCTCCCAGAACACCAAGCTGCTGTGAGCGCCATTCATGCTCCCCAAGTGATTTTGCCTGGACATGAAAGTAAAGATTCAAGTTCTAACCAGTTTCTAACAATTAAAAATACATCTTCTTGGGAAATGTTTTAATGATGTGATCATCAAAGGAAAGTTTTCTGAGAAGCTCTTAGTTTATTTAGCCTTCTTTACATTCTTTATCAGATTTAGATTTGTAATGCTTTTCTAAATGTAGATGTAAACATGAGACCTAAAAAGAACACAAAGCCCAGTACTCAAAGAATCATCTAAGCCCCTATAATTAACGGACTATACTTCTAAAAGAAACTGATGCCAGTTATGACACTAAGAAATACTGTTTTGTTATGAGCTCTATTACCTGAAAAATCTAAAAGTGATTGGTATACATTATAGTGCTGTAAAAAATGAGTTGCCCTTTATTTCTTCTGTTTTGCTATTTAGTCACACGATTTTCAGATCAAACTAATTTTAATAGCAGTTAAACATAACCTTTAAGTTAAGCTTAAAATTATGCATACCCCGGGCAGGTTTTTGATATAAAATGAGACCGGCATCTTTCATAGTGTAAAAGGAATATAAATAAAAAATGTTTTTGTAACAGGAGCACTACCAAAATATTTTGGGGATCATCAAGATGTTTTCTGCTCTCAGTCGGGCCTTTGTGTTCTTTTGAGTCAGCAGTTGCTTTGACCTTGAAACCCTTTTTTTTGCCCAGTCAGTTTCATATTCTTGAATCATGAACCCCAACATACCTGAGGCAAGTGAGACCTGCAGTGCTTTAGATTTTGTTCTGGACTAAAGTGGAGAAATTACCTTATCTAGGTTGGTTTGATAGCTATTTGTTCTTAATGAAATCATCATTTACTCGGGTTATCTTTGTCTGATAACATCTTTTTTGATGATCTGAGACATTAATTTTGGAAAAAGCAAAAAACTGACTAAATCTGTTCGCAGCATTTGGTTTTTATGAGACTGTATGAGCACATCATATGACAACTGAGTTTGAAGCTTATTTACCTCTTTCTGTTTTAACTAGACTGCTAAAGTAAGACTGAAAATAAATATTGGTTACTTATCCTCTGTACTACATAATAAAACTATATGTACACTAATTAATGAGCTACTCAGCTCTGTGATTTAAAACAAGTCCTATGTTTAGCTTTGAGTTACATCAGCTATCAACAAGTAACACTCAATACTAGTTGTAGGTACATAAAGCATTTTCAACATCACCAAAAACACAGGAAGCAGATTCAGTGCACTTAATGAAATGGGAAAATAATTCCAAATAAGACATTCAGGATTAACTTATTAACCCAATTTACTGTTAAGCCTTTAGTTTAACTGAACTTCTCTGTGGGCTTAGTTGTTGGTTTAATTTAACGGGTTAAATGAAGTTGGAACCAGTTCCTTTAGTGTGCTGCATATTTTCATTTGATGATTCAGAAACAAAGTTTTTATTTTTTTATTTTAACAAAACTAACAGCTGCAGGTGAACTGCCTGCACCTCACCTTTGTTTCGCGGAGACCTATTTGACCCCTCCTTGGCCGGCGGATGACTTTGGCTGAGCGGTAATGGTCCGACTGGGTTTCCGCCAGAGATCCCAGAGAAAATCGAAGCTCAGCTGATGTGTCAAGATGAGACCTAGAACACATTCACTCAATTTAAGCATTAACTTCTCTTCATCGCTACCCTAAAACAAAACCTGGCTGTATTTAAGGTGAATTACATTTGAACCTGTGTTCTGTCTTTAGACCAATCCCTAAACAAGAAATTGTCAGAGCGGTGATGCAGAAAATGAAAGATGAGAATGGAAAAATGTTCAGTTATGCAGGCAGCAAACCAATCATAACTTCCCTCAAGCATAATGAATGTTCATGGTTGTGTGGGGTTAAGCAAACAGAGGGTTATGCACACGTCTGTGCCGTTAAATTGTCTATGGCTGAGATTAAGAGTGCTGATATTAACGCACCACTGTTCTAATATTATAAGTTCATGGTGCATAAAAGAAAAACAACGATATATCTGTAGAAATACCAGAAGATCAGTGTAAGCAGAATTTCAAACTGTGGTGTGACAGAGTAAATCAGATGGTTCCAATAAGCGGAAATACTGTGTGAGTGAGTTTTTCTTAATTTCCTGTTTAGTTACTTGATGCCCCACACATAAACTACGGTTTTGGCCTTTTGTTGCAAGGTAAAAAAAAACATCTTATCCAAAGCCTTTCATAATATACAAGCCCTTACGTAACAATCAAAAGCTCTGCTCACCAACAGACTAATGTCTGGACACTAAGCTATTCTAATTTCAAAGCAGCTGACTAATTGCCTTTGTGCTCCCAAACGTAAAACACTGGATCTGAATCAACAGCAGATTCATTATCTGGATTTTTCTAAAAAATTCTAAAAATTGACTGCAGTTGCTGAGTAATGTTGGATTTTTAATGATCGCCTTGAGCCAAAACATTTGTACTAATGCCAACCCAGTTAATGCACTGTAACTGTTTGCTAATTCCCTCCCTTAGTGGTCATAATTAAACTCAAAAGATCCGTTTGGTTTTGAATCATTCAAACTTTAGAAGTCTTCTCTAATTCTGGTCTTTGGGAACCCATGTCCTGCATGGTTAGGATGTTGTCTGACTCAAAATAGCATCAACATTTCCATAATGTTGATATGTCATCTGAAACTATTCAGGAGAGATTCCCAAAGATCCTGTGGTGAGTGTTCCACAAATATCTGCTCCAGAGTGCACAGACTTCCATAAAATAGATTGCTTTATGAAGTAAAAAAAAATTAAATTAACACTGATTAAGAGGCAAAACATCATTGTTTTGATCATTTTCAGTTGACATTTATCTATAAAACTCCAGATAGATGTGAAGGGTGATCAATAGAGTTGATTTTTGCAAGAAAACAAAAACGAATTAAAATAGAGATATTTGCCCATCAGCAACAAAATGCTCCTTCTTCATGTTTACTTATAAAAATCAGCTGCAGCGACTTATTTTATTTATTAATTTTGATTTATTTCTGAGCCAAAGACACCAGAATTCTGACTTTGCTTTCAACCACAAGTGGGAGGTGGGATTCCACCTTGCAAAATAAATATACACTTTATCAAAGGTGATGTTTATGTTATGCATCACAGTCCAAGTTTAGCGTTTCATACATAGCATCAATTTGGGAAACTTTTGACTTTTTTCTTGATTGTTTTGTGCTTGCTTTGTTTCTTTAACACTTTTCTAGGATGTTTCTTGCCTTTGGATATGGAAATGAATAGAGTATTGAGTAATGAGTATTATGAGCTAAGAGCCCGAATACAGTTGTTAAGGTTGTACAATTCTGATAAAAGCCCTTTAAGTTTAGCAGGAGGCTGTAAATAACCATCAGCACAGTTGGATGGGGAAAAGGTGGTTTGCTGGCATGCATTAATTCACTGTTAAGATTTCCCAGGGAGACATATGGTGCAGGCCCAATACAAAGAGATTCAAACATGCAACATACCGAGACAGAGTGGGTTCTGTGAGGGAGCCTGCCCTCAATCTATATTGGTCGAGCTCTGATCTCAGCTTGTCAATCTCGTCTGCCAGCTGAGACTGGACAAAACAATTTGACATTACATTCCTGGTCAAACAGCTGGATGTCAAAAAAGATGCAAGAGTCTTTTATCTTTAGCATTTATTGTTCCTAAGCAAACCTACTGCAATGTGTAAAGTTATTTCTTAAGACAAACTTATAAAATGAACAAAGCTTTGAAATCAAAATAACTTCTTAATAAGTGCAACATACTTTTTCCTGTAAAGACTCTTCATACTGTTTTCTGTATCCTTCTGAATCCTGAATTAACATGTTCTGCAAAAACAAGAACAAAAGGCAACATTACATGACTGGGCAGAGCTGATACAAGTAAGTTCCCCCTTTTCATCTGCAGACCTTCTCTTCCAGAGCTGCCATCCTCTCCTTCAGGTGAAGCTGAAGGCGCTCATTCGACTCTGTGAGGAGTCGATCCACTGTGTCCGAAAGTCGCTTGTTGTGCTCTTCGTTCATCTTTTCTCTTTGTCGAGCCTAGAGGGTAAAATACAGCAATGATCAACCAGACTGAAATTGAAGGACTGAGCCTAAATAAAGGCTTTCTTGTTAGCTCTCAGTCACTGATCATGGATTCAATAATACAGTAATTGCAATTGTTTTTGTAAGATTTTCATAAAAAAATATGTATACTTCTCTATCACAGTCACATTTTTCTAAACAATCTATGTTACATTTTTAGGTGACAATGTTAGAAACTGTGTATCATACAGTTAACAAAAAAAAAAAAAACAAACATAAAAGGTTGCAGTTTACTGGCCAGTATTAATTACATGTACTAAATAAAAAACAAAATATGCAACTTTATTCTTCAACTTCTTTTAAACCCAGTCACAGAAGTTTTTCAATTGTGAAAACCTTTGAAAATAATTTTTCATCTACTGTTCCACCCTTTTTTGGATCATGTAGCTGTGGTACATGATTAAGATACTTTTTAAGACAAAGTTTATTTAATTTTTACAATTCATTAACATAATTATATTTACAGGAATAAAAACAAAATCTGTTTTTGAGTCAGCAGTACAATGCTGCCTGTTGATGTCTGAAGTGTGCTTTAATTATGATGCCATTTAAATCACCTCTGAGCAGTAGGTTTCTGAGATTTATTCATCAACCTCTTTAAAAAGGTCACAAGACATTAAAACACCCCCCTCCCCTTTATGATTTTATTAAGTAAAAGAAAGTAAAGGAAAAATGCATTTAGCCTATAAAGTTAGTCACTTGACTGTTTGATGAAAGCTAAACAAACTAATTTAAACAGTAAAAAAAATATCATGTGATGTTTCAACTATATGTTTCAAACTATAACCAAAAACAACCAAATCAGATGTGGCACAGTTCACTGCATACCTAACTTTTCCTAAAAAATAAATGTGACTAATGCATTTTTTTACAAATATTTTGTTGATCAGAGATTCGAATAACTCTTAATTAGCAATGCATAATTTTATGTTTCCCTGGGGTTAAACAAAGAACTCAATTTTCTTTCGCCACAGGCCACGACGCTTAACAAGAACACACAATTAACTTATAACCATGGGCAATAAGCAGGTCGGTAACATGGTTAGAAAAAATATCCAAATCCAGAAATGTACTTATTTTGTCATCCATGTAAATTAGCTTTTTAAACATTACACTCTCATCCAAATGTTTCACTCCTGAGGCTCCATGGTCTTAATTTCAAAAGAGGAAACTGGTATAAGGTTGATTTATTTAAAACTTGGTCCAACGGTAAGATCCTAAAAACACATTTATTTAATTTAATTATGCTGAGAGCTTTCCAAACATTTCATTAAAGTTACTTCTTTCACAAACCTGTTCAGTTTTACTGCCATCTTTTCAGTCCTTCATTCCACTTATGACAATATTTAGCCTGCCAAAAATAATAAATGAAACATTTACAGCACAGTCTGTTGTTCTCCACTGAGCACCTGAGCTAACTTCTAACTATTTAACACTTCCTGAGAGAAATGGGTGTAAGGCTGTGGTTCTAAAACATAACATAAAGCCTCATCCTGGACCTTTCTTGGACTGTCATCTTTTGTTCTTTTATTAGTATTAATATTACAGTTATTACTAACTGTATATGGTATGAATATACTGCCTTCATGTATCTGTTTAATTAGTTTATATAATATCACGTGTTATTCAGAAAAATAAAATAGTAAACTAGTTAATGAAACACCTGTGATTAACTTCTATGATTTTTATTTCTTATACTGCACATTTAAACAACCCAGAACTGTATGTTTAGAATCAGCACAGAATATATGAAAAAGAAGCCAGAGGCTTATTTTACACTTTCTACTATGAATTAGTGGCACCAGTAGATATTTTCCTGGTGTATTCAGCAACAATTTATTCTTTCTACATGTAGAACTGGACTATAGGACTGGCTGCAGCAATGAGATGCAATGTTATGATCTGAAGAACCTTTTTAATGTGTTTAGTAACTTTTATTTTGTCTGAACTAAAGGACCAGATATTTTTCACATCATGATTAATCCAGCTAGAAGCTCACAAAGAAGATTCCTACTATTTTCTATCACGGTCAGGCCATTTAACTTTACCTGTAGCTCAGGTGAAAGTCCCAAACATGACCCTGATGATGCTCATTAGAGTAAACCTCTGCATCATGTCTTGCTGGGTGAACAAGTTATTAGCTTTAGCTTTCGATCATGCCAGTCTGAGTCAGCTTTCAGGCTCCTGTGCGCAAACACGGACCAGACTCAGCTCTCCGGTTGGCTCTGCGGTTGCTCTGAAATAAGCCCTGTCCGACAGCTCTGGACTGAACAGCCGTCCTGAACTTCTCCAGGATGGACAGAGTACAGGGTGTTTGCGCAGTCGCGGTGCCATCTGTGTGCTCAAACAACAATTTTTTGTTTTTTTTCTTGTAACTCATTGCCAGGTTAGGTGAAGTGGGCAGTGATTATACGGAGCACAACAAACAAAACAGATGTTTTTTTTTTTAGATAGAAATATGAAATCCAATGCCATTTTGTGGCTTAGTGCCACAAATTTCGTCTTTTAGGAGATCCGGGGTTATTCAGAAAACCGCCAAGTTCTAACGATGCGCCTGTTCTGCATTATTTCTCAATATGGGATGTTTTCCTTACTGGATAAATGTGCTAAAGGTTTGACTTTTCAGTGGCTAAAGTGCATCAGGCTTCTGCATTAAGTATTTCATTTAAGGCTTTTTTACACATCTTAATAAAGGCTATGAATAAAAGGTGATGGCACTATATACATCTTCAGGTTTCATTTGCTTTCATATAGTGTCGAAAAGGACAAAAAAGATCAATTTTAAACAGTCTAGTGTTTCTGTATGATGCAGCAAAATGTGACAGTCTAACAGAAATGCTGTGAACATGCTCACATTATCTTAAAATAAGTTTGACATGACTGCATGATTTGTGATCACTATTCTATCAGCAGAGCGTGTGAAACACACGTTTGGTCAGGCTTCAGAAGTGATAAATCCAAAAATATTTGTCATCAGTTGTTGTCACATCAAGCCGGCTGCCTGGTTAACGTTGCCTGGCACGATTCCTCCGCGCTGACTCACCCTCAGCAGCTCCTGGTTTTTCTCCTCCAGCTGGCACTCCAAGTGCCTCATTCGCTCCTCAATGCTCCCATGACGCTCCTCCGCCTACAGATGGATTAAAGCATGGAGGGGACAGAAAGAAGGGCCACAATGACATGCCTATTCAAGAGCCTAAAGGGCAGCAGAGAAAATCAGAGACAGCTACAAAAGCGAAGCCCTTAACCAGTAAGTGAAAAACAGATGCTCTTTAGGAAGCATAACTAGGGAGAGCAATCTGAAACAAAAGAGTGAAAGGACAAAAAAAAAAATCACAATCACTGGAATAAAAGGACTGAATAAAAGAGGAAGAAAGCCTCTCCAGCACAGCAAAGTAAAAGCTCCTGCTAGGAGTGCCATGCAGCTGTCCCATTGGTGGCTGAACAGCAAAAGCAGAATCCCAGTAACCAACTGCCACTAAACAATGAGATAAATAGTGAAATCTGTTCTCTACAGTAGATGGCAGTAGCTGCAATTCCCCATAGGGCTACCTTCCTAAGAATGGAGTTCATGTCTTCAAGCTTAGCTTCCATAATAAAGTGATAATCATCGGGGGAAGAGGAGAAGCTGGAGTCAGACTATGTGGCCGAGGAAAAGGAGAGGGACACGTTGAAATATCATGACATGACACACCACACACACACACACACACACACACAGACACACACACACTGCACAGAAACATATAGAGAACAGGGTATCCATGAGAGTGTAAATCCATGTCAAGTTGGCATTCTTACCTTGGTGAGGGCAGCTATCCTCTGGGCAAGTTCTGCTTCTACCTCTGGAAGAGTCTCAGCTTTCCTCATAGTCTGCTGAAGCTTTTGCTCTGCAAGCTCTAGCCTCTCCTGCAACTGTCTGTTTTTCTCCTCCATCTGTACACAAACAAAAAACAGAAACATAAGTACTGCCATTTGTTTCAGTCAGTGTTTATTTGCTGCACATTTAGGTTTCAGTTGATCTATCACATTAACACAGCATTGCCAAGGTATTTAATACCCTTGAAAATTTTCACATTTAGTCACATTACAACCACAAATGATTCATGTCTCGCAACAAGTTTTACAAATTACCATTACTGCGTCAAGTCTTTTGGGCTGATTGGATGGAGGGTGTCTTTTGTGGTTGTGCAATACTTTTTGCATTGGATTGAACAAATGCAAACTTTTAATTCAACCTCACTGTAAGAATTTCCACAAATTTATCCTTGATTTTTTGGGTGTGTTTTATTTGTAAAAAGAAGAACAAAAAGAAACTATGAATCTTCTTCCACTTAACAGGAATGTGTTGCTTTATTTTGGTTTATCACATAAATTGTAAAAAAATATATATAGTAATGTGACAAAGGGTAGGATGAGTACCGCACTGTATGTTTAAAAGGAATAATGTTACACTTCAAATCTCAACTCAAAGAATTGAAAGCTTCTGCTAACACAAGGGCTTCAAAAGTTAAAGTTTTCAGGGATATTCATGTAGTAAATCACATGTTTTATGAGATTGCACCTATTTTATAAAAAAAAAAAAAGAAAAGATTTTCATTTGACTTTGAAGACATTTTAATTAAATTTAATCTCATTTGATCTTTTTTATTTACATTTAAATCATTTTAATTTCCCCAATTTGTGAGTAAACAAAAGGTTAAATATTTCCTAAAAAACATGGCGATCTCTCCTTTCTTCTCACTTTAATGTCAGCATTGTATTACTGTCTGTCAAAAAAAGAATTACAAAGATCCATCCTTTGCTGGAGGACGAGCTAATGAGGTTCTGGCACAACGTCTCAACTCCTCGTGGAAACAGCAGCAACTCTGCATGTACCCGTCACCATTTCTAATCAGCAGATACTTGCCATGACTAAGTATTTGGATGAAGTGCTTTTTATAAATATACAAATGAAACTGATCATTGTGGAGTGACATCTCTCCCTGATGCGTGTTGTGACTTTTGTCCTTTCTCTATGGAGCACTGAGCAGAATTCTTTTGCACTCACTTGGCAGCCTTTGCTTTCAGTGACAGATGCTTTGATCCCATAAGCAACAATCTTGGCAGCTCAATATGCCATAACTTGGAGCGGGCCAAGAATGTGTTATTTTCTGTGTCAGCGATACTTTCAGTTTGAAGTCGCATCATGATCCCAGCAGTTTTGAGGTAACACTGGGGAATCACGACAGTCTGCTTTTGGTTTTAAACACCATCCCCAGATGAGCTTCCGTCTGTATTTTTGGCCATTTTGCTTGCCATTTATTCTCATGCCTTCATGTTTCTGGACCCACAGCCAAGTGTGCATTCTCTAACCACATTATCTTCAAACATCAGTGGGTTTTCCTGAGCTTCAGCTGATGCCAAGAGGACATATAAACTCTCTGTACAGCCTGTGACAAAGTGATTTTGTGTGGCAGCTGGCGCTCAAATACTGAAGCTTTATGGGACTTAAGGATATTTTGACACTAGTTCTGATGTTCAAAACCCACCAACAATGGGTAAAACGAGAACCTTAATATATATAAAAAGTTTTCAGATGTTCACTGTTTATATGAAATAAGGGAAGACAATTTACAAAAAGTGCAACAGAAAAAGTTATATCAATGATGGTACATTTCGTTTGCGTTATATTTGATGGTGACTTTGATACTATTGGGCACTTTTCCTCTATTTTATAAAGTAGGCGTAATGTATATTTATTAATTTACAGGTCCAAACTATGGCTGCCACTAATGATTTATTATGATGAGTCTACTGAAAATGTTTGATTTCATCAAGCAATATTTTTCCTCCAAAAATGCTAATTTATTTATTTTTCTCCAAATCTCTTTCACTTTTTTAATTCTGAAAAATAAAATGCAAACACATTTTACACTAATACATGTATGAATAATTAGATGCCACTTTCAATGAAGCCCTTATTATTTAAGCAGTATAAGTATTTTGAAGGGTAAAATAATGATTGAAAATACACAAAAATCCATAGGAAAAAAATCAGTTCCTATTACACCTTTTAATTAAAATTTAATAACACAGTCTAAGTTTAAAATGACAAGCATTTATTAATTGTACTTTTTTTCTGTTAAGTAATTTCCTCTGTAATTATCCTACACAATGTCAAATAACCTTTAAATGGTTTAACCTTCGAGGAGAACCTCAAACAATCACACAAAACCAGTGGTACTCATAGTAAACTGGTCTCAGAGAATTATTAGCCTAAACCAAACTTTTCAGCTTCTACTTGAACACAGATCCTCAGCAGATTTTACATACTTGTCTCAGGAAGGCTTCTTTATTGGCCAACTCGTTCTCCAGTTTGTCGTTGATGTCGTGCACTGATGTGGCCTCTCGCTGGGCGCTCAGGTAGCGTTTCTCCAGTGTGACGATGCGTTCCTCCATGTCCTCTTTCTGACACATCACCTATACATGATAAGTTAGGCCAGTAAAGAAACTGGTGTTCGTTTCATATGCTCTATTAAATTGTAATATGTCAATCTTGCTCAAGTCTTCTGCATATATAGAATACATATTAAATATATGCTTTTATAAACTAAAATAAAAAATACTAGTGCACATCTTGCCATTTTTAGTGAAGCTATAAAAAAATGGAATATAAAAAGAGTTTAAATTTGTAAAAGAAAAACCCAGAACTCAGCACGTCAGCATGAGCTAAGCAAAAAGCCAGTCAAATTGGAAAGACAATGAATATTTTTAAAAGATGAAGACACAGATGTGGTTTTAACTGTAACAGAGTTGTGCTCCACAGCACTATCACAAAAACTATGGGAGTTAATTTCCTGCACATAGAACTGCAGCAGATAAAAAGCTTACATTGTTTTCTAACTAAGCAGCACAATAAATAGTTATCCTGCAAGAGTGGATAGATATTGCTGTTCTCAGAGATGGTAGATAAAGGAATAACAGGCTGTCTTTCCAATAAGGCCACAGTTAATGCCACTGACTGCATTGTTAGCAATCAATAGTAATTTCAGCCATGGTCCAAAGGGGTATGAACTTATATACATAGGCAGAAGAGTGTAGCAAATCAAGTATGCAGCTGTGAATGCAGATCAGCAATTGGAAGATCATTTTTTTATTTTGTCTTTTATTATCTTGTAGTATAAAAAAATATTTACCTGTCAGTATGTAACATAATACTTTAGAGCATTTTTAGTAGTTTCTTCACATTAAAAAATGTACATACATTAAGATAATAGTGACTTTAAACTATTTGGGAAAGACAAGATGATGGTGTTATAGCCTATTAAGCTTGTGCTAATTAAAAAACATTAAAGTTATTTGGATAGGCATACCTCTGCACACTTGCAACACTCGGTGGGACATCATGTGTAATAGAAAAAGTTGCAAAGACATCAGGAAGAGAACTGTTAACTTCAACGTAATTGGTCCGTCCTTTGAATACAATTCACTTGAAAGAGCTTTGGAATGTCCAACAATCATACTATTTAGGAAAGACAAGCTGAAAGGTTGCATGTTTACATGGACATAAGTATTCGGAATAAATAGCCGATAGGAATAAAAATGCTTCATGTAAACCCGCCAATCGGAATATGCTGATCGGATTCGGCTCCATGGGAATGAAATTGTGTTCTGAATGAGAGTGGTGGTTTTGTCGATTGTTAATCCGAACGGCGGACATGTAAACACTTGTTCGGATCATGACATTTTAATTGTGGTAAACTGACACGGCTGTGAATGTGTGCCCTATGTCAACACGACGCATTTCCCCTTTAGTGGCAAGGTACAATCTCTGGGAAACTGGTCTGTTGCCACATTAAGTCTATAGCTTAATTATGGAAAGCAATAAAGCCTCAACCTCTCTCAGGACCTGGCACAGCTCCATCCCAGACACTCAGACACTCATAACCAACACACTGCTGTATTTGTTCCACTTTTTTACAGCACAGGTGAAAGTACAACTTCTTCTTCTTTGGTTGGTTTAGGAAAATCCGACAACTCTGCGCATGTCAAAGTGCTTCTATTCTGGATAAAGTGTGGTGCATGTAAACACACGTCATAATCAGATTATTTCATTTTGCGGCCATATGAAACAGTGTATTTGGATTTATTTCAGTGCGATGATGACATTTTGTGCATGTAAACACAGGCCCACTACTCCCGTAGACACAAAAAAGCTAGATGTTTAGACAGAACCTGTGTCTGCTGAAACTAATTCAAGTTTATAGACCTAATGACATGTAGAGGAAAAGAGGGCAAGCTTGCATGGCATGTAAATATTTGATTTTAACTCTATATGCAAATACTTTCTCAGGTTACTGGAGGGATTCTTTCATGTCTTTTTTTCCAACTGACTTTCCCTTAGAAATGTGCATGGTCTTCCCTTTACTATGCATGTATATAGTGTGTGCATGCATGTGTAAAGGTATGCGTGTGTGCTGTTACTTCTTTGATGTCCCTCTGGTACTTGTTGTTCATCTCCTCTGACTTGATGAGGTCCTTGCGGGCCGTCTCCAATTCCTGCTCCACCTCGGAGACTCGGGATGATAGCGAGGACATGCGCTCCTTCATCTGGGCCAGCTCATAATTCTGCTTCTCCAGCAGATCCTGCAGTTCCACCACCTGGCTCGCCTCGCGGGCCGACTCCAGAGAACCATTTGACAGGCGCTTGAGGGAGACATGACATCAATAAGGTAAGCATAGTAAATAAAAGCCTCGCATCCAGCCTATAATTTGCTTTTTTCAACCTATGTTGAGCAACTGAATCATTTTTTCATCTTTTAAAATGACCAGACATACATTATTAAGTGATTTAAGGAAAGATAGATAAAAGTTCACACTTTATTTGGGGATTTTCATGATTTAACCTAAACATGAACCTTTGGAGAATTCCCGATTTATTTAAATTGAAAGCTGTCAAAAACCTGTCACATCACCAGTTGAGAAAACAGAATTGGTAAAATGATTGATATGACTCTAAAGTGAACAAAATGTACCTGCCAGCCTCCCTTAAGACCTGCTATAAGACATATGCTTTTTTCTAATTTCCCCTTCTTTTTATTTAGTATGTTTTTAGCTTTTTTGTGTATAGTCAAGGCATGCAATCTTACAAAGTTTAGTTTGTTTACAAATTAGTTATGCAAAAACCTTAAACAAGTCAGCTTCTATGGTAGAATCAAATAGTCGAGATTATATATTAAGATAGTTGTGAATTTGGTAAAAACTATCAAATAAAAGCACCTCTCAGTTATTTAAAATCTTAGGAAAAGTTATTTTACACTTGCAATTAAATCCAAAATGTGAAACTTATATAGATTCATTTAAATATTATGTTAGACTGACAAAACAATGTTTAAAGAAATGTATGTCCATGTACTGTATACAGGTCCTTCTCAAAATATTAGCATATTGTGATAAAGTTCATTATTTTCCATAATGTAATGATGAAAATTTAACATTCATATATTTTAGATTCATTGCACACTAACTGAAATATTTCAGGTCTTTTATTGTCTTAATACGGATGATTTTGGCATACAGCTCATGAAAACCCAAAATTCCTATCTCACAAAATTATATCATTAAAAGGGTCTCTAAACGAGCTATGAACCTAATCATCTGAATCAACGAGTTAACTCTAAACACCTGCAAAAGATTCCTGAGGCCTTTAAAACTCCCAGCCTGGTTCATCACTCAAAACCCCCATCATGGGTAAGACTGCCGACCTGACTGCTGTCCAGAAGGCCACTATTGACACCCTCAAGCAAGAGGGTAAGACACAGAAAGAAATTTCTGAACGAATAGGCTGTTCCCAGAGTGCTGTATCAAGGCACCTCAGTGGGAAGTCTGTGGGAAGGAAAAAGTGTGGCAGAAAACGCAGCACAACGAGAAGAGGTGACCGGACCCTGAGGAAGATTGTGGAGAAGGGCCGATTCCAGACCTTGGGGGACCTGCGGAAGCAGTGGACTGAGTCTGGAGTAGAAACATCCAGAGCCACCGTGCACAGGCGTGTGCAGGAAATGGGCTACAGGTGCCGCATTCCCCAGGTCAAGCCACTTTTGAACCAGAAACAGCGGCAGAAGCGCCTGACCTGGGCTACAGAGAAGCAGCACTGGACTGTTGCTCAGTGGTCCAAAGTACTTTTTTCGGATGAAAGCAAATTCTGCATGTCATTCGGAAATCAAGGTGCCAGAGTCTGGAGGAAGACTGGGGAGAAGGAAATGCCAAAATGCCAGAAGTCCAGTGTCAAGTACCCACAGTCAGTGATGGTCTGGGGTGCCGTGTCAGCTGCTGGTGTTGGTCCACTGTGTTTTATCAAGGGCAGGGTCAATGCAGCTAGCTATCAGGAGATTTTGGCGCACTTCATGGTTCCATCTGCTGAAAAGCTTTATGGAGATGAAGATTTCATTTTTCAGCACGACCTGGCACCTGCTCACAGTGCCAAAACCACTGGTAAATGGTTTACTGACCATGGTATCACTGTGCTCAATTGGCCTGCCAACTCTCCTGACCTGAACCCCATAGAGAATCTGTGGGATATTGTGAAGAGAACGTTGAGAGACTCAAGACCCAACACTCTGGATGAGCTAAAGGCCGCTATCGAAGCATCCTGGGCCTCCATAAGACCTCAGCAGTGCCACAGGCTGATTGCCTCCATGCCACGCCGCATTGAAGCAGTCATTTCTGCCAAAGGATTCCCGACCAAGTATTGAGTGCATAACTGTACATGATTATTTGAAGGTTGACGTTTTTTGTATTAAAAACACTTCTTTTATTGGTCGGATGAAATATGCTAATTTTGTGAGATAGGAATTTTGGGTTTTCATGAGCTGTATGCCACAATCATCCGTATTAAGACAATAAAAGATCTGAAATATTTCAGTTAGTGTGCAATGAATCTAAAATATATGAATGTTAAATTTTCATCATTACATTATAGAAAATAATGAACTTTATCACAATATGCTAATATTTTGAGAAGGACCTGTATGCACTCAATATTTGACCATGGCTCCTTTTGCATGATTTCTGCATAGATTACTAAATTGAAACAATAAGGCTGTAGCTCTGCTGAGATGTTAAGAAAGCCCATGCTGCATTGCAGCCTTCAGTTTTTCTGCATTATTGGCTCTGGTGTATCATCTTCCTATTGACAATACTTCATAAATTCTCACTGGGTTTTAGGTCAGGGCAGTTTGCCGGCTCATCAAGTACAATGATACCATGGTGATGATAGTAGGTGTTGGTTGGCAGTATGGGAACTGGGCAGGTACCAAGTCCTGCTGAAAAATGAAAAACATCAACATAAACCATGAAGAGCTCTAAAATGTCCTGGTAGACATCTGCACTGACTTTGGACTTAAAATACAGTGGACCTTCGCCAGCAGATGCTATGACTCCAGAGACATCATCACTGACTGGAATATTCACACTGGACCACAAACAACTTCAAATCTGTGTCTGTCCTCTGTCCAAATGAAGTAAAATCACTTTAGATGCACCTGAATGAAATTGGTTTGACACCTAAGTTAGTGATCTGATCAAATTTTAAAGGGTTTTTAAAGGGATTCACCCGTCATATCACCGTCATATCTGCAGGACATAGATTGCAGACACCAAAATAAGTTCAGCACACAAAATTAAAGAAACAAGAAAACCGTATCATCATCCTTATTACATAAGACATTAATGCTGAAGGACATACTAAAAAACAATGCTTGGACTTTATGCAGAAATGCAACTGTGATGCGATGAAGCACCAAATATGTACTAAATCATCTGAATTTGGAATTGCCTGATTTCATCTTAACTGACCCTGACCGGAAATCTCAAAATGTTTTTCTTTTTCTAATCCTTGAATGCATCAACCGAAACTACCCAGCACAAAAGATAACATTCTTCAGTAGGGAGCCTATGACTAAGGGAAGACAACTCTGGTCAAGCTGAGGAAGGCTGGGTATATTGTCAAGTTGCTCCGTTTTATTCGTTTATCCATCCTGACTTATTTTTAGCCTCTAACCTCGGTCTGTTATAGAACATGCTGGATTTGGAAATATTGGCAAGGGTTTGGGTAGGGTAAGGCTCTGGATGTTCCCCGACAACTAAGGAAGGAAGGAAGGAAGGAAGGAAGGGAGGGATGGGAGGATAAGTGCATCAATGGATGACATTTTGGATTGATGCATGGACACAGACAAAAATAATGAATTGATTGAAAAAGGAAGGACAGATTTATAGACAGAGGCTGGATGGGTGGACAGATGAAATGATGATCTGATGGACGAATAGATGCCTGAACAGAGATGGATGGCTAAACAGATGGGGGTTTTAACGGACAAATGGAAGGACAAAGACACAGGCATGGATGGACACAGATGAACTGATGGGTTGACTGATAAAAAGGGGTGGATAAATCAATGCATGGAGTGAGGTACAGTTTTTGGATAGCTGGATGGATGGACAGATGGATGAATAGTTGGATGGACAAACAGATGGGCAGATGTATGACTGGCTTGCTGGATGGATGCCTGCAACACTTCAATGTGCATCATCGATAGAAAAACCCCCGATAAAGCAAACTGGCTATGGAAACTTACTTTGAAAAATTAGATATTTATCAGGGCATAGGAAATAAGGTCAGAAATATATGTTTTTTCTACACTCTCTTTTTCCATATGTATCCAGACCTGGAATACTTTCCTACAAAGCTACCACTGAATTCTTCACTTCATAAAACCATGCAGTCAGTACTTTTAACAAAATAATCCACCATAAGTAAGGAAGCTGTTTGAGACACATGACATTTGTTGCTGTTGAGATCCAACTCACTGGAAAATATGTTATAAGGTTTGACAGTATTTATTCAAACTGGCAGTAGTGGAATAATGCATGGAGAGAAAGAACATAAAAGTCATCATCAATGAACTGTAACCTCGCATTATGAATCTCATTATTTCTAATAAATTCAATAAGGAATTTTAACTTAACTTAAATATTTGTGAGGTAAATGCTTAAGGAATAAAGATTGGTAAAGTTCAAAAGTTTAAATAATTTATAAATGAAAACTAAAAGACACAAATCATGAGCCTTTACTGTCCTTGACCTATTTCCACCTGTCACATTTAGGCCATGTATATCTTATATCACAGGACAGGCTGTCACTCTCAGCTAATGGTGTTTGCAGCCGTCTCTGCCAGTCTTTGCAACTGAATGACTAAACCGCTCCATCACTGCAAGGTTACAACTTTGCCTTCACCGTATGGAATGAGAAACATACACCCAGACATTAACATGCAGAAAACAGCCTGCATTTATTTTCCTTTCTTTTATCTCTACAAAACAGAGCAGATGATAGCCGTCTTCTCATTACCTCATGCCTCAGCATGCATGTTCTTCATCTCTCTACTCTCCACACCCCACAATACCAACTCCTCCCCCAAGCAGGAGCCAGGAGCAGACCAGCCAAGTAATAGCCTTTCTATTGATCTACCCAAGTATCCAGCCTGCTGTCTGCATTTAAATATTTTCCAGCATCAAATATGAGGTTTGGAGTTTTGATGTTACTGATATAAAACAGAATCAGTGATGAAACAAGATGATGTTACGTGAGTTTTTAAACTAATAATCCAAATTAACAGTGGACCCAGTGAATTAGGTAAACTAGCCCTCATGTAACAATTGGGTGAATGACCTAAAATGTGATTTCTTACTTTGGATAGGAGTGTAACATACGCTCAAATCCCATGCCAGGTTGTAGAGTTTTCAAGTTTTTAATCGTGGGTTCACGGTGCAAGCAGAGGAACTCAAACTGTCAGTGCATGATCACAGAGGATATGTTTATTATGAGTTACTGTATATTTGTTTAATTTCTTCTTCAAATTATTTTAAAGCTAACAGCTTCTGATTGGGAAAGATCATAATTTACATTCTAAAACAGGAAATACTTTTAAAAACTGGGCAATCCAGCAACTGGGCTCACGATTTTTCAGTAGTATAGCTGTTTATTAATGAACAATTGCACAGAACAGAACTTTTAAGAAGATTCAAACAGTAAGCGCTGTGGATAATGTCTGTGTTGCATAACTGCAGACAAGATGTAAGGGTTTCCTGAAACTGATGTGTTTAGATTGATCACTGACTTTCAAGTCGATTTAATTGTCCAAGGCATCATTATGGAGTTATGTCAAAATAATTTAAAGGAGAAAAACTTGTCGCTTCAAAGCAAGTGGTCTCTAAGCTAGGATTTTTGGACCACAGGAGCTTTCAAGGACTGATCTGGGAAGGACACATTCAGACATAGGCCATTGTGGAGCGCTGCATTAGATTACCAAAGTAGAGATGGTCTGCTTTGGATTGGCTGGAGGAATTTTCAAGAAAGTGGATGAGTTTATTTTGATGTGTGCATATCTGCACCAAATCAGGTTTTGTTTGATGCTCTGCAGCGTGGTAAACAGATATGGATCTGAAGGCTCTCAGAGGGAGACGAACCTCATTCAGCATGTCAAAAAAGTGATGTGTAAGTGTTAGGTATTGATTGCTGGCGCATCTGTGACCAAGACAGCAAGTCTTTGTGATGTATCAAGAGCCACGGTATCCAGGTTAATGTCAGCATACCACCAAGAAGGACGAACCACATCTAACAGGATTAACTGTGGACGCAAGAGGAAGCTGTCTGAAAGGGATGTTCGGGTGCTAACACGGATTGTATCCAAAAAACATAAAACCAAGGCTGCCCAAATCACGGCAGAATTAAATGTGCACCTCAACTCTCCTGTTTCCACCTGAACTGTCCATCAGGAGCTCCACAGGGTCAATATACACGGCCGGGCTGCTATAGCCAAACCTTTGGTCACTCATGCCAATGCCAAACATCGGTTTCAATGGTGCAAGGAGCGCAAATCTTGGGCTGTGGACAATGTGAAACATGTATTGTTCTCTGATGAGTCCACCTTTACTGTTTTCCCCACATCCGGGAGAGTTACGGTGTGGAGAAGCCCCAAAGAAGTGTACCACCCACACTGTTGCATGCCCAGAGTGAAGCATGGGTGTGGATCAGTGATGGTTTGGGCTGCCATATCATGGCATTCCCTTGGCCCAATACTTGTGCTAGATGGGCCAAGGACTACCGAACTATTCTTGAGGACCATGTGCATCCAATGGTTCAAACATTGTATCCTGAAGGCGGTGCCGTGTATCAGGATGACAATGCACCAATACACACAGCAAGTCTGGTGAAATATTGGTTTGATGAACATGAAAGTGAAGTTGAACATCTCCCATGGCCTGCACAGTCACCAGATCTAAATATTATTGAGCCACTTTGGGGTGTTTTGGAGGAGCGAGTCAGGAAACGTTTTCCTCCACCAGTATCACGTAGTGACCTGGCCACTATCCTGCAAGAAGAATGGCTTAAAATCCCTCTGACCACTGTGCAGGACTTGTATATGTCATTCCCAAGACGAATTGACGCTGTATTGGCCACAAAAGGAGGCCCTACACCATACTAATAAATTATTGTGGTCTAAAACCAGGTGTTTCAGTTTCATTGTCCAACCCCTGTATATTTCATGTTTCTTTGTGTCTTTTAGAGTGTCAATAATCCACTGTTGTGGCACTTTCACTTTAAAATCTGAAAAAAAACCTCAAGTTTTCATGTCCTTAAATTATTTATGTTGCAAGTTCTGTGAGTGATGTCACTAAAACTATGATAAATAAATATTGACATATTCTTTAATTTACAATTGTTTTCAGCCATTCCATTTGTTTGTACACTGGGACTGTGTGAAAAAAAGAAAAGTTATGGACTTGTTCTGTACATGAATAAGACCTAAAAAGTTGTTAATTTAAATTAAATTAATTTGATTTAATGCAATGAATTTAGAAGGGAGTAGGCAGTAAAACTACTCCTTTTCTTATTTTGTCTCTTGGTGAACAAGTTTCTCTTTTATTTGTATTATGTTCCAAATAAATAAATCTGGTTATAAAAACAAATGCAGGTAACTTTTATAATAATTAGCATGGTTAAATATAACATTTAAAACTCTAAAATAAAACAGACAGCTTAAACCTTCCTCAAAACTGGATAAAAGTTGTTATTTAGTGATTCACATAATCAGAAGTTCACTAATGAGTTTCCCTTGGAAACTTTCGTTATTTATCTGAACATTTTGTACCATTTTAGAGAATTTTGAAAAAGAGGTTCTTTATCCCCCTTTAAACCAGTCTTGTTTTAAAGTATTGCTCCATTGTGTTAGCGATAAAGTGTAACCAGAAACCCGAAGAACCTGAAGAATGCTCACCTTGGTGTGGACCTTTTGTTGTGCTTCACTGCCCTCCAGAAGGTCATCTCCTCCTTCACCAGATGCAACTTTCCTCTGAAGGTGAGCATTTTGCTCTCGTAAGGCCACAATCTGTAGGATCATAAAAAAGGGTCATGAAATATAAAATCTAAGTACTCATTAAGCCACTGCTGGAGAATGTATAAAACTTTATTTTTATTGTCTATTTTATTGGCTTTACACAATCAGCTGGTCATTCAGACACAACATTTCTAAATTACAGCATGTAGAGGAATCCAAAGAAAATGTAGTCAGGATGAAGCTGGATGTTCACCATCCAAAATCAACATTTTAGCATGGTATGACCAGCATAATGCTTACATTTATTTCTACAGTCTTTATCTTCTAAGGGCTCCTGCTTACTTGTATTTCTTGTAACTCCTTGGATCTTTTGAAAACAGGTCTAGAATCCTCTACATTGTGTAAAGCTGCACTACTCAGAACTGTTTTGTTGGTCTTTAATCTCATAATGACAGCAATACAAGACTACAAATTGAAGGACAGTTCTCTCAAGGTAAACCATTAAAACCCCTTTCAAAGGGGAGGAGCTGAGTTAGCGCTGAAATTGAACTCAGCTGGAATATCTGGCTCATTACTACCCATGCCTGTACTCAAGTCAAAGTCTGAGAAGCTTCTGGTGCATTTAATCTTTTAACATCCAACAATTAAACTGCAGGTAATCATTCTATGGTTTCCACAAAAGAGACATTTCTGCAACTTTTTTTATTGTAATTCATAGAAAAGTATAAATCAGGAGGAAACTGCCAGCAGCGATAAAGCTGAACTGTTTTCACCTTGATGGCAGAACATGGACCATTGTCAGACAAAACAAAGAAAAACAAAGTGCAAAAGCTTTGAGCAAAAAATCACTTGTGTAAAAAAAAAAAAATTATTGAAAATTCAAACCCTTGTAACGTTTTAACGTTTCCTGGTTCAAAATGATTAAATAAATGATAGAATAATGGAAGGTTAAAATCAAGTAAATTTCCATAAATTCCCCTGCTGGATAGGAAGGCTGTGTTTCTAATTATTACCTGCTTGTACGTTCTGCTCCAATTTAACCCCCAGCATCCTCCTTACAGTAAAAGGTCACAAAACCACTTCGGCTACAAAAAGCTCATACTATTTAACTATAATCCCTCTGGAAGCAAAGAAGCAGCAGCAAAAACAATCCACGAGACATGCTGTTAGTGTGCTAATGCTGCATCAAGCTGGGTTTGTAATCTCAGTTCTCAGAAGCTTTCAAGGGGCTTTAATCTTAACTCTGTTTTCTCTAGTTTTTCTTTGAGGATTTCCCAGCAGCAATGATATTTCATTTTAAATGCATCACAATATTGCGTAAAAGCACAGCGGTCAATACTGTAGTTTGCGAGAGAAACAAGATCATGTTTTCAGAGAGGTGGTTTGTTTTAACCTTCAGATATTTTCTGTGGTTGAAGCACAGAGGGCAACCAGAGGATGATCATTGACACAAACACCAATATAATAGAATTGTTTACACGATCCAGCTTAAAGTCAGATCCTTGACTTCGTCCACTGACTCAGAAGTGTAAATAAGGCTGTAGAACGACCTCTTTGCTTTTGCACAATGAAGGTTAAAACACTACAAAGCGTTTCCGTTCATTAATTTTAATGAGGGCAGAACCATGTCTCTGTATGTCTCCTAGGCTGTCACTGAGATCGCCTGTAATTTCTCCACATCAGAGATCAAACACCTATACCCACCCCCCCAACAAAAAGCACAACAAATAACAATTGGAGCGCAGCACATACATCTCCGGCTCCGCATTTATTACGGCACAATATAATCTTCTTGCCTGTCTTCATAACGTTTACGTTGGATTATGAGAAATATCCGAGGTGGTGTGACGAAATTGGATTATTGCAGAGTTAAAGGGTAATTTTGAGTGTCTGCAAGGTAGTTTACTGAAATGAAAAAGATTGAAGTCACTGATAACCCCAATTTCTTTCCTCGTAAAAGATCTTTTTCCTTGGGGTCAAAATAAAAGTATTTGTGCTCTGATTTCCTGCAATATATTTGGGTTTATTTTAAAGGTAACAGTGGAAATTCATCTGATTTCATCTATGGCTGGACACATGTTTAAATACAATAATATTTATAACAAACTTGAAGCAGCTAGTAAACAAAAATCATTAGTAATGCCAGGATCTAGTAAAAGTTTGATGGGATTATTAATTTTCAGGCAAGATGCGTATTAGGACAATGAAGAGTTGATTAGATTTTAGTGGTAATGCAGAGCAACATCTGGATCCAGGATTTCTTTAAAGGATTATTTTAATTGCGAGGTTGTGGTGTGACAACTTTAACTTCACACATGGTTCCTCACCCTGTCAGCAGCTGACATACAGTGGCCAGACGTCATCCAGACTATATCTCATCAGTATAGAAAGAAGCTGACATGCGTCAATGACCCTGTTGCCTTGGCGGACGTCCTCGCTCTATGAGTGCTTTTCTTCATGGTGACCAATAAACTGCTGATCATATTTTTGCTGCTGAAACAGTCCTGACCCATCAAGGCATGGACTCCACAAGGCCCCTGAAGGTAAGCTGTTGTATATGGCACAAAGATGTTTTGTCTTCCAACATAAATGTATTTATTATTTAATTTTATTAAAAAAAATAACTGTTATTGCTGTAAAACATGTTCTAAATGAAGTAAATTGTTACGTTTAAATAGCACATCCAACAGCTAGAATTTTAGGTTTTTTGTAAGCAAATGACTGAAAATAAACATAATTTGGCACAACATTGATTGCAAGATGGTGGGAAACTACTTCAAATATTACCTTTGGTATATGTGGAATCTGCATCAACAAGGATTAGTGGTATACTTATGTCACCTTGGCTCTGTGGTGGTTTTACGCAAACTTGTGAAAATAGTCTGCAAGTGGTTAGGTCCTGTGCTGTCCAGTGGGGCATTGTGAATTGAACTTCTTTGTCCAGCATATCCCAAAGTTGACTGAATGGATTCCAATTTGGAGAAGTTTTTAGGCCTAGTCAACACCTCAAACTTGTCTTTGTGCCCTTCAAACCATTCTTGAACCATCTTTACTTACTTACTTTTTTCTGGGGTATTTAAAACTGTTAATCAAAGAAGTACTTTTTAACCAGCTGTTTAATATGCTTTTATTCATTAAAATGTTTAGAGATTGAACTTATTTTTTTCCAGCTTTTTAACAAAAACAAAATGCAGTCCAGCAACACCAAGACATTGAACTTCACTCACAGTTTGAGGTTTCTGTTCACTCAGAAAGACCTTAGAGAACAAATATGCTGGAAGGAAAGGAATGTCCAACATTTTTCTTAGATATAAAATAGTACAATATGCTTTGTGGGAATCAAACCGTTAAGGCCCTGTTTTTTCCCCTTGTATGGTGTTGTTGGGACCCCATCCATGAGTTTCAACACTTAAAGGCCAGTAAGAACTTTTCTGGAACTTTCAAAATAAATCGCATTAACTTACTTCCAGGAACAGGAGGTTTATCAGCAGACTTCTTGTGTTCCAACAAACAGATCTTTTTCTGTGCGGATCCCCACAGGAACTGGACAGGAGATTTATCCAAAAAGGTTTGGTTCTTATTCAAAATAATATTTCCTTAAATATTATTTTAATATTTCCTTAATAATATTTCTATAAATATTATTGTACTAACTAAAGGCAGCTAATTATCACTGTTGTGAATTAGTCATCCAGAAGGTTGATTTTACTCAGCAAATCATTCTTTAAAATATTATTTTATTAAAATAATACTTTATCTGATCTTGCATTGTGAAGGGTTGTCTAAACGTTTGCTGATTATTGCCTAAGTTGGTTCCAAGACTAACTTAACTTCATTTCCAGATTCTTCAAGATAATCCTTGGTTCTCAAACATAAATAACATTGCATGGTAATGTTGCATCACTCATTTGGTCATGGTTTTCAACCATTTTTGATTCATTTGTTTATATTGTACATAGCCCATTAGTCTTCCTTATTCTTTAATTCTGCTTGGTAGTTTAGTTGGATTGTTTTAGCATAGTAATAAGTTTGTTGATTGAAATATGTTTGACTTTGGGTTGACTTATATTTGTTAATAAATTCTTGTATTTTAAGAAATTGTGTGAATTCATTCTGTGTGTGTGCAGAGTTTATGCTGTTCAATAATGCTAGAGCTTGGCTCATCAATTTTGTCCCAATACTACTGCCTTATTGGGCTGGTATTCACAGGACAACCCTCAACAAACCGAATTATTATTCAATCAAATATTAAAATATTAATATGAAATAATATATTTATATTCACGACAATGTAAAAAAAGTACCTTTTGATTTTGGAACAAGATGGCAACATAGCGTGAAATTTTAAATAAATAAAAGACTTCCCACCATTTTCACAGTTATAGCTCTCTCTCTGACCTCAAAAGACAATGTCCCTGTCTACCCAGAACAAGGAGAATCCACAGAGCCCAAACTATGATTCTTTGTACAGTGCATGCATGGCATCTTCTGAAAAGATCATCAAATCTAGTGTATATGTTTTTACCGTTAAACAAATTTTTTTAAATTTGTCTATAAATAGATTCCAACACAATCACAAAATATTTGGTTCAACAGCAGCAAATTAGAATCCGTTACAGTGATCAGTGTGTGGCCACTTAAGCACCTGTGACTGACCAAGGTCAAAGGGTGCTGATTTCATCAGGTATAGTAGTGTTGTGAAAATGCCTGCAGGGAAATAGGGCTCATACAAAACCTCCATCCAAAATCAATTACCAGTTTGCTTGCTCGAGCCTCCCTGAAGCCTCTGAAGTGAGAAATTTATATTCAGTAATGCCAGTTTAAGAGTCAGTCTGCAGCCTCAAGGTTCAATCACTCATCTGCCCACAGCTGATGTGTGTTGTTAACCGTATACAAGGGAAAGCCTCACAGATGTACGGCATCTTTAACTTTGACTCGTTGATGTGAGAATTTTTAATAGTCCTACCAACATGTCTGTCAGTGCCTCAACAGCTCATTCAATAAGCAGTTTTACTGTAGTAGTTTTCAAAAACTGTGAAAAAATCTTTTGAAACTACCGGCTTGTCAGATTACTTTAACTGTTATTTATTTAAAGACATTTTTTCGGCACTAGTGGCCTTTTTATTTTTTGACAGGAGAGAGGGGTAGAGAGACGGGGAGACATTCAGCAAATGTCGCCGGGTCCGGGACTCGAACCCCGGACGGCCGCTTCGAGGACTGTAGCCTCCGTATATGGTCGCGCACTTAACCCCTACACCACCAGCGCCGCGCCCCTGATATTTCTTTAGAAAAAAAAAACTTTGATTTGTTCAGCCAAGTAGCACACACTTACCTGAAACACTTCTCATTTCATCTACACTTGTGGTTTCTATACTTTTTTTCACCTTTGACCAAATGCACACTTCCACACTTATTAGCAGTTGGCATCTCCATTCTCTTACTCTTTTTCCCCATTTACATTCTCCTTTTTGTTCCTTCCACCCAAATCTCTATCAGATGATGCGACAACCACAAAAAGTCAATTTGCAACAGGTTGGGAAGTGCCAGGCAATCTGTAGCCTAAAGGCCATGTGAGTTTGGTCTAAACACAGTGAGTGGTTTTCTGTAAGTTCTAAATATTAGTACTGAAATGTATATAGCAGGATATATGGTGCACTGAAATAGTGTTTGTTGCCTTACAGATTTCTTCTGTTTGAAGCCTGACAAAAAAAAAACTAAATTCACAAAGGGAAAAAAAGACGTATCCAAACCAACCTGGACCTCTGGGAAAAAGAAATTGCCCTCCTTGTTAAATAATGAATTAATTGCAATTAAACTACTTTTTTAAGAAAGCTGAACTTAATTTTACAAGCCAAGCACAGGCCTTATTATTCCCCCACCTGCATTTATGATAACAAAATGTAATCAGAACCTCTCTAATGGCTGAAAGATCTCAAAAAGCAACACATTATCTAAAACAGACAAAATGTGTGTCATATTACATCAAAATGATGAGGCTCAGTAACAAGGCCATCTCAAAATTAATAAAACAAAGTCTAAATTTAGTTTTTGAGTGGCATAGCCAGAGTCTGGAATAACGTTCAATTCAGATGCTGTAGTATGACCCTAAACACACATTCATCGAACATCCTCCAATGTGGGGTAAATTTAGACATTTCTGCAAAGGACAGGCTCAAAATTCCCCTGCCTGTTATGGCAAAATCTTTAAGACAGTTGTTGCCAAGGGTGGCACAACTAGTTATTAGGTTTACGTTTTCCCCAAATAGGTCAGTTTTTTTCTATGTACTAGAATTATCTTGATCCAATATCAAAATTTGTCTGTAAATCTAAAACTTGCAAGTATGACAAAAAAAAGCTAAATCAGGAGAAATCTGCAAACACTTTCACAGCACTATAATTCTGTGTCCAAGTTTGATGATTAAACCCCCAAATTTAAGTTTATCGACATTTTTAAATTGTTTAGATGTTTGCCACAAATTTGTTTAAACAGTTTCATAAATACTAATTATTTTACACCTTTATAATCTCTAAATGAAGACATATATTGTAACTGTTTGTCCGTGAACAATCCTCTGAGACCTTCACAAAACAGCTGGATTTATACCGACATTAAATTACACACAGCTAGACTGTTTAGTAACGCCGTGATTTCTGCAACTGGTTGCACTGGATTTTTTTAGGGGCATCTGATTGAAGGGGTCTGAATACAAGTGCATGTTACACATTAAATCTTTTCACTTGTAAAAACAAATTTAAACTAGGCATCCTTTTCTATCCACTTCACAAATACTTTGTGTTCATCTTTCACCTCGTTTGTGAAATTTGTCATGTTATAAGCACAAGTTACACTGCTTGACAGAGTATTTCATTTTTATCCACACATGTAGTTCTGTCTTCTATTTGTAGCTTTTCTTGTACTACTAAATGAGATGCATATATGTTTGAAAATACACCACTCGAGCAATATATCATAATATATATTGTCTTCTGAGGCTCATTATCCATTTGAACATTCAGCATATAAGTCAAAAAGATGGTGCAATAAATGATAAAGGTGCAACACAAAAAATATATATTGAAATATAGTAGTAGTTGTCATTTAATATATGATCATAGTATGTTACCTCTTGATTGGCTGCTGTGAGCTCCTCCTCCAAGGCAGAAACCCTCTCCAATGAAACCCGTAGTCTTTCTCTAACCTGAAAATATGAAGAAAAAAATGTCTGTGCATAATTGTCCATCCTAATTGGTTTCTTTAATTTCAGACTAGGCTAGCTCTGGTTAACACTGTAGGAAAACAGCAGAATTAGTCCAGTATAATCCAGTGTACTGCATTTATAACGCATCAATTTTAAAAGTGAATCTTCTATAATACCATGCAAGTGAATATAGTGCACTACTGGTGACAGTTGTACCTTCTCATCGAGTGCTTTATGGTGTTCAAACAAGGACTTGAGTGCTTTGAGGACTTCAACTTCACTGGAGACCCCTGAGGGGGACTGAGCTTGCCGCTTGACCACAGTCATTCGAAGTGACCGCTCATGCCTGGACACCAGGCATTCCAGGTGTTCCAGAAGTAACTCAAAAAAAAAAACAACACAGGGAAAAGATTCATACAGCTGGCTGGACAGAGATTTTTAACAAACCTTGGCAGACACACATATTACTAAAGTTTTGTTTGAACTAGTAAATATACCTCCTCTTTCAAAAATTAGGCATTAGTTGTGCTAATTACATATATGGAGTAAAATAATATGTACATTATAATATATAACATTTATTTTGCACGAGTAGCACTGTTAATTGTAACTGTATGTAGTGTATATAGTAAAAAACACAAAATGCTTCCAGTTGTGTTTATAGCTAATCTAAACTTACCTCTCCCAGTAAAGTACTGCACCAAATGAGAAGCTGTGTGCAGCAAGTAATTGTCAACAGAAGGCTACACAAGAGCATCATGGTTACAGCTGGAAAAGTATTGAATGATCGTGAAACCAAAGAGCAACAAAAAAAAACAAAAAAACATAAAAGCCAATTGAAAGAAACTATAAAATTTTAAAATAAAATTCCAGAGCTTCAAAAACGTAAACAATGCAAAACAACTGACTCAAGTTTGTCACCCGAAAAAGCAGGAATATCTCTGCAAAGTTTTAGAGAACAAAAGATTTTTTCCCCAGTGGAAAACAAAAGAAATGGAAAAAGACCCCATCCGCTGCCTCTTCTAGGCTGATGAGGACTGATTCCATCATCAGGTAAGCACAGAAGTCTCCGCAGGTAACGTTTGGTATTTAGTACATCAAGAACACGGAAAATAATTTTAATTTGACATTAGATTCCACTGTGGCGCTAATAGAGCAAATGTTAACTGCAAAGGGATGCACTTTTGAATTCACACAGGGATGCACCTGTCCAGAGGCGGCATACTGCATGAACTAACTTGCTTTTCTAATGAATCATTAAAATGAAAGCTCTAACTCTAACATTAAACACTGGCTTATAGTTTTAAAAGTGCAACCAATTATATTTTGTTACAATAAAAAAAGAAACATTTAAATTGCCATTTTCCCACATTTCCCCCAGATGCTTTTTGTCACTATGTGGTGAAAATACTGCATTTGGAAAAGTGATCAGAATTTCTACAGTTGCTTTTCTGCAACTATAGGTTCCTAAAAAGAGAATCTTCTACCACTTCTCTATCTGATTCAACTCTTTCAGAGCCTGAGCAGCAGTCATCCTATCATCCATGCTCCTGCAACATCAACAGAACAAACACAGCTGAACCAATCAAGTGTTTACACTGTGCTTCTTCCAGAATTACAACACAGTCTAATCTTGTTGGGTAAATATTTTCACCCTTTGTTTTATTATTGGACAGGCTTCATGTCTCCAGACCTAACTGTACGTGCATGTCATTCAACTGGGACACTTATACATAATAGTCAATAAAGTTCACTTGTCTCCATAGACAACACAACAGCCCTTCAGTCCACTGCCTGCCCACACATGCTTTCCAAAACTTAATTAGGAAATGTATAACACCTTCAGTGACAAAACTAACCTTAATTAAAGCTTGCTTAGAAATTGCTCTTTGGAGACTTAGAGGTGATAATTAACCAAGTGTGAAAATTATGATTTCTGTTTCTCTGAACCTTTTTTCTTGATTTCTCAGTAAGCTGTACTTAGCTAGTCATCCTTTAGCAGAACAAAAATGTGAAAACTAAATCCACATCTCATCAGTGCAAGGAAGTAAAACAGTCTTATCTGGCAACACCAGAGTGTGCTTACAGCTTTAAGAGAAGGATATGTTTTTTAAATGAAGAAACACAAATTTGCCTCCCCAATAATTTAGTCGGTTTATGTTTTTAGTTCTTTAGTTCAATTTCCTTCCCTGTATTTGAGCAGGAACCCCCCACATATTAGCACCACTTAGTTATATTGCTGAGCACTCTTATATGTGAAGTGGAAAATTGTCAGGCAGAATGTCAATAACTAGTAACGATATACATGCTTTGTTCAATAGTTCAGCAGCCTAATTTCTGTTTCTAAACGATAGAATTTGTTTCTGTTCATCAAAGTGTGGGCCTTGGAGGTCTTTTCTGAGGATGTTTTAAAAAAAATCTGGGCCAGGAAATGAAACTTCATAGAAAATCAGGAATGTGGAAAATATATTTCTGGGTGCAATTCAGATGTTTTTCTTCCTGTCACAAAAAAGTATCCCTCAAGGCTGTGTATTTTGCCAAACACTTTTTTACGATTTATATTAATAATGTAGGTCAAATTGTTAACTGTGTATTCCTCGATCTCTATGCTAATGATATTTGTATGTCATGTAAAGATACTTCCGCCTAGTGTATGATTTTCTTCGGGTTGCATTTGACACTGTTCATGGTACACTGGTACCTCAAACTGGTACTAAATGCTGAATGAAAATATATGTATGTTGTTTTCTCCCTGTACCCTCCCTGTAAAATACCCCAACTCCATTTGTGCATTTTTACAAATATAAAAGACACGTGGATAGGAATGTTGATGATCTCTCAATCCCTATGCCTGTAAACTGATTGTTTTTGCAGTTTGATAATCCAGGGAACTTGGCTCCACTCTAAATGGTATAAAAAACCTTACACCTTTATTTGGCTTTTTGACTTTTATTCTGAGCCTGTGAAAGCAGACAAAAACACCTGGATAATGTTAAACTGTCACAACAGCTGCTCATTTGGGTGGTATTGCCAAAACGAGCACTGTCCTGAAGGAAAAAAGCATGAAGAGAATCTGTTAGGCCAGAAAAGAAAAGAAAACTGTATTCCTATCACTGGCTTATTCAAAACAAAATCAATGGAAGAACACCAAATTTGTGCAGACTGATGGTTTCTGTTTTTACTTTATTGTTTCTTCACAAGAAGCTGCCCGGTAAGCAGCAGGAGAGAGACCAAGATATCCAGCACATTCTCCTCTCTTTGGTTCACTGGATAATCTATTTGCATTTCCTACTACAAGTTAACCTGCATCAGGGTTCGTTGCAAACAAACCAATACCCCATTTTAAGGTAGACCATCCATGGTTCACTTGTTTGGTTCACACCTGTAGTGTACAGTAACACAAAACTGACCCTAAGCATACTTACTTACACACACACACACACACACACTTAACTTTTCTGACAAAGATTGTGATTTTAAAAATGTAAAACAAAAAGCTGTTTGTGTGTTTTCAACCAAACAGAATATAATTTTAGTTTTTCTTCTATAATGTCCACACAACGTACCACAAATGAATATATGTATTTTTATAAGTGATGGTCTTTTACCTGAAGAAAGTCTTTTTTTTAATCCAACATTGAATATCTTTAAGAAAAACAATCTTCTAAAATAAAAACCAAAACACCAAACAGTTTATTTTAAGGAAATAAATCACATGTTCATTAAACAGGAAAAAACAACAGCCCTGTTTAGAGAAGCATCGATCAGGCTTTGCCTAGTCAATGCTGGTTTACAGGTGTCTTTAAGGTGTGCCATTCCTATGGTGAGTTTGGTAAATTTATAAGAACTATACTTATATGAAATGCCCCATTAGTTTTTGACCAATCTTGGACACTGTTTATTATGAAGATTTAGAACAGGGTGTAATAAATGTACACATCAATGCTTTTGACACTCTAAATTAAATAGCATTCACTGTCTACAAGCAGCCTTTTCAGTGGTATGTTTTTCATTTACTGGTTAAATACCACTTAATCTAACTTCTGATATGTTACTCAAACAGATTAACTACAGCCTCTACTCACATATGTCTGTTAATTTTGTCATTTTTACACAATACCTGTTGAAGGACAATAAAAATAAAAGGTACTTGGTGGTTGTTCCTGTTTTTATGTTTCAGTTGCCGGGGTCTGCTGCTTCTGTTTGATATTTTTCAGGTAATTTGTTGCACAAAAAGTAATGCCTATTATCCTTTTAATATTACTTTTATTTTGCATGTTCATTTAAAAACAGGTCTCTCTAAACAATGAGACCATTAGATTTACCTGTATAAATAAAAGGTTAAAACAAATATTTAAACATGTAAGTGTGATGTAAGATGTATGCTTTAGCTACCCTGGTGTTGTTCCTCTCAGCTTTGAGTTCAGAGATCTCCTCCTCCTTCTCCAGCAGCTGCTCCCTGCAGACGTTCAGCTCCTTGGTCAGTGCAGCAAACTCCTGCAGAACCACAAAATGAAATGGAAGAGATGGGTCAGGATCAGAATAAATCCAGGCTGGAATGCTGTGATTGAATCAATAATAAAGCAAAAAGTTTCTTTGTTTCAAACAAATTAACTAAAAGATAAGACTTCCACTTTGAGAGAGGCGAAGATTTACATTTTCGTCTAAATTAAGCTAATCAAAAACAACATGTTTGCAGTCAGTTATGTTAAGCAGGTATATATAAAATCCTTGTCATGGTCTTACTTTAGAATGCATTGATATGACCTAATTGGCCAGATGCTCAGCATTTGATTTCATCAATAAGAAAAGAGAAACTGTCTCCGTCTACTCAACATTGCAGTCTATCCATTACTGCACAAACTGCTGCACACATGCAAAACAGAAATGTGCTGCAGAAAATTCTGCACACCTACAACATAAGCAGTGGAAGATATGACTTTAAGGAACCATAACAGAAAGCTAACCCACTGATGTTTGCTGAGGAAACCTTGTTTCTCTTCCTGATGCTAATCTCAGTCAGAGTTGAGGAAGCAGCAGTTTAGTGAGAGACACCATCATTTTCCTTTTTCCAACAACTTCCTCCAGCTCCTCAGAAGGGATATTTTCGCTTTTCACTTGAAGGCTGAGGATGTCATTTGTCCAGAGCTTTCTGAGTCTGCTTTTGGTTTCATGCTGGTTCACAGAAAGTTGATCATTAAAGATTTAGGTACATACTTAGCAGAGAATCTCTTAAAAAGAAAACGTATAAACTCAGTAATTCAGTGTATAGTGCTTAAAAAAGTTGCAAAGACTTTACTCTTTGCCTTTCTCTCTGTTTCTCTTTTTTTTTAATCTTAGAAATATTTTTCCATTGCCTTTTGTGGTTTGCTATCTTTTTCTTGTTTTTGTTGTTCTTTTGGTCTTGTTTCTGTTTTTTTAAACATGTCAGAATGTTTTTAATGTTATGTTACTCCTTTTTTCCCCTCACATTCTACAAGAATGCAAAAGGAAATTTATTTACGATATAACATTTAGCTTAACCATTGAAACCATGAACCATTAACCTGCAAATATCTTCATGAACTAATGCACTAAATTCTACTTGCAACAAGACATTTTTACATAAAAAAATGCCCCAGAACAACAACATAAGCAAACACCTACAGTAATTAAAACATCTTAATCAGGAAAAGGTAATGTGAAACTTAAGAGAACAAACCTCTCCTCAAATGTCACCAATAGTATGACACATGATTATGAAACAAGTCTCCTACAGACTATTGTCTTCAAGGATGACAAGCAACCCAAGGCTGAGGGAAGGGGCATAGGTTACCCCAGAACCCCTGCCAGTGCTCAAGCTGGAAGTAAGCAGCCCATAGAACGAATGCTGAGGAAGCCTGAAGGTCCTCTGGCAAGAACCTTTTCTTTTACAGGTGGTTTTTACCTTTCTAGTGTCCCCTGTCAGTGCAAACAGCCTTATGATATCCACCGACACCATTAGTAAATAGATTAATAATAGAAAGTGAAGCTTATTTATAAAAAAAATAAAAATAAATTCTAATCAGTAATATTACACCAAATGTTAAAATTAAGATTATTTAATACATTTACTCGCCGAGACGGAAACAAATCATATTTATTGCATTTACATACTTGAAAAACAAAATGTGGTAAAATAAATTTAAATATAACTACTTTGGAAATTTTGGTTGATTACATTGTTTGTAATCAACCAAAATTGATAGCTTTGGGGGTTAGGGGCAGCAGTGGTTCAGTACGAGTTGATCCAGCAACCAGTGAGTTGCCGGTTCGAACCCCGCTCTGTCCACCTTAGTTGTTGTGTCCTTGGGCAAGACACTTCAGCCAACCTGCCTGCTGATGGTGGCTCCTGTGTAGGCAGCCTCACTTCTGTCAGTGTGCCCCAGGGCAGCTGTGGCTACAATGTAGCTTACCAATGCAGTGTAAAGCGCTATACAAGTTCAGGCCATTTACCATTCAAATCAAAACTGATATGTTTTATTGCACTTTCCTAACAGTTCTCTCCAAGCTTGCCCATAAATGGCTTTACCTACAACAAATGGCTGCAATGGTACACATTTCCTTCAGTGTCTGAGCCAAATAAGCAAGAATGTACCAGCTGCAGCTGCAATTTGACTGCATGCCAGTATTTTACATTCTACCTTCCATCACGTGTGCTTAGGAATAACAGAGCAGCAGATTTAAGGCAAAATGTGAGAAAACCAGTTCCATATGGACTTAGGGTTTGAGTTGAACAATAAACTGTGTCCAAAATATTTATCTTTGATAGCTACATTATTGTAGTGAAGTTAAAATGTTAGGAGTAAAAACAGACTGATTATGTATAGTAAGTGACTTTCAGCTGTTTCCATTCTCTACTAAACAAATGCTTGCTTTGTACAAGTGAAAAAAGTGCAGATGTTTGCCTATAATGCACAGTTACAACTAAAGAAAATCAAGTACAGCAGAAACACTGCATCAGCACAATCAGCTCCAAATACCAAGAACAGAGGGAGATGCCTCATCATTTGTGCCTACTTTGCAGCCACAGTACAAAATACATTTTCTGAATTTCTGACTTCATACAACAAAGCTACTGAAGCTGTACAGTACCACTGCTCCCAAAGAAACAGAAATAAAACCGGGCTGCAGTGTATCCTGTTCAGATGATCAAACACCAAAAAAAAAGCTAATTCTACTCAGTCAACTGAAGTTAGGGGTCACACTATAGGGACAAATAAGCTTATTTTTGTTAGAGTAAATGCCTGCTCAGTTAATGACTAGCTTATCTGTGGAGAAAGCTAAGGTCAACTAAGAACTGAGCTGTTACCATAGCAACAGGAGACAGGGGCAAAACATGTTGGCGTGGTAACCAAGTCATCTCTGTAGGGAGCTGACCCATAATTCACACGGAGAACACAATGAAGAATATTTAAGGCACTATAAAGCATTTTTGTTATTTTATTTTTATCCTGACAGCAAAAATTATTCTAAAAAAACTAAAATTTCACATTTGGTGTTTTATATTTAGTCTATATAATAATATTTGGAATCTAAAAAAAAAACAAATCTAGTCCCAGAGGTAATCATCATAATTTCATGTTTTTCTAAACTATCTTGATAAAGTCCTGGGAGTTACACAGCAATTTTGTGGCCTCTCTGCATTTTTCAGACTTGCAAATGTGTACAGCAGGTCAGGCACAAAAGAAGCGAAGAGCTCATAAATCTCCCTCTCGCAGGAGTACAGCTAATCAAAGTCACCTCTTCCTAAAAAAAAAAAAAAAAAAAGAAACGCTCTGCAAATTGCACAGTGTGCTTTTGGTTTGTCGGACCAGAATATTGCGCTGCTGATGCTCCAATAACATCGCCATCCTTAACATCAGACCTCGGTAAACTCTTTGCGCAGCTTACCATTAACACAGTCATCTCAGAACAATCTTTTCTTTCAGAGTCAAGTTAAAAAAAAAGCTGTGACTTCCAGGGCAACACAATTTTTTTAATACTGCTTTTCCACCAAATGCCACCCTGTCAGGACATTTGACAGATTATAGACTAACAGTTCAAAAAACTATTTGGGTTCTACATGTTTATATTTAGAAAACAACAGAATTTCATAAAAAAAATGCAACACTAACTCAAACCATAGCATCTATGTGCTGCCATACTACCTGACTTGGCTTGTATTAAACTCTGGTATATAAAAAGTATATAATCATATATTAACTGTGGAAAGGTTTAAACTATTTTGAAATAAGAGTCATTCACAAGAAATTGGGGTTTATTTCCACACATTTATTTTTGCCAAATGTTTTCTCAAGGACAATACAAGCTGGAGGTTTGAAGTTTAGAAAGCACAACGGTGCAAAAAAAACAGTAAAATCAATGGAAACACAGTACGTTTTCCACATTTTCAGAAGAGGAAAACTTAGAAGAGACAGTACAGGTCCTTCTCAAAATATTAGCATATTGTGATAAAGTTAATTATTTTCCATAATGTAATGATGAAAATTTAACATTCATATATTTTAGATTCATTGCACACTAACTGAAATATTTCAGGTCTTTTATTGTCTTAATACGGATGATTTTGGCATACAGCTCATGAAAACCCAAAATTCCTATCTCACAAAATTATATCATTAAAAGGGTCTCTAAACGAGCTATGAACCTAATCATCTGAATCAACGAGTTAACTCTAAACACCTGCAAAAGATTCCTGAGGCCTTTAAAACTCCCAGCCTGGTTCATCACTCAAAACCCCAATCATGGGTAAGACTGCCGACCTGACTGCTGTCCAGAAGGCCACTATTGACACCCTCAAGCAAGAGGGTAAGACACAGAAAGAAATTTCTGAACGAATAGGCTGTTCCCAGAGTGCTGTATCAAGGCACTTCAGTGGGAAGTCTGTGGGAAGGAAAAAGTGTGGCAGAAAACGCTGCACAACGAGAAGAGGTGACCGGACCCTGAGGAAGATTGTGGAGAAGGGCCGATTCCAGACCTTGGGGGACCTGTGGAAGCAGTGGACTGAGTCTGGAGTAGAAACATCCAGAGCCACCGTGCACAGGCGTGTGCAGGAAATGGGCTACAGGTGCCGCATTCCCCAGGTCAAGCCACTTTTGAACCAGAAACAGCGGCAGAAGCGCCTGACCTGGGCTACAGAGAAGCAGCACTGGACTGTTGCTCAGTGGTCCAAAATACTTTTTTCGGATGAAAGCAAATTCTGCATGTCATTCGGAAATCAAGGTGCCAGAGTCTGGAGGAAGACTGGGGAGAAGGAAATGCCAAAATGCCAGAAGTCCAGTGTCAAGTACCCACAGTCAGTGATGGTCTGGGGTGCCGTGTCAGCTGCTGGTGTTGGTCCACTGTGTTTTATCAAGGGCAGGGTCAATGCAGCTAGCTATCAGGAGATTTTGGAGCACTTCATGCTTCCATCTGCTGAAAAGCTTTATGGAGATGAAGATTTCATTTTTCAGCACGACCTGGCACCTGCTCACAGTGCCAAAACCACTGGTAAATGGTTTACTGACCATGGTATCACTGTGCTCAATTGGCCTGCCAACTCTCCAGACCTGAACCCCATAGAGAATCTGTGGGATATTGTGAAGAGAACGTTGAGAGACTCAAGACCCAACACTCTGGATGAGCTAAAGGCCGCTATCGAAGCATCCTGGGCCTCCATAAGACCTCAGCAGTGCCACAGGCTGATTGCCTCCATGCCACGCCGCATTGAAGCAGTCATTTCTGCCAAAGGATTCCCGACCAAGTATTGAGTGCATAACTGTACATGATTATTTGAAGGTTGACGTTTTTTGTATTAAAAACACTTCTTTTATTGGTCGGATGAAATATGCTAATTTTGTGAGATAGGAATTTTGGGTTTTCATGAGCTGTATGCCAAAATCATCCATATTAAGACAATAAAATACCTTAAATATTTCAGTTAGTGTGCAATGAATCTAAAATATATGAATGTTAAATTTTCATCATTACATTATGGAAAATAATGAACTTTATCACAATATGCTAATATTTTGAGAAGGACCTGTATATAAATAGCAGATGAGTAAAAAGTGAAAAAAAAAAACTGAAGATGCACATGCACAGCATTTTTAGTGCATTCTTTTCTGTGCTCCAAGGGCAGGAAAAAGATAGATGATACAAACCGATTTTTGGTACACTGCTAATGAAACGTTAAACAAATAGGCAACTTTGACCTGAGTTTCCTAAGCAGAACTAATGTTTTAATAAATTAAAAAATAATTAAATACATTGACATTTAATTATTCCGTCTTGCCTTTTTTTTAAATATTTGACTCAGAAAGTAAAAAAAAAAAAAAGAAATCTAGTTTAATAGGGTGAGCTTTCCTTTAGGCCTCTCTTTGACCATTTTACTCAAGACCCACCAGACCAATGCCTCCTACTCCTCTCTTTTCCCCACTTCTCATTACCTGTGCATTGTGCATAGCGCTGCAATATGTCAGGTAATATGTGTGTGCATGAATGTGTGCAAGTATAGCGTCTGACAGCTGAACTCTAAATGAATCAGTGGCCAAGGCTTCCTCTGAGTGGGCAACTGTTGGCCTAAATTACAGCAGCAGATAGTTTTTTCCCTATTTGAAATAAAGTTCTGCTTCTGCAGGACAGCCATGCTTCCAAGCTAAAAAACATACGCTGCCAGCTGTACATCTTTCTCAGGACTGCAGAGGTGGTGGTTGTGATTGACAGCGTGCTGATTCACTGAGTGAACCTCAGAAAGCCTGTCATCCATGCAATGATGATCCGGCCATTTTTTAACAGTCAATCCTCAGAGGTGTTTAAACAGAAAAAGGCATGAAGCAAACATTAGCTGAGCTGAAGAGCCAGCCCAGAACGAAGCAAATGAAGATGATTTACAAAGAGACTAGAGTACAACCCATCCAAAACAATGCTTCGAAAGCAACTGTAAAAATAAGCACAAGCATCTGAAATTTGTGCTTTTCAGACGTTGCATGAGCATCAGAAAGGTTCACAACATGTTGTTAATTTTTAATCAAGTGGGATATTTACAGTCCGAGACTAAAAGGAGAGGAAACATGGTTGGTTATAAATAAACAATGAAAGGAGGATGCTGGTATCAATACCACCTCCCCCAGTAAACAAATGTGTACACATGCTGGATAGATGCTGTGCGACAGTGTACGAAATATCAATAAGATCAGGTTACATAAATATTCAATATGCACTAAGTGATAACCTAGAGCTGTGTAATCGTCCCTAAGGCTGCTGATAGATGAGGGACAGTATATATCCATCGCAAACCTAGTTTTACTCAAACAGATACACAATGTTTTGTTCAAATATGTACTTTATTCTTTTTTTTTTTTTTTTTTAGAAAAACACAATAATAAAGTTGTTGTGGATGTTTGTGTGTTGCCCTGCGATGGACTGGCGACCTGTCCAGGGTGTACCCCGCCTCTCGCCCATAGACTGCTGGAGATAGGCACCAGCTTCCCCGCGACCCACTATGGAATAAGCGGTAGAAAATGACTGACTGAATGACTGACTGACAATAATAAAGTGAAAAATTATTAATTTAAGGTTATCATGCTATATAATTATTTTACAGATGACATTTATAATCATAAATTCCTAAAAGTACAAACATAAATGTACTGACATCTTGTGAATTTTTTCACATTCTGTCACACAACAACCATAAGATGCAATGTAATTTATTAAGACTTCATGGGATAGACAAAAAAAACATAGCAACACAATATGTTATCTGAAAATAAAAAGCGTGTTTGACTGCTACAAACCTACCAAGACATGGCTATTCACCTAAACTGACAGCACATGCAAAGATAGCATTTATCAGTGAAGGAGCCAAGAGGCCCAAGGAAATTTTGGAGGAGCTGCAGAGATCCTCTGCTGAGACGGTACAATCTATTGACAGTACAACTATTTGTTGCGCACTCGTCAAGTCTGACCTTCATGTTAGAGTGGCAAGAAGGAGGCCATTGTTTAAAGAAAGCCAAACTTAAATCCAGTATATAATTCATGGTAAGCCAAACACTTATTTCCATAGATGCTTTTCCTTAAACTGAGCTTGACTTATTTAACAAAGAGGAGGGGGCAGAAACCTTAGTCATTAAATGTGAAAATCTGTTAGAGACATACCACGTTAGGCTTGAAGCTGTAATTGTAGTGAAAAGTAGTCATATGACATAGCTACTAGTGATACAAATTATGGATAAGAAAATGAAAAACCTGACGCCACACTTTTCTGAGTTTCATTAGTAAAATATTTTGAAAAACATGCATTATGTTTGTTCTACTTTGCAATTCTGCACTAATTTGTGTTTGTCTGTTAAAATCCCAACAAAATACATTGAAGCCTGTGGTTATTGCCATCACAAAATGTGAGAAAGATCAACATGTATGACTGCTTAAAATGCACTGTATATCAGTCAGATTTACTGCTGCAGTAACAGTGTGTAAAAAATTATTTCATATCAATATCTATTTTTATGCTGTGCTTAAGCCCAAACTATAATTTTCTACACAAAACTAAGCAATTTTACTACGAGAGATAATAAAACGGTCTTGCCAAATTTTAAAACACTAGGTTTAATGTTTAAATTAATAAAAACTGGGAGTAAGATGAAAAGCAAACACACAGTGGGCAACAGATGGAAAACAGTTAAGTTAGAAAATGGTAAATAACAGCCACAAACTGTTAGCACTAATTCCTCGAGAAACATGTCTACTATGTCTTCAGTGGCCCGGCAAAGGCATAAACAGTCATAATTGATAAATTTGAATATGTATTTCCATGAGGCTCGATTGTCAGAAAAACTGTATTGTGATTGTATTAAACATATTTTCATTAAGCCTACATTTATGTATTATTAGTTTTTTTAATAGGATGTAATATTCTAATCTTCAATGTCGTGCTATTAGCTTTAAGCTGGAAAATAATCATTAAATAGAAAAAAAGATTTTAAATGTCAGTCTGTGTGTAATTAATCTTTGTAATCTACTGAAATAAATGAACTTTTCAATAATATTCTAACGTATTGAATATGACTGTGTGCATAGACATGGCACATTGACAAAACGTGTATTTAGCAAAGACGCAGCATCTTTTTAGTTTTAGGATTCAAAGATACACTGATGGGAGGACGTTAGGAGCCTGCTGAACTGCAACAACAGTGACCCACTGAGGAACACAGCCAACCTTAATTCTTGCCCTTAATCTTGCTGATGAAGATGGACTGGTTGCAGCGCATCTAGATTGGACTCTCTGGAGCCTTGGAGACCTTGAGGTGTGACAACTGCACACAATCCAGCTCAGCAGCAGCCTCATTTCCACAACTTAAAATATTCAAGAAGGTTATATGGGCTGAGGGAGCACTGCACTTTTTCTTCATGGCAACACGCAGGTGAGATGACAGTAGGCGACACATTTTCTGCAGCAGCTTTTATCAGCCTGTCCTCATCTGAAATACAATGTTTGCCTTTCATCTGTCCCACTATTCAATCACTCTGCAGAACCTACTGCTGTCACTCTGTCCAAAAGCACTTCCAGATACGCAAGAGCCTTCAAGGCATTAAAATGACAGAATTTTTAGGATCACTGGTACTTTTTCCTTTGCAGACAGGTTGCAACACCATCCCAACTTCAAACGACTGCTGTAACCTAAGAGAATGCAGTCAAGATTTAGCAAAGATGGAGCTTTGATGTATTTTTATTAGTTTCCATGTGAAAAGTCAGTCTTTTATAAAGTTTTACAATTTATTCTTTTACTTGGAATGCTGTGGATTTGAGGTTCTTTTAGATGAGGCCCAGCTGAACACGTGTGATGCCGGTAAAGAAATAAATGGTGATTTTCAACAGCAGTTAGTCAGTGGGATAAGAGGGATTTTCTTGGTGTGAAGGCTCCTTAAGGACAAGTCATAAATCTGTTAGTGAGAATAATAACGCAACAATTTACTGCACTCTCCTTGCATGATAAATAATTCCAAGTCCAGTGCAGACAAAAACTCTGCCTTCCGTCAAAGCATCGACATCTACCAAAGTGAGAGAGTTTGGAGGAAATTACAACTCTAGTGCATATGCATTGCCACTGTCATTGTTTCACCCTCATCTTCCAAAAGTAGCTCATTCTCTGCTTTGATTGTGTTCATGACTAAGAATGAAGAGCAATATAAAAGCAGAGAATTAACTACCGTTGGGCACTCTAAAAAGCCCAAAGGACATTTTTGTGCTTCAAACATCAGGAAAAAACATACAACTGAAGTTTAACCAGTTATTCTCCTTTTTGAAACGTTATGAGAGAATAAATGGTAACCTTCACAAAAGTACAATAAGACATTTGAAAACTTTTACTTGGATTATATTACACTGTAGTATGCTGCACTCACTACTGTAGGCAAGGTCAGTTGTCTCTATGTTACAGTTCAACTATTCACTTATTTAAAAAATAAATTGAAATCAACTTGTTTGCAACTCTGCAACTTGTCATATGTAAACTGTAAAGGCATAGAAATAAATAAAAAAATAAAGATTAGTAGACAAATAATAAATTTCATTGGTATTTGATATGTAGGGATGGGCGATATGGACCTAAAATTTATCACAATGTTTTGTGGGACTATTGTGATAATGATAAAATCGACTATTTCTAACTTCTTTTAAGTCCTTTTTTAGGTAACTATGTGGCTGTGACTGCATGGCACATCAATCATAGCACCACAAAAACTGCTCTTAAATATTATACTCATTTTGAAATAGGCTTTGCACGCTTATGTTTTCTTACAAAATGCCATTATTCTTCCCCATTTATTGTTTTCTACCAGGTACCCTATATATGCTGCCACATGAAAATGTTTAAGAGTACATGAGGGTTGCTTTGTACTAATTTAGTCAAATGTTTTAATAAAACAATACCTAGATAGTTGCTTCAAGAGAAAGCGTTCCTCTCAATAGAAAATATTTTGATATTGTAACTCTACAAGATCTGGTTACATTTCTAATCTTTTTGTATGAATGTGTACAAGTGGTGGAAACACCTGTAATATAACATATCTTCCATAAATAAAAGCTGCTGATCTACTCTCACAAAAACACAACTGATGCAAAATCTTGGAGATCATGTTTTTATGCCAAAGTTGCCATGACTTGTTTTAAAGGGTTTCTATTCTTAGCATTCAATGGGTTCACACCAACTACCCATTAAATTAATTCTCCAAAAATATGTAATCAAGCTATTGATGAGGGAAACAGAATTCCTCGTACCATATGTGCAACTCAAAAACACAATGCTTCATTTGTTTTTCTTTCCACGAACAAAAGTGTACCAGAATAACAAAATAGGAGCAGTGAGTTAAACAAAGTTCAAAGTCCTAAAATGAACAACTTCTCATTCTTATAACATTTACAAAAAACAATCTTTGGAAAAATCTGCATCATATCATACATCAATAAGCCCATTGATCATGTCATTGTGTAGCATTTGTGAAAAGCTTAGCCAGCTTATTAACAGTTTATTTCTCTCTTTGTTCTCAAAGTTTATTATACTTTCCCTCACAAAGTGTATTTTAATATGGCTGAAATATTACCAGACATCCACACCCTTTCCTACATAAGGGATCAGAAAGCAACATTTGTCTTAATTGTTGATAGAAATTTGTCTATTAAGTCTACACTTTTTGCTGCAATTACCCTTGATGCACTATAAGATTGGTGTTTGTATTTTACATAATCTTGTTTAAACATGAAAGCTGTAAAACGTTTCAACTCATGTTAATCAAAGAAACCAACCTTCATGCTATTTCAGCTGTACTCATCCTTAGCTCTGCAAAAGGAGGAAGTTACAGAATGCAGTAAAGTGCAGAGGTAATTTTTCTGCTCGACTTTGCTGTATCTGCAAACCCAGAGCCTGTCTGACTACCTGACGGCAGCCTCCTGACTCCCACAAAATAACCGATATAATACTGCATAATCCTTAAGTTTGGATATTTGGGGTTTATGTTACATTTAAAAGTGAGGGGAGACTTATCAGTAAATGGTCCCCACAAAGAAAAACTGCCTGAACTGCAGATACACACACTTAAACCATATAAGCAAGCAATCAAGGAGATGCTGAACAAAAAGGAAATCAACAAAGTTTGTGTCCATTTCATTTTACATCATAATACATAAAAAATGTGTGCGCTCTGGTTGGTTATATAGGTGGGATTCCTACAAAATAGCATTACAGAAAGAGTGGCTACCAAGAGAAACATGACTTACTTACCATGCGTTTAGACTTGTCTAGTAATTTTGGCTCACTTTTGTTTGTTTTTTAAGTCAAATATCATGCAGCAACACTGCTTATACATTATGCCAAGCCACCAGTACTACATTGATGGTGTCAAACGTTTTTCTGTACAGAAAACACACCAACCTGTATAAGATGAGGTGGTCATTTATGTAACAGTAAAGTCAGGTTTATTTATATAGCACTTTTCAGCAACAAGGCACTCAAAGCGCTGTACATGAGGAAAAACATTACAATGATACAGAAAATCAAACACAGAAAAACAAATCAAATGACACTAATAATCCTTGGGAGTTTACTGGTAAGAGCTGGTTCTGATCCAATCTTTCTAATAAAAGTAATTAGCTCATTAAGTCCTCTGTGGTAAGAACTTCATCCGGTGCTAGAACAAAAATGATAATATTAATCCATGAGGTTGCTGGTATGAGGCAGTTGTGGTCCCATCATTCAAATAAGCTGGGTCACTGGTATAAAACAGTTTTAGTCCAAACTTTTTAAATACTAATAATGTTTGGCTGTCAGTGTTATGATATAACAGTAACACAATCCTTTTAAGAAATCTAAAATTCTCTGGTCATTGGTGTAAAAACAGCTTTAGTCCACATTTTCAAATACTAATAATATTTGGCTTTCGCTGGTAATCCTTCTGAGAAATCTGAAAATCTATGAAAAGTAATGAAATCACACATTTAGGTAGATGAGAAAAGAGACCACATTAGGTAAGAAGAGGGACAAAAACATCATATTTCACCCCTTTTCCTTAGTAGGATACAGTTTTAGATTGAAAAAAAAAAAAACCTCAGCACAAATAAACAACTTACATACGAAACAACATCATGCAGGGGATCCGGTGAAGGCGGAGTGAAGGGGTGCAAATGTTTATCTTGGGCATGTGTGTGTGTGCATGTGAGTGTGTGCAAAGTAAGTCTGTGAAGCACTGTCACAGAGACCATTGTCCTTGATGGTACGTTGGAATGTTCATCAACCGGCCACACAGTTCTGAGCAGGTCCACAGATGTCCTCAGGGAAGGGAGGGAGCAGAGGGTCATGTTTACATAACTTCCAGGAGAAGTTGAAGATAGCCAGCCATCAAGTCCGTGCAGGGGAGCCAGATTCAGAAAAACAATAATTATTTGCGTTAGGCTGACTCTTAATTTTCCATCAGCCTTGAGAGTCTCGCAGGTGCTTCTCAATGGCAAATCCAAACAGCCAAATTCCAGGTCCTTTACGCCAGATCCGAGCGAACAACTTTCTCCAAGATTTATCCCATTTCACCCCTGAGTCCAGGAACCGCAACCTGCCTGCGATCCTGTCCAAGGATCACATCCAATCTGCGATTCAGCTCACGTAACATCTCAGTCTGAGTGTTGATCGCTCCGCAGATCCCATCATACATGCCAGGCAGCCTAACAATGGTCGGGAGAGCTGCTGACGTTTTTCGAATTTCTCAATATGCCAGGTAACCACTAACTCCGAAAAGCAGAAATTCTGTTATCAAACATCCAATTGTGTACACATCTTCGACATCCTCAACTGACAATATCGACAGACACACAATCCTCCACTTCTGCCAGGAGTCCATCGTGTATCCGGTGAAAAATTTCCCGTCTGGACAAGAGGGTTCCCCTTCACCCTGTCTTCTCGTCGAGAAAATTTGATCAATTGCATTGAGAGACCAGTTGACCAAATCCATAACTCAGAATTTTGGAAAATATGCAAAAAGTAACCCCAAAAAGAAAGAGGTAATATTAGAAAATGAAAGTTAAGCAAGTATGAAAGAAAGTACCGAAGGGACATCAGTTCTGCAATGCTCTCAACTTGACACATTTAGCTCCAGTGTACTTGGCACACTGATAAATTGATGCCAATGAAATGCAGTGCTGCACTGCCTATGTTAATAAGGTCAAGGAAGGGGAAGAGCATTTTGTTATCCAGTGAGAATGAATTCTACGTTTTCCACATGTAATATTCTGTCATGCTCTTCTCATTTGGGTTAAATAACATAAGTCATCCATGCACACAGCAAAGCTGCGTATCTCTGTGACACACAAACAAGCATTCCCTGAAATGTCACACCATCCATCATTTATTGCTCAGAGAGAAAAATGCTCCAAAAGCAATCATTCTTTTTTCCAGTGACAAAACACCACCAGCGGGTTCTTTGCCAATATTTTGAGCTTTTTCAGGAGGAGACGAAGATTCACATGACTGCTGATCATATGTCTTTTTATTCAGGCTTCGGCCCAAACAAAATTAATGTTTTGGTGCAGAGGGCGCAACTAAACTGAATCTTGGGTAGAGTTTTTTTTATATTCTGTAAGGCTTCAAGAAAGTCATGACTACTTTTTTATGTTAAAAAAGGGACAAAAAAGTTGCATACTGAGCATTCAGGGATATTTCATTTTATTAAAAGCAAATAAAATAGAATATGGTCACAGTCCCTGCATTTGGTTACGTAACAAATTGTTGCAAAACAGCGTTTCTCCTCAGAGACCCGTACAGTGTAATGTGACGCTACATACTGTTATTTTTTTTTAAAACATAGTGTCTGTTCACATGGCCAAAAAACATTAAGGAAATAAGAGACCACAGAAACCCCTAAATAAATCAAATGCTAACAACTGGGTTCAGACTTCACCTAATTAGAAAATAAGAGTAATAAACAGCATCAAAAAAACCAAGGAATATGGGAGACACGTCAGGGGAAAAGTTGCGTAGAGGTTGAGAGCTGGGTTAGCTTCTAAAAAACATGCTAGGCTTTGAAATGCTACTACTTGTTCACACCACAAATATAGCAATTATCCAAGTGAGGCAACAAGAATGCCACAGTTGATAGAAAATCGCAAGTACTGGTCAAGGTTAACCACAAGACATGTGGCGGATGAAACAAGCATGCAGAAGGAGATGGTCTGGTCAGATGAAAATAAAAAAAATCTTTGGTATACATGTAAAACATAGAAAAGTTAACACTGCACATTGCACTGAATCCACAATTCCTAGAAGGAAACACAGTGGAGATTCTTAGTCAAAAAAAGTTCAGCTTGTGTCTTATTGGTATTTCCCTTTTCCTGAAAAATAACCCTCAAGACCCTGAAACCATCAGAACTAAAAAAAAACCTTTTGAAATATCTTCAAGAAGCAGGAGTTGAAGTCCAGCTGCCTTCTATTTAAGCAGTCAGGGTGGTGGTGGCAGCATCATGTAGTGGGGATACTTTTCTTCAGCACATATAGGATAGTTAGAAGGGAGATGATAGGGGTTAATGCAACCTGTTGAAGGACAATAATACAATTTAAGGCTTTACATGGGGTATTCATTCCTCTTTAATATCAATGATAAAGTTACATTACAACTAGGGCTGAAACAATTAATTGGATTAATCGATTATTGAAATAATTGTTAACTCTTTTAGTGATCGAATTATCGTTAACTGAATATACAGACTCTAAAACATGCAATTTGCTGGAAGAACAACCCACTCAGAGCAGCAATTAGGCCAAAATTGTAAAAAAAAAAAAATACATTTTGCATTTAAGATGAAAAACCTTGTCTGTCTATGAATACGCTCTTTCCAGAACTCAAGTGGCATAGCTTTAGCCTCACCTGGTACAAATCCTGTAAAAAATCTCCTATTAAGCACCTATTGCCTCTGATTATTAATTAATCGAAAAAATAATCAACAGATTAATCAGTTTGCAAAATATTCATTAGTTACAGCCATAATTAAAAATAAAGTTAAAAAGGCACAGTTGCATATTTTGCAAAAGTTCATTAAAATACAACACTTACAAAAAAATTAAACAATGATCCATTTGTCATTCTGCAAGAACTTGTATCTGCAGATAAAACTATGTTCAAACAGATGCGAGGGAAACAAAATAAAAATAAACAGGTGCTTTGTTAACATGAATGGTATAGACAAAGTAGAACTAATGCCAGAGATGATGAGAAAAATCTAAGTGCAGTTTTTAGATAAGAATGGCAGTGTTATTTGGACAGATAACCAGCTGAGGAACAGAGCAGTTATGTGTGGGCGAGGTGCCATGTTTAAAAAATTCATCAGACGAGTGGTGGGATTTGCAAAGATTACAGTAGACAGGAAGGACAGGGTTTGGAGCAATGTTGATTAAATCCCTGTCCACGCAGATAACATTTGTAACAGCCAAGATGAACACAAACGCCCTCAGTGCATCAAAGGAGGACACCGTCTGAGGTTTAACTCCTGCTGAAATAATCCGGAAAAAGAAACACCTCACAGAAGCTGGAAGGTAACAAAGACCAGCTCTTTATAACCACAATGCAAAACACTAAAAACGCTTTACATATGTGATATGAAAATCCCCAACAGTCCACTACTTACTGTAAGGCTGCAAACATCAAAAGGGTGCTTTGTACCTTTGCCTCTCATGTTTGTGTTTTGTCCAAGATGGAGGCAGAAAGGCCATCTATGATACCCAGGGGAATTCAGACCCCACTGACCTGAACCTTGGATTTATTTATTGCAGCTTGCACCTTGAATTGCAAAGACATAGCTGAAAACATGACAATGAACTAAAGATACTACTGAGAATTTTCTTTCATGTAAAAAAACATTCTAAATCAGCGCAAAAAAAGTCTTTACTGCTCCTGTGCATAGAAAGCTCTCAAGAGGGGTGTTTCTTTATGTACAATATAAAGGTTAATACCCAGCTATTAACATTTACTGCCATCAGGTGAGACCAAAGAGGTGCCAAGAGGATAAATTCTGACACTAGTTTATAGCTTATATAAAATTTTGCATTAGATGGAGTTCATAGGTTTACTTAACATTTTAAAAGCCATCAAACTGCATGATTGGACAATTTAAAACAGCAGAGTAAACAGGTAAATAGCAAAGCACCTGTAATTCACTGGTTCTTAAATTGAAGGTCAGGTTTGACTAAAAACAGATCAGTGAGAGTCCTTTTTAGGATGACGTCACCATTTGCAAATAACTGAATTAAGATATATAATTTAGCTTTATTTATCCAGAATTACAGCTTCACAATATGACAAACCACGATTATTATCACAACATGATTGTGTGCAATATCACAATTACAAAGGACTGATTGGAAGCAATAATTGGTTGGCTCCTTTATTTTAAGTATCATGAAGTTATACTCTGCCTGCTAACGATAAATTCGGTGAGATGCCTAGATTTTCACTCACCCAGATGCCAAACCTGGTATGGGGTTTTTGAGATGGGTTAATTGCAACAGACATAAACAATGCAATATTGAACAATAATATCTAAATATTGATATGTTTCTGCAGTTATGTAAAATCCTAACTGGTCTGCAGGCATTAAAAGTAACATGAGATTGCTGCAGGAATTTAGCTAAAAGCATTGTTACCTTACATTTCTTTATACACATGTCTCAAGTAACAGAATTGGCAGACTTTCTTGACTAGACATGCCCAGTGTCCAACGGTTCAGAAAGTAAAAAATCCTACATTTTTCTGTTCAGTGAATGCACCATACCTAAGCTTTACTAGGTCGCACTAGCAACACCCCTCTTTGGTGTTGACATTGTAACTACAGAAAGAAAAACCAAAACGTTAGCTATTTTCAATGCAAATAGAAGGCACAACAGGCTTAAAAAGCTATTTAAAATGAAATATGATATTCAATGGAGGTGTTCTGGTTCTTTGTTCAGAGAGAAGTGCTTAGTAGCAGATTTTATCAGATAACCATGCTTGGAGAATAACAACAATGCTCAGTTTTGAGTTTTCAAGCTCTCAGTCATTGGAAATATTATATTTGTCAATGTTTCTGCTATTTGGAAAGCTCACACTTAAGTAAGGCTTCAACTCACAATTATTTTTGCTAATCTGTCGACTATTATTTTTCCATTAATCGATTAATAATCGGATAGCTTCATAGATTTTTTCTTTTTTTTTTCTTTTACAGAATTTGAACCAGGTGAAGCTAAAAGTATGCCACTGGAGGAGCTCTGGATAGAGCATATTTACAAAAAGTTTTTCATTTTAAATGCGAAATGTTCTATATTTTGTACAGTTTTGGCTTAATTAATGCTCTGAGCAGGTTCGTTTTTCATCATATTACATGTATTACTCTGTGTACTCCAGTTAACGATTGTACAATTATTAAATTAGTTGATTATTTTAATAATTGATTAATCACGATTAATGCAATTGTTTCAGCTCTACACTTAAGGGTCTACATTCTTCATTGAATAAACACAAATACTGCTGTTTCCAGTTAGCAATCTTAGTCACACTGATTGTGTAACTCTAAAACTGAGTTCAAAACATTGACAAAGATTTTCTCTATATTTAAAAAGTAAATATTGAAACCCTGTTTTAAAGTGACCACTTTTGCTCAAACCTGATGAAACATCGTCTCTGCCTCTAAAATAAATACATAATGACCACTAACAGCAAGAAGGTCAGAAAATCATTTTGCTGTTAATTATAAAAAATTGAATTAGATAAAATTGGCATTGGTAGGTCAAACCTTAAAAAAAGCTAAGGTTGGAAATACTCCATAAATCTCTGATCTCTGCTGGACAATTATTGTATTGATAATAGTTATTGATCTTTTTAAAACCCCAAAACTGACAGTATTGCTAGGATTGCTAATTTTCTTGTTTAAATCATTTTTCTGCTCTTGGTTCCATGACTCCATCTGTAAATATAATTTATTTAAAGATATGATTGAATTTATTGTGTGCTGTTTAGCTGCGCGATTGCACTCCAGCTATGGTGAAGTAACTTATTTGGCAGTGGTAGACCTTTATTTGAAGAGCAGTATTTGGCTCAAATTGTTTGCAGAGACATACATTGCAAAAAAGGGATTTAATGAATTAATTATTTTTGCTCAACATTGCAATAAAAACTACTAAACAATATACAATTTGAAGTTTAACCCATTCCTAATGTTGAAAAATCAACTAGGATACTTCCATAGTAAAAACAGTCCTGACAGAATTATCCCTCATGGTTGTTTCTGAAAGTGGATGAGTAATGGTCAGTTTCTACAGAGGGATGGGGCAGTTTAACCATTATAACCATCAGGTAGATAACATTTCAGTAAATTGTGCTCTTGCCATCACCTATCATCTGAGCAGTTTCTGTGTAGTCAATGTTATCGCTCACCTCGAGCAAAAGAACATGCATGAAAATTCACAGTCATGCATTTGAATAGAAATGATATCCAAGACACCCTGTTGGTTCAGAATTGGGGCCTGGTCACACTGAGCACAAAAAAAGACATCCTCACCGAGCCCAGTCTAATACTCATGAATCACCGACATTGTCTTAGCAGCAGTGTTGGCTTTTAAAGGTCAAGGCACTTATAACAAGGTTGTCTCATGCAGACACTGTGTTAAAGGCTACAGAAATGGACATGTGATAAATGTATATCAAGTACCATCTTTATGTGAATCAACAACTACAAATTTGTACATTTTGATTGGAGGTGAAGATGAGAAGCTTTGACATGTGCCCTCCTTACTTTCTTTGCAGGTAAAGGCAAAATCAAATAGCCTCTGGCACTGTTCAAAATGAATTAATGTCATAGGGCCTCATCCTGCGAGTCTATGGCATTTAATAAAAGGTCTGTGTGATGAGGAGACCACCTGAGAGTCACTCTTCATTCAGGAAAAAATCCTCCAGAGACCTCAGTTCAATCAAAAACAATTCCTTCACTTTGTATCAGAGGTAAGAACTGTTTTATTCAATTAAAGCTCATATAACTGGTCGTTTCCGTGTCTGCAGAACAGTCTAGACTTGTAATCATTCTTCTTGCCCTTCTGGTACAACACAGTTACAGCAGAAATTAAAAGAGCAGAAGCAAATTGGGATAGCAGCATGGTCTATTTGTAGTAGAGGCAAGGCTAATAAGGTAAGGGCAATGCAATGTTCTGTTGGAAATGCACGGATAACTTTGAGAGCCTGAAAATGCAATGCAAGCTGAATGCATACAGTAAATCTGACCAATTACTAACTGAATGATCACTTTTCTCATTAAAGACTTAAATAAGCCAGATTGGCTTAATCAGGTGATAATTGTAATAATTCACTATTTAATGCTGTGGATTTAAAATGAGACGATGATGAGGCAGATTTCCTTTGCCTGGTCCAGACTGATTGTGAGAGCTGGTGAGATGATTGGAAGAAGCATGGCAAAGCCAGCCACACACACACACACACACACACACACACACACACACACACACACACACCAAGCAGCTGATTTGATTGGTTCAAATCCATGGCCAGATGTTTTGCTTTGCTTGCCTTATTGTGGCCCTGATGTCTCTTAATCCATCATTCATCACAGTAAAGCAACAGATGACCAAACAATCCTCACTTTTACAAATGTCAGGAGCCTGTATTTTCTTACCCTGTGATTTCCATTTACTTTTATTCTTGAAATGTTTAAATAAAGAAATAAAGCAATAAAGAGTAAAATACGTTCAACAGAGTGTCTATAAAATAATATAAATAAGGCTCCAAAAATAAGATACCAACTATGATCAAAACCGTTTTTACTTTCACTTACATAAAAAATCTGGCACCTACAGCACCCTATATGACCATTTAAATTGACATTTATCTATAAGCAGAAATAATTTTACCAACCTATTCTCCAGTTATTGTCATCCTAAAAATTCCTATAAAGTATATCTTACAAAAATAGTTGTGTAATTTCTGGTTTACTTTGAAGTTATAAAAACTTTTATTTAGAAATCAATAACTTTCTGTTTTCCAAAGATCTAAATTTAAATTCAATTCAGTTTTATTTATATAGCGCCAATTCACAACAATTGTCGTCTCAAGGCACTTCACAACAGTCAGGTTCATACATTCCAATTAATCTTAACCATTGAACAGTACAGTCAGAGTTAGTTATTTATTCAAATTGGATAAAAAGTTTTTCTATCTAAGGAAACCCAGCAGATTGCATCGTGTCAGAGACTTGTAGCAGTCAGTCCTCCTGCATGAGCATGTAGCGACAGTGGACAGTCACTGGCATTGACTTTGCAGCAATCCCTCATACTGAGCATGCATGTAGCGACAGTGGAGAGGAAAAACTCCCTTTTAACAGGAAGAAACCTCCATCCGAACCAGGCTCAGTGTGAGCAGCCATCTGCCACGACCGACTGGGGGTTTGAGAGAACAGAACAGAGACACAAAAAGAACACAGAAGCACTGATCCAGGAGTACTTTCTATGGGAAGGAAAAGTACATGTTAATGGATGTAGCTCCTTTAGTCATTTCATCTAGAAAGAAAGAACAGATAAACTCTGAGCCAGTTTTCAAGGTTAGAGTCTGAAAGAGAGCACATAGAATTAGTTACAGTAAAAGCTCAGTCAATTGCCATGTCTAGGAGAGAGAAAGGGTTAAACACTGAAAGACAGGGCCATGTGGAGCATCAGTAGAGGGTGAGCATTAAGTTGTTGCAAGCAGAAGCTTGGACGATGCCCCTCTCCAGAAAGGTGTCACAGGTAGACACAGAGTCAGGCCAGGTGTAGCTTCTAGGAAGAGAAAAGAGAGAACAAAGTTAAAAGCTGAAATAACAGCAAATAACGGAAAATTGGAGAGTAGTGTGAGAATGTAGCGAAGAGGGTGAAAGTGGTCATTATGTCCTCCAGCAGCCTAAGCCTATAGCATCATAACTACACCTGGTTTTAGACCACAATAATTTATTAGTATGGTGTAGGGCCTCCTTTTGCGGCCAATACAATGTCAATTCGTCTTGGGAATGACATATACAAGTCCTGCAGTATGTCCTGCATTAGTATCCTAATAGCACACAACAAGAAAGCATTTCTCTGGGATCTTTAATAGATTAGCGTGAAAACGACTGAACTGATTAAAACACAATATAGATTGTGTAACTATATAAAAGTTCATGTAAAGGTGTAAAAAGGTTATGGTCACTGTGCAAAAGCTGTTGGACACAGTGTAGCGACACAAGTGATTATTTCAGCTTCCCTCACTGTCTTCTGCAGGGCCTTACTGACTGATCGATTGCCAATGGAAATTTTTAAGCAATTTTCTGCATTACAGTGCTTTTTACTTCAGAACTTTGCAATCAGTGGAACAGCTGTTTAAGAAATCTGAATCTATAAATTTTCAGAACTGTATTCATTTATGAAACTCTGCCACTGTTTTCTTTAACAGATCTTTACATATCTCAAACTATTTAATGTTATGTTGAACTAGATCTTTAAGCAGCCCCACAGCTGCTGTCATTGTACCTGAAACAAATCACTTACAACAGTCCATCTTAAGCTAAAGCAGCTGAAAAAATCAGGACCAGGTTCAACTCACCCAGACTGGATGAAGATGCACAAATATAACCTGTGGTTTAACCAGATTACCCCATGTGAATTCCAGTATGCTGTTTTAAAGAGCCAGTGTGTGGATTTAGGGCTTTGACATACCTATTAGTGTCCTTGAGCTGTAGCCAGAGGGAATTTGCTTACACGCACAAGCCCATTTTTATACATATTTGGGTACAACTCAGCATTTTTTCTGCGATATAATGTGGTGGGTTATCATGTTTCTCATCAAAAGAGAAGAAAGAAGAGGTAAAGAAAAAAGAGTGATTTCTTACAAGGAATTTTATGTATTCGAAGGTACAACATCATCACAAATGTATATCTACTTTAAAGCTGTTTTTCTGGAATCTCTTATATTTAAACAAATAATAGGATTACAGAGTGCATGCGAGATACAGGGTTGGACAATGAAACAGGATAGTGGCCAGGTCACTACGTAATACTGGTGGAGGAAAACGTTTCCTGACTCGCTCCTCCAAAACACCCTAATGTGGCTCAATAATATTTAGATCTGGTGACTGTGCAGGCCATGGGAGATGTTCAACTTCAATTTCTTGTTCATCAAACCAATCTTTCACCAGTCTCGCTGTGTGTATTGGTGCATTGTCATCCTGATACACGGCACCGCCTTCAGGATACAATGTTTGAACCATTGGATGCACATGGTCCTCAAGAATGGTTCGGTAGTCCTTGGCAGTGACGCGCCCATCTAGCACAAGTATTGGGCCATGATATGGCAGCCCAAACCATCACTGATCCACCCCCATACTTCACTCTGGGCATGCAACAGTCTGGGTGGTACGCTTCTTTGGGGCTTCTCCACACCGTAACTCTCCCGGATGTGGGGAAAACAGTAAAGGTGGACTAATCAGAGAACAATACATGTTTCACATTGTCCACAGCCCAAGATTTGCGCTCCTTGCACCATTGAAACCAACGTTTGGCATTGGCATGAGTGACCAAAGGTTTGGCTATAGCAGCCCGGCCGTGTATATTGACCCTGTGGAGCTCCCGACGGACAGTTCTGGTGGAAACAGGAGAGTTGAGGTGCACATTTAATTCTGCCGTGATTTGGGCAGCCGTGGTTTTATGTTTTTTGGATACAATCCAGGTTAGCACCCGAACATCCCTTTCAGACAGCTTCCTCTTGCGTCCACAGTTAATCCTGTTGGATGTGGTTCGTCCTTCTTGGTGGTATGCTGACATTACCCTGGATACCGTGGCTCTTGATACATCACAAAGACTTGCTGTCTTGGTCACAGATGCGCCAGCAAGACGTGCACCAACAATTTGTCCTCCTTTGAACTCTGGTATGTCACCCATAATGTTGTGTGCATTTCAATATTTTGAGCAAAACTGTGCTCTTACCCTGCTAATTGAACCTTCACACTCTGCTCTTATTGGTGCAATGTGCAATCAATGAAGACTGGCTACCAGGCTGGTCCAATTTAGCCATGAAATCTCCCACACTAAAATGACAGGTGTTTCAGTTTCATTGTCCAACCCCTGTAGCTCAGGATAACCTAAGCCAATCTAACTATAAGCTTTATCAAAAAGGAAAGTTTTAAGCCTAGCCTTAAAAGTAGACAGGGGGTCTGCCTCATGGACTAAAACTTGGAGCTGGTTCCACAGGAGAGGAGCTTGATAACTAAAGGATCTGCTTCCCATTCTACTTCTAGAGACTCTAGGAATCACCAGTAAACCTGCAGTCTGAGAACGAAGTGCTCTGTTAGGAACATATGGAACAACCAGATCTCTGATGTATGATGGAGCTAGATCATTAAGGGCTTTATATGTGACGAGGAGAATTTTAAATTCTATTCTGGATTTAACAGGGAGCCAATGAAGGGAAGCTAAAATAGGAGAAATATGATCTCTTTTTAATTTTCATCAGAACTCTTGCTGCAGCATTTTGAATCAGCTGAAGGCTTTAAACTGTATTTTGTGGACATCCTGATAGTAAAGAATTACAATAGCCCAGCCTTGAAGTAACAAATGCAAGGACTAGTTTTTCAGCGTCACTCCTGGATAGGATATTTTTATTTTTGGCAATGTTCCGGAGATGAAAGAAGGAAATCCAAGAAACCCGTTTAATATGGGATTTAAATGACATGTCCTGGTCAAAAATAACACCAAGATTTTTTACTTTATTACCGGAGGTCAATTTAATGCCATCCAGGTTAAGCAGTTTCTTTTTTAAAGACTCCGGTCCAAAGACGACAACTTCTGTCTTGTCTGAATTTAGAAGCAGAAAATTTGAAGTCATCCAAGTTTTTATGTCTTCAAGACATGCTTGTAGTCTATCTAACTGGTTGGGCTCATCAGGATTTATGGATAAGTAAAGCTGAGCATCATCAGAGTAACTGAAAATGTATCCTTTGGTGCCTGATAACTTTACCTATTGGAAGCATATATATAGTAAAGAGAATTGGCCCAAGTACTGAACCATGTGGTACTCCACAATTAACCCTTGAGTTTAAAGATGATTTATCATTTACATGAACAAATTGCAATCTGTCAGACAAATAAGATTTAAACCACCACTGTTCCCCTGATCCCTACAGAATATTCCAGCCTTTTTAAGAGAATATTGTGATCGACTGTATCAAATGCAGCACTGAGATCTAACAGAACCAGTACAGACACAAGTCCATTATCTGAGGCCATACGAATATCATTAGTAACTTTCAGCAGAGCTGTTTCAGTGCTATGAAGAGCTCTGAAGCCTGACTGAAACTCTTCAAACAGGTCATTGCTGTATAAATGCTCACACATTTGATTAGCAACAATTTTCTCAAGAATTGTAGATAAGAATGGAAGATTGGATATAGGTCTGTAATTTTTCAAGTCATCTCGATCAAGCGAAGGTTTCTTAAGTAAAGGTTTAATTACATCTACCTTAAAAGCCTGTGGTACATATCCATTTACTAAGGATAGATTAATCATATCTAAAATGGGGCTGGTAATCAGAGGGAACACTTCCTTAAATAATTTGGTTGGGATTGGGTCTAACATACAAGTTGAAGGTTTAGATGCAGCTAATATTTCTGATAACTCAGGAAGCTCCACAGGATCAAAACAGTCCAAACACAGATCAAGTTCTACACTTACTTCCAATGTTGTCTCACTTGCTGAGGATGAAGTAATCATCTTCGGGAGTATGTCAAAGATTTTATTTTTAATAGAATCAATTATATTTAAGAAGAATCCCATAAAGTCATGACTGCTGAGAGCTAAGGGAATAGATGGCTCAAAAGAGCTATGACTCTTTGTAAGTTTAGCAACTGTACTAAAGAGAAACCTAGGATTATTCTTGTTCTCTTCTATTAATGATGGGAAATAAGCTGTTCTGGCTTGGCGAAGTGTCTTTTTATACAATAGTAGGCTATTTTTACAGATTAAGTAGGAATCCTCTACATGTGTAGGGCGCCATTTTCTCTCCAATTTTCTAAACATTGTGCTTTAAAGTATGCAGCTCTGAATTAAATCAGGGAGCCAGCCTCCTATGAATAATTACCTTCTTTTTCAAGGGGGCTGCATTGTCTAATGCACCACGCAATGATGAAGTAACACTATGAATAAGAGAATACATTTATGAAGGGAAAGAAACAAAATTATTGCCCACCACTGTGTTTTTCTGTAATAATGAGGAAATTTGAAGTGGAACAGATTCTTTAAAGGTTGTCTGATAATGATCTACTATAATGAAATTTTATATCAGGTGTGAAGTACTCGGTTAAATTAAACTCAAAGGTTATTAAAAAATGGTCAGACAGGACAGGGTTATGAGAAAATATTGTTATGTCTTTACACTCAATGCCATATGTCAGCACAAGGTCCAGAGAATGAAGAGAAATGTGGGTAGGTTTGTTAATGTTTTGAGCAAAGCCAATTGAGTTAAGATAGCATTAGAGGCTATATTTAGGCTATCACTTTCAGTGTCAACATGAATGTTAAAATCCCCCACTATAATAGCCTTATCTGTATTTAACAATAAATCAGATAAAACGTCTGAAAACTAATCTAACAATTGAGTGTAAGGGCCTGGTGGACGGTACAAAACAACAAACAGAAGTGGTTTTAGTGCTTTGCAATTTGGATGAGGAAAACTACAGATTAAATATTCAAAAGAGTTGTAGCTATTGATTGGTCTGGGACTAATCAATAGATCGGACTGAAAGATGGTTGCTATTCCTCCTCCTCGCCCAGTATTTCGAAGAATGTGAAAATTTAAATAATTAGTAGGAGTTGACTCATCTATAGTAACATAATCCTCTTGCTGCAGCCAGGTTTCTGTGAGGCAAAATAAATCAATTTGATTTATTGTGTGAACACAGAAGCCTATTTCTCTTAGCCACACTTCAAAATTGGAAAGACAAAAGAGTATGCCATTCAGGTAAGGCCGGAAATGGCCTAAGAAAATACGTAATTGTCTAAACCTTTACCTATAGTTAAACAATAATTTAAAAGTTTAAATGGCTTGGAAGTGTGACTTCAAGGCTGGACAAGGACCCAAGTTTACCTTGCCACTACCCAAGTTAGAAGTTAGTTAAGAAGCTTAAAGGGGTTACCAAATCTCTACAGCAACAATTTAGTTTCAGGCTTCATATAGATTTTTACATAATGTTGATGTATTTGTACTGCCTGACCCATATTCCAGAGTAAGACAATGCCTCCACCTCTGGTGCTTCAGTTTTTAAACACAAAAACCATGTCAGGTGGATCCCCATAGCGTGCGACTATGCAAAAATCCAAGCTGCCATAACTTGATCATTAGGCTCTTCTAAACATAATGCAATTTGTTGTACCTTAGTACATTTGATGTGTTTTCTTTTACAGAGAAGTGAAAAACAAGAAAATCTTGTCAACCTTTTATTGGTTTCACAACTACCAAGCATTAAAAACTATTTGAACAAGTGCCTTCCAATTTGGCCCTAAACCCACCAACAAAACTAAACATTAAAATAAATCCAGTACACACTGTAGTCATTGCATCCTCAAAAAAAAAACCGGGGGTGTCTTTTTTACTGCAGTGCTGGCCATCGCTCACACAATAATGCATTGGTGCAGAGGGAAGAAATGCATCACAGCAGTCTCACTTTCTGTTTCCTTATGTGTCCTGCATGCCTACGGAGCACTGTTTTTATCCTGAAAGCATTTCAGTGCTGCAGTCATGCAGACAGAGGCAATATTTTTATGACACCAAAGGGTTATTGAAAGATAAAATCTGATGAGTATAAAAAATATTTATTTCATGTATATTAGTGTTGTGTAACCTTGCAGGACAATTGTAAAAATATAAATAAGATTGTTATTCCCCATATGATTTTTTTTTTCCTGAACCCTCAGAGTATGGTATACACTTGTGATTCACAGAGCAAAAGGAAGTACTGGATTCTTCCAGGACAAAAAAAACATATGCAAGACGTGCTCCAGGTGATTCTTAATGTAGAAATAGGGTCATGTCAAGGACAAGCGAAGACTGAGTTTCTTAGAGTGCACTGCTGAGTAAAGGTCCAATGCAAACACAGCAAAATGCTTTAATATTGCATAGAGGGAGTATTGGTTGAAGCACATGAGGGCTGGAGGCAACACCTTGAGGGTGCCACTGGAAACATAATACTTACAGTTTTGTGGATATTAAGTTGAAACTAATCATCAGATCCATTTAAAAGAGCTCTGGGAATTATAAAATTCCCTAGCATTACACTACAAACACTGGAGCAGTAAAGACCACATGTCATCAAGTTTCAGTTTGCAGCCTACATCATCCTTTGACTCACCATGCACTACCACTGCCTCATTGATTACAAAAAGTGCTACCGTTCCTTTGTCTAAACAAATGCATCTGACTGTTTAAGCTAAATCTTACCACTTCCACCCAAAAGGCACATGTGCAAAAAATCTATTTAGACCTAGAAATGTTTTGTCAACTATCAAAAAAGTAGATTAGGAAATATCACCATTTGTTTGATTATGTTTATACTATGCACACATATCTCGGAGCACAATATGCACAATATTTACCAAATGTAAGACCATATTTTAAAGACATAACAGTAGATGCACAAAGAAATTGGCAAGATATATGTGTGAAATTTCAGGGGTCACTGGCATTGTCAGATTTGTTTCAGGAATCCCCCTGGGAAGCCAAACCCCCCTCAAGGCCAAACAAATCTACTCAGAGATGTTGGATGCAGCACTAGTACAAAAAAGTCCAGCCTGCTGTTCAGGTCAAACATTTTTGATAAAGGCAAAAGTATTTAAAATGTATAAAGCAGCAAAATAATTTTTCACATGTAACATTTAAACATTTTCCTTAATATTCATGTATAGATTTATTTTAACAAACCAATGTTTTAAAGATGGTCCAGATCAATGTGTTGTTTGGGTATGAAACGACGTTGCTTGTCTGACCTCAAATCAGACAAAGCATGAAATGTATGTTTGTGTAAGCCACAGGCTTGTTAGACAGCAGTGAAAATTTTAAATACCATTGATTAGTTTCAACAGAACACACTGCTTCCTATAATTTCACTGCAATGTTTGTAGCCCTGTTCTTTTTTCCCTGCCTTACTGACACCACTTTAAGACATATTCGCATAATGCCTGCCAAGAAGAAAAAGTAGTAAAACTAAAACAATGGGCAACAGTCTCATATGCCTCTATTTTTGATCAATCGGTTGACCAATTATTTGTGTTATGTGTGTGTTATTGCACATTGTATGTAGAAAATTGCTCACTCTGACTTAAAGTGCCTGTGACACACCTTTCACTCAAATGCAGATACTGAAAGGAAATATCTTAATATTTAAGAAATTGAGCATCAACTGACATCATATTAGCATTAAAGACAATTGTGAGACAAAATAGGCATATTTTGTTGTTAAATTTTGCAAGCCCAAAGTCGCCAGGAAATGACATCAGAGGGGAAGTCTCCAGTCATTCAGTGTGCGAGCGTAGAAGTGGTAATATGGTGAAACGGCATTGCTGGTGGTGGCAGCAATACTACGACAGCAGCCATTAGTCTGCACTGTTTTCATGCAATGAAGAGGATCAGAAAAGCCTGGATCAGAGCTGGAAAACTGACGAGGGACAGCTGGTCCCACCAAGCACAGCCAGTTATGATCGGAGGACTTCTTGGCAAACTGATTCGAACAAGAAAACTGAATTCTGAATTCACAAGAGAAATTATGTCAAAAGTTGGGATATTTTACAGACCAAGGAGAATGTTGGAGCAGATGCTATAGCCACGCTGTTCATAGCATCTGATGGGAAACAATGACAAAGAAAAGGTTGTTGCTGCTGCTGCTAAACGGATTGAGGCTCAGCAGGTAAAAACACTTCCTTGTTGCAAAAGTATATTTAGATATCAGCAGTTATTGTTAATAATTAATAATCCGAAACTATTATTTTTATTAATATGAAATTATTATAACAATAAGATAAATTACAGGCGCATATGATATATTTAAATAAATATTTCTCTGATTCTGATATAAAGTTAAAACAATGACAGCTGGTAGTGTCTTCAGATCTTGAATCATCCCTTGTGGCTGCTGCTGCTCCATGCTTCTCACTTCGCTTCAAGTTGTTCTACTCAGTGCCCTATTTACTGTAACCTTGGATTTACACTGCATCTGCTCCGGTCTGGTCCGGTCCACTGCAAAGCCCGGAAAACTCCTAGAACCATACGCAGATTGCGCAACAAAAGCTGGTGATAAATGCGGTAGCAAGCCCAAAATAACTCATTCTGTGGAAGTTAAACCAGTTAAACTGCTTCATGTTTGATGCATCCAGATATATTAATGTGTTTTGTTCTACAATGACTGAGTACCCTGAGTTCATTTGTTGTTTAACTTGGTGCATTTAATGTTTAATTGCTTGGTATATAAAATACCTTAGTTAACCCAGTAACTGATTTGCTGATCTAATGTTAACAACTGCTAATAACCACAGCCTGCAGGATTAATCAGAATGTGTATATATAAATCTGTGTGTGCATTTATTAATATCTTTAGTGAATTATTTTGAAACTACGGATGTTGTGCTGGTTCTGTTTCCTGGTGGTGTGGTATGATTCATGCATATTGACTCTGGCCGTGCTCCGGTATCCGGCAAACAGACTCTGGTTGACGTCAGCAGGCCGCAGCAGTTGTGCTCGGCCATCTGATGAAAGCAGACTTTGTTCTTCTGACTCTGCTGTGTCTCTCTGTGATAGCGGCTGAAATTTATCTAAAGAAAATCAGATTCTTCGCTGCTGTCTGTGTTGCTGGCCATTGTAGCAGCAACAAAATTACAAAGGAGTAGTCTGGAAATCCCTTTTTAGTGAAATCTAAGACCATATATCTCAGCAACCGTTCATTTCAGTGACATGAATTTACTCTTTAAAATATTGTATCAATGTTTCCTTTCCATAAATGTAATTGGATTCATCATGAAAATTCGACGTCACAGGCACTTTAATGACTATAAACTGTCAGCAGTTTGAAAACATATCCATACATTCCTCTTCCCAACAATACTCCCCAGCTAATTCTCATGGATTCCAAGACATTCCCAGTCTTTCCAGCAAGTTCCATTACTTCCCTGTTGTCTCCTTCCAGTGCGAGATCAGATGCTTAAACCCCCTCGGCCCACTACTTTCGATTCAGAGGAGCAGCAGCTCTATCCCAAGCTCTCCTAAATAACCTTACCTTATCACCTTATCTCACCTCATCTTAAAAAGGTCAGTTGTTGCTCAACCTTAAATATACAGCGCATAGAGATCATGTATCCAGTCTGTATCCTGCGTTCATTTTGTGTCATTTTAGTCTGTCATCAGAGAGCTTGCAGATGCATACCCAAACAACAAATGCAGCAAAATCACTGGTAATTGTGGGGGAAGTGTGGCACAGTATAGCTCATGTACAGTGAAATGGCATTTTTTTGTCTTTACCATTTTGAAGAATGGCCAAAAGAACCCCACTGTGCTACTTCATATTTATACCGCAGGGATATAGGAATTCAAAAATTACCAATTTAAAGCTCCTAAAAAACTCTGATGAACTTGTACGGATAAATTTTAGGGGTAAAAATTGTGGCACTGGGTGATTATAGTAAAAATTTATATTTCTCAGCATGGAGCTTTCACCCCACTCAGTAAGTTTAGTAAAATTAAAATTAAAATTCAAGGTCAAGATTTTACCACTGAGTTTATTCTTTCACATCTTTTTAGGGATGCCAATAAGTGTGGAAGTTACTGCATTTGCCTGCTGTGAATTGTAACCTGTTTAATTAAGTAAGCTTTTATGCAGACTTTCTTTATCTGAAAGTCATGAGGTCCAAGCCAATTGTTTTGAAGCTATCATTGCCATAACCTTATCTTTTTCTAACTAACCAGACTGTTTAGGACAATAAATCCAGCTGACAGGTTGACTTGATGTATACAATCTGTTTCTTGATAAAGCTAAGAATAGAGGCAGGAGATTCGCACTGTAAAGACACACTTCTTGTGAAAGCTAGTAATTACTGGCTGAGATCTATTCTGGACTCCCAGGTACAGAGAAAAACTTAATGCATTGTCTGTTTATCCATTTTCTATTTATGTCTGGAGAATACTTCAGGTATGCTCTAACAAAATAGTGTCACTGGCACTTCAAATAGATGAGCCTAAAAAAGCAATGTCAGAGGAAAACAGGTTGATGCATGTCTCAAAGGCACAGGTTCATTCCTGTCTAACACGTATTATTTTAACCACACAGGAAATCCATCAAAGGCAACAAAAAAGAAGGAAAAAGACTGCATGATGGCTAACAGGATATACTGCCAACTGTAGTTCTCCCTCATTGTAAAAATCTGTCCAGGTTTGGGGTACAACAGTCCCCTTCAAGGAAATTCCAATGATCAAACAAATTCCACATCATGTCAGTATGAATGACTCCCATTTACACTTTGTACAGTAGAGAACCTGCAAAGATTCCTCGTAGTGAATAACAGAAGCTCTGCAAACCGAAAGAACACCCCAAAATAAAATCCAGTACAACCTGTGTATTATTTTCAGCATAAGTTTGGCTGTTCTTGGAAGAGCTCAGGGTTTGTTAAGAAACACAAAAGATGCAAAACAGACAAAATGTCCACCAAAAACTGTAGGTACAACAGTAATTTGTTAAATATTTTAAAATTAAACTTGTCAACATTTTTGTATGGCCTTAAATGGATAATAGCAAAATATTTCTAGACCTCTACAGTAAAGAAGAGAACTCCTGTTGAAAAACTAACATTTACTGACTTTAAAAAAATTTAAAAACAAAAGATGTAGATTCAGCATCACAAGAAACGGAGACAAAACTGCCAAAGCAAACAAATAAACAAAAAAAATCAAGTGTTGTAAATAGCCGATAAAAAGATAAAACGACACACAGTAAATTAACAGGTAGTTAAAAAAAAAAAAAGTTCATACCTCGTTATTTATACACTACAGCAGAAGGAAGAGAGGATGCAAAAACTTGGAGAGGTCAGTTTATAATGAGCTCACAAATAATGTTGGCCCTTACCATCAAATCTGTGCCAGTTAATGGCCAAAAGAAAAAGAAAAAAACAACCAAACAGATGTCTTAATGTTTTTATTCTTGGTTTTTAAGGTGAGACATCATGGAAATTTGGTATAGTTGAATTAACATCTAGTAACAAGGTTTCATTTAAATTATGCGTGCATACATTTCACTTGTTTCAACTTGCTGCAAATACCTACTATTGCATTTTTAAAATCTACAACTATTCCAAATAGAGAAAATCAATACCTGTTCATCCTTTTTGTTAAAATCTATGTTTGGCTACCACAGCGCAATTTTTTACATTTGCCAGATTATGCTGTACAAACAAATGTACTGTGAAAAAGTATTTCCCCTTAGAGATTTGTTCTTGTTTTACTTTGATGCCAGTTACGTTTCTTAGACCAAACACATTTTAACACCAAATATAACCTGTGTAAATAGCAAAAGCTGTTTTTATTTATTATTAATATTATATATTATTTCAATTATTAGAGGTAAAAGCAAACCAACCTGACCCTATGTGAATAAGTAATTGCCAACTAACCTTACTAGCTGGTTGTGCAACCCTTGGTGATTTATGACAAATAAAACACTTTAATTCAGCTTTTCAAAAATGTGGTTAATTCCTCATTTAAAAAGGGGCGCAATTACTATTCCCACATGGAGACGGGTTTTAAATCGTTTTTTCCCCCTAAAGAAATGGAATAATTACTTGAAAACAGATTTTTGTATTTATCGAGGGAATTTTAGTCTGATATTAAAATTTGTTTGATCCTCTGAATAATCTAGGGGAGAAAAAAAGCAAAACCTGAAGAAATCTGAAAGAGGGCAACTACTTTTCATAGCACTGTATCCACATATAATGTAAATAACACACTGTCATATTTGTGTTGTGAACGAGAAATAAAACGATTGCTCTCAAATCACATCCCTTTCCTGAGGCATTTCTACAACCAAATCAGTTGGCATGATCAGCTACACATTTGACTCTGGACCGTCAGGGAATCCTAGCCTACAAAAGCCGCTATTTATATCCCACCCAGGCCCCCCTCAATGCTTGCCCTCTTCATTAAGACCGCTGTTGGCTCTGCTAGAGAAAATCCTTAATTAAAACTTGAATGTGGGTTAATAAGTCTAAACACATTACAAGCATTGGCACAAAACAAATTGACATGAATGTATTTTTCAGGATCTTTGGATCAAGGTGCTGACCTGTACACATCATCACTGTAACTATAGTCAGAACTGGACTTTGTAAAAGGATTGGGATGATTGCTCCCTGTTTTTTGACAGGGTTTTCTATCAGCATGATCAGAAATTAAATTTGAGGTAAAATGAATGGGTTTCAACCACATGATCTCTACACTAGAGATTTAAAATGCTTTAACATTACACCATGCAAAGGTGAATGTCTTGTAGCAAAAGGCGATAAGCACATCAGGCAATAAAAAAGCAGTATTTATAGATGACACCACTTGATGCATTTCAAATCAAGGCTGTTTTAAGGCGGAGCATATTTTTTTAAATCTATTTTTAAGACTACAATAGGGCAACACATCACCCTGGAAACAAGTCCTCATTTCACAGCATTGTTACCATAGCAAAGCATGCCAACATCTCCACTCTACTGTTCTAAATAAAATGATTATTTGCATGATGCAGGAGAAAAAAAAAGTGATTATTTCCTTCACTGAAAGCCAACAATATTCCTGAACTTAATGCATGATGAGAAGCCAGTGATTTCTGGTTGATTTTGTAAGAAATTAAACATCAAGTAAACTTCAGGTACAAATAATTTTTGCTTTATACATTTAAAGCCTAGAGCAGTGTGTCCCAATCTGAAATTACAGGTCACACTTCTCAGCATATTTTACATGTTCCCCTGCTTCAACAGACCTAATTTCCATCAGTGAGTAATTAAAAGGCTTCTGCAGAACTCAGGGATGAGCTGTTGAGGTAATTTATTCCTTTGAATCAGATGTGTTGGTGCAGGGCTGGAAAACCACTCCCTAGACGATATTTGGGATTTACATACCAACATTCAGGTACATATCACCAGAATGTTAGAATTGTCTCCAGACCTCTGTTTTCTATTTTTGCATCAAGATACTTAGACATGCGAAGAATAAAGTTAGATTCAAGAATGCCTTTGATTGTGGTGTAAGTTTGGCCTCCTCCTCACAGGACTAAAAACCATCCTATAGTCTCAAGGACCTGTGGTTTTTAGTACTTGGCAAAGATGTTTCTATGATGCCTTCTTTGTCAACCCATTACAATGCTACCGCCACAGTTACAACATTAGCAATAGGATGTTTCTCCGCAACCTGCGGAATTTCCCTACAAATAATACCAGAACCAGTCTCAGCATCGTTCTAGAGAAAACAATATATTTTCATGTGCACATCCTGGCCCACTGCACCAGACCTCAACTCTTCTCCCTCCAGGGGGTTGGTCCGAGTTGAGGTAGCCTTCTGTTACCTTTCAGGCTTATCGAGCCCCAGAAGCCAAGGCTCTATGCACCAGCCTTTCTCCAGCTTAATTCTGCCCCACTCTCCTTGTTATATGTTAGGTTTGCCTTCTCAAGAAGTCATCTACTATCAGGGTGTTTAAATCACTAAGTCATACTGTAAGATATACACTACCAATCAAAATTCAAAAACTCTTTTAAAATGTGGGAAATTCCAGGCTTTGTTTAAATGCTGCTACTGCATTAACCCCCATGATTTAATCACACAAGTTTTGTGCATGATCAAAACAATTGAACATTTGTTACAAAAAAAAACTAAGAATAGAAAAAAACTGATTCCACATTGGATGCCACATCACTTTGGTGTTAAACGGGTTGTTAATAATAATAATAAATAAATTAAATGCTAAGCCTTAGAGTAATGTTGGTGAAAATATAATTTCATCAAGCTTTCAACTCTTTATTTTATTTATTTATTTATTTATTTTTGTTTTAGGTATAATTTCTAATTTTCTAATAAAATCACTTGTGACTTTTAAATGTTTCCGAGTCCTGCAGGCAAACTGAAAACACATGAGAAAACTTTTTAAGAGCTTATAGAGCTAGAAGTAATCTTGCTGCTCGTACCTTTGTGCTCTTTAAATTTCAACTTCAGTATCAAAAACAAGCAGGTGAAACATAGTTAAAACGCCTGATATTAGTAAAATCCACTGATTTGCATTAAACAAATTACTTTCGATGCTGAGTTCGACCATATTAGCTTTGCAAGCATTTGGACATAAAGGCAATTTGAATAGAAGTCGCAGTAATTATGTGTGAAGGGGGAATGTGTTCCCCTCACATTACAAATTCTCCTGATGCTCCTGGTGGACTGACTTGGTCTCAAATATAAAGTCTGTCTCTCAGTGGTTGTGGTTGTATAGTGAAAGTCACAAAAATCATTTTATTTGTTTCCCCTCTGAACCCTAACTGTCAATGAAAAACAGCAACATCTCAGTGTGGAAATACATCAGGCTGGATTCATTGTGACTGCTGGGTGGATGCTGACATTTATTAGAATAATAAAAATAGAAGCGACCCGACATCTGAAGACACTGAAGAAAGAAGTTGATGCCTGTAAAGCAATCGTTTCTACAAGGATACACATTCAGAATCATAATAAGAAGTAAAACGTCTTTCCTTGGAAACACCTTTACTGATGATTGGGAATTTTGCCACCTACAAGATCAAAACAATCAAATGCTCTACTTTAAATGTTTTCTGCTTCAACAAAGCTATTTTATAGAAAAGAGGGGAAAAAACACACACACACACTTGATAAAGTAATTTGTCTAAAAATAAAACCAAAGTAAACATACTTAAAGGAACTGTGAAAGTGAGAAGTACTTCACATCACAGGGGCCCTAAACACTATGATCCAAAAAGACATTAAAATGTGACACATGAATATACAAGATATAGGTAATACTAAGAAACTTTAACTGAAAATAGCACGTCTAGGGTAATAGAAAAGAAGATCCATGGTCATCTGTACAATGGAAGTTGGGTTGAAATTCTCATTAATTTAAATATTTTATGTCAGTATTATCTTTCATTAACCATGTTCTAAAACTGGCAGCTTCATTTGCCTCTTCCTCTAGATTCTTTTAGAAAGTGAAAATAGGGATGATTGAAACATGACATTTATAGAGATCAGAAAATTTTGATCATATTTAATGACCTGTTCTAGGCAGTGGAAAATCTACCCAATCAATGGATAACATTTGGTAAATGGGTAAAAGCCAGAAACTTAATATGGTGCTGAAGCCTTATTACCACAAATATATAAAAGCTGTCATTAAACAAAAGAATAAAAGACAGAAAAAAGGAAAATGTTTCCTACAGAGCTTTTAATATAAAACTTGAATAGAAAGAGGTGAGTTTTAATTATCTAGGTAATTCAGCAGTATCTTCAATCATTTTTTGATGAAATAATGCAGATAGAAATGACTTAATGAGATTATTTATACTTCACAGTAAACATGGTCTGATATGAGATTCTTGTGGTATGGTGACTTTGAATTAAAATATCAGTTTTACAGTGTTTACACAGAAATTTTATCTAAATATTTCTACAATATTAAAAACTGAAAAGCAACATTAACTTCTGCCAAAACTAAATATCCATATTACAGTTATAATAATGTTACCAAATTAATTAAATATGGTTTTCATACATAGAGTTAAACTAAAAGTTTTTCAAATCATTATTCCATAGAATTAAATAAATTTTTGCTGATCTGCGATTTCTAACAAAAATGACAAATGATATGCACAGAGAACTCAGGCAGTAATCCGAATCATGTGACTTTCTACTCCACCGTCTTTGAATGGTTGTTTTCTATGAGACATCAAGGCGTGTCTATAGTTCATCCAGGAAAAGAAAGACTGAGCAAAGATAACAGGAAGACTAAGCTAATTGCAGAAAAACCACAAAATTCTGACATTACTTTGACACGTTTTCTGGCATCTCTCTAAAAATGTATTTAAACCATATTATTGGTAGGATAGAAATTTAAGGTGGAAAATAAGGAAAATGTAATATGTTTTGACACTGACCAATGCTATACTTCTGAGTAATAAATGAATTACTTTCAATTAAAGTTTTATTTTATAATATTTATGTTTGCAAAAGGAATCAAACTGAAATCAAACCATAGTTATAGTCAAGCACACATGCGCACGCAGAACCAAGCCCCCAGCTGGTTATAGAAAAGTCCCTCCTTCATATTGAAGTGACACATAATGAAGATCCCATTGTGAGGCAGGAGGACTGTGGGGCCTCAGTGTGTGTACTCATGTGTGCCACAATGTTTGCCTAGCCATGAGATAATAAAGTCGTAGAATCGATAACATGGGGAAACAATGCCATCTATTTAGAAATCCTGTACGCTGCATTTCTGGCTCTCTTCACTGGCAAGGTAAAGGACAAACAGAGCTCTTGGGGCTGTGCTACAGGTGACAAGAGGAAAGGAGGTTCAGTACTGCAAAGGCACAGTTGGTTAAGTCATGCATCAACTTGATAGTCGGTTCCACTGTGGCTGAGAAGTATGTCTCCGCTACTGCTATATGGTGTTCAAAGACAGAGCTAAGCCCTCTGCAAACATGCTCTGGCACAGATGCAGTTACCATATTTTCCTTTTGAACAAGCTGACTGGCAATATGCAGCAACAGGTGAAGGAGGGGCAGCCAAAATCGCTGGTTAACAGTGGATTCAATGCAATCCGTTCTTTAAACAACAGGAATGGAGTGAACTCCCCATGCATACTCTATACTCCCAGGTCCAGGCGGACCCAGGAGGTGGTCCCCTTCCCTCCTGGGGCAGAGGCAGGCAGACAGCACCGGTACTGCCCAGACCCGGGTGACCCCGGCCCAGCTCTTGCCCCCCTGACCCAAACGGCACGAATCCCCACCCCCACAGGGGTACACCCCCACAGGTGAACTCCGTGGCCAAGAAGCCGATAAAGCCACACTGCGCAAGCTCCACTCACAGCCCCGCTTTAAGAACCCCCGCTGCACCCCGCTCCCCCACCACACAGCACCGCAAAGGCAAGGCAAGGGCCCTGCGCAACGCCACCCCCGCCCACCGGTGCAACAGGGCAGACCCCACCCAGCACAACACCCACAACCGGACCCCTGACCCCACACCATGATGGGACAAACTCCCCGGCCAGCGGCAGGCACCCAGGGCCAGTGACCCCACCACGCCCCCCTCAGCAACAAAAAACACTACATCACTGCCACTGTAACGACCGCCCAGGGAGAAACACTATCCAGCTCAGCTCCACCATCGCCGCCCAGCCGATCCAAACGCCAGTGACCCCACACCCTAGAAGTGGACACAACCCCTCCACCCCACAGGCCGCAGCCGCACCCCCGCACGGTCACGAAGCAGTCCAGCTGGCCAGCCCTTCCATCAAAGCGGGTCCACATCCCAATAAACGCCAGCTAAGACCCCCCCCGCCGGACTCCGGCACCCCTCCAGCCAGCAGACCAGGGCCCAAAGCCAGGGGTTGAGATCCAAGGGAACCCAAGCGATCCCGAGAGAGCCGAAACGCCAGCCCAGCACCAGACAATCCCCAGGACCCGACCCCCAACCCCAGCTCAGACCCGACTAGAGGGCCCATTCCCTCTCCCGGCCTCCGACCACAGATGGGAAATAGCGAACGGGGGTGTGAAAAGACCCCAAGCCTGCCTCCGCCAGCTCAAATGTGGTGTTGATGCATGTTGTTGTAGTGTGCATTTAAAAAGAAAAACGGTGGGGAATAGGGTCTGGCCCCCCCCATTCTGAACCCTGAATGTCTACATGCAATTATACCCTTAGAGGTGAGCGCAGGCACCAGAGGTTAGGCTACTAGGATATCCTTCCCTCCTGATGCCATTGAGTGCGCCCACCCCCAAGGCCCTACATGTGAATGTCATGAAAATGTTATAAGTGAGAGTGTCTAAGTTGTACAATACAATTGGGGCACAGGCTGCCATGGGACCGCAGAGATGGAAAACCCTTGCGGCACTCCGATGGCACACCCCAAGGCCCTCCATGAGTGGTATTGTGATGGAGCTGGCAGAGGGAGGTGTTCGGGGATCGGGAGGGAAGGACTGGGGGGCAAACCGCTCTCCCAGGGAGCCAGCTCCCCGGCTGACCCCAATAGGCACCCCTGTTTGCCGAGTCCCAACAAAGGAGGGAGGCATAAGCACATCTGCCGGGCAAAAACCTAGGGACAGGTAACAGGCCCCGAGAACCAACTGAAAACTGGGACCAATGTCCCCAGCCCGCCCTGGAACTGCCCAGCCCCCGAAGCCCGGCACCAGCCACAACCAGGCAAGCAGGGTAACAAAACACATCCCACTCCAACACCAATGCCGCCACCAAACCGCACCTGACCCAAAATGGCAGGCCCACCCAAATGCAAGCTCCAGGCCATGATAGGTTACCTGCACCCTCCCCCCCCATAGACAGGCAAACCGAGACCACCGGGCCAGCTGGGCAGTCAAGCAGACCCCACGATGCACCATCCCGCCCACTTCCATGCCCAAGGGAAAGACACCGGCCCAGCAAGCCGAAAGGCGCCACAGTAAGGCCCCAGCACACGCAGCAAAGAAGTAACACCCCCATCCAGAGACGCAGACCCACCTACATCCAGGTCAGCCAAGCAAAAACAATAGAGCCAAGCCAGACCACAGATCCCCCCGAGCCAGCACCACAGCAACACCACCCATCCTTCTGTGCATTCGTAGGGGCACGGCGAGGACCACTAACCCCAAGCACACCGAACCCACCAACAAACGAGCAAACCCCACCCCAGTACGAGGCCGAGACGCCCAACGTAAGCGCAGAGCCCAGCGACCCCCGCCCTGCCGCACCCACGCTCGGAGGTCAGAAGGAGTTTAAGTATCTCAGGGTCTTGTTCACGAGTGAGGGAAGAATGGAGCGGGAGATCGACAGACGGATCAGTGCGGCTGCCACAGTAATGGGGGCACTGTGCCGGTCCGTTGGTGAAGAGAGAGCTGAGCCGAAAAGCGAAGCTCTCGATTTACCGGTCGGTCTACGTTCCTACCCTCACCTATGGCCATGAACTTTGGGTCATGACCGAAAGAACGAGATCCCGGATACAAGCGGCTGAAATGAGCTTCCTCCGTAGGGTGGCCGGACACTCCCTTAGAGATAGGGTGAGGAGCTCGGCCATCCGGGAGGGGCTCGGAGTAGAGCTGCTGCTCCTCCACATCGAGAGGAGCCAGTTGCTGTGGCTCGGGCATCTATACCAGATGCCTCCTGGACGCCTTCCTCGAGAGGTGTTCCAGGCACGTCCCACCGGGAGGAGGCCCAGGGGACGGCCCAGGACATGCTGGAGGGACTATGTCTCTCGGCTGGCCTGGGAACGCCTTGGGCTCCCCCCGGAGGAGCTGGAGGAGGTGTCTGGGGAGAGGGACGTCTACTGAATCTGCTGCCCCCACGACCCGGTCCCGGATAAAGCGGAAGACGACGAGTACGAGTAAACCAATAATCAATATGAAAGACAAGTCTGGAACCTATACAGTACTAGAAGAATGACCTTGGTCAAATAGGTACCCACACAGACATTGGTCAAAATTAATGTGGAAATAGGATAAAAGCAGTCAGTGCTGCAGCAATAGTCCAGTCAAGCCTTTATGGTAAAACAGCCAGAAAGAAACAGTTTAATTATTGAATACTTGGAAATTATAGGACATGAGAGTAAAAATCAGGGGCACAGATATAGGTCGAAAAACATGTCCAAGGTGCTGGGATTTTAACAAAACTGGAGGAGTTTTTCAAGTTTTGATCAGATTTCTTTAGAAAAACTGAATACATGTCGTAGCTCTCATCAAGGTTTAAGACCCAGCTAAATTATGATGACATGCAACAAAGAGCTTAGAAAATCAGCAAGCAACTTTTTTCAAAAGACTCACAATGTTCAAAAACAACCTGCTGGGTAAGCCTAAGAAAGCCCATGTTGTCTTCTCTATTTTCAGCAGATAAAAAGAGCTGATGACTCATAGATACTACATTATGGAAATCAAATTCACCAATTAAAATTCAGCTTCATTCAAATTATTTTTACCCCTTTAAAGCAGTTTTTTTTTCTGAAATTATATTTGATCTAAACGTGTGTGTACATTTTTTATGCAATCTGTATAATGTTGATTACACAACAGCTTAATACATAATACAACAAGTTGCTCTCATAGGCCTAATTTTGAATGAGGAAATGCACAAAATTACTTTGATGTAACTGCAGCAGGCCAATTCTGGTGCATCACATATTTATGAATCTGTTTATTGATGGGTTAGAAAAGTTTTTTAAAGGTCAAAGGGGTATAAGGTATGGGAGTATCTTAAGTTAGGTTGCGATAAAAAGGTGGTGTAGAGGCACTACAAGATTTCTTGGCTAACTACAGCAGAAGCTGGATTTAAGTTGGGGACTACAGATGGGCCAATAGAAAAGACAGAATATAAATGTTTGAGGAAACGTTTAGACCACTATCTGGGTTTTGATTTACTGAAGCTGGGTCTGAATGTATTAATGTGTTGGATTTATGGAGCGAACTGTACCGACTTTACTTCTGCTTGTTGACTAAATAATATTAAAATCAGACAATTTCAATGACGTTGTGACATAGTGGAAAACGTAAATAAAAACAGAATACAATCGTTTAACCTATATGTACCTGAATACACTATAAAGACAAGATATTAATGTTCAAACTGATAAACTTTTTTTTTGTTGCAAATATTCACTCATTTTGAATTTGATGCTTGCAACAGGTTTCAAAAAGCTGGGGCAACAAAAGATTGAAAATAGGAAATGCTCAAAAAACACTTGTTTGGAACATTTCACAGGTGAACGGGTTATTTAGAAATAGGTGAGTGTCATAATTGGGTTTAAAAAAAGAGCATCCTCGAAAGGCTCAGTTGTTCACAAGCAAGTATGGGGCCACTTTGTGAATGACTGCATAAGCAAATAGTCAAACAGTTTAGGAACAATGTTTCTCAATGTACAATTGCAACAAATTTAGGGATTTCGTTGGCTACAGTCCATAATATCAAAAGATTCAGAGAATCTGGTAAAATCTTCACACAAACAGCAAGGCCAAAAACCAACAATGAATGCCTGTGACCTTTCAATCCCTCAGAAGGCACTGCATTAAAAACAGACCTCATTCTGTAACAGATGTTACCAATGACACTAATGACAAAACCTTGACTAACGTCGGTAATGACTGGAAACAATTTTGATTCAAAGTTTTGATCTGAATGTACCCAAAAAGTCAAAATTAGATAATCTGCTCAAATAAAAACAAAAGCTAATGCTATGTTTTTCAAGAAAATTGAAAAAGGAAGCAGTTATGGATAAACAAATACTATCAATGTAGCTGATCTTTTTGTGTCCAGACCAGATAAGGCTTCCAATGTTAAGTCAAAATACAGGTCCTTCTCAAAATATTAGCATATTGTGATAAAGTTCATTATTTTCCATAATGTCATGAGGAAAATTTTACATTCATATATTTTAGATTCATTGCACACTAACTGAAATATTTCAGGTCTTTTATTGTCTTAATACGGATGATTTTGGCATACAGCTCATGAAAACCCAAAATTCTTATCTCACAAAATTAGCATATTTCATCCGACCAATAAAAGAAAAGTGTTTTTTATACAAAAAACGTCAACCTTCAAATAATCATGTAAAGTTATGCACTCAATACTTGGTCGGGAATCCTTTTGCAGAAATGACTGCTTCAATGCGGCGTGGCATGGAGGCAATCAGCCTGTGGCACTGCTGAGGTCTTATGGAGGCCCAGGATGCTTCGATAGCGGCCTTTAGCTCATCCAGAGTGTTGGGTCTTGAGTCTCTCAACGTTCTCTTCACAATATCCCACAGATTCTCTATGGGGTTCAGGTCAGGAGAGTTGGCAGGCCAATTGAGCACAGTGATACCATGGTCAGTAAACCATTTACCAGTGGTTTTGGCACTGTGAGCAGGTGCCAGGTCGTGCTGAAAAATGAAATCTTCATCTCCATAAAGCTTTTCAGCAGATGGAAGCATGAAGTGCTCCAAAATCTCCTGATAGCTAGCTGCATTGACCCTGCCCTTGATAAAACACAGTGGACCAACACCAGCAGCTGACACGGCACCCCAGACCATCACTGACTGTGGGTACTTGACACTGGACTTCTGGCATTTTGGCATTTCCTTCTCCCCAGTCTTCCTCCAGACTCTGGCACCTTGATTTCCGAATGACATGCAGAATTTGCTTTCATCCGAAAAAAGTACTTTGGACCACTGAGCAACAGTCCAGTGCTGCTTCTCTGTAGCCCAGGTCAGGCGCTTCTGCCGCTGTTTCTGGTTCAAAAGTGGCTTGACCTGGGGAATGCGGCACCTGTAGCCCATTTCCTGCACACGCCTGTGCACGGTGGCTCTGGATGTTTCTACTCCAGACTCAGTCCACTGCTTCCGCAGGTCCCCCAAGGTCTGGAAGTGGTCCTTCTCCACAATCTTCTTCAGGGTCCGGTCACCTCTTCTCGTTGTGCAGTGTTTTCTGACACACTTTTTCCTTCCCACAGACTTCCCACTGAGGTGCCTTGATACAGCACTCTGGGAACAGCCTATTCGTTCAGAAATTTCTTTCTGTGTCTTACCCTCTTGCTTGAGGGTGTATATAGTGGCCTTCTGGACAGCAGTCAGGTCGGCAGTCTTACCCATGATTGGGGTTTTGAGTGATGAACCAGGCTGGGAGTTTTAAAGGCCTCAGGAATCTTTTGCAGGTGTTTAGAGTTAACTCGTTGATTCAGATGATTAGGTTCATAGCTCGTTTAGAGACCCTTTTAATGATATGCTAATTTTGTGAGATAGGAATTTTGGGTTTTCATGAGCTGTATGCCAAAATCATCCGTATTAAGACAATAAAAGACCTGAAATATTTCAGTTAGTGTGCAATGAATCTAAAATATATGAATGTTAAATTTTCATCATTACATTATGGAAAATAATGAACTTTATCACAATATGCTAATATTTTGAGAAGGACCTGTAAGTTGCAGGCTACACTGGCAGTTCTATTCCATCAGTTCTTTGACATTTTCCCCACAAACTCCTCAGTGACTCTGCTGGTGTTATATACATGGACATCGTTGGATTAAGTTTTCAAAATGTCGATTGCCTGCTGTGTCCCCCAATAAGACAAGGCCAATATGATGTTGACACCTGTTTTAATAATCATAATAAAAGCATTTTTAGCTAAGACAGGCTGGCTCTGTAATGTTATGAAATTCTATGCTTGAAGCATCCATATTTGGTTTATTCAGGTTCTGCATCTCTGATCATTCTTGTGATCTGCATGTCAGTTTATCGATATTGCAAATTAATGTTGCCATAGATTAGCTTAATAAGGCCAGCAGTAAAACTGTGTACTTGAATGTATAATGGAAAACTCACTCTTCGGGTGAATGGAAAACAGATTCAAACTGATTGACTGGCTTTAAATTAGAGTGGAAAAAAACAGAACGTAGCAGGGAGATATTAACAGAACCAGTGATCTCTTGGAGATCGACTTCACCAGTGTAACAATAAAGCCACTTCAAACGTGGAGAGTTAAGCTCCGCACATCAGAAGTGCAGCAGTGCATCACCCTTTGCTTTGAAGCATCACATTTCCTTCAAGTTCAAATGAGCAGCGACAGAATCTAATGAAGCTGGATGGGAATAAGCTTCTGGGAGCAAAACAGCCATGACAGGGTGCAAAAATAAAACCTGCCCATGGATGTCATTGTTATCTGTAGGAAGTATGAAAAGAGAAATAAATCAAGAGAAGCACACGTAAAAGACAGAAAAAAAAGGAATGACCGATATGGAAAACAGTGACATGTTATTTCCTGTCACCTGGATAACATCACAGGGAACAAAGAGGAAGCCAAAAAAAAAAAAAGAATGTGTAAGGAAATTAATACAGAGATGGGCACTCAGCTGCAGAACATCATACAATAACCTGTCATGCATCCTGCCGCTTCATCTTAGCTCATAACGGGTTCACATCTTTTCCATCACACATCTTTCTTTAAAAGGGATACATATAGTCAGAAGCAGAATAAACTTTATTTATCCCCAGACGGGCAACTAAAAGGGGAAAGAGAGAAATAATAAATTAAATAAAAAGCAGACTAAGCAACAGATTAAGCAACAGAAACTATAATACTCCACACAAGCTGGAGTCTTAGTTATTTACATCCTTTAGAGTTCAGTAGGAGAATAACGTTGGGAATAAAAGCAAGCTCTCCTTCTCGGAGTCTTACAGGCCGAACAGTAGAACTTGCGACCAGAAGGTGGCCCATCAAAAAGCTGGAAAGAGAGCGTGCGTAGAGCCACTAAGAATGCAAGGAGTAAGCCTGCTGCTTGTACGCAGTGCCCGGTTGGCCAGCAGAAGGTCCAATAATCTTGGAGCACACCTTCAATTGTGTGTAGGCGGTTCCTGTACTGTAGAGTAATGGAATGGTACCAGCAGCATATAGAGAAAGCTGACACCTCTGAAATGAATAATAAAATGATAAAATGTTCTTGCTTACATAGAATAGTTCAGTTTCCTGAGTACCTACATCCTTTGGTGCATCAGGATCCCCTCGGTGCTGGAGAACTACAGTTAATTGTCTGTATTTGTATTATATTTGTATTCATCAACTGTCTCAACCACAGAACCATGGATAACGGTGGTGAAAGCTGCCACCATTTCCCTACAACTACTGGAAAACGTGATCACCATCTCCTTAGTTTTACTGATGTTCAGCTCCAGGCAGGAGCTGAATGAGGAGCAGATGTTCTTCTCTCAACATCTGCTAGTTTTCCAGTTGTTGTAAATCATTTTATATATGTTATATATGCTACAAACAAGAGATTAATTCAGTAAAGAATTGTTATTTTCTTGCAAACTATGCTTTTTGCACAAAATTCTTAAGTTTTAACCCTAAAAATAAATATCTGTTTTATATGCTCTCTTTTCAGTTTTATCATTAGGATTGGTTTTGGTTAAATAGAGCTACAACATAAGGAACACTTTTTAGAAGTTTTACTTTTTTACTTTTGTTTGAAACTTCAATGAATTTTATCATTATTTTATGACAGACCAGCACAGCGTGTTGTGACTACAAATCATATAACGCATTTGTAATTTATCTCCTTCACTCTACAAGCCCTAAATGGAGTCCAGTACAAACAACTCTCTTCCAAAGTCAGCTATATAGAAAATAGTCTTGTATGCAATGCAATTTCCGTATGAATAATGCTACTACATAAAGCCCTCAGATGTTTGTTGGGAAAATTAGGGAACAAGCATCTTGAACAAGTAAAGTAAGTAAGTAAAAGTCTATTTATAAAGCGCTTCTCGCAGATAAGAATCACAGTGCTGTACAAGAAAGAAGAATAGGACAATAAATGAACATGCAAATGAATTCATAAAATAACAAAAGTTAAAATACATCAGGCAAAGGCTTTCTTAAACAAAGTTTTCAGTTGCTTTTTAAAGGTTTCCACAGAGTCAGCCACTCAAAGGGAAAGGGGCAGTTAGTTCCATAGTCTGGGAGCTACAGCCTGAAAGGACGAGTCTCCTTGGGTTTTATGACGCGTCTTTGCAACCTTTGAGATTCTGGCCTAAAAACCGAAGGGTGCGCTCTAAAGAATAGTGACACAAGAAGTCAGTGATATACTGAGGGGCCTGACCAAAAAAAAGTTATCTACAATTTTTCAGTCAATACAGACTTTAACTGGGAGCCAATGAAGAGCAGATAAAACCGGAGTGATGTGGCCATTCTAGGTGAACCGGTCAAAGGTTTGGCAGCAGAATTCTTTTACGGTCTGATGTGTGTTTAAAGCAGACTTGTTAAAACAAGCGAAAACAGACTTGCAATAATCAATGTGAGACGAGATGAAAACATGGCTGATCATCAGACAGGTCAGGCATAAAGCTGCAGACAGATTTAATGTGATATTAGGTTATAAACAATTTTTGTCCTTTATAAAAGCAGTGGAAAGATAAGTCAGTGTTGAAAAAAGCCATGCAAAGTCAAAACTGAACTTTTGCTATTTTGCAAATAAGAATGAGCCACCATTTCTGTCTCTAGCTGGCCAACACTGTAATAGATAGCATAAATATACCTCAGAAAACTTGCGTATGAAATCGCAGCTAAAGTGGTCCAACAAAGTATTGACCTATGCCTGGTTCACATGGCAGGATTACATATAACAGATTTGATCCAACAGTGTGTGGTGTCCAGTCACACAGCAAGCACAACACACCACACACAGACAGATTTCACTCACAAATATTCAGAGTTGAAACGGGACACCTCACAAACCCTCTCGAGATCAAACGTGAGTTCAGAGTAATTCCCTTCAGTGTTTCCCTTCATGTCACTTTCTGAATGGCTTTTCGTTACATTCAACAGGCTGCGTGCTCGTTTGTCGTCGAGGAACACCCCACACGGTAGGATTTCGGGGCAAGACAATCCAACATGTTAAATATCCCTGATTTGAGGTCGGAGGAGTCCCAACGTCCTTCCAAACAGACTAGATCACTCTTAACACACCACACACAGCAAGATTATCTCATAAGATTATTTTAAGAGCCATCACAATAATCCGGGCATGTTGGAAGGGGAAGATCGGGGCAAAAAATCTGCATAAAAATCCTGCCGTGTGAACCGGGTATTAGGGTTTTTTTCCCCAGAAGAAGATGGGTTATTGTCCTACTAAAAGGGTGCCAGTGCAAAGCTGTTGCTAGTGCTAGCTTAATACTAGCACTAGCAACTAGTTCATATTGCTAGAAGGATAAACTATAGAATAGATAAACTGTTGTCATCTTACCAGCAACTTTTTCCTTGATCGAGCGAAACATGTTAATCAGGAGCTGTGAAACTCTCTCATGGCAAAACCCGACAAAAGAGGCAGAATGATGATTTAACTGAATAATGATCAACTGTGCAAAAATATCTCATACTAAAAAAAGTTTAATAAATTTAGGGATTTTCTGCATATTAATCTATATAAAAAACAAAAAACTTCATCTTCAAAAACAATTTATTTCTGTAGAGTATGGAAAATGTTTTTGTTTTTTTTTTGCTTTTTCTTAACAAATGCATGTGTTAACTTAATTTGTTAAGTCAAAATTAGATAACAATAAACGGGTGTCTTAGAGAGATATACAATTACTGATTTTCATTACTTGGAACTAGCATTAGAGGACGTGCCTTAAACGTTTGAAATAGCAAAAAAAAACAACAATTTCAAGAACAAACATTAATGACAAACAATCAATAAAAGAGCACAAGATAGGCTCAATGAAATGTGGTCCCACATCAGCTTATCACAATATCCTTATTCAAGGTTAAAGTATTCTGTGATGATGTACAAGTGTTAAGTCTCATTAAGAGTGCAGTGATGAGAACCCTCTCACACACAAACACACACACACACTTCAACAATCCCATACTGAAGTATCATTATAATGCCAAGGACTAAATGCGCTGTGCAGAGTGTTGGAGGAAAGAAATGTTTTAAAAAGGAGAGAGTGGCAGCCCCCACTAGAAGAGCTTTGAAGACATTCAGCAAGGTTTTCAAGAGAAAGTGTGTGAAGGGGGTGAATATAAAATTATTCTAGGAAGAGCAGCAAGTCTTTTGATGAAAAGGTGCAAAACAAATCAGTTGGCTTAAGTAGTTTTGGGCTGAATAAAATTCAGAGCTATGTTGTGCAAAATTTATTTAAAATAATGAACGGCATCTATTCACAACTGTGAACCTGGTATGTGAGCGTTTAAATAATGAACAGTTATTGATGCAGCAAACTAAACGTTTTTGTAACTACATAGCTGTTAATGTAGAGGTTTCATTATCCGTCTTCATATGTAATGCTGACAGTCATCTCCTGAATTATACATAGTGTGATGGTGTACCTCATCACAATGGGAGGAAAAATATTGGAGAGCATTATCAAATTGCTATCTCTAGGCAAAAACTCTCCACTGCATGGTGCAGTGCTCTTTGCACAAACTTTACACAGACGCACAGCTGTATACCAAGAAAGCCTTTCAGCAGCTTTGCAGGATGCCAACAAACTCCTGACAGATTACAAGGTGCCTGCAACCCAACTTTAATGCCGACTCTGAGCAAGAAGCCGTCACATTGTACAAATAAATAAAAAAAAAGACATCTGAATGCCATTGACAGCTCCTTTACAGAGTCTGTCAAACTAAAAGTTCAAAACTAAGTGTGGCAGGAGTGAAGGAGGTCGCAAATCAGAATGCAGCTTTCTGAAGAATTCAAAACATGCACAAGGTGATAAAAATAACAGTCGTATCATTGAATGTTTCTATACAATAATTTTAAAAATGTTTTGCGGAGATGTTGACATTTTGCAACTGCAAGCACAGAGAGACAGCAGTGCTCCCTATCAGAGTTCAGAAACAAAGCAATCAGTTTTCTTTTCTCATGACACACTAAAAGCTTCTCCATTAATGCATTAACACAACATACAAGAAGTATCCTAACTGCAAGCTTAGCTCAGAGGAGATTTATGTATTGAGGCTGTAGCAGCACGCATATCCGCATTTTCAAGAGGCAGCACTTGGTAAACATGACCCATCAAAAATACAGTAGACTCTCCAAGACAGTAGCATATGAGATGATCTGGATCAGGCTGCTTGTTATGTGAATTTCAATACCTGGTAGTAAAACATGATTTTACAAAAATTGGTCTTATGCAGCATGGACATAACTTTAGATTCAGCCAAGCAGGAGAAAGTATACTGGTGAAACTGGAGGTTCCATATTTGTGTTACTGTACAAAGACATTAAAAACTAAATTAAACCACAGATAAGAGCTAACAGCCGTTTTGATCAGTATGTGTAAGCATCTGTTGCAGAACATGAATGTATTGGTTAACAAAATGCAAGGGCTGGATGAGAAGTCAAACTTGATGAGTCCTCATAAAAAAATTTAAATTAAAAAACAACACATTTTAAAAATGGGATGCATCTAAAAAGATCAATCTCCAACCAGGTTATGCAGTTCCAATCTGAGGTATCGTGTCCAGATGACATTTTTTATTATTGGTATTGGAGTCGTTGAATAAAGCATAAATCCAGATACTCAGTATGGTGTAAAGGTTTTTCAGCCACACACCCAGCGATCCATACGGCCTTATTTTTTGCCAGTTTTTAAAAAGCATGGCCTATCTAATGTACCATGATTTCATGAGCACTTGAGATGTTTTCGTCCATTCAATGAAATTGGGTTTGCAAAGTTATGCAACTTTTTCTCAGGCCAGGCTAGGCCTCCTGGCAAAGTGAATAATGATCTGTCTTGCAGTCGAATCCCAGCTGTAATAATTTTGCAACCTAAGGAATAATTGTGCTTTTCTTGGGCACCCAAAGCAATCGGTTAATGACAAAACTAGAGCATGGAGTACCAATTCAAGCACAGTAATTGAAGAAAATATCTAACAAAAATTTACTGAAATGATCAGAAAATTTACAGAAAATTTCAATGTGGAAGTCATCAAAACTTTTAATTGAATTTTAATTTAATTTAGAAGCAGCATAGAGCAAAAAATAAAAAGTTTGAAAACATTATCAAAACATAATTTCAAAATCATCCATGTATACAATCTGTAGTAAGATCATAAAGAAGGTACTCCTCCACACATATTCTTTTCAACTTTCCATGTTGACCTTCCTTGCCTTCTCTTCCAGACACTCATGGGTGTGGCAAAACTCATCCGCCAGTTTAAGTGGAAATGAATCACGATCACCGTCTCCCCAGCAACCAAGAGTGGATGCTGAGGTCTTTGCACGAAGGGATTCTCATGTGGCAGGTGGTGCTCCTTCCTCCAGTGAGAACTGGAATGGCCTGCAGGGCCTGGCCCGAGCCACGCCACGGCTGGCAAGCTGTCAGTTTAAATTAGCATAGATCACAAAGCTGACATGAGTCAGTGACATGTTCAGTGCTGGTATCAGGGATATTGCAAAAGGCTCCAAGCTTTAGAAAGCTGGAGGAAAGTGGACCTTTTTTCCATCATTGTAACTTGCTTTTAAACAGATTATTGCAATCATATGTCATAAACTGAAGCAAAATCTTTTGCTGTAGCCCATCCTCAGAATAAACTATTTTTACATATTTGCATATTCCTTCAACAATGAGACTGTTTAATTGTTAACAAACCTTGCTTTAAGTTCAAAAAGCAAACAAGAGGTACTTGATCATACACTTGGATGCGATTTTTCGGACAGGGATTTTAAGGTTAAACTGACCCAGAGAGAGAAGCTCCATCACCATGGCCTGCAGTATCAATTAACCTTTGAATACAAATAGGATTAATAACAAATGGAAACAAGGAGGCTTGTGCTTTATAGTCAGACAGCATGTCTGTTAAATTATCATACAACCTAAAGTTTTGGCCTTCGAATGATGCATATGAGCTATCTTTTTAATCCTTCAGTTATTTTCTAAACAAAATCGATTACTCCAGTTGTGACTTTTTGTGGATTTCCTCTAATCCATACAAGGTAAAAAAAAATTAGGCATGGGGTGGTCAATTTGGGTTCTTTGCCCTGTTGAAACATCCATTTGTGCTCAAATTTTAACCATCTGAGCCAAACTGACCCGTGAAAGAACAATTGTTAGGGTGTTCAAAAAAAAAAAAGAAAAGGCTCAAACCTCTCATACTGGAAAATGCCATAACACCAGAGTCACAGCACTCACCTAAGTAGGCAAGGTATACCAAAGTTTTATGAATCTAATGTTTCAAAACCATTAAAATGTTTTTTCATACTGCTCTGGAGCTATAAAAGGTCCCTTTAAAGAAATGCCAGAGAACATTCCAGAGTGGCCAGAGTTAATTTAGTGGACATCTCTTTGAAAAAATATTTAAATAAGCTACTGTTTTAGCCTACACATAAACTATGTGAGATTGTGACTGAAGTGCCAGTAATACTGATTGTTTTTTTGTAAATATCTTATATTCTTTTATTAATTCATTCTCATGAGTGTTTGAACCTGCTGACTGAAATGGAAAATGAGAGAACGTGGGTGAGAGTGTTGAGATCCACTCCATTTAAAATCAAATCGCCCATTTCATTTCCAGTGACTTGCGAAAGTATTCACCTCCCTTTATATTTTTTATGTTTTGTTGCCTTATAACCTGGAATTAAAATGGTTTGTTTGAGAGTTTGTACAAATTCATTTAAAGAACATGCTAATAACTTTGAAGATGGACAAAGTCAAGCCTAAAGTCATTATTTTGTAGAGCCGCATTTTGCTACAATTACAAGTTGCTGGGGATAAGTCTCTATGAACTTGCCACATCTTGCTATTGAGATTTTTGTCCATTCCTCAAGGCAAAACTGCTCCAGCTCTTTCATGTTGGATGGTTTTCGCTTATGAACAGCGATCTTCAGGTCTAACCCCAGATTCTTAACTGGAATAAGGTCTGAACTTTGACTAGGCCATTCCAACACACTTAAATGTTTCTCCTTAAACCCTTTGAGTGTTGCCTTAGCAGTATTCTTTAGGTCATTGTCCTGCTGGAAGTTGAACCGCAGGGACCAATAAATCAATAAATTGTCATTAGTAGCTACAGTAGATGTTTCTTTGTGATAGTTACAGGCTGGGCAGTTAACCTGTTACAATTGATAAGTTAACTGCTCAGTGTGCACCATCATTCTTGCCTAATTAATGTTTCTGTAACTGATCTGGGGCAGAACATTACACAAAACAAGGCAATAGCAGTCATCACCATTTTCTAAGTTATAGTACACTAAACACAGTATAGACTGGCTTGACACTGTAATTATATTCACAGCAGGTAGCAGGATGTGCCTTGTTAGCAGCTGCATGTAGAAAATTGGATGCCATCTCTGCCCCAGCTAGAGACTTCACACATTAAGTCTGAAATAGATATACAAAAGCCAAGAGGCAAGCTATAACAACTGAACAAGTGAGAAAAACATGTTTTTATTGGCATAATCTATATGCAGAGACAGCTATGAGTCTGTAATCAACCTAGAATCAATCACCTGCTTCTTATAACAAATTCCCTCTACAGTACAAAATAAAAATAGGTAAACAAGTCCATCTCTCCAACTTTGCACAACTGTGCCCTGAAAAAATACTTGCCTTAATAAATACAAAATCCAGTTTTTCACTGATCATTTCATTTATTAGGGGCGTAGCTATCCAAATCAACCTGGCCCCGTGAAAAAATGTAGTTGCCCCTCAGAGCACACCTAGAGCAAGCCGGTGCGGAGGCTATTGGTAATTCAGAGCACTGACGGTGATAGTCTGGAAACATGAGCTTGTTCAGTTTTGTCGGCATTCTCCCTTTTCTGCATAGTCCTTGTGAAAGTCCTAAATGGTCTCTGTTAACCCAGTTGCTAATGCTAAAGTTAAAGCTCTGCTAATGCTAAGACAGTATCCAACATTAGTTGAGCTGTGTGTTTACAACATAGCTTGTTCATTCACACGGCGATAAGCCAAAGCACGCAGGCAGCGCTTATACACACATTAAAATTGGTAGTGCTGGTATTTAAAATGGTACATGAGGGACTTAAAAGGGTTGGTAAATAGAGTAGCAGCCACCATTTTCTGTGTGGTTCGCTGAGCCTCTAATCCAGGATCATCACGCCTGCCGTGTGTCTGCCAAATTGTTAGCCCATATCCACCATCTTTTGCTGCCATCTTGGTAGTCCATCACTCCATTCAATCAGTCACTGTGATAGCTGGTTAACACAACATTAAAAATCAAGTGTCCAAAAATGTTATTGATTTCCAATACAGCAAAAGATTTTTGAAACATTTTTTTTTTTATTAATCAATGCATTATCATTACAGTTGTTCCTTTAGATATTAGATCTACATTGACCTCATTCCCAAATCCTCAAACCTTGGTTGTTAAACATACATATTCATACTTAACTGTGATGGCACTGCATTGTTTTAATGGTTATTGGTTTCAGTTTTATTCTTACTTTTGTTTTGTAGTTTATTAGGCTTCCTTATTCTTTTTATTTAGTAGTTTGGTTGAATGTTATGACCCTACATAAAGAATTTGTTGACTGAAGTATTTCAACTGGAAGTTTAAGTATTTTGTCAAATTCTTTGTGTTTATTCTGTATATGTGTGTAGGGTTTGCTGTTTAAGAATGCCAGAGGGCAAATTCACTCAATCTACAAAACTTTATTAATAAAGTTACTAAATATTAGTTGTTCACAGCCAATCCAAACTTACTGTTGCACAGAGCTAAATGTAGAGCAAGAGCCAACACAACATACTAGTATTTTTAAAACCAAATATTGTACAGGGCAGCTTTGAATACATAAGAAAATGAGGTTCTCTTCTTCCTTTCCAAGCACAGATACCCTATACACACCCTATACACAAAAACAAGTCAGGTGAGGTTGTCTCAGCAGGGAGTGGAGTGTGTTTTCCTGCAGTTTATCCAAGGTGAAACTGCAAGCCGATATATTACGTTTGCACAGCAGGAGGGTGGTGATGGTAGGAATTTAGGCCTGTTGGGATACTGGAACTGCTTATTATAAAAATAATAAAAGTAAGATTCAAGTTGATTTGTTACATCCACTACCACACATATTCAAGCCTCTTGTGTTTTTATTTACTGCAACCCTCCATCCTGGTTCATCCTAGGAAGCCATCTATGAAATCATGCCTGTACTGATAATAAAATAATTATGAAACGAAATGGACAAAATAGAATACTGGTTGTCATTTTAAGCTCTTCATATCACTTTGCCTCTACACCTCTCTGAAATGCTTATTGTTCAAATTTTGATTTGTTTGACCTGCCATTAAATGAGCTACACTCTGCCTCTAAAAAACTCTTTCCAGTTATTTAAAAGTACCATAAAGTATTGTCCAACCTTCCAAACTCACCCCTTTAACCTTGCCTACACCAATTCATTTGTATTTGTTGTTCGTATTAAAAACGTTTTGTTGATTTTATTTGGCATTATTTTACTTACAGTTCCAGTCAGAAGTTCACACACACACTCATCATGGGCAAATTCTACGGTCTGATGAGAAAGATTAAGTTATTTGGACTTAACATATATCTGACAAACGCCAGAACAAATAAATGCATACTTGTAGATGTCCAGAATCAACCCTGTAAAGTCAAACAAGGTATGAAGATGGTAAATAATTTCCAACACCCTATATTCTGTTTTAATCTTTTTCTTTATGGTTCTGAACTTGAGAAATTAAGGTTTTAAAAGCAGTTATTACGGTGTGAAAATTATTACCTAATTTCTTTTTTTTTTTTTTTCTTTAAAACATTTTATTAGTGTTAGTCTCTGCCCAAACCTGCCTCACTCCTGTCCAAACACTAACCTCTGAACCAAAAATGAACTGTTCAACTCTGCCTACCTACAGGAACCCAGTGACTCTTTTCACATGACTGAGGACTGATTGTTAGCCCCAAAGACTGTGGACTTCATCTCATTCTTCGGAACTAAAATGGAGGATGTTGGGACCCACAGCCTTGACTTACAACAGGAAATGCGGTACCGACTTTTCTGGAACTTTCAAAAATAAATTGCATTAACCTACTTCTGGCATAACTTAGGAATTGGGGATAACAGCGAACTTCCCATGATGCCACTGGCTGTATAAAACCTCCACCTTTCCAATGGTCCTTTCTCTACCGTCCGGACTCTGTGCGAGGCTGGCCGGTGAGACAGCACGCTAATGTCTCTTTGCTAGCAAAAAGACATAAATTCTTCAAACTGGATCCAAGGGTGTTATGAGATCACGCGATCATATGCACAAGATAAGTACAAATGAATGACTGTCTGTATCCAGTAGATTCATTCATGACGCCGAGTGCAGCAGTTTCCCAAGGAAGGACAACGGAGACAGCATTACGGCAGTTAACGTGCAGTGTGCCGGACAACTCCTCAACACGTTCATACGAGGTTTGGTGTTTGGGCAGAGTAATAGAGAAAGATTTAGATTGAAATGATCTAAACCTTTTTCATTTTATGAAGTTTGGTTTTGTTTTTGTGTTTTTAAAGTTAAGACAAACTTTATTTAAAGGGTGATTTTTAAACACAGATGATCGGCCATAACGCGCCGTCCGCTCTCATGCATTTTAACCCTTTTATTAACGGTATTTTAAAGGTGTGTATTTGATTGTGGTGCTAAGCTATTAGCTTCCTTTGCTAGCTTTCACTGCCAACAAGCTAAGAACATGTGGTTGCCTGCTAGGGAATATTTAACAGAAAGGTTGTTTGTTTTCAAGCTAGTAAATAATAGTCCCTAAACATTATTTTACTAAATCTAATAACTAAGTAAACACCATTAAGCCCCATTTCTCCAGAAAGATTTGGCTCTTTTCCAAAATACTTCCTTAAATATTTCACCATCCCCTTAATATTTCTTTAAATATTATTTTAACAAATAATAGCACCTAATGAGATACCGTTGAGAATTAGTCATCCAGAAGGTTGGTTTTATTCAGCAGATCATTCTTTAAACATTATTTTATTAAAATAATATTTTATCTGATCTTGCATTGTGCATGGTTGTCTATAGGTATGCCAATTATTGCCTAAGTTAGTTCCCAGACTAACTTAACTCCATTTCCAGATTCTTCAAGATAATCCTTGGTTATCAAACATAAACATTGCATGGTAATGTTGCATCACTCTTTTGGTCATGGTTTTCAATCATCTTTAATCAACTTGTTTATATTGTACATAGCCCATTAGTCTTCGTTATACTTTAATTCTGCTTAGTAGTTTAGTTGGATTGTTTTAGCAGAGTAAAGAGTTTGTGAATATGTTTGACTTTGAGTTGTTAATAAATTCTTGTATTTTAAGAAATTGTGTGAATTCATTCCATGTGTGTGCAGAGTTTATGCTGTTCAATAATGTCAGAGCTCGTCTCACACCTTTCTATTTTGTCCTAACACCATCGCCTTACTGGGGTGGTATTCACAGGACAACCCTCAACAGACCGAAATATTATTTGATAAAATATTAAAATTAAATATTAAATAATATTCTCAGATTCATAATCACAACATAGACAACAGGGTATATATATACAGTTTCAAACACTTCAACATTGGTTAAGATTGGAAGAGCTCACAGATTTTGATGTGTGAGAGTTGAGAAGGACAACTAGACATGTGTAGTGACTGGTAAATTACTGGTTGAATACAGCAATGTTATTCTGTGGTTTATTGCGGCTGCAGGAACTACAGCAATTTACAGCAATTCGCTACTTGAGGCCTCTTCAGTTTGACTATAATGAGCATGCACAGTCTGACAAAGCTACACAGACAGAAAAAGCAGCAGTTAAATAAAAAAGTGGAGTCAACGGTGGTGTAATTGAATGTAACAAAGATTTTAATCACTTTATTATAAATTAATAAAAGCTGCTGCACGGTCTTATGAACATGGCTATCAGGGAAATTTACAGCACAGGGTGTGTGGGTGAGAGAAACACATTTTTAAAAGGCTTTTTAGGTTTTTATTGAATGAGTTACCCAGACAGTAAAGTGGAAACAAACTACAAATGGCTTGCCCTTCACTATATAAAATGAAATGTATGTTACAATGAGAAGGCAGGGAGGAGGGTTGTCCACATACCCTGCTTCGATTACAGAGCCTGTTTGAGCTATAAAATTAAACAGCCATAGAGGAGTGCCTTACGGATGAGTGCTACAGTTTCAGCACCACGGACAGAGGATGGCCATTTCCTGGACGGAGAAAAAGGAAAAAAAAAAAAAAACCTGGAACTCAATGACCTAAGATATTACAGATGTAATAGGACTATTCCACGGACAATGAAGTGAATGCAACAAAGTAAATGTACGGCTAAGGATGACATAAGAACTAAGCAGTCGAGCCATTCCTTGCCACAAATTTTAAAATCAGATCTACAGGGGTTGGACAATGAAACTGAAACACCTGGTTTTAGACCACAATAATTTATTAGTATGGTGGAGGGCCTCCTTTTGCGGCCAATACAGCATCAATTCGTCTTGGGAATAACATATACAAGTCCTGCACAGTGGTCAGAGGGATTTTAAGCCATTCCTCTTGCAGGATAGTGGCCAGGTCACTACGTGATACTGCTGGAGGAAAAAGTTTCCTGACTCGCTCCTCCAAAACACCCCAAAGGGGCTCAATAATATTTAGATCTGGTGACTGTGCAGGCCATGGGAGATGTTCAACTTCACTTTCATATTCATCAAACCAATCTTTCACCAGTCTTGCTGTGTGTATTGGTGCATTGTCATCCTGATACACGGCACCGCCTTCAGGATACAATGTTTGAACCATTGGATGCACATGGTCCTCAAGAATGGTTCGGTAGTCCTTGGCAGTGACGCGCCCATCTAGCACAAGTATTGGGCCAAGGGAATGCCATGATATGGCAGCCCAAACCATCACTGATCCACCCCCATGCTTCACTCTGGGCATGCAACAGTCTGGGTGATACGCTTCTTTGGGGCTTCTCCACACCGTAACTCTCCTGGATGTGGGGAAAACAGTAAAGGTGAACTCATCAGATAACAATACATGTTTCACATTGTCCACAGCCCAAGATTTGCGCTCCTTGCACCATTGAAACCGACGTTTGACATTGGCATGAATGACCAAAGGTTTGGCTATAGCAGCCCGGCCGTGTATATTGACCCTGTGGAGCTCCCGACGGACAGTTCTGGTGGAAACAGGAGAGTTGAGGTGCACATTTAATTCTGCCGTGATTTGGGCAGCCGTGGTTTTATGTTTTTTGGATACAATCCGGGTTAGCACCCGAACATCCCTTTCAGACAGCTTCTTCTTGTGTCCACAGTTAATCCTGTTAGATGTGGTTCGTCCTTCTTGGTGGTATGCTGACATTACCCTGGATACCGTGACTTGCTGTCTTGGTCACAGATGCGCCAGCAAGACATGCACCAACAATTTATCCTCTTTTGAACTCTGGTATGTCACCCATAATGTGTGCATTTCAATATTTTGAGCAAAACTGTGCTCTTACCCTGCTAATTGAACCTTCACACTGTGCTCTTACTGGTGCAATGTGCAATCAATGAATACTGGCTACCAGGCTGGTCCAATTTAGCCATGAAACCTCCCACACTAAAATGACAGGTGTTTCAGTTTCATTGTCCAACCCCTGTAGATCTAAAGGTTAAAGGCGAACCTCGACTCCAGCCCTGAGCTTTACTACGGTTTCTTTCAGGCTTAAGGGCAGAACATAGTCGGGTGTACTGTGAGCAGCGTGGACTCCACGCGCACTGTCCCCAGCTTCATAGTCGAGTGTACCAATATCCTCTATTTCCTGGTGACAAATTCCCAAATGTCCCACACTTTTTGCCATGCCGTCATCAGACGGAGAGGGAGTTTTGACGTAGCTTTCAAAAAAACAAAAACAAAAGGTGGTGTTAAAAGCCATTAAACCACAGTAGGGACAAAGAAGAGGAATACACCTCTCAGTGCGAGGCAGAGAGTGGCTGTGACGTTGCATGTACTCACGACTGGCTGCTCGGAGCAGTGTGTCACATATAAAACGGTTTGAAAAAATAAAATAAAAAACTGCGTACGCGGTCGTAAAGATTTTGCTTTGCGCAGAGTCTGCCCGGACCTAATTCCTTATACCTGATAAAGAAAAGCATGCCCATGGGATGATGGTGCCACCACATCCATGTTTCACCATGGAGATTGTGTGTTCTGGGTTATGTGCAGTGTGATATACTCTACATTCAGGTAATGGAAACAGTCTGCTGTGAGATGCTCAAAGGCTTGGATATTGTTTTATAAGCTAATTCTGAATCAAGCTTCTCCAAAAGTTTATCATTGACTTGTCTGCCGGATTCTCCCCAAAAATAAATGTGTGTCTAGTTTGACAAAATATGAAGAGATTTAAAAAAATATGGATACTTTGTATGGATACTGTATGTGGGTGATGTGGGTGATTTTTCACTGATTTAATTGCATTACAGAAAAGGAAGAATTTATAATGGCTGTATGCACTTAAGAACAAGACAAGGACTGAAAATCTATATTTTGTAAAGTAACTAAGTGTACTTTGCTGTTTAAATTGTGCTTTCCCCATCAAGATGCACCAGCTCTATTTGATGAAAGATGAGGATAATGACTGATTTGTAAAATTATATAATTTGGTGTGTGAGCGTCAATGTTAATGGCTAAATAGGCCTGAGGGAGATGATCGCTGTTACATTAGAAAATGATTGCATCAATATCCATGATTCTGTACAGCACAATTCCTTTTTAATCAGTTTTTTCTAACTAAACACTATGCTGTTATTATTTTCCTTTGGTCTATTTCAATTCTATCCACAGTATTTACATCAGTTTCTCAAAAACTTTAAATACAATTAGCCTTGATTTGAGTACAAAAGAAAATTTACAACTACATTCTGTAAGCCACACATCAGAAAGACAGAAGCCTAAAAATAAATGTACAGTGGTTGGCAATGAAACTGAAACACCTGTCATTTTAGTGTGGGAGGTTTCATAGCTAAATTGGACCAGCCTGGTAGCCAGTCTTCATTGATTGCACATTGCACCAGTAAGAGCAGAGTGTGAAGGTTCAATTAGCAGGGTAAGAGCACAGTTTTGCTCAAAATATTGGAATGCACACAACATTATGGGTGACATACCAGAGTTCAAAGGAGGACAAATTGTTGGTGCACGTCTTGCTGGCGCATCTGTGACCAAGGCAGCAAGTCTTTGTGATGTATCAAGAGCCACCAGGGTAATGTCAGCATACCACCAAGAAGGACGAACCACATCCAACAGGATTAAATGTGGATGCAAGAGGAAGCGGTCTGAAAGGGATGTTCGGGTGCTAACCCGGATTGTATCCAAAAAACATAAAACCACGGCTGCCCAAATCACGGCAAAATTAAATGGGCACCTAAACTCTCTTGTTTCCACCAGAACTGTCCGTCGGGAGCTCCACAGGGTCAATATACACACTGCTATAGCCAAACCTTTGGTCACTCATGCCAATGCCAAATGTCGGTTTCAATGGTGCAAGGAGCGCAAATCTTGGGCTGTGGACAATGTGAAACATGTATTGTTCTCTGATGAGTCCACCTTTACTGTTTTCCCCACATCCAGGAGAGTTACGGTGTGGAGAAGCCCCAAAGAAGCGTACCACCCAGACTGTTGCATGCCCAGAGTGAAGCATGGGGGTGGATCAGTGATGGTTTGGGCTGCCATATCATGGCATTCCCTTGGCCCAATACTTGTGCTAGATGGGCGCGTCACTGCCAAGGTCTACCGAACCATTCTTGAGGACCATGTGCATCCAATGGTTCAAACATTGTATCCTGAAGGCGGTGCCGTGTATCAGGATGACAATGCACCAATACACACAGCAAGACTGGTGAAAGATTGGTTTGATGAACATGAAAGTGAAGTTGAACATCTCCCATGGCTTGCACAGTCACCAGATCTAAATATTATTGAGCCACTTTGGGGTATTTTGGAGGAGCGAGTCAGGAAACATTTTCCTCCACCAGTATCACGTAGTGACCTGGCCACTATCCTGCAAGAAGAATGGCTTAAAATCCCTCTGACCACTGTGCAGGACTTGTATATGTCATTCCCAAGACAAATTGACGCTGTATTGGGCGCAAAAGGAGACCCTACACCATACTAATAAATTATTGTGGTCTAAAACCAGGTGTTTCAGTTTCATTGTCCAAGCCCTGTACCTATGCAGTGATCCAGGCAAAGGCTTATCATATTTTGCATCAATGTAAGCGGTTTTTGCTTTACTAGAGTCGCCTGAAGTAAGTGGTCTGGTCTGTGCATGCTCTCAACTTTACAATTTTTGGAATTTGTGTATTTGGACAAATCTCTGAAAATCTACTTAATACCAACTCAGAAAAGTCTAAATTGTGCTAAGTCTGATAGGATATAAGGAAAGGAAAGAATGGTGTGTAATAAATACCTATTTAAAATGGGCAGATCTCTTTTCCGAAAACCAGATACACAAACTATGTTCCATTAGCTGTTTGGTTAAAGCAACGCATCATTTAAAACCAAACCACTATAAAACATGAATGCATCACAATAGGCATTTCCATGTTTTTTAAAGCAGATAAGTAATTTGAAGACACCCTTCACTGGCACAGAAACAGAACTTTGGTGCCACATCCTCTCAGATATGCACCTCCTTACTTACATGTAGTGCCTGGACCTGCACCTCTGTCTTTAGCTGGAAATACAAAACATTTCCTTGACAAAAAAGATCAGACGGGAATATGCCAAATTCACATTTGGCAGCTTATTGACAACACAGAACAAGGACAGAGTGAGCAATTCAAATGTTCCCCAAATATCCTCTTCTCCACCAAAAAATAACTATTTATGATTATGAGTTAATTGAACCCATGGCTTCAAGGGAAGGAACAACCCAAGGCTGAGGGAAAAGGACACAACCAATGCCACGCTGAAACTTCGGTCAGAGGTTTGTTGTAACATCCTTTTTTTTAAAGAAATAGGTTAATTTTAACATGACAAATACATTTTAAAACTCATATTTGATAAATGCTCTGCACAATTTTGATTGAAACAATACAGGTAACGACAAAGTAAAGGTACACTGTCATTTTGTCCTCGTGCAGATACTAAACCACTATAAACAGACCCAGGCAGGGGCCTCTTGCTTCCGAAAGCACGCTTATCCTTTTAATCAGAGATGAATCCATCAAAGTGGGTCAAAGTCTTCCCCATCTGCCCTGGTCAGATTTTAAATGCACAAGGGTTGATTAAAAAAAGACCAAGAAAATAGGCCATAAACCAGAAACATACATGGAAACATAAAAAAAAAAAAAAAAAAATCAAAATATCAGTGTCAAGAAAGACACTGAAAGAAAATGCCACAAAATAAGGATTCCGAGAGCATTTGTAAGTAAGCAGGACCTGGCTATGATATAAGGGTCAAGAACTTTGATTCTAATTATTATATTATACACATCAGTATGCTGTATCTGTATAAATTTGTTGCAAACCAACTTGACCATTATCTGTACTTAAACATGTGACATATAAAGGACAGGGCAACATCGAGGAGGGGGGGCAGCAGAGTGTTGGCTAAACAAAACAGCTGGGGGTGGGGGTGGGTAAGCTTAAGTCCTTAATGCTTTTTTTTTTTTCTTTACCATCATTGTGTATTTTTAGAAATGTCACTGTGGTTACATATGCACTCTTGTTCTGGATCAAGAATAACCGTAAAAGAAAAACTCTAGTAATCAGGGAGATACAATTGTAGTGGAGAAGCTTATAAAAGACAACTTTTCATCCGCAGATCAACCTGCAGACCCAGTTTGATGTCATGTTATGAGAAGGTATTACTATGTTCTGTTTCATACATGCATGGAAGTCATCGAAGAGGGCAGGCCCTCACGTTTAGTCCATCACTGCAAGGCAGAGGGGGATTTCCTAGATTGAGAATTGGCATGCACTGGATAGAGAAGGGTCATTGCAGTGCACAGTATGTTAGGCAAAAATCAAATAAATGGCAAAACAGAGAAAAAGATTCCTTCTGCTATTTCAATCCAGAACTGAATTCATGCCAAACAGTAAGGAAAAACAAAACAAAAAACAAAACACAAAACACTCCAAACTTAGGTTGACTTCCTGAATTTAAAAAAAAGGGAGGAAAAAAAGAGTTAATGACTAAACATTAGAATTTTTTTTAAAGGAAATATACATGTCAATATTAAGAAAAGAATGCAAGAAAATATACATTCTATGATTGTAGATTCATCATTTCTAATGCAAGTATTATTGCATTGTTGGTGACATGTATGCTTATGTCTGGAATATCTAGATTAGTGGGACGTCTTATTACAATAAAGTTTTTGTGTTATATTTTATTTCATTTTTGCATTGCTGAAAATATCACTCTGATCCATCAGTGCAAAGTTGTAAAGATCAACATTTCAAAGTACTATTGGTGCCAATTACATTGCCCTGCAGAACAAAAACACTGAACAAGCAGCTCTGTCATTCCTACACCCTTCCTAAATTGTGTTCATCAGTTCAACGTAGGCCTCAGTATAAATCTTACCACGTGGAGTGAATTACCAGGGTGAATGAGAAGCAGCACGTTTTAATCAGCATGCTCGGGTCCCCCATTTATCTTCTCTGCTTCACATGAGCAGGTGAAGGAAGCAAAAAAGCCATTGTTTTAATGTTAAATGGGCTAGGCTGTGGCTGGGTTTACAAATGCATTACTGCAAAAAAGACAGTGATAAAGGAACCAGAATCACAAGAGTGGGTTTTCAGCCACATATCCCTTTGATGGTCCGAAATGACTGGGCAACTATGTTTTAACTGCAGTGCAGATAAGTACAATGCCAGCAAAGTTGCTTCAATCTTAATCTCAATCTTTTCAAGAGGGGTGCAGTCTAACACCTGATTAATATGCATCTAACAATCTGTGCTACTGTTGGCTTCTAACTTTGATTTGACTTTGACTCAGCTGTATTAGAAGAGGTAGCATGCATGTCACTTAAAATACAATATACAAAATATTTCATCCAAGCAATCCTTTGCAATCGTGTTATAGCACACATTGAAAATGAAACTGATTTTAGCAATTTCATATGTAGTGCAGCTCTTGATAGTAGTTATGAATCCAACATCAAAGCATATCTCACTATACTTCACTTATTTTTTTTACACCTAAAAAGACATCAAAAAACATGCTGTTGGTTGATCAAAAATGCTGGGAGTTTTTAGTTTGGATGCATTTAATAAGGAGGAACATTTGCGTTTTTTGACTTCAATCAGATGCTATCAAAGGTGAAAATTATCAGATTCTAAACTTGTGCCGATTGATGCATCTCTAAAAACACTCTAAAGTCAATGCATTTAGCACAAAGAGAAACTTTCACTTTTTGGCTGTTACTACAAATTTCAACCATCATTCTTAACAATTTCCCTAATTCATAAGAATGATTTTGTACTTGTTATTCAGCAGACACAATTGCAAAGTAATGAACAGTGGTTACTTCCTGAAGATTCAGTATTTATTTTACAAAAAAACATTTTTATGGCATCGTTAAAAAATAAAAAACTGCACTGAATGGTATCAAAAGCTAGAAGCCATGAAACATTTTGAAGGTAAGTGAATAAAACACTTGATAATTAGCATAGAATGGAAATTTGATTACAGCAGTTTTGAAGAAGTTGGATACTACGTAAAATATTTAGGACTGAAGCAATTATTCAAATTAATCATTATTGATCAATTATTGAAACAATCTTCAACTAATTCAGGAATCAAATAATTGTTAACTGGAGTATGCAGACTAAAACATGTCATTTGCTGAAAGAACAACCCACTCAGAGCAGTAATTAGACAAAAATTGTACAAATATATGTAAAAAATAAATAAATAAATAAAAACAAGTAAAATAAATAAAAACTGCCACTAGCTGCACCTCAGAAGCCAAAAATTCAAACAGTTGTTCCTGCAATTACTCCTGGTAATGACAGCAACTTTTGGTACAGTAAAGTGTTTACCAGTAAACCTTAACTTTTGTATATTAGTAGTATAGTATTAATGATCCCAAATGAAGTGATGCATTTGATTGGAGAAATTCAACAACTAAAAGCAATCATTAAAGAAAAGGATGAGAAGATAGAAGAGTTGGAAAAAAGAGTCGAGGGCTTTGAACAGTTTGCAAGAAAGGAGGACGTGGTGATATCTGGACTCAAAACAACACACTACACATACGCAAGGACAACAGCAGAAGACAATATCGGGGAAGATGCACCACCAGATGAATTACTTTCTCTTGAGCAGCAAGTTATCAAGTTCTTCAGCAGCAAAGGGATTTTGCTGGACAGTAAAACTATCGCTGCTTGTTATACAGTGCCTCAAAAACCAAATACAAATCTGGATAAAAGAAGAAAAAGACCAAATATCATCCTTCGATTCGTGAGTACAAAATACAAAACTGAACTGCTAAAATTTGTTTAAAAAAAACTAAAGGGAACAGATGTGTTTGTGAATGAACATCTTACAAAGAAGAATGCAGAGATTGCTTACCAAGCCAGGATATTGAAGGAGAAAAAATTACAGGCAACATGGACTAGGAATTGTAAGACACTGATAAAACTTAATGGTTCTCCTGAGCAAGCTAAGATTCTAACCATTAAAAATGTTGCTAAGTTGGAGAAATATAGGTGAACAGAACAACATTGACTTCGTACCGTTGGGGTTACAGTTTTCTATGTTTGCATTTTTGATTTTCTTTTTTGGTTTTGGATATACTGATGGAATGAAAGAGTATACCATTTAATCATGAGTCAAAGAACGGAATTTAAGTGTTTTGATCCTATGGATCATAAATTTTATGATATAGAAACTGATATAGACCCAGAGACCAATTTAAGTCATACCATACAGCATTGTGAATATTATTCTGAAGACAGTATTAATGTGGGGTCAGGGGGCTTTTCAATAATTCATTTTAATAGTAGGAGTATGCATGGCAACTTTCTCAGCTAAAAAGGTACCCTGGGAAATTTGATGAGAAATTTAGTGTGGTAGCAATCTCAGAAACCTGGATTACTGAGGGAAACAATCTGATGGATGGTTTGGATGGATATCAAATGTTTAGTCAGAATAGGTTAAACAAAAGGGGAGGTGGTGTTGTACTGTTTGTTAGGTGTGGATTGAGATGTACGGTTATTGCTAAAATGACATTTTCAGTTGATAACTTGATGGAATGTTTATCTGTTAAAAGGGTAATAGACCTGGACATATGTTAATTAGTTGTGTTTATCGAACTCCTGGGTCATCCAAAGATGAGTTTAGTAAGAGAATATTACAGACGTATGAAAGGCACAATGAAAAGTTTACTTTTATTTGTGGAGACTTTAACGTTGATTTGTTGAAATATAATGAGAATACTAAAACAACAGAATTCATGAATACAATGTTTGGTTTAGGTTTCTATCCATTAATTTTAAGACCTACACAAATAACTAAAGACAGTGCGTCATTGACTGATAATATTTTTATAAACAAGCTCAATGTGAAAACAAAAAGCGGATTGCTGGTTACTGATATAACTGATCATTGCCAGTGTTGACAATGTTGGATATTAGTAATCAGTTTAACTTAAGTATGACAAAGCAAATTACTAATCTAGTTAGAGTAAAATCATCTGAAACTGTGGAAGAAATGAAAGTAGAATTATTAAATTATAATTGGCAAAATGTTTATGTTGATGATGTTAATGAGTCATTGAATATGGTTTTGGAAATATTTGAAAGAACTTACAATCATTATTGTCCCTTCAAAGAATATAAACAAACATCTAAAAATAGATTGACTCCCTGGATGACAAAGAGTTTGGAGAAGGCATGTAAAAAGAAAAGTTATAAGGATTTCATTAAATGCCCAACTCATGAAAAAGAAAAATATAAAATATATAAAAATAAATTGCCAAGTCTGAGCCAGACTTGGCAGGCCCAAGCGCATAGTGAGGGTCTGCTGGGAACGTCTGGCGGACCCCTCGGCCAGGGATGTATTCAACTCTCACCTCCGGGAGAGCTTTGACCAGATTCCGAGGGATGTTGGAGACATAGAGTCCGAGTGGACCATGATCTCCGCATCTATTGTCGATGCTGCTGCCCGTAGCTGCGGCCGTAAGGTCTGCGATGCCTGTTGCGGCGGCAATCCCCGAACCCGGTGGTGGACACCGGCAGTAAGGGACGTTGTCAAGCTCAAGAAGGAGTCTTGCTGTGATTGGCGTGTGGGACTCCTGAGGCGGCTGACTGGTACCATGACGCCAAGCGTGCTGTGGCCCGGGCTGTGGCAGAGGCAAAAACTCGGACCTGGGAGGAGTTTGGTGAGGCCATGGAGAAGGACTACCGGTTGGCCCCAGAGCGATTCCGGCAAACCGTCCGGCGCCTCAGGATGGGGAAGCAGTGCTTCGCCAACACTGTTTACAGTGGGGGTGGGGAGCTGCTGACCTCAACTGGGGACATTATCGGGCGGTGGAAGGAGTACTTCGAGGATCTCCTCAATCCTGCCATCACGCATTCCCAGGTGGAAACAGAGGCTGGGGACTCGGGGTTGGACTCTTTTATCATCCGGGCTGAAGTCACCGAGGTGGTTAAAAAGCTCCGCGGTGGCAGGGCTTCGGGGTTGGATGAGATCCGCCCTGAGTACCTCAAGTCTTTGGATGTTGTGGGGCTGTCATGGTTGACACGCCTCTGCAACATTGCATGGCGGACGGGGACAGTGCCTTTCGATTGGCAGACTGGGGTAGTGGTCCCCCTACATAAGAAGGGTGACCGGAGGGTGTGTTCCAACTACAGGGGATCACACTCCTCAGCCTCCCTGGTAAGGCCTATGCCAGGGTATTGGAGAGGAGAGTCCGGCCGATAGTCGAACCCCGGCTTCAGGAGGAGCAGTGTGGTTTTCGTCCCGGCCGTGGAACACTGGACCAGCTCTATACCCTCTACAGGGTACTCGAGGGTTCATGGGAGTTTGCCCAACCGGTCCAAATGTGTTTTGTGGACCGGGAGAAAGCATTCGACTGTGTCCCTCGTGGTGCTCTGTGGGGGGTGCTCCAGGAGTATGGAATCGGGGGTCTTTTACTAGGGGCCATCCTGTCTCTGTACAAGCGGAGCAGGAGTTTGGTTCGCATTGCCGGCACTAAGTCGGACCTGTTCCCGGTGCATGTTGGACTCCGGCAGGGCTGACCTTTGTCACCGGTCCTGTTCATATCTTTTATGGACAGGATTTCTAGCTGCAGCCAAGGGCCGGAGGGGGTCTGGTTTGGGGACCAGAGGATTTCGTCTCTTCTTTTTGCAGATGACGTGGTCCTGCTGGCCCCCTCTAGCCAAGACCTACAGCACGCACTGGGGCGGTTCGCAGCCGAGTGTGAAGCGGCTGGGATGAAGATCAGCTCCTCCAAGTCCGAGGCCATGGTTCTCGACCGGAAAAGGGTGGCTTGTCCTCTTCAGGTTGGAGGGGAGTTCCTGCCTCAAGTGGAGGAGTTTAAGTATCTCAGGGTCTTGTTCACAAGTGAGGGAAGAATGGAGCGGGAGATCGACAGACGGATCGGTGCGGCTGCCACAGTAATGGGAGCACTGTGCCGGTCCGTTGAGGTGAAGAGAGAGCTGAGCCGAAAAGCGAAGCTCTCGATTTACCGGTCGGTCTACGTTCCTACCCTCACCTATGGCCATGAACTTTGGGTCATGACCGAAAGAACGAGATCCCGGATACAAGCGGCTGAAATGAACTTTCTCCAGCCGGGCACTCCCTTAGAGGAGCTCGGCCATCCAGGAGGGGCTCGGAGTAGAGCCGCTGCTCCTCCATATCGAGAGGAGCCAGTTGAGGTGGCTCGGGCATCTATACCGAATGCCTCCTGGACGCCTTCCTCGGGAGGTGTTCCGGGCACGTCCCACCGGGAGGAGGCCCAGGGGACGACCCAGGACACGCTGGAGGGACTATGTCTCTCGGCTGGCCTGGGAACGCCTTGGGCTCCCCCCAGAGGAGCTGGAGGAGGTGTATGGGGAGAGGGACGTCTGGGCGTCTCTGCTGAGTCTGCTGCCCCAGAGTGAAACATTTAACAGACGCAGTTAAAAAAAAAAAAAAAATCCAAACATTGTAATGAAATAGATATGGTTATTGTGAAAGAGGTAATTTATAGTATTATTAAACCTCTCACCTATATTTGTAACAGATCATTTTTAACTGGAACCTTTCCTGACAAAATGAAGATAGCAAAGGTTTTTCCAGTTCATAAAAGTGGAGACAAGCAAATATTAACAAATTACAGGTCGATATCATTGCTACCACAATTTTCAAAGATTTTGGAAAAATTATTCATAAAAAGGCTGGACTCCTTTCTTAATAAATATAATATACTGAACGAACACCATTACGGCTTCAAGAACAACTGCTCCACAACTTTAGCTGTGATGAAGTTTGTGGAGCACATTGTTGCAGCAGTTGACCCGAAGCTTAATACCGTAGGTGTGTTTATTGACCTATGTAAGGCATTTGATACTATTCACCACGCACGACTATTACATAAATGTGAATTGTATGGCTTATGGGGGGTTACATATCAGTGGTTAAAGAGTTAATTTGTACATATTGTAATCTATTACTCAAGTAACAACACAAAGTCACAAACAAAGTAAAATGTGGTCTCAGTTCTAGGACCTAAATTATTTACACTTTAAACGATATTTTTGCAGTATCCAGTATTTTAAAGTTTATAATGTTTGCAGACGATACAAATGTATTTGTTTCCTGGAAAAAATAAGGATGGAGTAATAAAAACAGTACAAAAAGAATTAGCTAAGTTGAAAACATTGTTTGATTACAATAAGTTGTCGTTAAATGAAGGAAAAACTAAATTCATGGTATTCTCTGGTAATCGGATCTATAATAATGTACAGTTATGTATAAATGGAGTTGAAATCGAAAGAGTATATGAGACAATTTTTAGGGGTTATTATAGACAAATTTAGTTGGAAGCCTCACATAGAATATTAGAAATAAAGTTGCAAAAACTATTGGAATATTGGTTAAAATAAAAGATTTAATAAATGTTAATGGCTTGTACATTATATATTCCTCTTTGGTTATGCCTTATTTGTCTTACTGTTCAGAAATCTGGGGAAATGCAAATAAAACAATTATTGATAAATTAAGTTACAAAAAAAAGCTACAAGACGTATTAATAAGGTGGGATACCGTGAACCAACTGATAAACTCTTTATTCAAAGTAATACATTAAAATTTAAAAGACATTGTTTATATAAAAATATTGGACATAATGTACAAAGCATTGAACAAAAGCCTTCCTTCTGGTATTCAGAGATTATTTAAACTAAGAGAATAAATATAATTTGCAAGGTTTGTTTATATTTGAATGTGCAAAAGAGAAGAGCCAGATAAAGTCTAGATGTGTTTCAGTTATTGGTGTGAAATTGTGGAATGAATTGAATGATGAGTTTAAGGTATGTCCTTTCTTGGTGAACTTTAAAAGAGCTTTAAAATGTAAACTGATAAAATCATACGCTGTTATGTAGAGTTACATTGTGAAGACATCCTGGTAGGATGTAAGGTAAAAGAAAAAATAGGGTAGGCAAGAATAAGCTTTGCTTCGGCCTATTCCTTTTTTGGTAAACTGTGGGTTTGTTTATTGTTATATATATTTTTTTCCTTTGTTTAGTGTGGACAATTTATCAAAATAAAGTAAGTAAGTAAGTGAATCTTACAGAGGACATTGTATGAGCGAAACTCAGGGTCACTACTTACACTAAAACTTGACTGTATTGAATAAATGTAAAATTTAACAGTAGAAACCTTTGATCAAAGCATGTCACAATTACTATGTTAGGACTACAGAAATTATATTAACATTTGGTTTTCATCCAATAAAAGCAGAACTCCACTAACTGACTAACTATGAATATGCAGGGAGCTAACCTGTTGCAACTACTGCTCTCTTTAGAGTTGCTTTGGTGATATCATGACATAACATGAACACGTCCTGCTTTGAAGGAATGACTTGCAACAGATGTATTGCACCCATCTCTTGGACTTCATAAGGCAGCAGTGTCTCTGAACACAGAACTAGTGTCACGTCAAAGAGACTAAGAAGTTAAGATTCTGCCCTGAGCCAGCTAATATGGCCGAGTGCCTTCAGAGCTTTGGGAACAAGCCTTCTCTCACAGGATTTGAGTCAACATCTCTCTACCGCAAAGTGATTCAGACCGAAAATTAAAAAAAGACACAGGAATAAAGCATGCCTTATTTCTTCTCACAACTTTTCCACAATGTTGAAAGTGCTACAGAATTGCAGTTCTAACATATTAAATGTACAGCTATGATATATGCCAAAGAAACAGAATATCATGACACACTGAATCGATTACCAAAACATTTGATTAATACTGTAAAGGTCAAGACACATAGGTTTTTGACAAGCATTGATAATGTAAGCCTCTATCCATATTTATTAAACAACCCACAACAGCATCTGCCTGCTCGGTGGCTGTCACTCTAAGGCGTGGTGTCTCGTGTTATAAGCTAACCTGTTCTAGCCCAAAGTCTTAACGGTCAAAAATAATCCACAGCTAAACTCCAAAAATCGGTTTTGTCACACCACTTTTCAGCAAGATGCATTCAATGTGACACAGGTAAATTAATGAGGTGTACCAGATGAGCACTTTGTGCAGTCTTTAAGGAGGCTCAAAGTCTGCAAAGTACAAAATGATAAATTCCTTTATGGTTTAAGACCAATCACTAGATCAAATCCTAATCTGTTGAGGTGGAAGTCAATACTGCATAAAGCACACCAGGCCAACTGTAATAATGTGGCTGGGTGCCTATGCATGCATACACTAATATGCATGCATGCATACACTGATATGCATGCATGCATACGCTGATATGCATGCATGCATACGCTGATATGCATGCATGCATACGCTGATATGCATGCATGCATACGCTGATATGCATGCATGCATACGCTGATATGCATGCATGCATACGCTGATATGCATGCATGCATACGCTGATATGCATGCATGCATGCTTGGATAGATACACTTTATTTAGGTACAATTTGCTAATACTGGGTTGGACCCCCTTTTGCCTTCAGAACTGCCTTAATCCTTTGTGGCATAGACTCACCAAGGTACTGCAAAGATTCCTCAGAGTTTGGTCCATATTGGCATGTTAGCATCACAGAGATGCTGCAGAGTTGTCGGCTGCACATCCATGATGCGAATCTCCCGTTCCACCACATCCCAAAAATGCTCTATTAGATTGAGATCTGGTGACTGTAGAGGCCATTTGAGTCCAGTGAACTCATCGTCATGTTCAAGAAACCAGTCTGAGATGATTGGTGCTTTATGATATGGCGCGTTATCCTGCTGGAAGTAACCATCAGAAGATGGGTACAATGTGGTCATAAAGGGATGGACATGGTCAGCAACAATACTCAGGTAGGCTGTGGCGTTGACACGATGCTCAATTGGTACCAAGAGGCCCAAAGTGTGCCAAGAAAATATCCCCCACACCATTACACCACCACCACCAGCCTGAACCTTTGATACAAGGCAGGATGGATCCATGCTTTCATGTTGTCATCAGACCAGGCAACGTTTTTCCAATCTTCTATTGTCCAATTTTGGTGAGCCTGTGCGAATCATAGCCTCAGTTTCCTGTTCTTAGCTGACAGGAGTGGCACCCAGTGTGGTCTTCTGCTGCTGTAGCCCACCCGCCTCAAGGTTCGACATGTTGTGCGTTCAGAGATGCTCTTCTGCATGCCTTGGTTGTAACGAGTGGTTACTTGAGTTACTGTTGCCTTTCTATCAGCTCGGACCAGTCTAGCCATTCGCCTCTGACCTCAACAAGGCATTTGCGCCCACAGAACTGCTGCTCACTAGATATTTTCTTTTTTTTGGACCATTCTCTGTAAACCATAGAGATGGTAGTGCGTGAAAATCCCAGTAGGTCAGCAGTTTCTGAAATACTCAGACCAGCCTGTCTGGCACCAACAACCATGCCACGTTCAAAGTCACTTAAATCACCTTTCTTCCCCATTCTGATGCTCGGTTTGAACTGCAGCAGACCGTCTTGACCATGTCTACATGCCTAAACTCATTGAGTTGCTGCCATGTTATTGGCTGATTAGAAATTTGCGTTAACGAGCAGTTGGACAGGTGCACCTAATAAAGTGGCCGGTGAGTGTATGTATGCACGCATGCATGGATATGTATGCATACATAGTCTTACTCTTTAAATCAGTTTTCATTGTTAACGCTGTACAGTAACTGCCTCAGAAAAAATAGGAGATGATGACATAGGTGTGTCCCATTGCTTCTAGGGACATGTTTACAGAGCTTGGTAAGCTGATTTGGCTTCAAAAGACACAAAACGTTTAAGTAGATTCAATGGATTATAAACAAAGTTATAACTGCAAACTAGTCAAGAAATTGCGAACATTTATTTAAATGTGTAACTATTAAACAGTTTGAGAGCAGGTATGTTACTATACAGATAAAACTGAAACATTATTTGCGGGAAAACTCCTTTGAGCATAAAGAACATCAATGGGAACCCAAACAGTAACTTTCAATGATCTTTATCTTAGGGGTATTTCCTGGAACTACAATCCATAAAACAAGATTTTTGTGATTTAGAAATATCAAAGAAGTTTACAAGCATTCAGGAAGCATCTGCTCTTTACTTTCTTTCAACAAAAGAGTATTTAAAGAGACTCTGAAACACCATAACATAGTCTGTGAAAAAACATCCAGATGCAGGCAGAGATTAAAAACTATTTTCTGCCACAAGCCCAGTTATTATCCCAACAATAAGACAGGGCATTTTTTTTTCATAAACTTCTCATCTACCATTGGCCTCATTAGGTTTTAAGTGAAGTAAAAAAGCAACAAAAAAACTCTGCTTCAATCCATAAAATAGTAGCTTAGAGAGTAAGCCTGTATCATTTTCATACTACATTAGAAGAAAAACATACATTGATCAGGAATAACATAACCACTGATTATCTCTTCGTCACTGCACCTGTTGGTGGGTGGCATATGATGGGCAGAAAGCCCATGTCCACCGTTGAAAGCACCAATAACTGGCACATGAGCATCAGAACTGGACCATGGAGCAATGGAAGGATTTATTTTAGAGCTCGTGGATGGCTGCCTGTGTGCCATCCTTACATCGGAACTAGATTGGATCAGGATGAACTATGGGAACAAGACCAGTGGTGGCAATAAGATACTTTGAGCAAAGTTCTTCTGGTAAACCCCAGGGCCTAGCATTCATGCAGACATCCATGGCTAGGTAGGAGGCATAGACATATTCCATCTACCTGCATTGCTGCAGACTATGTAGACCCTTTCATGGAAACAACATTCTTTGATTTCTGTGGTCTCTTTCAGATGGATTATGTGACCTGCCACAAAGCAAAAATGGTTCATGGATATTTTAAGAAGCACAACAACGACTGAGGTTTTGACCAGGGGGGGAGCAACACACTCTTAGGCAGGTGGTCATAATGCTATGCTTGACTGGTATATATTGAGAACACATTTCTATTTTAATAAAGCAAAAAGTACTGTCCTGTTCACAAGATTAAGGCAGACAATCAATATCCCTACACAGCTTCGTTGCCATGCATTCATTGGCTCTGCATGAACAGACCTAAAATATGCACAGTCTATACAACAATCGATGTGGGGCTCTGCATGGGGTGTCCTTATTTTCCGTGGAACAGAGAAAAACTGAACAGAATCCAAAACAAGACCAGCAGTAATGATGGGTGAAAGGTGAGTGTTAAAATACATCACACAGACTGGTTAAAGATTAATTCTTAAACTGCAGATTACCATTATTTCCATTGTAATGAGAGTATTTAATTTTCAAAACGTTAAAGAGGACTCCCGCTATATTTATTGCAACATATCTAGTTATTTGTGTATGGGCCGCGTCGCTGACTGAGCAGTCATTCATGTCCCCGTTTTACTTTGGTAAATTCTAAGACGATAAATATTTCCGGCTTCAACTCAATACAGACTGTCCTAAAGGTGCAATGCAAAGTCTAGAAAAAAAATCTAGTTCAATCCGCCACGCAATCAAGAAGAAGCACCAAACAATCACTGTTCCACAACAAAGTCTTAAATAATGTCATATTAAATTCACATTTTTGACTTAGAAACAGCAACGCCACAGAGACACTGAAGAGAGCAGCTCACTTGCCTGAAATGTGTAAAATCTCGTCCCATTCGGTGGATGCACCTTCGGGGAGTTTGTCCCCGTACTCATATCTGAGAAAATCATCATTCCTTTGCGCAGAAAACAATCCAAACTTATCCGTCTTTTCCTCTTCTTCAGTTCAGGCGAACGCAGAAACCTTTAACAGGAAACTCGTAAACAATCCGAGACAATGATTTGGATCAGCTGCTGACCCGACGCTGCGCTCCTGACATTACAAGGTGGAGAGCTCCGGTGAGATGCGCACCGCTCCTCATAGGGAACCAAACCCCCGATCATAAGGGTGACTACGAGGAAATCCCTTGGTCTTAACACCTCGTCCCCTTCACCAGCAGGTGATTAATCTCGGTGGGTTTCTAGTGATTTGAACAGAGAGAAGGACCGAGCGGAGCCATGCTCTCCCCACGCCCGCTGCAAGCTGCTCTGCTGGCGGCGGGGTTGGCTCTGTCTGTGCGCGGATTATCGCGCCCCCTCCCCTTCGGCTTCACCAATAATCAGTCAGAGCATCACAGCCGCGCTCAGCTAACAACACACAGGGTGCTCAAATTAGGAGGACACACGTTCCTTGTCTGTGCACTGTAAAACTGTACTGTTGTTACAGAACATCTTAAAAACAGTTTGGTTTTTTTTTCCTTATTCAAATACAAATCTGATTTTTATTGTTAAATTATAAGATGAAAAGACAAATACATCACAAGAATATTTTTGAAAAGTCGTTTTATTATGACATTTCAAGGTATAAGAACGAAAACAATTCTGGGCCCGAGTTTTGTTTCTTCTCATTTTCTGCTTATTTTTCCAATGGAGGGTGATTGCATGGGAGGATGGGTGTTATGAAGCCAGAACAAAATATGCAATTACCTAGTCTCAAACTATGGTTCATGTACTATCTGCAGTGACTTTCTTTTCAGAGACTTCTGATTCCATTTAAAAGCTGTTTAACCAGTTTGGGGAATGTTCACTGACCATTTAAAAGACTTACATCCTGGAAAGACATGCAGTGCAAGATGTCCTGAATGTGAGGAATAAATAAAAAGATAAAATGGGATTTGACTATTTGATTTTATAACAGCATTTAGCTGTTACTGAGTTATAAAATCCAGTTTAATCTAAAGGAAAACCTTCAGTTCATGCTGTAGCTTGATTTTGTGTTGTTAGACACAGCTCATGGTGAGTGGTTTGAACTTGAAGCTAGCCCTGTACTTCTTGGATAAGTTTAGTTCTGGAAGACTTCAAAGCAATGCTCTAGATTTAGTAGTTTAACAGCATTTATAGCAGAGAAGCAAAAGTTTAGCTGAGGTCACCAAAGTTAATTTATCCTGCTACTCAAATGCAAAGTTTACAGAAAATACACATATTCCCTTACATGTAAAATAATGGGGTTAAATCAGTTAATGAGATGGCTTGAATCTCAAGAGAAAGGGTTGCTCTTACTTTAACAATGTTAAAAATCATTGTCCCAATTTTTGAGTCACTTAAAAGAGCCCCATGTTGGGATTTGTTGATGCCATGTGAACATTAGGAGAGAGGCTGCAGATGGGTCTAACACTGAGGTTTTGATTGGTCAGTGGTTCTATATCAGCTGTTATGAACCTAAATGAGTAACTCAGAACTTGCAAAGTTAGAAAAATGGTGGTTAGATAGGTGTACAAACTTTAGCAAAAAAAAATATATATATATATCATGAGAAGGTCAGGAAATTATTTCATTTGTCTTTTGAAGAATTAGTGAAAACTGTACATTTTTAATTGGATAGCACAGCTAATCTAAAGTCTTTTTTAGACTGTTAGATAAGAAACAATTTTTTTGTTATTAGTTTATATATATAAGGTAAAATTACTATACATTCATTCCATATAAAAGCATATAAAACTTTTTCATTGTTAAATATATCCATCATTATGCATTTTCTAAATTAAGAGGAAAAGATGCCTGATTTGTGAGAAGGCTGAGGACCAAATCATTTAGAATAACAATCTAAATACTAAATAACAGCTACATTTTATGAGAACAAACATACATTTGCAGTGACTAGTCAAAATGTGGGACATTTGAGGTTCAAAACCTTCATTTTATTGGTCTGTTGAATGAGGTGGAATAACCTAATTTTATTCAACAGCAGTGATTTATGTGCTGTTTCAAAACAAGAGATTAACCTGATAGCTTTGAACAGATGGAAGTCAGAGGAAGGATAGAGATGTAAGTAACTATTTAAAAAGAAAACTATACTTTCTATGACATGTCTGCGGTTTATTAGGGTTTGCAAGAGAGCAACACTTTCAACGGATAACAGGAAGGCTAAACAGAGTAAAGTTGCTCTGTTATAATCTTTTCAGAATCTCAGAATAAGAGTAAGCATCTATATACTACAGGAAATAAACACAGAGACTGGTGTTTTAGTAATACTAGTTGTGATGACCATGGTAATGACCTACAGACAGTTTAAAATTTCAACTGCGATCATTTAGTATTTAATTTAGAATAGTAAAACCCTGTTTAAAGTAAGTGCGCTCTCTCTCTCTCTCTCTCACACACACACACACACACACACAGTAATGTTGCCTCTGCTCCTAGTATAAATAACAGTTCACTCATGGCAGGAAGTTATCAGTTATGGCTTTACAAAAACTTGAAAATATTCTGATATTCTGATCTTTATAATTTCAGGCTAATTTTGTTTAAAAAAAATCTGCTTTTAAGATCAATGTTGATGAAACTGTTGAGGTTCTGAGGAAAAATTGTACAGTAAAGCAACATCAGTTATTTTCTGACTGACTAAATTGACTTTTTTTTTGTATATTTCACAGGTAATGATAGTTCTGCAGTTCACTTTAAAAAGCTGAAAAACATTCAGATATATTATCTGAAACATAACATAAAACAACAAATTTATTTTCATTTAATTTGAAAGCTTTTCAGGTGTGGATGTGCACAGTTTTTACCAAAATGTGCTGCTAAGCCCTCCTGCACATCAACCACATAAGGATCTTTGTGCTTACAGTGTACTGATCTATGACGTAATTATCCAGATGTACAGTGGGCGTGGCTTAGTGCTAATCAGTCATTGGTTGGATGCTCTCAATCCACTGTGTTTCCTATGGCCTTCCCTGCTTTGTCTTTCAGTATTCCCTGAACTGCCAAAGCATCACAGATAAAAAATTACATTTAGCAAAAAAGACACTGTTAATGCATTATTATCCAAAATAAAATAATTATTTTAAAAAGTGGATACAAGTTCTGTTTCCTATTAAAATTAAGTTGAAATGTTCCATTGAAATTTTGTGCTATTCCAAATATGTTTATTCATTCATTAAAATTCACATCTTTTAGATCATCCATCATCCATCCATCGAAGAATTAAAGCAATTGGATTTGTGATGCCTGTGTTTGACCCATTCTTCTGACAGAAGAAGTAATAATAAATTGGTGAGTGGTATATTTGTGGAAACAATATAATCTAGGTTTGAGCTGATTTATGGGTGTCTAAAGACAGACAATACATTATCGTGTACAGTATAAAAACCTTCTGCAGTGACTCCGAACAATGATGAGGATAGTGAGACCACACATTAGCATGAGGCTAGGCTGTGGTTACCTGTGGAAAAAATGTTTATCTGATTCACATGTTAATTGTTTCTGTGCTGTATGTAAGTGTTTGTCAGAGCACTTTGCTAGAAGCCTGTTTGGTCAAGAATCCCCTTAGGCTGCAAACAAGACACAGAAAATAACACTTTGAGCATGTGTACAAAGTGTTTTAATGTTGTTTCTGGTTCGGGCATTGTGTAATGCAAGGAATGCTACAGTTTTAGCCAATCGTCTGGAAACATCTGTGTGTGGTGGCTCTTGAAGCACTGACACCAGTCGCTGTCCATACCTAGTCTCTTGGATGAACTGTGCTTCACAGTCCTCCCTTATTTTTATTGCTTTTGCAACTTTTTCTACCACTCAATGTTCCTTTAATGTGCTTGGATAAAGTACTCTCAATAGATGGCTTCTTTAGTAATGACCTTGTGTCGCTTACCTTCTTTGTGTAAAGCAAATATCGCTGCAGTATCAAATCATCAGTCTGCCAAAAGAGCAATCTTATAGTAATTTAAAAATTTTAATATTCATAATAAATAGCATGTTTTTTGCAGAAACATATAAAGTACAGTTTGTAGATTTTTAAATGATCCCACAAAGTTGCAAATTTGTTTAGAATCTGCACATGCTTTATTGATATGTATAGCTTTTCTTGCATTTTACATTTGACCTTACTGCACAGTCTTATTTTATTTTTATCATTATTATACATATTTGTGTGTATCTGCATGCTTCCATTTGCCTGTCACTCCGCTGCTGTAACACTCGAATTTCCCCATTGAAGGACAATCAAGTATATTGATATTCTGCTCATTTTATTCTGTTCCTGTCATCCCAGATTGCTGGTGTACTCAGCTATGCGGGATATCATCAGTTTCCACTTGTGATTGATGCAAGGCCAGAGGTTGTGGGTTTATGAATAGAAATGTTTTATGAAAGAGGGTAAAAACACTTAATATACATCACCTTGTAAACCTTGTATAAATCTCTCTCTCTCTCTCTTGAGAGAGAGATTTATTACATATACATATATATATATATATATATATATATATATAACTGATATAAATTAACCTTTTTGTTGAAATCCTAATTTATTGAGATGTGCAGGTAGTAATTTTAAGCCAAACTCATTAAATTGCTGAGCTATTACCTCACTATTTCACTGGATTAAGTACCCTACAGATTTTTAAACATTCCCTCTTTAACAGTACATTATTACAGTTTAAGTCATCACAAGATAGCATTTGTTTAAAAAGCACTGTGCAAATCTCTCCTATGCTCACAGAGGTGCACAGTTGATAAGCCCCTGGTAAATCTCTGCAGGAATCCAAGTTACTTAGAGGAAAATATGACATGTTAGAATTAGCATATGTTGTTGTCAACATGGCTGGCACACATTGTTGAACACATACTGGTAACAAGCTGACTGGAGAAATGGTACTTTACGGTGATGAGGCAGTGCAGTTATGAACTGTAGCTCCTCTGAACATCAAGTGGAGAATTTATAAGAAAACTTTACAGGATCAGCAATAGAAGAAACAAATTTTGTTTTTCAATTAAGTGTTGGGTGGGAACTTTTGTTTTCTTTATAAATAACTGGCATCATTGTTCAGTCTTCAGTCGAAAATCCCCTCCAGGCTCCAGAACCTTGTCACCTTTAGTTAATAGACATCTCTTTGCCTAATTGGGGTTTTTATTGCTGCTGTGTTCCACACTAAATTGGACAAGAAAGAATGCAGACTGCCAAACTGTATTCTGTATTAGAATATATTCTGGTGATTTTTTTTTTCCTGAAGCAAACAAACAATTTAGCTGCAAAACATCAACTCTCTTTGCTTTACTCAGCTATGGTTATAAAATTTCCACAATATGTACAGCTGTTGGTAATAGTTCTCGTGTCCTTCCCCGAAGTACAGGCGTCTAGAAACAAATGTCTGAATCAGAGCAGCAGATCCATATTGATCGTGTCAGAAGGGATGTGTTGGCAGACAGCTGTAATGGACATAACCCTGCTCCTGTCACAGCTGAAACATTGGGGAGGTATTGTCAAGGATATAGTCTGAGTGAACAAAATATCTGGAGCAGTCAATAAAATCCATCCAATGCAATAAAAAACTGGTGTAGAAATACTTGAGATGATTCTCAAACAACATGCATGTGGTTTCCTGTATTTTTAGAATGGTAGTTGGGCCCATAAACTGTCAGTGGTGGCTATCTCAGCTGATTAAACTATGTTCCCTTCATTTTTTGAGAATGGTGCATTAATTTGTGCATACTCCTGCAGACATTAGTCTACTGATTCCCTCAGCACTCCTACTGATTACGATAGAACAGCCCAAGCATTAAAAGCAAAGGAGTAAAATGGCAAACCTTGTAGCACACATGGAGAATGGTTTCAGAAAGGCTGTTATGTGTTGGTACTCCCTTATACATTTCAAATGTTCTAATTTCAGTCATTTTAGGACCTGGAGACAGGAGATAAACAATGATAAATCTTAAGGGGCTGTATGAAAATATAAACACATTATATATGAAGAAAGCCAATAGTCAGAGAGTAAACATCTTATTTCCTCCCTTCTCCATCCAGGCTTGGTTTAGGCATATTTTGTGGACAAAACCTTTAACTAGATGTCATCTATTTGGCAATAACTAAGTAAGTAAATACATAAACAAATAAAAAGGTTGTGGTCAAATGGTGATGGCTATGAAATGGGGTTTAAATTACCAAAAGGGTGAACTGACCCAGAGTCTGTTGGGAATAAGCATGCATACCAATGGGGTATGAAGAATAAAAAGATGCAGGTTGAACTAAAGAAGCCAATTAAAATGAGGAAAACACATGAAACAGAAACCAGAGATGCAGGCAAAGGGAATTGTATTCTCCAAATGCAATCTGAACACATGGCAAGAATAAAGTCCCTGCTAAAATCTGGCAAACACAAATATACCTTAGTAAGCTTGTGACTTACATACTTGTTCAAGGTATACCACTGTCCCCAATAGTTAAAGTTTGAAAACTACTAGAAACCTTTTTACATACTGTTGCTCTGGTTTAAAGTCATTTTAAAGAGATGCCAAAGTCAATTTGTGTTGTAATTTTGTTGAATAACTACTGTAAAATCATTGAACTGTGTATTTTTACTTAAGGTTATCATATAAGAGTTCAAACATGCCCATGTTTTGGTGCATAATTTACACTTCATGTCAGTTTTGTCATATTTAGACATCTAATGTTGCATTCTGTGATTTATTTACAGATATTTACAAGTTTATGCTATAGTAGCTTTTACATCAGATGTAAATTATCACTTCTAAAGAGATGTTTCTATAGATCTGACTCAATTTACAATTTGAATATAAACTCTACGCTGAAAATAAAGCTCCATATTTATGTATTTCAATAGCCAACCGAAGTTATGGTTTTTCTTGCTACCCCCTGGGAAAATCCAAAGGAAATTTAAATCTGGGCTCAAAGAATGGATTTTGATGGTGGCTGTGATTTGTAAGCAACCTTCTTTTCCTATGTAGCTTAAATGGAGACAGGTTTTGGACAGGATTTAAAAAAACACTCAAAACGGGCTACATGGAAGCAAACTCGCTGCTATATTTTAAAGTTAATCAGACTTCATTGTTTCTGGTCGACCGAACCTTTAAACTCCTCTTCTTTCACTTATCTGACAACAAATTTCAAACAAAAAAAGAGTCAATTTGCGCTGGCTTAAATTATTCTCAGTGGGACTCAACAACCTCTTGCGTTTTAGTGTCTCATAACTTAACAAGTGGCAGCCCCAAAAAACCAACGGAAACAAAAAGATTTAAAGTCAATGATAATGAAAATAAAGAACAAACATATTGTGTCTGTTTTAGTGGGCTTCAGTACGCCTCATACAGGTATATTTAGATTATTCGTTCTATATTTAGATTTCTAAGAGTTGTTCACCTATACATAAAATCACAAAGCCAAAGCAGCCAGAAACAGACGTACATGGACAATCTATTGGAAAGTAGTCAATCTCATAGTGAGTTTGAAAGTGAGAGTGTTATAGTACAGTTTCAATCATGTCTGAGTAAAATTACATGGCACTGAAAGTGGGAGGTTTTTGACTTTCAAGAGTGCGGTATCGCTTAGCAGTTCTAAAGAAACATGCTGAGTCGAGAGATTAGGCTGTCAGTCACTTTTTTGAATGTAGTTACTCATGAGCATATGCTGACTTGTAACATCTGGAGGATGTTAAGCGGTTTTCAGCATGCAGAGTGGATGCTTAAAAATTGGCTTTTTCATCAGCTTTAAAAAAAAATAAGTTAAATTGCAATCTGGGTCTGAATAAAGTTTCTAAATCTTATGAATTTAGTTGGAAGTTGCCCTGACCAACTAAACTATTTTCAAATTTTGACATGTTACAACCACAAACTTCAATGTGACTTCAATATGACTGGAGACTACATACTCTACTTTACATACTATTTTAAACTGGTGGAAGAAAATGTATTTTAATATATAACTGAGGGGGAAAAAACACTTGGAACAAACACAAACTCTAATGCAGTTACATATTTGGTGAAAATCACACACAATTTTTCATCTTTGATTCTGCCTGAATGAAGCTCCACACAGACATTAGATGGCAGCTCACATTGCTGTTAGGGATCTGAGAAACTGTGCTGCAGCCAGTCAGGCTACTGACCCATCTTACATTAAAAAAAACTGTAATTGCCTATCATATTTCCGTTCATACCTCAGCAAAGCTCTAAATACCCAAAAGCCCTTTCTGCAGCAGTTTTGGGAAAATAAATAGTGATGAAAAGTTGGCTGACAGGTTAACTGGAGACATTATGAAGCTTTAATGAGCATTTATACATGCACAAACATGCACATACACAATGCTGTCAGTGCTTAGAGCTCTGTGTGGGTGGATGATACCTCCCACGTGCTGTCCTGAGCAAAATAACTCACAATAACACAACACTATTCATGATGAGGACTTGTAATAGTGCTTAGATAATAGAAACTGAATCCAACAAAACTCCCTACCAGCATCTTCACATCATTCTAGGCTGTAGAAGCGCAGGATTTTAAAGTAATTAATTTTAGCAGTAATCAAGTGTGCCTTGCAGAAGTTAGTGAGGGGAACTGAAAAGATGCCGAATTGCTATTAAGATTGCACACTTTATATTACTGGTGTTCCCTTAAGTTTAATTGTCAGTCAGTCAGTCATTTTCTACCGCTTATTCCATAGTGGGTCACGGGAGAGCTGGTGCCTATCTCCAGCAGTCTATGGGCGAGAGGCAGGGTACACCCTGGACAGGTCGCCAGTCCATCGCAGGGCAACACACAAACAACCATGCACACACTCTTTCATACACCTAAGGGCAATTTAGAGAGACCAATTAACCTAACAGGCATGTCTTTGGACTGTGGGAGTAAGTTTAATTGTATATCTGCTTTTTTATAGATTGAAGTTTTTTTTTCTTTTTAATATTTTTATATGTTGAATGATCACAGAGATACAACATCTTGTTTTGTTGTTAACTATTTACTTTTCAATGACGTGACAACAAACTGATTGGATTTTTTCCAGCAGAAGAGGCACACATTTGTCAACATAAAACCAAGAATTCTGCTCCTGTCAAAAACCACTAAGTAAAATATTCTTAAGTGTGTTTAATCATTCTTTTTTTTTCTTATTTTAGCTTTTTTTACTTATTTATTTGTCTTTATTCATTAATGTTTTTAAATTTATTTTTTAGTTATTTTCATAAAAATTCGTAGAAAGTCTTTTATTGCGTAGTATTCAAAATATACAGTTTTTTAAAATTTAAATAAAGTCTTCGAATCTAACTAAGACCAAACACCTTCTCCTGTGAAATGAAAACATTTCAAATTGAAAAGTTATTGATACCTTCTCTCAAAACATAACACGCTGTAAGTCATAAATCCTGATTTATTGGGGGTTCAAACTGAGGCACACAAAACAATTTTCAGTCACTAGTAGAGCTTTTTGTATCTCGCTGAAAGCTGAGGGGCTCTAATTGGAAGAAACTGCACCACACAGATGACCTCCATATTGACACGATCAATCTTTCAAGCGTTTACAAGCACTTTTCTTTTTATTTGCTAGATGTGCGTCTTTCTCCCTCCCACCCGTTCCCCTGATTGTTTTTACTTTATTTGCAAGTTCAAGCTCATCAGTCTTCTCCAGCCACGCAAGGGAAAGGAACAATCTCATAACTCTCTCATTACCGCCCCCAGCCTGGTAGAGAATCCTGCTGCTGCTGCTCACAGATAATGGCAAACCTCGCTTTTGGGACACGAAATACCATTTCTGCACTAGTTGTGCCTGTAGAACTCGTTAAGTAATGCAATAAAGGGGCAAAGAAAACAAGGTTAAAGTTCTGAAAATGATGAAAAAAATGTTTAAACTGAGCTCTTGTAATATTTAGGGGGAATGCTTAATGAGGATGAGAATACAAAAAACCTTTATGAGGACAGGATGAGCAGAAACTCACACCATAGATGCGCAAGTAAAACTAAAGTCTCCCACAAAGTTTGTGATCGAATGCCCCAGATCTCTTTAAGAGGGAGGATAAATGTTGCATCCTCTAAAGTCCAGATCCTCACATCCGAGCTGACTGATGGAAAAGAAACCTGCCCTCATTTTTTGACTAAGAAGGTATCTACTGTCTCTGAATGGACCCTCCGTCCTGTGTGCTGAAGAAACAGAGCACTACGTCTTTGGTCCTGTCCCTACAACCAGGTAATCACCAACATTAATTAGCAATGCTGACAGCGCAAACAGTCTTATTTTGAAGCACAAAACATCCAGCAGGTAAAATCGTTAGAGTGCCTTCTGTCTGTCAGCATTTTCATTCAGTTTCAACAGCAATCACACCTCTAATGACAAGAGAAAATAATCACTTGTTTCCTTTTTTACTGACAGAGGCTGATGCTTTTAACCTGATAAATATTGTTATGAAGTCACAATAAGTCTGCTGACACAAATGGGCTGTGATTTATGGCTTTGATTTACACAGTAGTGGAGAGGCCTTTTTTTTTTTTTGCAGCTGGAAGCATCAAGAGAATTACTCTCAAGAATTATCACAGACTCGGTTTCACTTTGCCGAGACCAACAGATCTGTTAGATAAATGATTGAGGATACAATAAAAGAGAATAATATAACTTCCTCTTGTATAAAATAGTTATACTTAAGGGATGAGCAGATCTCCTGTCCTTCACTACCATCTGCTGGGCAAATTTAACAGCAACTTTAAGTAATCTGGTGAAATTCATTTTCGCACAATCAAAGACTTAATTTGTTCTTGAGGGGGGAATTTATTTAAAGTAGCTTAATGTTTTCATACATGTTATGCTGGTTTTCATAGCTAAAACATTTCAATCATTATGCATTTTTGTGCCTTATTTGTGCCATTTCCTAGCTGTACCCCATACTTCTTGGCAACTAATTAAGTAATGTGGGGATAAAGATTTAACATTAAGAAATAGGACACTCCTTAGAGTTGAAACATAATCAGTACTCACAAATTTGGTGTAAAGACACATGACTTAACCTGTCTGTTCATGTTTTGTAAATCATTCCTAAGGCAGACATCAGTATAGATTGCCTTTTAAGCTTCTAATAGAAAAAAAATGCCAAAACCTGGAAGACCAAAAACCACAAATAACTTAAAAATGGGCTGCATGGTGGAGTCAACAAAAGAAAGTCATTTATATGCCAAACAGCACAGAAATAGGCCTCAAAACATCTGAAACAAAGTTTTTTGTAGTGGTGAGACCAGCGGTGTGGTCACAATCAAAACCACTGCAATTGAAGAAAAGCCAACAAGGCCTTACTGAAAAGTGCATCATTGCTACTGTTTAACACGGAGGGGGGTCGCTTATGTTTTGGGGAGTTGTGAGCTACAACGGCACAGGGAAGATGGTCAAAATTAGGAGCAAGTTGAATGCAGCTTGTCAGCAGAAAAAACTAGAGGAGAATTTACATTCAACAGCCTGGGAGATCAGTCACCTAACCTCAGTATCACTGATTCACTTTGAGGAGATCTCAAGCATGCATTTAATGTAAGACAGCCCAAGAATTTACAGGAAGTGCTATTATTGCCAAAAACGATGGGCAGTGTTATCATCTGGGAAAATAAAATGTCTCATTCACAGCTACAGCAAAAGACTTCAAACTGTCATAGATGTTATTTTATTTTATTCAAACTTTGATTGAAAAACAAATAATGCAGATATTCGTTCCATTCCATTTTTTTAAATTACAACTTGTCCTCAATTTGTTTTCTTTTGGTATCTTAAGAGGACTTAAAAAAAAGAAAAAAAAAGAAAATATATATATATATATACATACACATACATTTACGCATACCTATATACCTTTGTACCTATGCATAAAGATCATAAGTGTGTGTAAGTAAATAAATAAATATAAATAAATAATCTGTTATGTCACACTAGGCATATTTATCTATTTATTTATTGGTCAGTCAGTTTCTATACCACTTCTTCCATAGTGGGTCATGGGGAAGCTGGTGCCTATCTCCAGCAGTCTACGCCCTGGACAGGTCGCCAGCCCATCACAGGGCAACACACAGCAAAAGCACACACTCATTCACAAACACCTAAGGGCAATTTAGAGAGACCAATTAACCTAACAGGCATGTCTTTGGACTGTGGGAGGAAGTCGGAGTACCCAGTGAGAACCCACGCATGCACGGGGAGAACATGCAGAAACAAACTCCATGCAGAAAGACCCCCAGCCGGGAGTCGACCTTCTTGCTGCAAGACAACAGTGCTACCAACTGTGCCACCGTGCAGCCCTCTTGTATTGGTATTTTTCTTCACTTGATTTCTTTTTAGTGTGCCACCTCTTTTGGTCACCAGATGGCAGGCTTGTACAACAAGAAACAAATTTACTCAGTTTGCAGAAGCAGACAAAAACATAATTAGGGCATTGCAGTATGATTTTACCAAAAATAAAAATCAGTCAAACATCTGAGTTTCATGTTAACTAAATGTTTCAGGTCCTATGGCTCATTTGAGGTTTAAACACAATTTTCTTTGGTCTCAGAGCAGCTTTATAGAAACAATTTAAAACAAATTTCAATCACTGACTTCAGATTTTTAAATGTTTTAAATCTTAAAGCTGCTCACTACTTTAAAGATGTCTTTCAATGTTTGAAAGGTGATGTGCTTAACGTTTTATACATATGGTGCTGCTTTTTATAACAGGCGGATGATGAAAAAAGTAAAAGTAGGCACTACACAGTGTCATCTGAACTGAATATCTTCAATAATTAATGCATAATACTTTAAGTGGCTTTAAGCCAGCAATCAGAATAAAACTTTGTCATAGATTCACACACATTACCTACATGAATCACTTCAAGAGAAGCGATATCCTGTGAAGAGCTGAAAATCACAGCAGCTCTAATATATCTGAATAGCAGAGCTTCTTGCAGCTGCACTCATAAGTGCTGAACTCAAGACCTAAAAGGTTAACTCCTGTAATAACTGGTAATTAGTGACGTGAGTGGGGTAGTAAGATGCACTGATTGGTGTTGTGAGTCTGTCTATCCAACAGTTATGCATATATTGTTGTTCAAGTTGCACTGATACGACAGTCAGTCATCATGCAACTTTGGTAGAGATCAGAACGAAAATAATAGGTGATAAATAAAAAGCTCTTAGCATGGTTTTGGAGAGGTTTTACTTTGAGAAACCATTTCCATGTACCATGCTGACGGGAAATAACAAACCCGAAATAATTAAATGATCACTTTTAAATAATAATCTTGAATTTTTTACTCTGTTTTTATTCAATTGAAATATTAGATGTCTTTTCTTTTTTATTCTGTAGCAACTTGCGAAAGTCTGAAAGTGAGACAGGATGGAAACATGCATTTGCTAATTTCATAGTGTTATGCTACAGGATATAAATAACATTTCTGTATTTTAAACAAAATTTGTGTTCCTAACTAATCCCCACCTAAAATTTGCACTGAAGTCAGATTTAAAATGTAGGAAAATAGCACCAGTGATAAGAAAAAAAACATGCACCTTTTAGGAGAGTGTGTCATTGCAGACCTGGGCCCAGATTTGTGAGTAACCTTTAAAGATTCATACTTTTACACCAAAAGCTCCAGAAAATGACACAGTCAGGTTTCCTTCACTGTACTTAAAACATTTTCCTCTTTTTCTTTTTTTATTATGGCACATATGCTAAGTCTGAGTTTGTTTTTTTCTTTAGCTGAACCTCTATCCCTGTTTAAGAAAATAAACAGCAAACCAGCTTTGAGCTTAACCATTAATGAGACGCCAGGCATCCCGCCCATCGGTTTCCAGTGTGTCAACTGGGCTTCTAAAAGAGTGACAGACCAACCTCAGACATGTGAAGATTTGATTTTAATTTCCAGACATCAGTGATTTCATGTGTTTGTTTTGTTTGTGTGGCCATGTATGATAGAGCCACAAATGTTTAATTTTTATGGTAGTCTTCTTTATGTTTTGTTCAACATAACTTGAACAAAACTAGGAGAACATGAAGTTTCATAATTCTATGTAATTTAGTAAAAAAAGGTATTTTTAGCTGTAAATTTACAACACAACAAAGATGTTCATTCAAAAACAGACACCATTAGTGCATATTATAATTAAGAAATATAAAAACTCATATTCTTATTCAATCTATAGTTTAAATATATGTATACAAAAATATATTTACATTGCTGGATTCTAAAGACATGTAAAGATGTGTAAAATATCTTCGACTAAGTTAATATTTTATTTCAGTACCATAGTCCAACACTGAAAAATAGCCAATAACAATTCTGCTAAAATAAGAGTAACTGAAGTCATTTTTAAATGTATAAATATTTGAAGATGATCAGGATGTTGAGGAACTTTTAATTTGTAATACATGACTACACAGACTCATATCTCTTCACTACTCCTGAAAATAGGAAAGACAGGAGAACACACAATTTTAAATTAGGCAGAGTTGTGTTGCTCTTCATAAATCAGGCAGAAAATGGTAAATTGCCTAAAGATGCAAATATTTAAAGCCAGGGTAATAATTAAACAGTCTAAAACTAATGGAACTGTGACAAACAATGCTGAATGGGACTAATTTTTTTTATCTTGTACATCAAACAGAATTTGTTGCAACCAGTAAAAAGCTTAAAACCCAATTCTAGATAGACCACTGGCAGGTTTTAACGACAACATATTTTTTTCATATAGAAGCACACATATGTGAATGAAAGAAATTATAATGGCATGCAGATATAAACCTGCCAGTGTTTATAGGTATCAAACATTTTTCTCCTCCGAAGCTCCTCCAGTTCCTGATGTCTTCATTTTTCTGGACCCCTTTCCATTTGTTCCCTGTGTTATCTAAAACCATGCAAGAATGTGAATGAAACCCATTAAGAAAAAAAAAATTGTGTTATAATTAAAGCATCTATCCAGCGCAGAATGGATACGTTGAGTGGATGTAACAGATTCTTAAAATAAAACAGGAAGAAAGGCTTTCCAGCGGGGGATATAAGAAAAACACTGCTTTAAACTTTGCACTTAATTTTCTAAGAAAGGCTCCTGATCCGTCTTCTTCTCCCTTTTGTCTTGTAAGTGCTTGTATGTGACGTTGGACATGAGCAGCCCATCCACAAGGGACAGCGGGAATGGGAAAATGGAAAGGGATAGAGAGGACAGAATCGGCCAGCAGAAGTAGAGCACAAACCTAAATCACTAAGGGCAAAGACCATGGGTCTGTTGTTTCTGTGCCACAGTTTGTCACGCAACCTCTAAAACCTACTCTTTGTCAAGCGTGTTTTTTCCTCTAGCATGTATTTCTAGACCTTCTAGTAATGTCGGTTTAAATCCAGCTGCTCTGTGAGGGCCTCAGAAGTTGGTTGGAGAACGCCAATGAACAAACTGAACATGAAGACCAAAGAACACATTCCAGACACATCTGGAATAATGACAAGCCATGAATATTACCGCAGTGACGGGAGAAGCTCTAAAGAACTCAAGAGTGACAAATTAATATTAAGGACCACAATGGCCAGAGCCGATCAAACCGAGGTGGTTCGAAATCACAGCTGAAGTGATTTGCTAGAGTAAGTCTTTATTTCACTATGCATGTTTGTAGTTGAAACTTATCTTATATTTAGTAGGCTCACACCGAACCATAGAACAATAGTTAATAGCAGCAGAGCTGAGTTGAGTTGAATGAGGCCGAGCAGAGTGGAGCCGTGCGGTGCTGGAACTGTGAATAGAAAAGAGGCATTGGAGACTATGAAGACTTCAGACTGCGGCAGAGGCTGACATTTATACAGTCAGTTATGATGGAATCATCTACATCGAAGCAGATCTCTGTGTTAGAATGGAACAGGGCGTTGCATGGTGTAGCGGTAGAGCGGACGCCCCATGAACAGAGGTTATAGTCCTTGACGCAGGCGCGTCTGTCTGGTAACTGTTTATAAAAGGCCACTGGTGCCAAAACAATGAATAAAAAAAGAACGGACCAAAGTCTAGACTTAAATCTTACTGAATTTTTACAAGCCACTGTATGCTATGTATGATATAAATAATACATGAGTAAAACAATTCTATCAAAACTAAAGCTGGATCTACATCCTGATCAGTAACTTAAGCTGCAAGTAAAGTATTGATGCTGTGTTGTAACAAACAATTTCATTAATCCTAATGTCAAATGACATTAAATCAAATAATAGGAAGTTTGTTCAGTGAGATCTAAAAGAGGAAGTGCTGCATTTCTCCTGAGGAGTCCTGACTTTAACATAATTTAGTGTGATATCACATGAAGACAATCAACTCAGTGAGAAAAACCAGTCTTGGACAACAATCTTTTTGAAAAACTGTGTACAAAAACCCCTGAAGCTCATTTTTTCTTGGGAAATTACATAAATACTGGTAAGCAGCATTAAGCAATATTCTTGGAAAGAATGGTGATATAATAAAAAGGGCATTCATTCTGAACTTCACAGACTCTAAAGATGCAGTGTTCACAGTAAAGATGAAACAGTGGAAAAGAGCTAAAGTAAAGAGTTGTGGGTTGTGATGTTAGATGCTTAATGTATGGGTAAGAATTAGGTGAAATTACAGAACAACCAATGTGAGTGCAAAGGTCAAGTTTAACTTTTTACAACATTTATAGTTAGTTTTTCTACTTTGTTCTTGTCCTGTTTAACAGCTTTGAAAAATAAATTTAGAATTACAAGGTAAAGTGTTTAACACACTCTATACTCTGTACTCTACAGTAAGTTTTAATCTCACCAAAACAGAAATCAAATCTTGATTAGGTGACTACATTTTATGTGTAATGGAGTTTTGACGAAAATACAACTTGGAAGACTCCCCTCCACTTCTGGCTCCGTCTAATTACTCCACCACGTTCTCTGCTCCAACCAATGAGCTCCTGATCCACATTCCTCTTCGGCCAGTCATCCCTCCAGGCTTTGCTTTAAAAGACCTTCATACGCAGAATCTCCTGCTCTTCAGCTGAGCCACGTCACATGCCCGACCACGTCTCTGGCGTCTTGGTCGGTTCCTCGCACTGTTTTGTGACGGATCCTCGCCCTCCTTCCTCCTCTTCCGCTCGTAGGAGCGTTCGCCTGGCCTTCCGCCTTGATAGCCCATTTTCCCCCATCTCAGCTCTGGGCAAGTGGAAAGCGCCTTAACAACTCCTGCAATCCTCCTGCTAAGCCTCATTGAGGTCACCCTGCTTCCACCCCAGCTCCAGCCGCCACGTCACCCGGCCCAGCTGCTGCGGTGGTTCTCCTCCGATCTTTCTCTCACACCGCAGTCTTCAACGTCTTCTTCTACTCTGACCATCTTCCCTGCTTCATTCATCTCGTCCATGAATTCTCTCCAGCGCTCCAAATCATCTCTTACTTCTCTGGGAGTTCCCCTCCAATTCTGCCACGTCAGCACTTCCTCTTCTCCGCTCTGCCGACGCTCAACCCGCTCCTTGGCCCCTCCCACTGACATTCACCCTCAACGCTCATCCTGGTTCGTCTCTAAGGGTGAGATGTATCACTCCATGCTCTCTTCTCTGTTTTCTCATGCATATGTCCTTCAAGCACACTGTGTTTCTCACTCCTCTTTTACATTCAGGTAGATCATATACTCCCATGCATTCTAACATCCACTCAGGCTCCGCTCCAAATCCTGCAGGGGCAACTCATTAATCTGGTTTCTCACATTTTACCATCTCCTGAGGTTGACCACTGTGTCGATTCTCCTGATGACTTTACTGCTATGTTTAAATAATCTCATCCCCGCCTTATTAAAAATGTCCTTTTTGGCGAGCTTATGCTGCCTTTAGGCATTTCAGAGACGTGTCCTGCTCTTAACCCCAGCATAGAATAAGCTCGATCCCATCCCTCCCTCTTCATCGACCTACATCTCAAACATGGGTTCCTGATTTTTCTATCAATATCACAAATCCTTCTCCACCAAAGCTGCATCCACCCTCACTCAATCAGAGGTCTGCCTAAACTGGTTTATTCTTGCCACTGAAATTTTATCATGATGCAAGGCACCTCTGATACCTGCGTCTCAGTAGGCCATCAAAGCGCTCTTTATTCTTCTCTTCCTTTCTTCCAGCAATTCTGCCCAACCAACTCCAGCTACTGGCTTCCTGCTCCAGTCTCCTTATGAACTGGAATGGTATCCCCTTCTTTTACGATGACGTCGTTCTCTCAGCTGACTCGTTTCAGTTTTTACGGTCTCTAGTCCCGGTCGAAAAGATGGTCTCTCAAACGGATGGTACATAATCCTTTGTTGACAGAGCCTTGCATGTGAACACATCATTAAAGCTAAATAATATACAGAACATTATACCTTTAGTAACTCTAACAATGTTGCTTTTAACCTGTTTCGGTTTATTATTTACCATAAATGAATTATTGACCTTAAATTAGTACAACCCCCTTTTATCATTAACAATTTTTCCCTTGAGTGCTTTTCCCTGTTTTACCACATATATCTATAAAAATGTAATCTATATTTTCTCTGTACCATTGAACAAAATAAATGCAACACATAATATTTCAATTGTCTGTGACTTTACTTAGCTTATAATATTGAAACTAGTAAACCTTCTTATTGCACATAAGCGTAACTAACTTACCAAAGAATATTAGCACCCTCTACTGAACAAAACCCCCCCCCCCAAAAAAACCATACATTTAATAGCAACATGTTTGCTCCATAGAACATCTATATTCAATATTCATTTACACATACCAATCTTGTTCCCTTATCAACTAGGCGCTAAGGGATCATTTACTGTTTCGATACATCTTAACTATATCTTTTCCCGTCTTAATCATGGAGTGCACTTTCTCTCCACATACTGGGTTGGCACTGCTCTGTTCAGTTTGCCACAATCATTTTACAGTACCTTCCCGGACTAAGTGTTTTTTTTTTTTTTTTTAAATATAAGCATTAACTGCATTACAGCCACAGCAGAATAACAAACTCTAACGAAACAATTGATGAACAGACAATATTACCAAGGTCATTTCACGGATGTAGCTCTTACCTCCATTGAATCCTGGCAGGCCGTAACTCATAAGTTCATAATTTCTGCCCGTCGTGTTCCAGGATTTTTCTAATTCAGTCGCTGATGCCCTGTCTCATTTTACATTTTCAGGTATTCCACATCTCTGTCCATCAGCCTACTTTCACCCTACTCCGATTATTCCTCTCGCTCCTTTCTCCATTGCAATCAGCCAAACATTGCTGTATCTCAGGTGTAGCACCTTCCACTTTCAACCCTATTCCTTCGCTGGCAAACCTTTGCAAAATTTGCCTTGCTAATAACACACCATCGTACCCGGTTCGCCTTCAAACAGTCCTAGCTTTCCTTACTCATTGTTGTTTCAGTCCCCTACATCCGTGGCCTATTAGGGACTGTGAGGGATTGCTTCACAGTAAACGCCAGTGACTGTCCACTGTCTCTACATGCTCATCCAGGAGGAGTGACTGTTACAAGTCTCTGACTCGATGCAATCTGCTGGGTTTCCTTAGATAGAAAAACCTTTTATCCAATTTAAATAAATAACTGAATCTGACTGCACTGTTCAATGATTAGGATTAATTGGAATGTACAGTATGTACCTGACTTTTGTGAAGTGCCTTGAGACGACATGTGTTGTGAATTGGCGCTATATAAATAAACTGAATTGAACTGAAAATTGAATATTAGCATGCATCACTTTTTCTCAAAAGATAATTTTTCTGAGCCCACTCTGAGCCTTTTCACTCATCACGCCATTAAACCTTTCCTCAAAGGCATCTCAAAACATTGCATTCTGCAGCCTGACTCCCAGAGACGTATTACACCTCCCCTCCTTAAAAATCTCCTTTGCTCTGGCCGTTTTTCACTTTATTTCAAATCTCTTCTCTCCAGCGCCTTCCTCCTTGCCTTCCATGGCTTTCTTAGACTAAGCAAATTTACTTCTCCTTCTAATTCATTCATGCTCTCAAACATCACAAATCAGCTCACCCTTCATGCCTCCTTTCCTCACTCCAGAAGGAGTTCCCATGATCGCCTCCTGGTTCCTCAAATTTCTGAGGCAAACTTTGTTCAATGCAACCTTCCCCCTAGTCAGTTCTCAGGTCACTCATTCAGAATCGGGGCAGCCACTTCAGCAGCTACCCAAGGAGTTTCAACACCTTCTGCACAACAACTCGGCTGCTGCTCAACTTCAGCATTGTCTTCATATGTCTGCCCAAACTTCTATTCTGTGCTCTCTGCTCAATGATCTATCAGCTCTTAGGTAAGAGCTTCTGCATTTACTGGTGGTGGTTGACCTTTTCAGTTTAAACTTATCCTTGCTATGTAAGATCGTTTCATCAAACCTCATTCTTTCCCCTCATTTTCTTCAAGGTCCCCATTCTCCAATATCAGTCAGCTGATGTTATCCATTATGTCTCCCACGTTTCTTCTCATCACTTCATTCTCTCTAGATAAATCTCCCTCTACACCTTGTCAGGCACACGCCTCATCCCTCTCTACACCTTGTCAGGCACACGCATCCCTCTCTACACCTTGTCAGGCTCACGCCTCATCCCTCTCTACACCTTGTCAGGCTCACGCCTCATCCCTCTCTACGCCTTGTCAGGCTCACGCCTCATCCCTCTCTACGCCTTGTCAGGCTCAGGCCTCATCCCTCTCTATGCCTTGTCAGGCTCACGCCTCATCCCTCTCTACGCCTTGTCAGGCTCACGCCTCATCCCTCTCTACGCCTTGTCAGGCTCATGCCTCATCCCTCTCTACGCCTTGTCAGGCTCACACCTCATCCCTCTCTACGCCTCATCCCTCTCTACGCCTTGTCAGGCTCACGCCTCATCCCTCTCTACGCCTTGTCAGGCTCACGCCTCATCCCTCTCTACGCCTTGTCAGGCACACGCCTCATCCCTCTCTACGCCTTGTCAGGCACACGCCTCATCCCTCTCTATGCCTTGTCAGGCACACGCCTCATCCCTCTCTAAGCCTTGTCAGGCACACGCCTCATCCCTCTCTACGCCTTGTCAGGCACACGCCTCATCCCTCTCTACGCCTTGTCAGGCACACGCCTCATCCCTCTCTACGCCTTGTCAGGCACACGCCTCATCCCTCTCTACGCCTTGTCAGGAACACGCCTCATCCCTCTCTACGCCTTGTCAGGCACACGCCTCATCCCTCTCTACGCCTTGTCAGGCACACGCCTCATCCCTCTCTACGCCTTGTCAGGCACACGCCTCATCCCTCTCTACGCCTTGTCAGGAACACGCCTCATCCCTCTCTACGCCTTGTCAGGCTCACACCTCATCCCTCTCTACGCCTCATCCCTCTCTACGCCTTGTCAGGCTCACGCCTCATCCCTCTCTACGCCTTGTCAGGCTCACGCCTCATCCCTCTCTACGCCTTGTCAGGCACACGCCTCATCCCTCTCTACGCCTTGTCAGGCACACGCCTCATCCCTCTCTATGCCTTGTCAGGCACACGCCTCATCCCTCTCTAAGCCTTGTCAGGCACACGCCTCATCCCTCTCTACGCCTTGTCAGGCACACGCCTCATCCCTCTCTACGCCTTGTCAGGCACACGCCTCATCCCTCTCTACGCCTTGTCAGGCACACGCCTCATCCCTCTCTACGCCTTGTCAGGAACACGCCTCATCCCTCTCTACGCCTTGTCAGGCACACGCCTCATCCCTCTCTACGCCTTGTCAGGCACACGCCTCATCCCTCTCTATGCCTCGTCAGGCTCACGCCTCATCCCTCTCTATGCCTTGTCAGGCACATGCCTCATCCTTCATGCCTTGCCAGGCTAACTAATTTTCTTTGCTATCCTTTCAGGCACAGATCATCCCTTCTCTATGTCCTGCCAGTCAGACCACCTTCATTCATACTAACTCCCATACTGTTTGTATTTCAGCCTCGGCCCCGGCGTCTGCCCTTTTTGGAGGGAAGACATCTCTATTCTAATACTAGATGTTTATTAAAGCTCATGTCATTTTCAGCATCCATGTCTTCCACCGGGGTCCGAGCATCAAAGAAATAAATATTTGCTTAAACCTCTTTTGTGTAGTCATGATTTTATTTGATTCCTCTCTAAATCATTCCTCACCTATGCCTTGGCAGGCTCAGTTCATCCCTCTTTCCATGCCTCAGCGGGGTCAATCGATCCTTCTCTATGCTTAATATGCATAATACATTTTTCACCGTTCATCCCTCTCCACGCCTTAGCAGGCACATTCTATTCTTCCTATACCCTAGCAGGCTCAATCCATCTCTCTCTTCCTCTTAGCAGGCACAGTTCGTCCCTCTCTACGCCTCGGCAGGCACAGTCCGTCCCTCTCTACGCCTCGGCAGGCACAATCCGTCCCTCTCTACGCCTCGGCAGGCACAGTCCGTCCCTCTCTACGCCTCGGCAGGCACAGTCCGTCCCTCTCTACGCCTCGGCAGGCACAGTCCGTCCCTCTCTACGCCTCGGCAGGCACAGTCCGTCCCTCTCTACGCCTCGGCAGGCACAGTCCGTCCCTCTCTACGCCTCGGCAGGCACAGTCCGTCCCTCTCTACGCCTCGGCAGGCAAAGTCCGTCCCTCTCTACGCCTCGGCAGGCACAGTCCGTCCCTCTCTACGCCTCGGCAGGCACAGTCCGTCCCTCTCTACCCCTTGGCAGGCACAACTCATCATTCTCAATTCCTTAGCAGGTACAACTCAACCTCATTATGCCTTGGCAGTTTCCTTTCATCATTCTCATGCCTTAGCAGGTACATTAATCACTTTCTATAATTTTGCAGGCTATTCCATTCATTCTACGCCTCGTTAAAGTCTGTCAATCTCCTTTCACTCCTTCAGGCTCAAATCATTCCTTCTCATGCCTTGTCAGGCTCTCAACATCTTTCCATTCAGTCAGTATGACCTTCTCTTCTTGTTATTCTGATCTCATCACATCTACCATTCACTTATCAATCTCGCATCATTCATGCCAACCAACATTCCATTTATATTCAGCCCCGGCCCCGTCCTCGGCCCATTTTTGGGGGGAAGACTTCTGTAATTCTAACCCTATGATGTTTATTCAAGCTCATGTCATTATCAGAATCCATGTCTTCCACCGGGGTCCGAGCACCAAAAGAAATCAAACATCAGCTAATAAACTCCTCTAATTGCCATCTCTGTGTTTCTCTCATTTGTGAGGCTTTCCAGGTTGAAATGAAATAACTCCAGGAAACAACGGTTTCATAGAAAACATTATGTCTCATTCTTTAGACAAATGTTTTGTGCATTCTTTAAGAGGCTCTTCACCATAGCTTGCTGGGATTTTGGTCCATTTCTCCTGACAGAACTTGTGAAACTGAGTAAGGTTTGCAATATGCCTTCCAAAAACATCTTTTCAACTCTGCAGAAGAGTATTCTATGGGACCAGTATCAGGACTTTGATGGCCACTCAGAAATACTAACTTTGTCATTAAGCTACTTTGCAACAGGTATCCAGGATCCAAAAACATTAAGCTTCCTTTTTTCATTTTTATTTATACATTATTTGAAGAGGGATGACCCTTGAGATGTAAAAGCATATTAACAAAGGGCCTGGTCAAAATGGCAGCACTTTAAAATGCTAAGCAATTTTGCAAAAGACTATTAATCAAATTTGTAATAAAGAATAAACTGTTTAAGAAAGTTTTAACACCAAATATGTTATAATGTTTTAGTGAGAGTTGGAATAATTGTTTCTTCTCTATTTTAAATACAACAGTTAGATAGTGTTATATGCTATTTGTATTGTATTTTTACTAAGGGTTATCACTCCATGAAACTAGCCCATGCCATGACAAGATGACAAAATCTAAAATGCAACAAACTTCTAAACAAATCTTAATACATTAAAATAAAGAAAATCATTAAAGTTTTAAAGGATTTTGATGGCATGCAACAGTTTAATTGGTCACACATTTATCAATCAGATTATTCATACTATCTCAAATATCATTCAACCTGGGACAAATGATAGGGATTTTACCATTAATATGTATTTCTCCTTCAGTGCCAGATATCCGCATTTACATTCTTTCAGAATTAAAAATGTAACTATCTGAAATAAACTTTTTTTTTTAGGAAAACCTTTCATTTTATGTAGATTTTTTGTTACTTGTCATGAGTTTAGATATCCAAAAGGAAAAACTATTGAAGATCGTTCTATAGTATTTCAACATGAATAATTTGTGATTCATAAACAAAATCAGAATCTTGTATTATTTATAATGGATCAACTTTAAAGGCAATTTTAGTTTTTAAAAAATTAATTAGGAGCAGTGTAAGGGCAAATATCAATACATTTGATTTGGATATAATTTTAGAATTGTATGCATTACCAAGTTCAGCAGCTGACTGCAAAAACTGACATTTAATGATACTATACAGTGATCTGTTTTTTCCAATACAAAATATTTCACAGAAATCAAGAACACAGTGGAGAAATGAAGATTTCGCAGCAGGATTTTACTGAAAGTTTAAAGAAAAACAAATCCACTGAGAAGAAAAAAAGCAAAATCTGCTTTGTCCCTATTTAGGTCATTAACATCATAAGAACATGAATCAATCAGATCAGCTGGCATTAGAAAACCTTATGAAAGACGATCAACTTTGAGAGATTTCAACTTAGACTGTGGGCATTTGAGTTGCAAGAGGTTCCACTTAACCTGCTTCTATCAGAGTTTGAATAAGATAACCTCCAAGTCATGATGGATGCTGCTTTAGAAACTGAAGCTAAAGAAGATGATGGCAATAACAACAAAAACAAATCTGTTTAATTTCCATTTTGGATGTTTTCCTTGGCGTATATTTGCTATTTAAAGGATATGTTCTAATATGTTCTAATAGTACCAACCCAAATGTTGGTTCAGTCCTGATGTGTTAGTCCAGTCATTCTGCATGCAAATCTTTTTCTAAATGTCTTCACACTGCTTTCAACTGGAATGGTGATACTATAGGTGTGCTCTCACACCTAAAAGACATCACCGACCCCCTCCTGGACCCCCTGCAGTTTGCCTACAGAGCCAACAGGTCTGTAGATGATGCAGTCAACCTAGCCCTTCACTTCATCCTCCGGCACCTGGACTCCACAGGAACCTACGCCAGGATCCTGTTTGTGGATTTCAGCTCTGCCTTCAACACCATCGTCCCAGCTCTGCTCCAGGAGAAGCTCTCCCAGCTGAGTGTGCCCGACTCCACCTGCAGGTGGATCACTGACTTCCTGTCTGACAGGAAGCAGCGCGTGAGGCTGGGGAAGCATGTCTCTGACTCCCTGACCATCAGCACCGGTTCCCCCCAAGGCTGTGTTCTCTCTCCTCTGCTCTTCTCCCTGTACACCAACAGCTGCACCTCCAGTCACCAGTCTGTCAAGCTTCTGAAGTTTGCGGACGACACCACCCTGATCGGACTCATCTCTGATGGTGACGAGTCCGCGTACAGATGGGAAGTGGACCATCTGTTGGACTGGTGCAGCCAGAACAGCCTTGAGCTCAACGCTCTAAAGACAGTGGAGATGGTTGTGAACTTCAGGCAGAACCCAGCCCCACCTGCCCCCATCACCCTCTGTGACTCCACAATTGACACTGTGGAATCTTTCCGCTTCCTGGGAACCATCATCTCCCAGGATCTCAAGTGGGAGCCAAACATCAGCTCCCTCATCAAGAAAGCCCAGCAGAGGATGTTCTTCCTGCGGCAGCTGAAGAAATTCAACCTGCCAAAGACTATGATGGTGCACTTCTACACAGCCATCATTGAGTCCATCCTCACCTCCTCCATCACCATCTGGTACGCCGCTGCTACAGCCAAGGATAAGGGCAGGCTGCAGCGTGTCATTCGGTCTGCTGAGAAGGTGATTGGCTGCAGTCTACTGTCGCTCCAGGAACTGTACACCTCCAGGACCCTGAAGCGGGCAGGGAAGATTCTGGCTGATCCCTCCCACCCTGGTCACAGACTCTTTGAGACTCTCCCCTCTGGCAGGAGGCTGCGGTCCATCCGGACCAAAACCTCACGCCACAAGAACAGTTTTTTCCCATCTGCCACCAGCCTGGTTAACAAAGCCCGGAAACCACACTGACACTCTCCCTTTTCCCCACACCCCCCCTTTTTTTGCTGACAGGACACTTGTAACCTGTAACTATGCGTTACATTAACGCTCAGCTTGGACTCTCTTATACTGGACTCATCTTATACTGCTCTATATTTACTCTCACTCACTTAAAACTGTGCACTTATATTTATATTATATTGTAGATATGTTTGTACTGTTTAACTTGTATTGTATTGCACCGACTACGCCAAAACAAATTCCTTGTATGTCCAAAAACGTACTTGGCAATAAAGCTTTTCTGATTTCTGATTTCTGATTCTGATAGGCTGTATTGGAGATTTAGATAATTATTTGGCAATCAGTTTTAGCAGATTCTGCAGGTTATGCAGCAGTTCTGTAGGAAACTTTGCTGGTACTTTGTTGTGTACTCTGTTATGATTTACTGCAGCTGTACTTGAACTCACCTGAAGGAGTAATTTGGTGTAAAAATGATTAATTAATGTCAGGATGATTTACAACAAAATAGGAAATCTAACTGAAAAACAGACCATGCCACATTGTTCTGTAGGTGACAATATTTAAAGCAAGTCTGATTGATTTTAATTAATACAATTTCAGGTGTGTAAACACTAAAATATAATTTTGACTTGTTGAAATTGTATTTTACAACTTTTGTAGTACTAACAAACCTAGACTCTCAGGAAAGCTATTGCTGTAATTTAAAAACAAATTAGAAAAAGAAGGGATGGTTAGATTTAATGGTACCACATCTGGCCACAGAATAAACCCAGACAGTTACCAGGTCTGCCATGATGCTGTTTGATCTAATCTGCAACTTTTTAACTAAATATTGGTCTACAATAGACATTTTGTTTTTTAGCAAGTCAAGCTGTATATATGGAGGCAATAAGTGATAGTGATCAACTGATCTTACAAAGCAAAAGCAGGCACTGTATTTCTTTGGAGTCACATTGGGGGAAAAAAAAAAATCAAGAACAAAATGTGTAAGAGAAAACACTCACTCCAGTGTTCTCACATATAAGCAAATCCAAACTGATGCCAGGATAGCCACATCAGTGAGTGAATATACAGTCTGTGTGTGTGACAGAGACAAAGACAGCCCAGTGTGTTGTGCTTAGTGCTTTGCCCTTGTTAAAGGCAAAGATGAGAAATGTCTAAACAGAAATGGTGACATCACTTCTTGGCAGGCGGCTCCAGGGACACCACGATGGCTTGACCAGTTACGCATGCTCATCCAGTCAAAACATGAGCCACTATATTAGTGCTATTCAGTCACTACAGGTCTCCAAAAGCAACACCTTCATCAATGCAGTGAAAGTCATGCAACAAAAAAAGGATTCAGTTTGCTGCTTCTCAGTTCATTTATTTTCAGACATATGTCAGTGAAAGTCATTTGTGCATATGTGCAAGACAGAAATGAACCACTGGGAAAAAATAAAGTTTGAAAATAATATCATGAAGATCTTAGAGGAAGGTAGTTATCTTTTAAGTCTTTTTGGGTGTGTAGACAGTGTGCATGCTTTCAAGCAAGAGCAATGAAGAGAGTGCCTAATAGGTACATGTGTGAAAAAAAGCTGGCGGTGAGGTGAAAAGGATAAAGACGAAGCAGAATGAGGAAAGAAAAGCTGGGTAAAGCTGGGTCATATTTGCCTTATGTAATTTCCAGGTCAGTCTGAACTATAGTAATTGTGAGAAAAAGGAGAAAAAAAAAAACTCTCAGTGACCATCACTGTTCAAAAATGTCTTGAGCAAAGGTAAGCTGGAGATACGGAGATCGTATTCTTGATAAATTTGACGGGCGATATGTTGTTTAGTTTTTTTTTGCTTCATGAACTAGATGTTTTGTTTTATGTCTCCTTCATTGCCCTACAGTAGTTCTAAAGGGGATGGTGGAACAAACTCATTTTGGACTAATTAAGTCCAAATTGAATTGATGGAAACTAAGTAATTTATGTCCATGTTATTTTTTAATACTGCATTTTTTTTTATGTTGAATTACCCTATCAATTGAACAATAAAAGCAAGAACCAGCTTGAGAATGTTTTGGCAAAGTACCATGCTATAACTGATACTCAATGTTACTAACCAATGGGCATTGGTAGTTTTTGTTCATCTCTATGAGGTCAAACAGATCTGATGGCAGTTAAAGAACGCAACTGGGATCATGAAATGGGCCTAGAAAGGATTCCACTTTCTAAGAAACCCAACAAACATCACTCTCTACCAGCATCCTTCCAGCTCTCAGAGCCATGGTTGACAGCATTTCGTCATGGTTCTCCTAGCTAACATGGTTGTCCTTACTATCTGTCCAAACTCTGTTTGAGAACTGATGCAGAAACAGGGCACTACCATGGACTCCTCTCTATCAACTTTTTAAACTGGTATCATCAGGCAATAGTGCCACAACAGGAAAACCAGAACCATCAAACTGCTACACAGCTTTGCTGTTAATTTGTTTGTTAAGATCTGCACTTTAAAAATGTTGCACTAATTTATGCATTTCATCTATTTTGTTTAATGTTATTTATTTATTTGTGTTATACTGTATATTAGTATTTTATTTATAGATAGATAAAATAGATAACTACTGTTTACAAAAGACCAAAATGATAAAAGCCAAGTCAAAACTGGCATTTCATAATTGCTTATCATTGTGGGGAATGTTACAATGGTTAGTTTTTAATTTGTCAGTATCGGTAATAGACATTAAAGGCTAAATAGGCTAAATATTGATTTTTTATCAAAAAATTCCTTTTTTTTTGACTGGAATATGTGGAATGAGTGATTGGCAAATTATCGGCAACACAGAAAAAAGACACTTCTGGCTTCTAGAGATAGAACAAACCAAGGATGAGGATGAGAGACAACCCAGGAACTGTCACGGCTGCAGCAGACAGTTTAATTAGGGACTCTGCAGCCAGATTACCTGAGGAGACCATGGGTGTTGTTTGTAAAAATATAACCTTTAGTAAATAAAAATTACATACTGTTTTTCTTTGTTGTTTGTTGGTATATAACATCTGCTGATACAGACAAATTGCTTTACTGAATTAATTAATTGCTTCTGACTTCCTTCACCTCACTAAATAAATAGCTTTATGAAGCTTCACCTTATGAACACTAACTGAAGCTAAATTCTTTGCTATTACTACTTTTGTCCTGGGGGGTGTTCTGCTCGCCACTTTCTTTGTTCTTTTACATTTTGTTTTACATATTTCTCTACCTAGGCTAGCAGCATGATTAGAACTATACAAAGCTAAAAGCATAAACACAAATGAAAATAATAAAAAAATAAATAAATGAAAATATTATTAAAATTGGTAAAGGAGTCAAGTGGAAGCATCAAGCGTTTTAATAAAGCAGAGGGTGAGCAGCTGCAGAATTGCAAACTGTGCCAGAGGCAGGCTTCATTTTCATATTCATGGATCCATGCATATCAAATTCAGAAAAGGTGGAGATATAACACTTTTTAAGGCATAAGGGCATAGGTTTCATTAAAAAGACATGTTATTATAATGAAGAGAAAGATTTTCTGTGGGTTTAATAAATGCTCTTCTGGCATAATTTATAAGACCTGAAGATCTGTTGCTGTGAAATGATTGAAATCATCATTATTGGATCACTGGGCAATCTGACTGCTCAAGATAACCACAAGGGCATCTTGTAGCTACTCCAAAAGAATGTTTTTCTTTTATTGGCCTGTTTTCCTGCTAGTAAGGAGAGGGTCTTTGAATTTCAAATAGATCATTTTATGATTAGTCTTTCCCTAAGTATGGAAATAAAACTCTTAACGTGATGTCTGCTAATCCGAACTGTTTCCAGACCAAGAACTAAAAACTAAAATACTTCGCCTCATCCACTCCATTGATTCACAAAGCTGTATTTTTTTCCATTTGGTCTTAGGGCTGAGCATGACATCAGAGATATAAAAGCCACAGTGGATTAGATAAACGTATTATCTTTTCACCGACTCATCTCCATACATGGAGACATTTATTTAATCACAGAATATGTCCCGGCTCCATTCGACTTTGATCACTGCTACACTACCAAGTTTTTTAGGATCTCACTGTTACTAGGTCTTTATTGGTCAATACTGGATTGCTGATTAAATGAGATCTGATTTTGTATTTTCTGACTAGAAGCTGAATTAAATATTTGCATTTCCTATATGTGGGAGGGTTTTGGTCTTTGATTACAGCTCTAAGAACCAGTGATTGGGGTCCATACAGTATACCTATGGTAACACAAATAAACTAACTGAACCTCCTACACATACTCCTAACGCTTCATTTGTTTAACACAAATTAAATCACGTAAAGCACAAGGTGTAGGTATTAGAGCTTGAAGAATTGAATGAGGACAGAGGCCGTTGAGGTGAATGTATGGAGAGCCTTCTTATTATCTCCCATATTAGGTCTATGTATTTACTTTTACTGAAGAAACCATTAATTCTTTGTTGTCCTTCATTGACCTTATAAATTTTAAACTGAAGAAAAGGAAAAAATACATCAAATGGTAAATTCAAATTTATGTTGCACGTTTTCTTCCAAAAAACTGTTTCAAAACTGGTATATTTCTCATATCTATGTGTAAAACTCAGTTTAGTAAAGTGTTTAAATGTTTGAACAACCATTTTAACAATTTCGTAATAGGTACCAAAAAGAAAGTCTCTCTGTGTATTAATGAGTACCATAATTTCAGCCTACTTCATGCTTCACGTCGGTGAGGTTCTCAACACACCCTTCTACACAGCACTCTTGAGGTATCCGTTTAAAGCCTGCACTATGGCTGGGATACTATAACTTTTAATTATTTCGTTTTTCTGTCATTCTTTTGTAGATTTGCTGGTGAGATTAAAGGTTAAGGGCCCCTTGAAGTTAAAGTTTTGATGAAACCTTAGCTCTAAGACAGGTTGGTTAATTTGTCACTCTTAAAACAATTTGTTATTCTGAAAGGTTTGACTGAAAGACTGCAAGATGCTTATATTGGCACAAAATGAGCCCAAATAACCACTCTTCCACCACCATGCTTAAGAGTTGTTATGAGGTATTTGTGCTGATATGCTGTGTTTGGTTTTCTGCAAACATGATGCGTGGCATTATAGCCAAAACCCCACCTTGGTCTCATCGGTCAAAAGGACCTTGTCCCAGAGGAATTGACATTCATTTAGATGCAACTTTGCAAACCTAAGTCAAGGTGCCATTTTTTTTACAAAACACAGAGGTTTCGCCTGGCAAACCTTCAAAGCAAATCCTATTTGTTTAGTCTTTTTCTAGCTTTCCTGAAAATGTAACATGCTTAGGCACATAGAGAAATTAACTCTTTTGTTTCATGAAATTCTTTTGAGAATAGAACTGTTTTACATTGAGATTATTTGGCTGAAATGTCCACTCTTGGAAAGAGTGGCTAGTGCCTTGAATGTTTTGTGAAACACTTGTGAATAATCTTTCTAAATTTAGAAATTATGCAATTCAAATAGTTTGGAAACATCCTTAAAGCCCTTCCCACACTGATGGGCAGCACTGTTTACCTTCTGTAAGGTCATTACTGATGTAATTCCATCTTGAGACGATGTAACAGCTCGACAAAGAAGGACACACATTCTTTATTATGCAATATAAATCTTTCAACATTTAATTTCCCCCGATATTTTCACTACATCTGCAACACACAGCTGTGAATCTTCAGACCAATCAGTCAGTTGCTCCAGTGGCGGCTCAATGAGTCGACGCAAGGGTAACATACTTCTCATTAATATAATTAGAACAGAACTGTTAACATTTAGGCCTCAGGTAATGTTAATGTCTGTTTTATGTTAAAAAAAAAATCATTTTAGGGCACTGTAATGTTTTTCAACAATGCACAAACATTTAATCAACCAGATATAAATGAGCTTCTTCAATACATTCAGGCCAGATTTACTTTAGAACCCACCTTTTTTTTTTGGTCTCAAACAAACAGCCAACTGTAAGGCTAAAATGACATAATTGACTTTTGTCTTGCAATGTTACAATAGAATCTTGCTTTCAACTGGAGAGAATAGGTGTGAAAACACTGTTAGAAACAAAAGCCCAGAGAGATGAGAAGCCATGCAAAAAGAGAGCTCTGATACAACAATGTCAAAAAAAAAAAGCCTCTTTCAGTATACCCTCCAGAAATAATACATCTGACAAACTGTCTCTGCCAAAAAAAGACTTCATGCTTTAAAAAAACGAAGTGGGGTTAAAGCTTTCTGCGTGCGGGATGCAACTATTTTTAGACAATTCTGAAAGAACAAAAGTCAGAAGGAGGGAGGGAGAAAGATGTATGACCTGAAAAGATTTTTGTTTGAGACCAACCTTGGGATTTCATGTAATTATTTTATTTAAAGACTTTCTGTTGTGTTCTGTTTTAATCACAGCTAGTTAGCTTTTGGTAGTAAAAGTAAGGTGCAGGTTACACAGCTGTTAAAATGGAAACTATCCTGGTTATATATGAGTTCTTATTCATTTTCAGATTATGTTAGCAAAGTGTTGTGTGACGATTTGGAAACAAAAAATTATTTTGTAGTCCTTTTTAAAAACGATCTCAACATTGGTACACAGTGTTGAAATAAAAAATAATACTATTCATTTTCATCATTAAGCAAAATACAATAAAAAAAAAATTTATTATGTCATAACTAGTGGTTAAGACATAGCATACAGTTTTGTATGCTACAGGCTTTCAAAATTTTCTTTTTAATAAAATTGACAAATCCATAGTAATTTGTTGATTTAATGCCTATATTTATCACTCAAATGTATTGCCAAAGACTGTATAAGAACTTTAGTCTTAAGGCCTGTACAGACAGAGAAATTAAGTATTTTACTCGAAGTGGCAAGAACAAGAACAAAGTTCTTTCTGGTAAGAAACTCAAGAGCAAAACTCCTGGGAAGTCTTCCTCAGTCAGTGCAGTTACAACACCTTTTTCTGTTAGGGCTTGCGAGATAGAGGACCCCGGAATGCAGACTAGCAGGCAGCATGACGGTAAGTGCAAAACGATTTAATAAAAAACTAAAAATCACTCTCAGAAGAGGCAGGAACAAAACAATAAACGGACAGGCTTGGCCTGATCCACAAAACAAGACGTGAGCATGATTTGGCAACAAGACATGATTTGAGAAATGTTTCCACAAGGAATAAACAGGACAGGTGTGTATATATGGAGTGTGACCAGGTGAAACAAGAAGACAGATTAACTAGGCGCAGGTGAACCGGATAAAGTTAATTAACAGACAGAACAAAACGTGGCTGGAGCAAAAACAGAGACTCCTGAATACAAACAAACAAAAACTAAAGCATGACCAGAACCAAAAACCAAAATTGACAAAACATGAACAAGACTAAAACATGACCATAAAAATAAACAGAAACGTGATTCAAAACTTGAACTGTGAATAAGACTCACAAAAACCCAAAACACCCACAAATAATAACATTTTTAAGTGTTTGGCCAGTCTCAAAGATTTTAGTAGTCTTGGAAGGAAATGTTATGGCCAAATAATGTGTCGGGAACAGGCTTTAAAAAACTCTCAAGCTAGGGCTGCAAGAACAGAATGGTCATTTTCTACATGCAACCCTGGGATAGAGAACAGATTTTTATGTTCCTGAAGAAAATGTTTACATGAGATTATTAAAACTTTTGGGTTTCATGTCACTTCTCTTTATGTTTTACATTTGCAAAAGCCTATAATTCTTCAAAATGGGTCTGGCACCATTAGACGAGGTTTACTTCTAGGAAGCGATGTCTTAACATCCTGCAATTTAATGCAGCTATAACAGAAATTATTAATACTGGTCCAGCTGAACTAAAACATTCTTATTAAACTTTTTTGTCTCTCTGGAGGATTGCATGACCAAACTTTTCATTTTAACACCATGTAAAGATAATAAAGAGCATAGCCTTTTACAGCAAAGAACAAAATAAACCTGGAACCTAATACTGAGATTCTTATCCAATGTTTTAATGGTTAGACTACAGTATTGCTCCTGTGTGAGGTTTACCTAAGAAGAGTTTGCACGGCCAGGGAAGATTTTAAGGTGTTGCCTTTATGAAATTAATTAGAAACTGGTCTTGTCCCAGTGTGTTTGTGAGGGATGAGGATACGTTAGACACCTCCACATGCTCTATATCCAAATTTATCTGTGAAAAGTTCCTCCCAAGGCGCACAAAAGGACAATTGGTGGGAGAGATTTTCATTCTCTGGATCATCATTATGGCACATTTTACCTCCAGGCATTAGGAAGGTTGATGTTTTGAATTCAAAAGTAAATAAAGGCTATACTGTTATTGTGTTAATGTTTGTTATTTTATTCCAAGAAATATATGGAACTCTTTTGAAGACCCTCACTATATCTTCCAAGTTATTCTGCAGAAGTTCTGTATGATATTTTATCCTTGTCTCTGTCTCTTTCTAGCCCCCAGTGTCTCACTAGAGACAGTTGGCAACAAACTATTTTGTCAGAAATTTGAAGCGGACATTCTCACAATAGCCATTATGTACTGCTGTATCAATCTGGCCAACTTTTTTCCCTATCAGACTCGAACATTTTGCCAAGGTTTTACACGTATTCACAGTAGCTCCCCACTTGTGGATTTCCTTGGGACAAAGTGGACAAAGGAAGCACCTTTTCTAAGAGCAGACAATGCAGCTTTTGTATAATGCTACAAACACTATATCTATTGATACCTTGAAGGTAAACAATTATTCAGGCCTTCATTAGCACAGGAACATGTCATTTACATCAATTATCCCACAATAAAAAGCAACAGCGTTGCTTGGATCATTGACTTAGTGAATGTGTATGAATCAATTACTAAATAGGATCTTGTTGCCAGGATACAGATTTTTTCCTTCTTTAACAAAATGTGACTTTAATGCTAATTGAGTAAATGAAATATGTATCAAATACAATAAAAATTACCAGTCATCAAATAGCACAAAAATTGACAGAAGGGCTGTTGAGAGTTAAGATAAAGCGTATGCCAGCTTCTAATACAAAACTCCAAAAGACACTTTAACATGTTTTGTAAAGCTTAAACATTAAGATATCAAAATATGAAAATGCCCTTAAGTTTGAGCTTAAGTGTCAGAAAAACGTCGCACTTGAGACTTACAGTACTGACAGGGGGTTAAAATATCATTAATAGTTAATGGTTTTAGTATATGAAACACATAAGCTTGCTTCAAATCATGCTTTGTTTTGAATAACACACTTTCCTAATTCTTATAAAGCATTTTATTCAATCAGGATTTCAGTTAAAATCCAATAAATTTTATATTGCGATCTGGATGGGATTGAGAATTTTATTAAAAGGAACAAATGTGAGGACATACCTAAAAAACAAGTTCAATCCTATGAATACTTGTACATTCAAAGATTTATTTTCACATAAGTATTTAATTTCCACTCCTGCACGATAAAACATTATATTCCAAAGGACTGAAATACACAAAGGATATAATACCTGTAGCAATGCATGTGTAACAAAATGTATATTTATTTTATGCTGATATTGTCTAGCTACTGAAAAGAACGCTAGAAAAATGTTTCTGTGCCAAATTTTGCTACTGAAGAGACTTTTTACTCATCTTTGCCAAAAACCTTGGTCAGCACAAGTGGATTCATTTTTAACTATAAGCTTGCATGACGGTACTCCTCACTGTGTATTTCAGGGTTAAGTATGTGCATTAAAGCTTGCTGCATTCTTTAAATGAACACTGCCAAGTATAAATGTGGGACACAGTGAGCAATAGGAGGAGGTTAAAGTGTGAATTACAGCCTGGGCAATAAAAGTCTGACCTCTACATCATTTACGGCACATTCACCCAATAAAGCCTTGAGTTCATTGGCATTATATCTCTACCTGTTAAATTCAATCCTTTTTCCTGCAACATCAGGAACTCAATTAGCATTGTCGAACTGACACAAATATAGACAAGCATCACAACCTTGTCTAAAATTATTTCACATTTCTATCTGAATTCTTTTTCACTATTGTTTTTTTTTTATATGTATTGTTACAATCATTCATCTGACAATATTCCAAAAGGAGCATTAACACAAATCTTTTACCAATTGTGCCCCTCTGTGCAAGATTTACACAAGAAACCTTTTTAAATGTCATCAGTAAAAATACATTAAACTATCTGATGTTGATTGGCACTGCAGGAATACTTTTACATACTGACACATTTCAGCTGTTTTTTGGCTTTCTTCACCTTTTTGCACATCTTAAAGGGTTTTGGAATGGATAAATGATGCTACCATTAAGCTTCTGTAATCAACCTGACCTAAATTTATTTAAATAATATATGGACTATGGTAAAAGTAGTAGTCTGTGTCAAGAAATCAACAACTTTGAATAACTTGAGGCCAATTATGTATTTGAGCCCGTGTGAATTTTTTTAAATCTTGAATAAATGTAAGAAAATCTATAAAACTAAAAACCTGAGTATTCAATTCTCTTTATCAAAATAAAATTGATATTTTAAGTTATATTATCATTCCACCATGGAATAATGGCTTCAAATGCCATTGCAAATAATTGCATAACACTGAACATTTATTTTCTTTACTTTCTATTAATTTGAACAAGCCAACATTAAGGAATTTGTGCTTTTTTATTTTGTTCTAAATAAAAATGTATGGTTTGTTGGAGTTGCGATGGACCAATTTGCAGAGCAGAGCGAGGAAGCGGCATGGTGAGTTAAAAAGTTTATTTTGAGCTAAGCAATCACCTACAAGATTCGTTGTGAGAGTTGCTGGCAGGAAACAAAATCTTGGTTAGGAAACACACCAGGGACCGGATGGGAAGCAAGCATTAGAATCCAGTGGTGAGAATAGAAAACCAGAGTATAAATGCTGAGGGAAGTGGAGAATGGACCAGTGAACTGAAGGAGTTAATCAAGGAGAAATTCAGATGCAGCTGGTGTGAGAGACTGAAGGTAACTGAGGGAGAGTGACTAATTAATAATGATGAGCAGGGAGTGCAGGGAGGTAACAGAAAGCATCTAAGTGAACTGAAATAAGTAAACAATGAGACTGACAAAATAACATAAACAGGGAGGAAGCAGATCCACAAGGAAATACAAACTAAAATGTCTAACATAGGAATCTAGAGAACTAACAAAAACCTAAAAACTAGAATGAATCTACCTGAGTGAATTGAAATAAAGAAAGTGTAGAACATGGCAGTGCAGAGAAGGTAAAAGAACTCAAACTCAAAACCTAACAAAGGCAGAATATGACAAAAAGGGAAATAATACTCTCCCTGATAACCTCAAAAATACAGAATTCATTAAATGCAAGTTTGTGCTTTTCATTTGAAATAAATAACCACAGCCTCTTGAGGCTCTATGATGGCAATCTTCCACAAATCAACAGCATTTATTTTGCTCAGAGGAAAGTCAGAGGTGAAACTATATTTCTTCTTTACAAAGAGCAAGTTATTTACTTCATCTGTAGAAAAACCAATGCAAATTGCTGATTTGGTTTGGCTAACAGTCAACAGAGGCTGTCATGTTGAATGCTGCCATACAGTCTTAAATACTGTATCTATAAACAGAAGAGAGTTATGTTGCAGCTGTAGCATTTTTTTGAGAAAATTACAATCATAGCAAAGAGCAGACAGAAGTCTGTGTATATGTCCTATAATACAGTTGAAAAGACATATATCATGCAAGGGATATCTGCTCATGTATGCACCAATCTACATTTTACATCTGTAATGCTGTTAAAGATGGGAAAAGATTGCTTTAGACTGGCCAATCAAGTTGGTAATTAGTTGCATTAGAAATTTCAACAGACAAGCGGAGTTAAAAGGCATGCAGATTAATATGAGCAGCTGCTATTCTCAATTTTCTTTGCATTTTGAGGAGGGAAATAGAATGCACACAGAAACATAAAACCTCCAAAGAAAAGGTTCTGTAAAATCACATTTCAAATTCCCTGAAGTCATTTAACAGCATCCATAAAGCATGAGACCAGTGATTCTCACATGCTACAGTAGTACAGAAAAGTCCTTTCAGTTAAACAGAAACCTGATGACCTCGGTCAAATGTTCCTTTGTTGGAAACAATGGAAACCTTTTACTATAAATGGGCACATTTATAATGAATAATTCAGTTAGCATTGTGTTGTATGAGCAGTTACAGTTTCTCCTGCGCAGCAGGACTATCTCCACTCTCCTGTACTATGGATAAATGAGCAGAAGGTGTTTGAAGATTAGGTGGTTTAAATTATCCCATGCAATCACAATTTACTGGACGTTTTTCTAAAAAAGACACACACAAATTCCCTACAAGAACTAACTGGCTTAAAATTTTGTTTTTTTTGAGAATGTGTAATTGGACCTTGAATTAGCCAAGTGTTGAGTGTTTTTCTTTTTAAACTACCAGTAAATGATATGCACCCTGGGGGTCTCACCATGGGGTCTTGAACTCTCCAAAATGCTTTTAAGTTAGAACTGAAAGTTTGTTGGCTGATTTCACACTATCAAAAATTAGATAATTCTTTAGAGATAAATTCATAACCACTAACGTTGGTATAAAAGAACAACTAAACTAAACATCCAAAAAAAATTGAGATGCACCAAAACATCAGTTGGTGACTGGAATCACATGATTTAATGCCACACTTATCAGTGATTTGACAATCAGTCAGAGCCTCCTCTCCAACACGGTTTCCTATCATATGCAGGAATTGCTGGAGTTCATGTGTTACATGGGTTTTAAAGTAAAGAAATGAAAGAGATTTTTTTGCAACAAAAAGTTCTGTCACATTTTTAAAGTATGTTAATCACTTTTGATGTGCTCTCAATAGTGTTTGTACACTAGCATCCGTTGTGTGGAATTCACAGTGTTCTGCTGCATCATGTTACTTTGATATTGATATTTGTCATAATGTCCCTATCACTCTATGGATCAACTGTAGCCAATAAGGGTAGTTACAGTCCATCCAACAGACCAAATCATTGGCATGCAGAATTTTAATGTTTGGCACTTTAAATATTATATTCTACCAAATATTGCATCGAAGCAGTGCTTTTTTAATGCAACATTGCACTCATTGGTATTGCGATGATGATTGAAGTCAATATATTGTGTAGCTCTATTTTCAAATATGTCACTGTCTTGGATGTGACATCTTGGATGTAACATAGAAGTGTTTTTTAATGTTAAAAGATTAACTAACCATCTCTGAAATGTCAACGCTCTATGAGAGTCCCAAAGTGGTCAGATAATTATTAGCCAAATTAATCAGCCTGTAAGTTAAGGTGGTCAGTTTAACTTTTAGTTTCAAGCATGCAGCATCCTGATATGGGTGAAGAACCTAAAAAACATCTTATGAGGTTACATAACATTACTATGATTGCTGTTATATTGATGCATAGGTGCATCAATTCTGCAGCAGTAGCACGTTTCTGGGAGTGTACATTGCCTGCGAGAGCCTCAGCTATGATATTGCAGAATTTTTGCCATGACAAAAAATGTCAGGCTTTTGTGGTAATCAAAGTATGTATTGCCACTGTGTTAAGTGGCATTGCTAGATGGAAGTGTTTTTTTTTTTTTCTCCAATGGCATGGTGTCATCATATGCCATTAATGAAAAAGTAGATAGTGATAGAGATATAAAGGACTAGTTGTTAATATTATGCGAAAAAGCAAAAAGCACAGAAAAATGATGACATTTAGAAGGACAAGAGAAGATATTCACTTAACTCATAAATCCCAATATTTCAATAATTGCAACAATTTTGGTAAACGTAGCAGCAGTATAGTGGAGTAGATCAACTCAGTTCTGTGAACCATTGGATACCTGTGATAAAAGCAGGCTGGGTAGCAGCTGGAAACAAGAGGCGGACACTAAATGCACTGGGAATAAAATAAGCAGCTGCTGGGGTGGTGGGTGGTTTGGGCCTGTCTCTGAGAGAAGATAGGCTGTGATTATCACAATGCAAATACAAGCTACAAAATGATGTTAACCAGAACAACTACTATCGCCTGGAGCATGGAACCCTAAGAACACAGATCATGAGAAGAACCAATTTTGTTTCTGCACTGAATGCGTATTTGATTAGCTAATTCAATTTTATAATAAACATACTTTAAGCCAAGATAAAAGTTAAAAAGGAAATTCAAATTGAGGCTAACATTATTAAAATACATTGGTGGACCAAAGAGAAAACTCAACATTAGGCTTTCCCCAACTCAAATTTAACAAACCAAACAGCAAAGGTAAAATAGCAAAGTTTAAATGTAGAAATTTATTTAAATACCACTTAAGAGTTCATACTTTACTATAAATTCTGAAATAAAACCTTTGGGGAAAAAAAAAAGAAAATTACACTATTGTAGCTGTATCTTAGTCTTAAAATACAACCAGAATGTAATTCCCAATCCCTCAAATCCATTCCAGACTTTAGTGACATGTGAATGTCTTTACCCCTTTTAGCATTTTTCACATCTTGTTGCTTCAAAACCTGTTTTTTACACCAAGTAATGGCATTTTTCTGGCCACTCTTCCATATATAGCCCAGCTCTGTGGAGCTTATGGCGTATTGCAGTCCTATGGGTATATAATCCAGTCTCTTCTGTGGAACTCTGCAACTCCTTCAGGGTTACGTTCAATCCCTGTGCTGCCGCTCTGAATAATGCCCTCCTTGCCCAATCTGTGAGTTCTGGTGGGCGGCCCTCTCTTGGCAGGCTCATTGTGGTACCATGTGCTTTCCATTTGAAGATGATGGATTTGATAGTGATCCAGGGGAACATCAAAGATTTGGACAAAGATTTGTACTTCTCCCTGACACCCTGCCCGTTGCTTAGTGGTGTTGCAGCCTTTGGGGCCTTTCAGAAGAAGTATGTTCCTACAGACAGATCAGGTGACACTTGCATTGCAAACAGGTGGACTTTATTTCACAAATTGTGACTTTCTAAAGGTATTTGGTTGCACCAAAACATTTCAAGGGCTTCATAGCAAAGGGAATGGGTGGTGGGGGGTTACATATGCATATTCCAATTTTCAGTATTGTGTTTCTTTAATCTTTTTTATACATATATATTTCTCATTTCACTTCACCAACTTAGACTATTTTGTGCAGATCCATCACATACAATATGATTAAAAACAAAGTTTGGAATGTAACAAGATAGACAAAAAGCCAAGGAGGGTGAATACTTTTGCAAGGCACTGTAGCTGGTAGGAGGTTTTCCCATTATGATAGCCTTGGGTAGAAATATTTAGGCGAAGATGTTTGACATGTGGCTTTTGTTTTAACAGAAATGTAACAATTATTTTTATGTTGATAATATATGTTTAGTTTTAGATATAACATTCGATACAGACTAATGAAAGAATTTTTGTGGTTTTATGAAATGTGTTTAAATTTGGTTGGTTGGGCAAACAAATGTTCACTCGTGCCTAGTTTTAGGTTCCTTATTTTCTTCTGTTGAATGTTTTTTATAATGTCCTTAATCCAGTGTTTTTCCTTTTTTAATGTACAGCCTTTTAATACCTTAAAAGCACAGCTTATTGTCCTTTTTCACAGAAAAACCCCAAAAATAAAACTAATATAAGGCTTATGTACAAGTCAACAGTTAATTTGCAACTCTGACTGCATGCTTCACCTGACAAAAAAACAATAAAAATAAAAAAAACAACCAAAAAACTCAGTAAAAAGTGCTGATTGCACATAGCATTTCCCTTTTTTGTGTTTTGCTATTTATAGAGTAACAAAAATACTACACCTTAATATTAGCAGGTTAATTACTCAGGTTATCTGCAGTTGCAAGCTGCAGGCTATAAAAGGGGCATTACCCTAATTAGAGAGATGGGTTGTGCTCCTTTAGTTTCCATATCATTACTCTGTTCTTTTTTTATTTCTTTTTAAACTTTTTCAGTGTCTGAGTAGGCCATTACTTGACAGTTTAAAAAGGACAGGAAAGGGGGCAGAGAGAAAAGGAAACAGCATGCATTATATAGCCTAGGGGGAGAATTGAACCAAACAATCAAAAGAGCATACTGAAAAAAACAAAAGTGAAAGTTTAAACTCTACAAACTGAAGGAAGTTTAGATTAAAACACAGAGGAGGGAGATGTGACTCCGCTTCACTGTTTTATAGTCAAATACCAAACTAATATTCAGAATAATATCTATTTAACCTTTGTGTTTTTGCTTAGGGCTATGCAAGACCTTCAACAAAGACCCCAACATAATAAACTAATACTTAGCAGCAGAATGTTTGATTAGAAACAGTGAAATCATTAAACTCATCTAACAAATCAGAAGTCATTAAAAGGTATAAGTGTAACAAAAAAAATAGTCTTGTTCAAACCACTGCAAAAAAAAAACAAACATAGGAAAAGTAAAACAAGTACATAAATACAAGTCATTAATGGCAGCGAATCCAAGTTATTTTTATTATGATGTCAGTTTTGACTTCTTAAACACCTTTGCAAATACAATCAGTCAAAAAATAGACATTGATCTTTATTTAATGGAAATTATGCCTCCTTTAAATTTGTAAATGCTTTATTGTTGGTTTCAAATTAGTTATATTACTTTACACAGTTTGCAAAGTAAATGGTAAATGGCCTGTATTTGCTTTATCAAGTCCTCAGAGACCCCAAAGTGCTTTACACTACAATTAGTCATCCACCCATTCACACACTGATAGTGGTAAGCTACGTTGTAGCCACAGCTGCCCTGGAGCAGACTGTCAGATGTGAGGCTGCCATACCATCAGCACCATCGAGCCCTCTGACCACCATCAGAAGGCAAGGCAGGTTAAGAGTCTTGCCCAATGACACGACAACTGAGATAAACAGAGCGGGGGGTCGAACCAGCAACCTATGCTGTTAGAGGACAATCCCCTAAAACTGTTGCCAAAGTCGCCCCAAAGTCAAAGTGAACGAACCCCCTTGAGAATAAAAAGTCTAAAACGTTTCTTTGAGTGAATGTATAGTAGTGAAAACAGTAGTGAGTGTACTTTAAACTTGCCTGTTTGAACCTGATGAGTGACCTGCCTATTTTAAAGGTTCCCAATTTGTTTTAAAAAGGCTGCTTTATACCAGAATGTGGGCTTTCTGCATCCTAGTGTAGATTATAGACCTCAGCAGTTTCAGTGACAGTGACATAAAGTCAGAACACTTCTAGAAGATATCAACTCAAAATGCCACATGTTACACAAGATAAAGCAGCTGTCAAGAGTGAAACTGATATATCTGCTCCTACAGGGAATCATTGCTTGCATTGCAGTTTTTCAGAACTGTAAAACAGAACTGTACTCATTAATGTAGTAGAATCAGAACAGTTGACATTAGAATTGGCTTTGATTGCTTTATATTCACAGCATATTCTGCTAAAATAAATATCTGCAGCTGATGTCATACTGTTTACATTTAACAACACCGGCACCTACAGCATTGAGACCTTAAAAGCATGCAATTGTTTCATAGATTTCTCTAATAATCTCTTAATAATATATAATATACTGTATCACAGAGATAGGCATTTATTTTAGACAACACAGGACATTGAATCAAAAGTTACATTAAAATGCACCATACTGTGATGCAAACTGTTGGCACAGGCAGACGTACGGCCCATCAGGGGAGCTGAGTCATGTCAGTGGGCTGGATGTGGGCTCTCTGTAGGTCAGAGTTAAGTTGTTGCCATGTCTGCCAGAAAAATGACAAACATCCAGCAGGCCAATGAAAGAATAGAGATATATAGAGATATGAGGGACCAGACCCTTGAGAAATATTACAATTGTAACAAGGATGTTATATCTTTTCCTTTCACATAGTGATTGGTGTTCAGTATAAAGTACTACACAGGTAATTTGTTAATGCTACTGTATATTATAGATATAAAACTATCTACAGTTGAGTTCAAGTAAATGCATATGTTGCCTCTGCGATGGCTCATTCAATTTCAGCAATAGCATGAGAAATCAAATTTATTTACTTCATATAGCTCAATTCTACTGCGCAACATGTTTTTCTTTCTAGCTATGGTGCCTTCCTCAGATTTAAACATGTATCTGCTTTCTGATTTCTTAATTCATTATTAATCCATTGACCATCCATGTATTTTAGTAAAACTGATACATTTATATGAACAGCTCATTTTGGTTACTGGCCCTATGGAATGGGGGGTAGGGTCAGTGACCCGTGATCTTAACAGAACTGCTTTTTTGTGGTCTTAATCACAGACTGCTTTCTAATGTCCTTTTTAGTGTGATTGTTCTGATTACAAGTTATAAGACTGCTACTTTTAACCAATGTTCAGAACTGGGAAAGCATTTTCCAAAGGGCAGTGAAACACCTTAAGGAACAAGACAATACGTCCAGTTGTCTGCTAAACAAAGCAAAAAAGAACATAAAAAATAGGATTCTTCCCAACAATCTGAGGAAACGTCTTTTATTCGGGAGGTTTCTGCACCTCCACCATCAGTTTTAGAATACCTAAGGAGGAGGAACCGTATCAGTATTTATATAAGCTTATCAACAACTTAAATAGATGCCAGTAAAGGGGGTTTCTGTACAAAGCACTGCAAACCACCAAACATGTCATCATGTGCATTAATATTAATCTGCCAAAGGGCTCCATAGGCATATCTTTGCAAGTGCAGTCAAAAGCAGATAGTAGAACGACCCGAAGAGTAAAAAGCTGTGAAACTCTAGGACTGCTTTAAGACAAAAACACTGTTCCTTTGAATATATTGCTGTATCAAATAAAATGTTTACATGCAGAATATTTACTACCAACTACTGTTGTTTGACCTTTTAAAAAAGCTTTTATTACATGTTTTTCTAATGAGGCATACATAGATCTGAACCATGATGCTTTCTCGAAATCTGTAAATTTTAATAGCCACAACAAATTACCAACATTATAAATCCTTGGAAGAGCCCTGCTAATCAGAGAGGTCATTAGTTGCTATGGGAAAAATGATTTTAATGATACCGCTCACAGATGTGTAATGCAGCAGATGTTTTTAGAATTGCCACACCACAAATTAAAGCATGCTATAAGTGGGAGCTGTAAAGCAGCAAAGCAACTTATCATGAGATTGGCTCTCTTAGGAGTCCTTGAACAAGATTCTTAGTTGGTGCCAAGAGCTGGTGACATCATGTTCTATTTCTGGCTTTCAAATGGAGCATCATGAAGCTAAAAGGTATCCATTAATGGGGACCAGCTGCATGGTAAAAAAAAACAAAACACAACCAGTCAATACCAGAGTCCTGTCTGAGGACTTAGTGTAAGCTTTAAAATAAACCATATTAAATTATAATGTCTTGATTCTATGTACCATTGTTGGAAATTTATATCAATATCCCAGATAATCCTCAACCAGAAAAAACTACAAATTTATATTTTACATTTTAAGATGCTGAAACATGCATCTTGTTAATACAGTGTATTTATCACAGCTGGAATTTAAAATAACCATATAATGGCTATTGCAGGTAGAATTAAATTTCCAGGTCAGCATTGGAGGAGCATTAAGTATTGGTCCTAACCTCATTTCTTTCTGCTCACTTTAGAGGATCTCAGGGGACCGGTTCTCTTATTCATTCAGGCAAAGCCAGCAAAAAGAAAGTGTATAAGGATGGGATGATGTATGTGTGTGTGTGGACTAAGGTTTGAGAATTTCTTGCCTCGAGCTCTGAGTCATAACCAAGTTTTTTTTCCCGCAGTGATGCAAACACCCCGCTCTGTTCCCACCTACACAAATATAGGCTCAAAAACGTGCACTTTTTTTCACAGGAGGAGATGACATCAAAGACCTCTGAGTGCGTCAGTCTGCGCAATGTAATTTCCAATTAATCAGGCTTTTGGGGACATTTGGGAAAAAACTAACTAAAAAACACATTATTCTTTTATCAATTTTATTATTTATCTAAAAGATGAAAATGAGAAATGTGAGAAAATTAGAAAACACAACAAATACTTGATTGTATGAATACCGTTAGCCAGACATTTACAAACACTGTGTGAAAATATGCATAATCTTTGTTTTTCACTGTCTAACTTTAAAGGTTTTTATGTTTTAGGTCAGTTAGGATTATAAAGATTATGTATATTTACCAAAATTACAAAGGTGATGTTTTATCAATAATTTGAAAACTCCTCAAATTCATACGTTTACTTTTATTTTGCTAGCATTCGGTAGCATTGTCTTTTGCATTGTATGGTCTAGGTAAAAGAATTTTGGGAATCCATCCACAAAATTCTCACATTAGTTTGCTGGAATTTCAGGCCATTTTACCTGACAGAACGGATGCCAGTAAATCAGGTTTTTCTGCTGCTGTGCAGGTTTTTGCCAGGGTAATTGTCTATTTGAAGGGCTCATTTCCACCCAGGCTTCAACCTTTGATGTTGCTTCAATATTTTAACATAATACTCTTTTCCTATAATCCTGAAGAGAATAACCAGCTATTAGTTTATGACTTTCAGCTCCACAGTACTTGGGCTATGGATCAGGATAATGATCTGAAGTCCACCTCTGAATTGCTCAAAATTAACTTAAAAAGGCCATTCATACTTAAAACCCTCCAATGTGGCTAAATTAAAACAATTCTGCAAAGAAGAGTGGGACAGAATTCATCCATAGTTATGAAATAGATTCATTGACAGTTTAAAGAAGTTGTTGCTCTCTAGATTGGCGCAATCAGTTATCAGGTTTAGGAGTCAATACTTTGTCACAGAGAGCCAGGTTTGCTGGGATAGCTTTTAACCCTTAATAAATGAAATCATCGTTTGAAAACTTGTTTGTCTTTTTTAACCCTTATTTTTTCTTTTTACTAATTTCTTATGTAGCTAAGAAAAAAAAACAAAAAAAAAAGAAAAACGGTACAAACTCCTAACAATAAAACGTCAATCAACCAGACTCCTAAGGGACAGCTGGAGAGACGAGACTTTCTGAACCTAGCTGGGGGCTGATGAGACACCGTGCCAATTATGGCAAAGCAGACAGTTGAGAGGTCAGGGCCAGTTTAGTAAGAGTGGTGTCTCAGTAAACTGCAAAACAAAGGAGGAAATTAGTGGCTGTCTGCAAGATGGCAGGTCGTACTGAGATACATGTCATAAAAGTGACATCAAATTGTATTTCCAAATCAAATTAAGTTGGTAAACAGAGGTTACATCAGTCTCAAGCCACAGCATCTCATTTATTTGTTGGATGCCGCTGGTTTTATTATAGTTTTCTTCTACAGCTTTAAATCAAATCCCAATATTCCAAGTGTTATAAACGTGCATTTTGCATGCTAATGTAATGTTTAGCCAGTTGGACAGAGTCTCACAGCAGCAGATGCTCACAACTGACACAAAAGACATTGCTCAAAATGCTAAAGGTCACAGAGTAATGGAAGCACAGATGAGAAATAGAGGAAAGAAGAAAATAGCAATATATTGCAACTAATATCATCATAGCAATATTTACCAAAATCATCGCCATTGTAAATGTTTCTAATATTGTGCAACCCTATTTAATTGTAGAATAAATGTTTAAACGAAACACATCCCGCAATGTCATTATTTAATGAACATAGAAGAGTAAACTGAAAAAGCTTTGTATGAAAAACTAAGTATTTGCTTTACAAGAGGTAATGTACCAGCCAGCTGCCAACCAAATGCACTGATTATCAGTAAGTGTCACCACCTCTTTAAAACACCTTTTCTCTTAAAATAGTAAGAAGGACAAAGTTTGACCCGTGTACTGTAATAGTACATGGGTCAAAAACTGTGCTTACTAGGCACATGTGAACATTTGGTATCATGAATTTAAAAAGCTTAGGGGTTCAAAGCACAAATATTTCTTATGATTTAGATCCATTTTAATGAGTTAGTGCCAAAGTGACCCAATGCTTCTCCAGCTGTGCTGTTTACTGCTTTTGAGCTGGTTGATAAAAGGTTACTACACCCTCACTTATAGGAAAAAATACCTCCTTGGAATTATTACCGACTTCAGGTTTGCTACTCAAACAGGTAACCCAACTAATTAACCAGCTAATATCTGCTTCCTATACTTGGGATATTCTATACAAAGCAAAACAACAAAATTATGATATTTTGCACATAATTCCTGTTATCTTTAAAAGTAATACAAAATGTTGCAGGTGTTTATTCTATGTTTTGCCCAACTCTCTGTATCTATATCAAAATAACTAAACAAAAGGCACAGAAAACATTATTAAACTGTAATAGTCAATGTGGTCCTCTATTTTTTACATTTATTGACATATTTGTAGCTTTGCTGTCATAAATGAAAGCAATTACATTTTGTTATAATTTTCAGTTTCAATCCATTTTTGGATATTTTCTCAAGGTTTTTGATCTTGAAAATATGCTGATCTGTGCCTAATGCTCTCACATTACATAAAGATTTATCAAAATATTAGTTAGACACTATCAAAGCCGATTCAGTCATCAGGAAATCTGACCACTCATAGATGCAAAATATTCAACAAAATAATGCCTTGGGACGAAAATCTTTATGGTTCTCCTTTTTTTTTTTTTTTATTATAGTACATTTGGAGTGGAATGCAGTAAGCACAATGTTTATGTGTGAATAAAAGCTGTTTAGTGTTCCTCTGAAGCTGGTCATAGCCTCAAATAGCCCCCTATGTTTTGTTAAGTATTAACATCCAACCGATTTCTACGTTTAGGTTATCTGTTGAATATCTGAGGACACTAGATTGAAAAAAAAAAACATCCAGATGGTGCTGCTTTGTTTAGCTGATCCATGTTCCTGTTACTTACTCACTTCACAGGACTCTTGTAATCTACTACGCTAATCATTTGAGAGATAATTACATCTGCTAGATATCCTTCTTGTTACTTCAGTATATATGATGAGAAACAGCCCTGTCCTAGACAACAAAACAATATATTTGACATTGGTACTAGCAATGACTCATCCAGAGGACTAGATCTTTCTCATCTGACCCTAACCTTAGGAGAATGTTGATCAAGTATCTCTGACAGAGCCATTATCGCCACTCAGTGCATAACATGCACGTGCCATGCCTATCCATGTCTCTGTCGAAAGGGAGATGAGGTGTTAAAAAGTCAGACGAAAACAAAGCTTTGAGAGTAAGCTAAGCAGAAAAAACAGATTTTAGTTTATAAAAAACAATGTTTAGAAGTGAGGGAAATAGTTCAAATGTGCCAGTGTTGATCACAGTGTTTATAGAGTTGCTTGAAAAAGCATTAAAAAAAACTTGAAGTTTTTAGATTTTGTCATCTTACAACTGCAACTTTCAACATTGATGGTCTGAGACCAACACAATGTTGAGCAAGATTGTGATGTGGAGGGAAATCAATACCTGGTTTTCAAAGCTTTTTAACAAGAACTGAAAAAGTGGCTTGTATTTGTATTCAACCCCTTGTTACTATGATACCCTTCAATGAAATTCAGTGAACAATTCAGTAAACAACTGCCTTCAGAAGTCACCCAGTTTGTCCAGTTTGCAATTTGCCACAACGTATGTAGAGCGAAATTGTCTTTTTTTGACCTACATCAAAACCAGTATGTGTGGTGGAAAAACCAACACTATCCGCACGGTAAAAATTGGTGGCACCATCATGTTGTGGCAATGCTTTTCTTCAACTGGGATGAGACAGCTGGTCAATGGAACAGAACGATGAAAGGAGTTCAACAAAGGACAATCCTGGACATAAACCTGTTTGAGGCTGCAAAAGACCTGAGACTGGGAGGAGATTCACCTTCTGGCCGGACGACTCTAAACATACAGCCACAGCTACAATGGAATTGTTTACATAATCAACTATTCATGTGTTAGAATGACTTAAATCAGTTACAAGACTTGTATTCACAAACCTTCCCCACCCATTCTGACGGAGTCTGAGTTATTTTGTAAAACAATGAAGAACATTTGCGTCTCTAGATGTGCAAATATAAATGCAGGCCACAATTTTCAGATTGTCATTTTTAGACAATGCCTTTACCTTCCGCTTTACGGTTACTCTCTACACACTGTTGGCCTATCACATAAAATCCTTATAAAATGCATTTAAATTTGTGGCTTTAACTTGAGAAATGTAAAAAGGTTTAAAGAGAACCAATACTTTTCCAAACCACTGTATATAGGACAAACGATCAGCGTGAATAAACAAACGTTAGGTTCTTCTGAATTACATTATCGGCCTCAAAGGTGTACTCATGTATTATGTATTCTAGAGGTAGTCAATACTTAACTTTAGATGAGCTGACCATTGCTTCTCCTTTTTTAATGCTTTCTCCTCTCTTCCTGCTGTGCATCAACTGCACATCTAGCCTACAGGCGGCATGAACTGGGGCACAAACAATAACAGTAATCATGGAAAATCATGTGCTGCTCTGGCGGAGAGGACCAGCTGACTGGCTGCTGGAGCCCTCGGGGTTTGCAGTACACGCAACAAGAAATGAGGGAAAACCAGTAAACGGATCCACCTTCCATTCCATTTCTGGACAAGCATAGTCATCTGTATTTCTACACACGGCTTGTGTCATAAACCGTCCCTGCTCCCTCTCAGTGAACTGACATCCACTCTTTATTCACTGCTCATCACCAGAAATATCTACAGAATATCCCAGTCCATGATAACAAAAGCTAATTTTAGGATATAAATGGTATAAACACCTAGATCCAGGTGTTTATGGCATAACATTGTGATTTCTGCTGAAATGTACATTATGTTTTGCAACTATAAAAACAAAATTGTCCCCACTACCATTTAAATGAAACTATAATTGGTGTGCAAAACTTAATCAGCAATTGGCATGAGAGATATCTGCAGAAAGTAGACTTGACCAGTGTGTTCTACAGCAGGTATGCAAGCTATGAATAAGCAAACCACAGATCAATTCTATGTTCTATACAGCAGTTTAGTTCAGTCTTAGCTTTCACTACAGCAGTGGTGTTGGCTGGTGTCTCATTACTTTGTGAATTGCCAGATAATAATCAACATTTAGAGGCTGTGAGGTCAAGCTGACGATGCAGAGGAATCCTATAAACAATATTTTTACATGTACAGTCAATCACATATATTTAATGGTGAGAAGCATGGTGGTGCAGTTGGTATCACTGCCTTGTAGCAAGAAGGTCCTGGGTTCAACTACCAGCTGGGGATCTTTCTGCATGGAGTTTGCTGTCCCCCCCATGCATGCGTGGGTTCTCTCCAGGTACTCCGGCTTCCTCCCACAGGCCAAAAACATGACTGTTTGGTAAATTGATCTCTCTAAATTCCCCTTTAGGTGTAAATTAGTGTGTGTATGGTTGTTTGTCCTGTATGTTTCTGTATTGGCCTGCAATGGATTGGCAACCTGTCCAGGGTGTATCCTGCCTCTCGCCCATAGATTGCTGGAGATAGGCCTCAGCCTTGGCTTCTCTAAACTCCTGCTCATCATTTATGTGGCCACAAACAAAGACAAGCTCAGAGCCTGTACACCTTGAATTTTTAGGTCAAGACGAGCCTGTCTCCCTCCTCTAAAACATCTGTTTAATAGGTGATAAGACATGTATTTCTGCAGGACTGCACCTTGGTGGCAGTGAGGAGGATTAGTCAGAGTCTACGCTGCAGCTGAAGTCTTCATGAGTCTGTGTTTGGCAACAGTAAATAGACAGCACGGGAAGTGGGCTCTGGTCCTCTAGGGCCTTTCTACAGTAATGCACAGATGAGTGCTCCAGAGAAGGTTGTTGGTCTGCCAGCTCGCTTGTCTGTGACACGACAGGGGTCACAGTGGGATGAAGGAGGGTTACATAGCACTCCAGGCACTAGTTTGCCTGCATGCCTTGTTTGTCTTTCCCTTCCACTTTCTCAGAACTGAGTCTATTGAGTACAAGTAAAAACGCAACAATTAAAAAAAAAAAAACATGGGTAAAGGAGGGGTGTTGCAATCATAGCATTTAAACGACTGTTAGCTGTCACACAAATACTTTTAATTAATGATTTAAAATTATTTTTTCCAAACGTAATGTCATATTTAGGATTTGATGGTACAATAGCCTTTACTTTGTCATTTACCTCCCATGCTAATGTCATCTCCAGAGAGAGAGAGAGAGAGAGACAGGGAGAGCACTATAATTTTGAGCAGTAAGATGAATCAACAGCTAAGAAGAGTAATTGTAGGAATGGGAGGGTTCAGCTGGGTTCGTAATGCAATGTCTCAAATTGTTTTGCAATGTGTCTGTGTGGTTTTCAGATAAATTTGCAGCTGCAGCTTTCTCAACATACCCGAAGTATGCATCTAATTAAAGGGTTGATTATCTATAGAGATTTATTTTATGTAAATGAAAAGGGAATCCACAATGGGAAATGGATGGGTATAGCTGGATTGCTATGCATGAATTGGTTTTAGGGGGTGGGATGTGTCCCTGGAAGTGTCTAGTGGGGACAACAAATGTAATTCCCATCGGTTGAAAGTGTCACAGTGAGCTGCAGAGCCATGACCTCTGATGGAAAATGGTAGAAACAGCAAAAAGAAGGAGACATAAGGCAAAGCAGCGCGTTACAGTAAAGCCAGTGACAGCAGAAACAGAGAAAAGAAGGGGGAGACGAACAAGAAGAATGGAATCACACTAGTCTTCTGGCCTTTGAAAACAACGGAGCACTATCAGTTAATATACATTTGCATCCTGTCTATTGCCTTAATGAGGCCATTTATGTCCTGTAAAAGATCTGCTTCTTCTCATCTATCACCTCACCTGCAATCAAACATGAGAAAAGGACTAGAAAGCCATCTACTGGGCTCTTAGGAATTCCAATACATTTAAGTCTAATCCAACAGTAAGTCTACTAAAAATGTGGAATATACATCCATGTAAGTGATACTTCCACATAGCAAAAATAATTAGAGTGCAAAATCAAGATATTCACAACTCTTCCATACTGTACTGTTGGCTGCTTCTATAACATTTTATTGTTGTAAAAAACAAAAAATTCTTCTGTTCAAACATGTTCCTGACAAAAGGCCTCAATATGATTACCAAAGCTTAAAAAACGGCATCAAAAACCATTAAACTAAGGCTGAGATTAACGGGCCACTAAGAAAACTGCAGATTAATTAACAGAATTGTTTGTGCCAGGACATTTCTAGCAGGATTTTACTGACAGCTAATTTAAGCCAGACATCAGGAGATACGCTTGAACAGTATGTCAGCTCTGTCATTACACTATGACAAACAGTACTTAAAAAAAGAGTCATTTACCGCCAGAGGAGATCAGTGAAATTGTCTGATAATGGAAATGTTATTTCACTTTGACAGGTCGGAATACCTTGGCGGGGGTATTAGGCTGCGGTAAATTCTGAGGTGCTGCAGATTTACATTAGCAATTGCAAAAAAAAACAAAGAGTAATATGTTGTGATAAGGATGTGATAGTGTCATTCTTGTCGAATTATAAAAGAATAGGCAGGCTTCACAACTTGAGGGTTTGAGTTAGCAAACACAGGTGGTCTGCACTACTAGCCTGCTGCAGTATTTGAGGTAAAAACACACTGGGATCACTATGGTGCGACATCTGACGTAAATCAAGAATCAGGCTCAAAAGGGTGAAGAAAGAAAGAATTGAGGATAATTTCTACAAATTAGAAGATACTATCAATGCATTAGTTAACTTGCCAAACCCAGATTGCAAGCAAATGCTGTTTAATGAAGAAAAAAGAATGTATTTTTAGAAATGTACATTACACCATGCATAGGCAGTGAAATAATCCTAATATCATTGTAACCTTTAAACAGCAAATAACGCAGTCCCTGCTTAGAATGAATCTGGCTTCACAGAAAATATAAAAATAATATAAGGGGCTATAAGCTACTGCTGACACAGACAACACCCAATCTACATAACATTCTACATAAAATGTTCAGATATTTCGGATTGTCAACTATTTCTTATTAATAAATTAAAAGAGTTTCATTGACAGTTTATTAAATGAGGTTGAAGATTTTCATTGCTGTTTGTCAAGAACAAGAAAAGGGTCACCATTAGCTCAGAAGCACGTAGAAGTCTTGTGTGACATGTTCTGTACCAGTGTACAATGAGGGAATTCTCGAGTCCACTGACACCAAAAATAGTCATCATTAAATACTGATGTTCTGAAACCAAAGTTCTTAATAAACCTTTATAGAATTAAAAACAACAGATAAGAACTACTAAATAAACTATTTGTCTATAGAAAATATTTAGCAACAAATTTAAATTTCATATCTTTCAATCTTTCATTTCAGTGTAATTATTGTGGCCTACCTGTGGCAGGGCGGAGCTAAGCTGCCGCTGCAGCGAGTCTCGGTCATAGATAACATCCTGCAGATGCTGCTGAGCCAGTCCGAGGCTCTCCTGGGTTTCCCTCAGTGTATCCAGGAGCCGATCCCTTTCGTCCAGCATGTTGACCATCAGCTGCTCAAAGTGGGAGTCCGGATCCGAAGCACTGCTCTGGGAGCCGCGCTGGCTCAGTGCTGTGTCCTCGCTAATCGTGGGCATCACTTCACACATCATCTTGGCTCTGGTCAGGAGAGTAAAGGTTAGAGTTTATTCAGAGATTTGAAAACAAGACATCTTGTGTTTTTTATATATATATATATAATATATATGAATATATATAATATATAATATATATAATATATAATAAATATATATAATATATATATCTATATATATATATATATATATATATATATATATATATATATATTTATAATATATATATCTATATCTATATCTATTTATAATATATATATCTATATATCTATATAATCTATATCTATATCTATATAGATATAGATATCTATATTTATCTATATCTATATCTATCTATATAGATATATATCTATATATAGATATATCTATATCTATATATAGATATCTATATATAGATATCTATATATAGATATTTCTATATAGATATCTATATATAGATATTTCTATATATAGATATATCTATATATAGATATACAGGGGTTGGACAATGAAACTGAAACACCTGGTTTTAGACCACAATAATTTATTAGTAGGGTGTAGGGCCTCCTTTTGCGGCCAATACAGCGTCAGTTCGTCTTGGGAATGACATATACAAGTCCTGCACAGTGGTCAGAGGGATTTTAAGCCATTCTTCTTGCAGGATAGTGGCCAGGTCACTACGTGATACTGGTGGAGGAAAACGTTTCTTGACTCGCTCCTCCAAAACACCCCAAAGTGGCTCAATAATATTTAGATCTGGTGACTGTGCAGGCCATGGGAGATGTTCAACTTCACTTTCATGTTCATCAAACCAATCTTTCACCAGTCTTGCTGTGTGTATTGGTGCATTGTCATCCTGATACACGGCACCGCCTTCAGGATACAATGTTTGAACCATTGGATGCACGTGGTCCTCAAGAATGGTTCGGCAGTCCTTGGCAGTGACGCGCCCATCTAGCACAAGTATTGGGCCAAGGGAATCCCATGATATGGCAGCCCAAATAATCACTGATCCACCCCCATGCTTCACTCTGGGCATGCAACAGTCTGGGTGGTACGCTTCTTTGGAGCTTCTCCAAACCGTAACTCTCTCGGATGTGGGGAAAACAGTAATGGTGGACTCATCAGAGAACAATACATGTTTCACATTGTCCACAGCCCAAGATTTGCGCTCCTTGCACCATTGAAATCGACGTTTGGCATTGGCATGAGTGACCAAAGGTTTGGCTATAGCAGCCCAGCCATGTATATTGACCCTGTGGAGCTCCTGACGGATAGTTCTGGTGGAAACAGGAGAGTTGAGGTGCAAATTTAATTCTGCCGTGATTTGGGCAGCCGTGGTTTTATGTTTTTTGGATACAATCCGGGTTAGCACCCGAACATCCCTTTCAGACAGCTTCCTCCTGCGTCCACAGTTAATCCTGTTGGATGTGGTTCATCCATTACCCTGGATACTGTGGCTCTTGATACATCACAAAGACTTGCTGTCTTGGTCACAGATGTGCCAGCAAGACGTGCACCAACAATTTGTCCTCTTTTGAACTCTGGTATGTCACCCATAATGTTGTGTGCATTTCAATATTTTGAGCAAAACTGTGCTCTTACCCTGCTAACTGAAACTTCACACTCTGCTCTTACTGGTGCAATGAGCAATCAATGAAGACTGGCTACCAGGTTGGTCCAATTTAGCCATGAAACCTCCCACACTAAAATGACAGGTGTTTCAGTTTCATTGTCCAACCCCTGTAGATATATATATCTATATAGATCTATATCTATATCTATATCTATATATCTATATCTATATATATCTATATATCTATATATATCTATCTATATATCTATATATATATATATGTATGTGTGTGTGTGTGTGTGTGTGTACACTACCAGTCAAAAGTTTTAGAACACTTTTATCATTTAATGGTTTTCTTTAGGTTTAAGACTATTTACATTGTACGTAGATTATCAATGACATCATCAAAACAATGAATGAACACATATACAATTATGTAGCAAACCAAAAATTGTAAAATAACTTTAAATATGTTATATTTTAGAAACCTTAAAGTAGCTGCCCTTTGCTGTAAGGACAGCAAATATAAATAAATATTCACCTCTGGCCGTTTCTTAATGAACGTCTGGGAAGTTCTTTCAAGACTCTCTGGAAAACCATTTCAGGTGACCACCTCATGAAGCTCATCAAGAGAATGCTAAAAGATCAATGTCATAGTTCTATTTTTGTGGTGGACCAAAAGGCAGACAAGCACGGAGAAAAGCTGAGAGGTGGTCGAAAACTCCTTTAATTTAAAGCGAGTCCACTTACATGCAGGCGAGGTGCAGGGTGACAAGATTATCCAGTTCAAGGACAAAATCCAAAAGACATCTCATGAGGACATTGAAAATACATAACGACACCGCGTGGAACAAAGGACGAAGGCAAACTTAAATACAGACAAAGGTGGACAAGAAACAATAGGGCAGGTAATCAGAGGAACAGGGAACAGGTGACAGAAAGAGGGTGGGAGGCAGAGGGAGCTGGTGAAACAGATAAACCACTAAGGAGAAACACAGACCCAAGCAGAACAGGAGAAAAGATGACTAGAATAAAAGTAAACAGTAACTAAAGCTAACCTGTTAAAGGAGGAATTGGAGAATAAAGATAAACAGAAGAAACAGAGCTAAGAGGGACAATGAATGTAAAGGGAACAGAAACGGAGTAATTAACAACTAAAAGAGGAAAACTAATGATGAGAGGAGAACAGACAGGGAGGCAAAAGGAAACCAGAATTGTCAGAACACAAAGTGATGAACAAGAATACAAAACTTCAAACAAGAGCATCTAGTAAAACAGAAACACCAAACCACAAACAAAGTCCAAAATCTCACATCCTGACAATCAAAGCAGTCATCAAAGCAAGAGGTGCCTATTTTGTAAAAATCTAAAATTGTTTAGAGTTATTTCACACTTTTTATTTACTACATAATTCCATGTGTATTCATTCACAGGTTTGTTGACTCTGGTGAGAATCTACAATTTAAATAGTCATGAAAATAAAGAGACCGATTACGTAAGAAAAGCGTTCTAAAACTTTTGACCGCTAGTGTATACCTATATATATATGTATATATATACAGGGGTTGGACAATGAAACTGAAACACCTTTCATTTTAGTGTAGGAGGTTTCATGGCTAAATTGGACCAGTCTGGTAGACAGTATTCTTTGATTGCACATTGCACCAGTAAGAGCAGAGTGTGAAGGTTCAATTAGCAGGGTAAGAGCACAGTTTTGCTCAAAATATTGAAATGCACACAACATTATGGGTGACATAATAGAGTTCAAAAGAGGACAAATTGTTGGTGCACGTCTTGCTGGCGCATTTGTGACCAAGACAGTAAGAGCCACGGTATCCAGGGTAATGTCAGCATACCACCAAGAAGGACGAACCACATCCAACAGGATTAACTGTGGACGCAAGAGGAAGCTGTCTGAAAGGGATGTTCGGGTGCTAACCCGGATTGTATCCAAAAAACATAAAACCCCGGCTGCCCAAATCACGGCAGAATTAAATGTGCACCTCAACTCTCCTGTTTCCACCAGAACTGTCCGTCGGGAGCTCCACAGGGTCAATATACACGCTGCTATAGCCAAACCTTTGGTCACTCATGCCAATGTCAAACGTTGGTTTCAATGGTGCAAGGAGCACAAATCTTGGGCTGTGGACAATGTGAAACATGTATTGTTCTCTGATGAGTCCATCTTTACTGTTTTCCCCACATCCGAGAGAGTTATGGTGTGGAGAAGCCCCAAAGAAGCGTACCACCCAGACTGTTGCATGCCCAGAGTGAAGCATGCGGGTGGATTAGTGATGGTTTGGGCTGCCATATCATGGGATTCCCGTGGCCCAATACTTGTGCTAGATGGGCGCATCACTGCCAAGGACTACCGAACCATTCTTGAGGACCATGTGCATCCAAGGGTTCAAACATTGTATCCTGAAGGCGGTGCCATGTATCAGGATGACAATGCACCAATACACACAACAAGACTGGTGAAAGATTGGTTTGATGAACATGAAAGTGAAGTTGAACATCTCCCATGGCCTGCACAGTCACCAGATCTAAATATTATTGAGCCCCTTTGCGGTGTTTTGGAGGAGTGAGTCAGGAATTGTTTTCCTCCACCAGCATCACGTAGTGACCTGGCCACTATCCTGCAAGAAGAATGGCTTAAAATCCCTCTGACCACTGTGCAGGACTTGTATATGTCATTCCCAAGACGAATTGACGCTGTATTGGCCGCAAAAGGAGGCCCTAGACCATACTAAAAAATGTTTGTCTTCTAAAACCAGGTGTTTCAGTTTCATTGTCCAACCCCTGTATATATATCTCAAAGTAAGAGCATTTGTCCAGAGGAAAAGTAATTGGAACCTTGCATTGTTTTCCAATAATTAGGTCTAAATTGTTCTTTATCTGTGAATTGAAAAAACTCATACAGAAATTCCCTCTAATCTCCTTTAAACTTATGAAAAATAGTTGCCAATATTCTGTCAATCAATGAACCAACAAAGACTATCTTTTCAGCAAACTCGCTTGAGCTTTTTGAGATGTTACTTTGCATGGTAAACATTATAAGTGTACAAACCAAACAAATAACTCATATGATGACAAGATGAGTATGCACATAAGGTACTGAGTAAAAGAAACGTGTGTTCGAATTTGTGAGAATATTCCCACGCTGTTGTTTAAACTGTTGTGCGTAATTGCTTGGGCCCGACACAGTTTGAGCTTGGCTCAGCCTTACATTGGTATCTCAAAACTCACAGAGACGTCTTGGGATGCTGGGCATTCTGCCCTAGATTTCACGCTTGTGCTGTTTATTGGGGCAGCTCAGATCATGTTACATAATACACTATACCTACGTTATAGTGGATATGTGAGTCCATATTCCAAGCTCCCTGCAGGGCCTTCACATGCGTAAGGAGCCATTCTCCCCAGCAGTTTGGTTAGTGAGACAAAACTATGTTTGAATGAAGCAATGAGCCACAAAATGACACAGATTATAAATAATTCAACAGTTTAAGAAGAAAACACAAGGGAGAACAAGTGGATGTTCTATTCAATAAAGTCTAGCTTCTCTGTATGCAGGTTTAGCTGGTTTAGCCTGGCTTATAACTGACAAAGTTTACCAAATTTAAAACAGAATATCTAACAGCAAATGAATACATGACTGAACCTTATTAACTTATTTAAAAGCAGGAAATCCACATGTAGAAATGTACATACATACATTTTCAACTGACTCATAGTCAGTGGAAGATATTGCACTTTTACATTTACTTTGATCATTTGAGTAATATAACACTAACGAGCCACTAGCAGGCAGGTTAAACCTACAGTGTGAATGTTTCCTGCTTCACAACTGTTAGTAGTCTTAGAACTTGTTTAATGTCTCTCTTTTCTTTCCGAAGCACCACCAATTGTCCTGAACTTTAGGACCTTAGTCAGGTCATTTTATTAGTTACACATGTTCCATTGTGTGTTAACACCAGAAGCGAATTATCCAATGGCATGGCAGAACTCCATGCATTAAGGCATCTAGACGTAAGGAGGACATATTCCTGAAGTTCAACTGAGCATCAGAAAGAGGAATAAAAGGGATGTAAAAGTATGGTTGTTGGTGCCTGACAGACTTGTCTGAGATTTCACAAACTATTGATCTAGCAAGATTTTCACACAGACTACCATCTCTTCAGTTTACAGAGAATGGTCCAATAAAAAGAAAAAAAATCATCAGATTAAAATTCCTTGCTGATGTCAGAGGAGAATAGGTAGCTCAAAAACCACATCTCAGAGATCCGGAATACTATCTCTGAATGCACATCAAGCCTTGAAGCAGACAGTTCACAGCAGCAAAGCCTACCTGAGTATTGTTGCTGATGATGTCCTTATGATGACAAAGTACCCATCTTCCGATGGCTACGTAAAGCAAGATAACACACCATGCCATAAAGCCCAAATGATCTGAAACTGCTTTCTTGAACATGTCAATTAGTTCACTGCACTCCAATGCTCTCCAGATCCACCAGATCTCAACCCAATGAAGCATCTTTGTTAAAACTAAAAACAGTTTTCAAATAATGATTTAATTTATTAAGGAAAATAAGTTATCCAAACCAACCTGGCCTTACAGAAAAAAGTAATTGCCCCCGAAATCTATTTACTGTTTGTGCCAATCTTGTGCTGTAGCAACTCCCATCAAGTGTTTGTGGTCAGTAGTAGTTTTGGTGTTAGAGCTCTGTTATGGATGCCATAGTCTTTGCCCTGTCTCTTTCTTTCCGTTGCACCATGAACACTGACCTTAGCTAAGGCAAGAAAGGCCTGCAGTGCTTTAGATGATGACAAGATGTGCTCTTGTGGTCATTTCAGTAGGCAAAGCACTCTTAGGAAGGTTATCAACTATTCCATATTTTTCTATATTTATCAATAATGGCTCTCACTATAATTTCTTGGAATCCCAAAGCCTTGGAAATGGCTTTCTAACCCTTTCTGGACTGATACATGTCAATGACTTTGTTTTCAGTTTGTTTTCATGTTAAGATCATATGTTGCTTTTTGAGATCTTTCAGCATTCTTCTTGTTGTCAGTCAGGTTCTTAAATGATTTCTAGGTTCTATAGGTCTCACAGTAATCATGCCTGGGTGTTGCTAGTGAAACTGTTTGGGCCAGGTTGGTTACAATAGCTTTCTTACCCCTAATAAATGAAACCATTATTTGAAAACAGTTTTTTGTTGTCTGACATTGAAATGTGTTTGATGATCTGAATTTTTTTTTATATGACAAAAAAGCAGAACAAGAAGAAGTATGTGGAAATATATTTTAACACTATGTCTTCATATTTACCAGTATTCTCTGAAGTTATTTTTAATTTTTAATTGTTCTTGTGGGATATATAACTTAACAAGTAAAGTTAAAACTATATGGCGTGAATGTTTTTAACGTGTAAAATGAAATATATATACACGTCTAAATTGGGGGTACGTATAGACTAAAGATTAACTCACTCATTTTACTAATTGGCATTGCAAATGTCTCGTTCTTTCTTTGACAACCAGAAGTTCAACATGCAGGCAAACATGCCTTGAATGTTTAAACAAGCTGGATGATTTTGGCTGTACTTATTCACTTTTACTTGACTTAAGCAAGGTGTGTTTAGTGAGATTTCAGTAACCAGTTGAACAGTCCTGGTTCCCCTGTGGATGTGTTATAATTCCAGCTCTGTGCCTCAGCATGTTCTGGCATTAGGATGGGTTCTCCCATATCTTCTCAAGGCTACGGGCCAGGCTCCCAATGGCTCCCCATTCAGACACCATCCACTACTATTTAGACCAGAAACTGTCTGCATGCTGTAGCTGGAGCGGCTGCAAGTACAACCCTTTCGCTTGGGGAGGGGACTTCTTGGCAGGGAGACTAGGACATTGGTTCTTGAATTTTAAGCAGAACAAAGTGATTCATTTGTGTACGTGACTCAGTGCTTGAATCCGTGCAAAACATTGAAGTGTTCGGTTTTATTACATCTTTTAAATCATGAAAATTTTGCATGCTTTGGTGATTTTTAAACGGATGCATTTAAGGCACCATCATGCATGATAATACCTGGTATATAATAATGGTGGTATATTTGTGTACCTAAATCAAAGTGCTGCGAGGAGGTTTTTCTACAACTCAGCTCATACAGTTCACATTTTCCATATTGCTGCCCCTTTTGCTTTTATTTCACAGTCACTAAACATTATTTGCAGTCTACCAAAGATCAATATGAGAGCATGAGTGCACTGAATCCTGATGGTTTAATCGTCCTCAAGGCCTCCAACCATATCAATCAATGCATTTACCTGTCTCAATAGATTCCTTGTAGGTACAGTACAGACCAAAGGTTTGGACACCTTCTCATTCAAAGAGTTGTCTTTATTTTCATGACTATGAACATTGTAGTTTCACACTGAAGGCATCACAACTATTAATTAACACGTAGAATTATATACTGAACAAAAGTGTGAAACAACTGAAAATATGTCTTATATTCTAGGTGCTTCAAAGTAGCCACCTTTTGCTTTGATTACTGCTCCACACACTCTTGGCATTCTGTTGATGAGCTTCAAGAGGTAGTCACCTGAAATGGTTTTCACTTCACAGGTGTGCCCTGTCAGGTATAATAAGTGGGATTTCAAGCCTTATAAATGGGGTTGGGACCGTCGGTTGTGTTGTGCAGGAGGTGGATACAGTACACAGCTGATAGTCCTACTGAATAGACTGTTAGAATTTGTATTATGGCAAGAAAAAAGCAGCTCAGTAGAGAAAAACGAGTGGCCATCATTACTTTAAGAAATGAAGGTCAGTCAGTCCGAACAATTGGGAAAACTTTGAAAGTGTCCCCAAGTGCAATCGCAAAAACCATCAAGCGCTACAAAGAAACTGGCTCACATGAGGACCGCCCCAGGAAAGGAAGACCAAGAGTCACCTCTGCTGCAGATGATAAGTTCATCCGAGTCACCAGCCTCAGAAATCGCAGGTTAACAGCAGCTCAGATTAGAGAACAGGTCAATGCCACACAGAGTTCTAGCAGCAGACACATCTCTAGAACAACTGTTAAGAGGAGACTGTGTGAATCAGGCCTTCATGGTAAAATAGCTGCTAGGAAACCACTGCTGAGGACAGACAACAAGCAGAAGAGACTTGTTTGGGCTAAAGAACACAAGGAATGGACATTAGACCAGTGGAAATCTGTGCTTTGGTCTGATGAGTCCAAGTTTGAGATCTTTGGTTCCAACCACCGTGTCTTTGTGCAACGCAGAAGAGGTGAACAGATGGACTCTACATGCCTGGTTCCCACCGTGAAGCATGGAGGAGGAGGTGTGATGGTGTGGGGGTGCTTTGCTGGTGACACTGTTGGGGATTTATTCAAAACTGAAGGCATACTGAACCAGCATGGCTACAACAGCATCTTGCAGCGGCATGCTATTCCATCCGGTTTGCATTTAGTTGGACCATCATTTATTTTTCAACAGGACAATGACCCCAAACACACCTCCCGGCTGTGTAAGGGCTATTTGACCAAGAAGGACAGTGATGGGGTGCTGCGCCAGATGACCTGGCCTCCACGGTCACCGGACCTGAACCCAATCGAGATGGTTTGGGGTGAGCTGGACCGCAGAGTGAAGGCAAAAGGGCCAACAAGTGCTAAGCATCTCTGGGAACTCCTTCAACACTGTTGGAAAACCATTTCAGATGACAACCTCTTGAAGCTCATCAACAGAATGCCAAGAGTGTGCGTAGCAGTAATCAAAGCAAAAGGTGGCTACTTTGAAGAACCTAGAATATAAGACATATTTTCCGTTTTTTTCTCACTTTTTTGTTCAGTATATAATTCCACATGTGTTAATTCATAGTTTTGATGCCTTCAGTGTGAAGCTACAATATTCATAGTCATGAAAATAAAGACAACTCTTTGAATGAGAAGGTGTGTCCAAACTTTTGGTGTGTACTGTATATCAAGTTAGTTAATATAGCTACACCCAAGACTTAGGAACAACCCCCCCCCCAAATATTCTTTTTATAGGATCATTTGCAGCCTGATACTGCCAAGATATTGTACTTTAAGGATGAGTTGGTGCACAAACTCATAGGCTTTCCTCCAAAGTGGATCAGATGTGCTGATAGCTAGCAGTGCCCTGTTGTTTAATTGCATCTTAATCAATTAGAGCATGATTAAAGCATGATTATTTCCGTAATTCAATTCAATAGTGAAGCACATATTATATACTAATTACACACAAATTTAGATATTTATATTCATTTTGATGTTTATGGCTTACAGCTAATGAAAACAGAAATTTCAGTTTATAAGGAAATTTGAAACTATCATGAGACCAATAAAAAGGCTCTTGCCAGTGGACCTTTTTAACCTATACTTTTCCCTTCCACTTAACTTTTCATTGAAATCCTTTAATACAAGGAACAAGCAGCTCATTTACCAAGGACGTTTTATTGTCTGGGTTTTGGTTTCTGTGTGTGTGTTTGTGTTTTTGTCTTCACTTTGTTTTCAGTTTCCAGATGGTCCTGGAGTTTCTCAGGTGTGCTGGGTGACAGGTGCGACTGATCTGCTGATTGCACTGGAGGAGTATTTAAGCAAGGAGGCTGCCAGCACTTTGATGCCAGAGTCTTTGCCTTCAGTGGTAACACGCTCTGCCACTTCTAAGCTATGTGTCGTTCTTTGTCACTAAGCTGATGTTTATGTTCCTTCGTAGGCAGAAACCTTAACCTTCTGATCATTCTTCTTTGAACTTTGACTTCGGTTCCAGAAGTTTCTGAACGATCAAGATTACCTATGTTTGGTGGATTTCATTTGGATTTCGTTTCCGAGTACCAAGCTGGCAGCTTCCTGTTATCCTCCGTCTCCTGAATCAAGGCAGAAGCGTACCCTGTCCACCCTCCAACGCAAGTACCTGAACATTGAATTAACTCACCAGAACTCACTCTACAGCTCAAGTGAAACCATCTGGATTTTCTCTGCTTCACACACAAGGGTCCCGACTCCCTCTACCCCTGGCGACCTGACTTCTCTCACTTAGTAAGCCGTTCTATTAACATAATTACTTCTCGTTTATTCCTAAAGTTTATGGTTCTTGTTTTCACCAGTTCTCCTTCCCCTCTTTCCATGCATTTGGCAATCCTACCGTTCATGTTCCAGTATCACTTTGTTAATCACTTTCACTAATTCAGTTGTGCTTCTGAGTGTTCTTCTGTTTGTGGGTCAGATCTATCTCGAACAAAATGACATTTATAACTTATAGCTCAAATCAGCAGTGCTTTTCTTGATTGTGTAGGCCATAAAGTTGCATTTACATTTTTCCTCTCCTATTACAATTTTTTGAAGGAACTAAATTTTGTGTATTAACCATAATTGTCAAGATTAACAGAAATGCATTACTCTTAGTGTAATTAATCTATCTAATGATGGGGTTTCACTTTTTGAAATGAGTGTTTGAAATACATTGACATTTCAGTGATATTCTGATTTAAATAAAACTAAAGATGCATGTCAAACCATAAATGTGAGATTTTGTCATGTCAATTGATTATAATGACAGCTGAAGGTGGAATGAGAACTGCAAAAGTAAAAACATGCAAGAATCATTGGGATTTTCACTCCATGCCATATGCCAATCAATGAATTATTTAAAAGGCGTAAGGGGGAGTTTTTCTCCCCAATCAGAGCGACAGATCTAGAGAAACTTTCTTGCCTTGCAGCCTTACAAAACTCAAATCTGACACCAGTTTAACATTTAGGAAATAATGGAAAATTACTAAGAGATTCAGCTGATACTGAAACAATGATTAGCACATTTAAATAATACATAAATCCAGTGTTCTGTCCTTGACACTATAGCAGCAGTAAAATGAAATTGTACTGGTGGATTTTATTCTAAAGAATAAAATATTGGTCATATTATTTATGCCTTATCTGATATAATAATGAAGTCACAACACAATGATGCACACTGAGTTACTTTAACCAAGCCAAGTAAATCCTCTAAGTATTTCAAGCTGATTCTTCATGTCGACACTGTGTATTACTTATAAAGACTGATCGGAGGCCTGCAAAACAACAGCAAATTCAACTAATGGTTCAACAGAGCCAGGATGTCTCAACTCACCATTTGAATAGTAGTTTTTCTGCAATTATGAGCTCAAAATGAAAAACTTGGCATACATTATACTCTACGTGTTAAGTTTTTTCCAAATACTTACCATATGACAGGAAGATATTTTACAGTAACAGTTTAGTGCAAAAGCAATGATGTCCCTTGAACAATTTTGTCAAGTTGCAGCCACAAATTTCAATGTATTTTTTTAGGATTTTATGTTATAGATCAATACAAAGTAGGTCATAATTGTGAAGTGGAGAGAAATAAGTACATGGTTGTCTACATTAATTACAGAAAAAAAAAAAAAAAGAAAAAAGTAGAAAGTATGAAATGTATTTGTAGTCACCCCACTACTTTCTGATCTGGTATCAGAAAGTACTGGGGTTACAAAAATCCAGTGCACACATTTTTAATGTGTGCACTGGATTTTACTAAGGGGTATGAGATTAAAAATGTAATTCCGACATAATTGTTTTCTTCTCAAGTGGAGAGAACGTCATTGTGCTAACAGATTTTGTTACAATAAACCTTTTTTGTAATTTTATACTGCCAACTGCATCTGTAATGATACTGATAGCTGGGAAGAACAGACCCCTTTTTAATGCACACTCGCCACCATGATAGATTTATTGGCATATGTGTAATCAGTGATTGGAAATTGGCCACAAAATCTCTATGTGCATCTCTTTTTTAGGCTAGGGTTGCACAGTTATCCTGAATATATTGTCATTGCTTTATCAGTGTGTGTGTGTGTGTATATATATATATATATATATATATATATATATATATATATATATATATATACACTGATATTGCATATATCATATTTTTTAGGGTAATACATTACAAGTGAACCCACATTTTGCATGCCAGTAAGATATTCAGCTTTTTGGAAGGAATTTTCTCAGCAGCAGTTGAACACACCTGGTACAGATTACACCTCCCAGCATGCTGAGGGTCACAGAGAGCGTTTAAGTACACAAGAAAGACAGGAATGAGGAAATATAGATTTACTGCAATATATATCACCATCAACATGTTTTACAATTATATCATTGTCACATAATTTTCTGGTATGGTGTAGCCATACTTAGACCTTTGTCAGTTGTGCTTAGCTGCAGAAAAATAAAAAAGGCTTATATACCTCTGGGATGTTTTCATTTTGAAAGTTAAAGCTGCCTGGTAAAAACATTGACACAGGAGTTAACTGAAGCACACTGAGAATGACCTCTAATTGTACTCTTTTCATGCTGAGGTAATACATTACGAACAAAAGCAGCATACAATGGTTTTCTTTGAGCTTCAGTCTTGAGAGAGGCACCAGACAGGAATGTCTACCTTCCCCCTAACTGTTCGCTATAATTTGTCAAAGCAAAAATATTTATAGAATTGAAACAGCTAACAAAATCTGCAAAATTGGTTAAATGCTGATAATGTTTTGCTTGTTGTGGAAAATGCAAACCACTCTCTAACAGTGGCAATCACTCTAATGAATACGTCATCAACAATTTCAGATTACTATTAATTAATTTAAACAAGTCAAAGGCTCTTCCCTTTTCCTCTAATATTCATCTCTCTCCAACCATTCCTTTACACATCGGTAACATCATGTACCTACCTAGGCATCAACAGGTTGATTTAGCTGATACAATTAAATTCAGTCAGTCAGTCATTTTCTACCGCTTATTCCATAGTGGGTCGCAGGGGAGCTGGTGCCTATCTCCAGCAGTCTATGGGCGAGAGGCAGGGTACAATTAAATTATACCCCATAAATCAAATTCATTTATAAACAACCTCACACGGTGGAGAACTCTCCTTAAAATGATGGTTCTCCCTAAAATAAAGTAAATCTTCTGTATGATCCCAGTTAAACCATCCCAGACTTGGTTCAAAAGCTTAGATTCTTTCATATCAAAAATGTTTAAGAACTTAAATGAGCTTAAATTTTAGAAGGATTGAAACTCTTTGAAACTTTTTATAAATGTTATATTTTGGCACATAAATACAATATATTTTAAAGTGGATTTGGAAAAGTCCATCAGACAGTCTATGGATAGAAATTGAACAAAGGCTATGTATGGAAATCGGTATCTTAGATATTTCATTTATCAGCCCTTTATTTAAGCAGCACAGCTGTTTTAATAGCATCAATATCAGTACATCTCTGACAGCCTGGTAAGTATATCTCCAAATTAATTATCCCTTTGGAACAACCCAGACATCTTGCAATATAAAAAGGTACTTAACTTTTCAACATGAAACAATTAAGGAATAAATCATTTAGAGGACATTGTTGATGGACCACATTTCATACACTTTAATGTATTAGACGAATCATATGGCATTGATGAAAATAAATTCTTTGAATACCACCAACTAAAATCTGTTATCTAGTCCAAATTTAAGATTAAACAAATTAACATACACTCACCAGCCACTTTATTAGGTACACCTTGCTAGTACAGGGTTGGACCCCCTTTTGCCTTCAGAACTGCCTTAATCCTTCGTGGCATAGATTCAACAAGGTACTGGAAACATTCCTCAGAGAGTTTGGCCCATATTGGCATGATAGCATCACACAGATGCTGCAGATTTGTCCGCTGCACATCCATGATGCGAATCTCCCGTTCCACCACATCCCAAAGGTGCTCTATTGGATTGAGATCTGGTGACTGTGGAGGCCATTTGAGTACAGTGAACTCATTGTCATGTTCAAGAGACCAGTCTGAGATGATTCGTGCTTTATGACATGGTGTGTTATCCTGCTGGAAGTAACCATCAGAAGATGGGTACACTGTGGTCATAAAGGGATGGACATGGTCAGCAACAATACTCAGCTAGGCTGTGGCGTTGACACAATGCTCAGTTGGTACTAAGGGGCCCAAAGTGTGCAAAGAAAATATCCCCCACACCATCACACCACCAACACCAGCCTGAACCGTTGATACAAGGCAGGATGGATCCATGCTTTCATGTTGTTGGCGCCAAATTCTGTCCTTACCATCTGAATGTTGCAGCAGAAATCGAAACTCATCAGACCAGGCAACGTTTTTCCAATCTTCTATTGTCCAATTTTGGTAAGCCTGTGCCAATTGTAGCCTCAGTTTCCTGTTCTTAGCTGACAGGAGTGGCACCTGGTGTGGTCTTCTGCTGCTGTAGCCCACCCGCCTCAAGGTTCGACATGTTGTGCGTTCAGAGATGCTCTTCTGCATGCCTTGGTTGTAACGAGCTGTTTTTGAGTTACTGTTGCCTTTTTATCAGCTCGAACCAGTCTGGCCATTCTCCTCTGACCTCTGGCATAAACAAAGCATTTGCGCCCACAGAACTGCCGCTCACTGGATATTTTCTCTTTTCTGGACCATTCTCTGTAAACCATAGAGATGGTAGTGCGTGAAAATCCCAGTAGATCAGCAGTTCCTGAAATACTCAGACCAGCCTGTCTGGCACCAACAACCATGCCACGTTCAAAGTCACTTAAATCACCTTTCTTCCCCATTCTGATGCTCGGTTTGAATTGCAGCAGATCGTCTTGACCATGTCTGAATGCCTAAATGCATTGAGTTGCTGCCATGTGATTGGCTGATTAGAAGTTTGCGTTAACGAGCAGTTGGACAGGTGTACCTAATAAAGTGGCCGCTAAGTGTACAACTTCCTTTAGTAATAACTTTCTTCTTTAAACTTTAACCCCTAAAGTTGCTCTCCAAAACCTACAGAAAAATTTGATTTATCAATCTCACTTCTTATCAGTAAATGCAATGCTATTTATCAACCAGTACATATGTTAACTATTCCAGTTAAAATCTATATAAACGCTTTTAGAATGACTCAGCCTTCAGCTGATACAATACAAAATCCTTCATAGAACCCACTACACAGGATAAGGCATGTTTCAAATGGATTTCTCACTTACCACCACATGTCCAAACTGCATGGGAAATTTACCTAATGACTATCTACATGCTCTCTGGCACTGTCTGCCTGTCTATGGATTCTGGCTAAAAGTACGTAAAGAACATTCAACATGCCTAGAGTATAGTTACAATTTTCCTCACACTTTGCCTTGTTGATGACATCACAGAAATAGATTTGCTTGTAAGAAAAACCAACAGAATAACCTTGAATTAGTTTGGTCTCCAAAAATTGAGTACATAACCTATTGGTGCGGGGAATTTGGGCATTGCCACTTCGGCATCAGGGGCTGGGGGGCATATGGGGATGTTGGTGCTGGCTGGGGCTGTGCTATCCTTAGATGGACTGGGCATTTGGATGTTGCTGCAGCATTGAGGCAAAGATGGCTCGTGGGCTGCTGTGACCTCTTTTCTGGCCTGCTTCTGCTTCTGGCTGGTGTAGGGTTGGGTCCCTGGATGGCTTGGGGCCTTCTAGGGCTGTGCCGTGGTGATGTGGCTGCCTGTGCGTCAGGTGGGGGGTGCCTCCTTGGCATCCCTGGCTTGGGGGCGTGGGCTGAGAGCCGCAATGGTTTGGACTTGGTGGACGGGGTGTGGGGCCATTGTTGAGTCAGAATAGGATCTGGGGCTGGAACAGTGCTTGAGGGATATGGGTGTGTTTAGGTGGACAGCAGGGGCCTGTAGGCAGAGAACACCTGCTGGGGCCTGTGTGGTGCCTGCAGCCCTGACTGATCTTGCGGATCTCTGGGTTCTGGACTGCTACTCTTGGCTGACCAGGGTTTTCCTGGACTGTTCCCACTGGGCGAGTTGGCAGCTTGGTGAGGGCTAGCGGGTGGTGTCTTTGGGGATCTCTTGGGGGTCTCTGGCCTTGACTGGCACTGGGCTTGTGTGGGCACTGGCGGGTCAAGAGGGAGCCAGTTGTGGAGCTGGCCCCCTCTTGGCCCCCTGGGGTGATACGTTATATCAGGCTGTCTGGGCCTGCTGTGCCCTTCTAGAGCCAGATCCCCTTGCCTTTTGTTGCTCTTAGGTGCTGTGGATTGCAGGCATTCTACTGTTCTTGCACCGCTTCCAAATGTACAATTCCAGGTGACCAACTCATAGTCACACACCTACATGCACATCTATTTCTACACTTATGCTCAACAAAAACATATTAATATACACACACCCATGCACCAACACACAAATACTCAAATGGTTGAATATCATATTAACACCCTGACATTCTTGTATGGCAAATGGTTTTACAGCTACTTTGTGACCCTGATGCTCTTTCATACAGAAGAGATTTTAAAAGTGGACTTGTGAAAGGTGGTGATTCCTAACCTAAAATTTTGTAGTTTCAAGTGGCTCAGATTAGGGAGGTAGTTACAAAAAAGTATTGCCTTTGACATATGTTCAGAAAAACAGCAACATGGAAAAACAGAGAGAAGTGCACGACCAAACTGAGATACTTCCTGCCCAAAATAAAATCAAAGCAACCAGTGAAAAACTGTCTATATGAAACAGATGTAAATTTAGCCAATATTAGCAAGAGCAAATCAGCATGCTTTGGTTAATTTCCCAAACGTCTTTAGTTCATCTCATGCATGTGACAATTGTGTGGGCAGATAAGAAGTGGTGCACAAAAACAGCAGTTTAATATTGAGATTTCTATGGCCAAATGAGGCGAATTCAGCACAATTTACCACCTGGAAAACATCAAAAGATATGCAGCGTGTGAGGGTGTGCAGAACAGGCACAGGGCTGAACGTGGTGCTCTGTGGCTTTGGAGATAAGCTGCACTGCTGCATGCTTGTTAAGCTGACTTTGGAAAGACTAATATAAATCAAGTGTGTTTAAAGGCTTCCTATTATCAAGCATGGCATTCTTAATGTTTTAGGTGATTAAGCAAAGGGATGGTCATTTAAAATTTGAGTAAAATTAAACAAAGTGTATCTAAAAAGCCAATTATAGATGAATTTGTTTAAACTTGATGGTTAGCTTTACAAATATTTGTAAAAACCTTATGATTCAATCAATAATGCTAATGCCAATAACAGGATGAGAAATTGTTGTATATTAATGCACTCAACTTGCATCAGTACAAGAAGAAGAAAGCCGATTACAAGCTCTGCATTAAGGGAAGCTTAATACTTTTAAATAATGACTGATTTCTTGGCAAACCGTCAAGCTGAAAGTGCATCCATTGACTTCATTTGTGAACACAAAGGGTAATGGAAAAAATTGTTGCATACATTTCCTTCCCACCCTGGCATCTATATCAGGCTGACAGGTGGGAGAACACTTGTGCACATTTTTCTGAATGAAACTGGACAGATTGGATAGTACAACTCCTACTGCTGTGAAATCGCATTCATATGGCACCCTGCACTGTAGAAGCCTCTGACAACAAGGCCAACATGTCTGCCAAAAAAAAAATCTATTCAAGTGTATTCTGTTTTATAACTCCCACTAGAACACACTTTGGCGATTCAGCAAAGGTATTGCTCATGTCTACATCATAATGTCACATGTTTAATGCACGATTACAGGGTAATATCAACAATGACTTGTTTATGTTTGCTTAAAGAGCACGTAGATACTGGAGGGTTATAATAATTTGCTATGTTATCCCGTAGAAAATATTACATTAGCTTTAAGGGCAACAAAGGGTCATTATATTTATGTCGTTTTCATTTTGCAGGCCTTGAGACAGGTTTTAGCAAATCAAGGGTGTATTCACACCAGGAAAGTCCAAAAGCGAACTTTATTTTTTTCATTTGGTGTGGTTTGTTTTCACATTGTACTTTTTGCAAGTGAACTATTACTTGTAAACAAAGCCCTCAACAGCTCATTCAACACAGACTTTGAGACGTTCCATTTATAATTTTACAACCCCGTCGGAGAATGCGTGATGAAAGCCGACGTTTTCTACGTGCCTTGTCCCACAACCAAGCCAGTACCGTTGCTAAGCAACACACTAATTATCGGGTATGATTACCTTACAACACACACCTTTGCTACCAGCTACGGTGGCTTTTTATGTCCAAAGAGACGTACGCTTTTTGTAGTTGGTTCGGATCTGGGCCGCTTTGTATTCAGACCATAAGCGATCGGCACCAGAGTCCGTTTGGAAGCGGACCAAGACCAACTTAAAAAGTGGGTCCCGGTCCGGTTGTTTGGTCCGGACCAGGTTTCGCTTGTGTGTATTCACACCTGCACAAAAGGTCCGGAACAAAGGGGTAAACAAACTCAGTTTGAAGCAGGGCCTTCAGAATAAAAATTTAAAAAATCGAGGCACGTGACATCGCCGGGTACGGCGGAGACGGGTCCCACCATGGAGCCAGGCCTGAGAGTGCCTGGTGGCCGGCTTGCTCTTCGCGGACCCGGCCGGGCCAAGCCTGAATGAGAGACACGAGGCCATCCACCAGTGGGCCCACCACGTGCAGGGGGAACCATGAGGGACCGGTGCAAAGAGGATCGGGCAGCAGACAAAGGTGGAAACCTCGACGGCCCGATCTCCAGATGCTTAGGCTTGCTTTAGGGACGTGGAATGTCACCTCGCTGTGGGGGGAAGGAGCCTGAGCTTGTGCGGGAGGTCGAGAGATATGACTAGAAATAGTCGGGCTCACATCAATGCACAGCGTGGGCTCTGGAACCCAGCTTCTCGAGACAGGCTGGAGGCCCACGGGGAGAGCCGGCGAGCTGGGGTGGGTTTGCTTGTTGCCCCCCAGCTCAGCTGTCTCGTGTTGGGGTATACCCCAGTGGATGAGAGGGTTGCATCCCTGTGCCTTTGGGTCGGGGACAGGTCTCTGACTGTAGTGCAGAGTACCCAGCCCTCTTGGCATCCCTGTTGGGGGTGCTGCATAGTGCCCCTCCCAAGGACTCCGTTATTCTGCTGGGGGACTTCAACGCCCACGTGGGAAACAACAGTGACACCTGGAGAGGCATGATTGGAAGGAATGGCCTCCCCAATCTTAAACAGAGTGGTGTTTCATTATTGGACTTCTGTGCTCTAGTAACGGATTTTCCATAATGAACACCATTTCCAAGCATAAGGGTGTTCATCAGTGCACTTGACACCAGGAAACCCCAGGCATGAGGTCGATGATTGACTTTATTGTCATGTCTTCAGACCTTCGGCCACATGTTTTGGACACTCGGGTGAAGATAGGGACTGAGCTGTGCAGAAAGCTGGACAGACTTGGCAGGCCCAAGCGTATGGTGAGGGTCTGGTGGGAACGTCTGGTGGAGCCCTCGGCCAGGGATGTATTCAACTCCCACCTCCGGGAGAGCTTTGACCAGATTCTGGTGGAGGTTGGAGACATAGAGTCCGAGTGGACCATGTTCTCCGCGTAGCAGATCATAAGATTGCCGCCGACTGTCGCGGCGGCAATCCCTGAACCCGGTGGTGGACACTGGCAGTAAGGGATGCTGTCAAGCTGAAGGAGTCCTATCGGCTGTGGTTGGCTTGTGGGTCTCATGAGGCGGCTGACGGTACCATGAGGCCAAGCGTGCCGTTGCCCGGGCTGTGGCAGAGGCAAAAACTTGGGGCTGGGAGGAGTTCGGTGAGGCCATAGAGAAGGACTAACGGTTGGCCTCGAAGCGATTCTGGCAAACTGTCAGGCTCCTCAGGAGGGGGAAGCAATGCTTCGCCAACACTGTTTACAGTGACCTATAGCATGCATTAAGGCAGTTCGCAGCCGAGTGTAAAGCGGCTGGGATGAAGATCAGCTCCTCCAAATCCAAGGCCATGGTTCTCGACCAGAAAAGAGTGGCTTGTCCTCTTCGGGTTGGAGGGGAGTTCCTGCCTCAAGTGGAGGAGTTCAAGTATCTTGGGGTCTTGTTCACGAGTGAGGGGAGAATGGAGTGGGAGATCGACAGATGGATCGGTGCGGCTGCTATGGCCATGACCTTTGGCTCATTACCGAAAGAACGAGATCCCGGATACAAGCGGTTGAAATGAGCTTCCTCCGTAGCTTAGCCGGGCACTCCCTTAGAGATAGGGTGAGGAGCTTGGCCATCCAGGAGGAGCTCAGAGTAGAGCCGCTGCTCCTCAACATCGAAAGGAGCCAGTTGAGGTGGCTTGGGCATCTATACCGGATGCCTCTTGGACGCCTTCCTCGGAAGGTGTTCCAAGCACGTCCCACCGGGAGGAGGCCCAGGGGACAGCTCAAGACACGCTGGAGGGACTATGTCTCTTGGGTGGCTTGGGAAAGCCTTGGGCTCCCCCGGGAGGAGCTGGAGGAGGTGTCTGGAGAGAGGGACGTCTGGGTGTCTCTGAGTCTGCTGCCCCCATGACCCAGTCCCGGAAGAAGCTGAAGACGACGCGTACGAGTACGAGAGTAAAGCAGGCTGAAAACAAATGCACGCCACACTTTTTCTGATTTCTATTTGTTTGAATGTTTAAAAATTAATATTCTTTTTCCTCCACTAAACTATTAACCAAAACTTTGATTTGAAGCTAAAATCTAAATAAAATACATTAAGGCTTGTGTTTATAATGTGCCAACATTTGCACAAATTCAAGTGGTGTGCATATGTTTGCATGTCGTTGTGTAATTCTGTTTTATAGTTATGTAATTAGCACATTTATTACACTAGAAATTGCCAGCTGGGATTAAGAATCCCTTTTACAGAATCATTATACCAGATACAAGACTAGGATAGCTAACACGGTCCTGACTTAATCTCCTTCTGCAAGAATTTTGAAACAAACATTTGGTAAGTTCACTGTGAGGTCAAAAAGACACCTTTTGCAGACAAAAACATGACCTTCAAAGGCCAATGAATGATTTATTCATTTTCTCGAGTACAAATGCAAACCCGAGGAAGATTCTGTGAGCTTTTTTTTTGTTGATTTTCTTTGAGTTTTGCACCATGGATATGTTAATGTTGGTTATTGTGATCCCTGAAACAGCAGAAAGTCTTCTAAAAATATGGAAAAATAAAATGTTGCTAATTTATCTTCTATTAATTTATAAATAAGAATAAATGTAGCGGAAAGGTAAGATATAAATAAATAAAATAGGGCATTTATCTTTCAGAATGTTCCTTACGCAGTGAAAGAAGAAATCTCCTGGAAAACAGAATTTAGACATTCCTTATATGGAAATATCAAATTTATATTGCCAAATAGATTGTCCCTCTTGGGTGGAGGACTTGCCAGGTTTACCACCCACCCTAAGGTGGCTACAAGACATTTAAGGTCCTAACTTGAGGTATCTAACAAATGTTTGCCATTTATGAGGTGACCTGAGAAGATTTGCTGGTCCTCCACATTAATAAATGTCTATAGGGTTAGTTTGAGCCTTCAAGCACCCCAGGGTAACTGCTTTGATATATCCCCACAACCAAGAAACTTCAGGTTCCCTGTGAACATCATCTGAATATCTGAAAAATATAGAACTCTGAACACAACACAAGGTTGCAGTGATGTAAAGATGAAATTCTTCAACTACAGGTCCTTCTCAAAATATTAGCATATTGTGATAAAGTTCATTATTTTCCATAATGTCATGATGAAAATTTAACATTCATATATTTTAGATTCATTGCACACTAACTGAAATATTTCAGGTCTTTTATTGTCTTAATATGGATGATTTTGGCATACAGCTCATGAAAACCCAAAATTCCTATCTCACAAAATTAGCATATTTCATCCGACCAATAAAAGAAAAGTGTTTTTAATACAAAAAACGTCAACCATCAAATAATCATGTACAGTTATGCACTCAATACTTGGTCGGGAATCCTTTGGCAGAAATGACTGCTTCAATGCGGCGTGGCATGGAGGCAATCAGCCTGTGGCACTGCTGAGGTCTTATGGAGGCCCAGGATGCTTCGATAGCGGCCTTTAGCTCATCCAGAGTGTTGGGTCTTGAGTCTCTCAACGTTCTCTTCACAATATCCCACAGATTCTCTATGGGGTTCAGGTCAGGAGAGTTGGCAGGCCAATTGAGCACAGTGATACCATGGTCAGTAAACCATTTACCAGTGGTTTTGGCACTGTGAGCAGGTGCCAGGTCATGCTGAAAAATGAAATCTTCATTTCCATAAAGCTTTTCAGCAGATGGAAGCATGAAGTGCTCCAAAATCTCCTGATAGCTAGCTGCATTGACACTGCCCTTGATAAAACACAGTGGACCAACACCAGCAGCTGACATGGCACCCCAGACCATCACTGACTGTGGGTACTTGACACTGGACTTCTGGCATTTTGGCATTTCCTTCTCCCCAGTCTTCCTCCAGACTCTGGCACCTTGATTTCCGAATGACATGCAGAATTTGCTTTCATCTGAAAAAAGTACTTTGGACCACTGAGCAACAGTCCAGTGCTGCTTCTCTGTAGCCCAGGTCAGGCGCTTCTGCCGCTGTTTCTGGTTCAAAAGTAGCTTGACCTGGGGAATGCGGCACCTGTAGCCCATTTCCTGCACACGCCTGTGCACGGTGGCTCTGGATGTTTCTACTCCAGACTCAGTCCACTGCTTCCGCAGGTCCCCCAAGGTCTGGAATCGGCCCTTCTCCACAATCTTCCTCAGTGTCCGGTCACCTCTTCTCGTTTTGCAGCGTTTTCTGCCACACTTTTTCCTTCCCACAGACTTCCCACTGAGGTGCCTTGATACAGCACTCTGGGAACAGCCTATTTGTTCAGAAATTTATTTCTGTGTCTTACCCTCTTGCTTGAGGGTGTCAATAGTGGCCTTCTGGACAGCAGTCAGGTCGGCAGTCTTACCCATGATTGGGGTTTTGAGTGATGAACCAGGCTGGGAGTTTTAAAGGCCTCAGGAATCTTTTGCAGGTGTTTAGAGTTAACTCGTTGATTCAGATGATTAGGTTCATAGCTCGTTTAGAGACCCTTTTAATGATATGCTAATTTTGTGAGATAGGAATTTTGGGTTTTCATGAGCTGTATGCCAAAATCATCCGTATTAAGACAATAAAAGACCTGAAATATTTCAGTTAGTGTACAATGAATCTAAAATATATGAATGTTAAATTTTTATCATGACATTATGGAAAATAATGAACTTTATCACAATATGCTAATATTTTGAGAAGGACCTGTATAAGAAAACATTGTTTTTTGCTTCTAATGCATATTACTCTGCATATGACTGGTGTGAAATTAAAAATTAAGTTACCGCAGTTTAAAAAACAAGACATGCTTGATAGCAATATTTTCCTTTATTGAACAGGTTATTTTTACTTAAATACTGTATATGTATCCTCTCACTATGAACGGAGGGCTGCTTTTGCAGACAGGTTGTTTTTGATAAACTAGTAGGAAATGTAATGCAATGACCATCATAAACCCTTACAGTCAAACTGGTAGTAATGTGTGACATTTATTATATATTGACACTCGGAGTGTTTCATTTATAAAATATATGCTCAGCAAAAAAGGCCACAGAAGATGCAGCAGCGCCACACACAAAAGTGCACAGCAAAGGCAAAAAATAGAGTATAAATTAGTTTTTTTTTAAATATATTTGCATTTACAGAAAATATATGAGCCACTTCATCTGGTCTGAATCCACATGTACTGCTCCTGTCACCATGTTTCTCTACAACCTGAGAACATCACATTCAGCACATCATAAGGAGCATGTTTCCATGCTAAAGTGAACAAATTTCTGACTCATTCACTACTAAAAACTGTGAATGACAGTCCTGAAATGTATGTGCATATGTGAAAGACATGGACTCCTCCAACTCCAAGATATGTGTCTTTGAACTTTAAGAGGAAATCTCCTGTATGACTTGAAGCATTGAGTAATACAATGCTTCCTCACTGATATGTTGCTTCCCAGTTCTGGTCAGCTGACTGAAAGAAGGCTCCAAAATTTTACCTAATTTACTACAAATACACACTAAGCTGTCTGGAAGTTTTTCTAGTTGCAAAAAACTGAAGGAGTGCCACCCAGTTTGCAAAAGGCATGTTTGGTAAGAAATTCTCACTGTACCCTAACCTTGAGGGGAAAAAAGCCACTGTTTCATGGTAACACAAACAATTTAAACAAAGAGGTAAAATTTGATCTAATTGCTATCTTTTAAAACATAGAAGCAACTATTCCTGTTAGCCTAATTGAAAATCTAAAATTTAACAACAGCTTATCGGCTTCTCAAAAGTAAAAAAAGGAAAGGATTTTAGGGTCTTATTCTGACCTAAGAACTAGAAATGATCTAATATGATCTATATTCAGCAGACTTTTATTTTGTATGTTTGCTTAAATCTTTCAAAATAACAATAATGAATTGTTACACGAAACATTGTTATACCTAATAATCTGAGTTATTTTAGCAGCAGCAGAAATAATTGTTGATCTTACATTTTAAATATAGCAAATAATAAATACCACAAAAATGACATGAGGATGGGTCTAAATCCCTAAATTCACACCAGCTGATTGAGGAGGCTGGAAAAGGTAGAGGAGATACCTTATACTTATTTTATTTTTAATAGAGCCCAAAGATCAAAATCAGGTCAGATCATTTTTTCATGAATTGATTCCTATTGGTGCAGGTCAATCATTGAAAAATCAGATTTCTTTTCCAATTTATTACGTGCATCTAAACTGAAAACTGACCATTTTGACCTATAAACACATCAACCAACAGCCAGTCCTTAAGCATTTTTCATATTTAATTAAATTTAGATAAAGGTTAGGGACACATACTTTGATAAATAAAGGTGTATATTCATAACATAAAACACATTTTATTCTATGTTATTTGTATTAGAGCTTTAAGATTCTACATGTCAGATCACAAAGACAAACTGAAAATGGTATTGGCCGGAAATGCCTATTCTGTCCAGCTCTACTTTTGAGTGCAGTTTAAAGTCTACCTGCAAGTGAGCATCTGTGTGAATGACGAGGGCCGTATGTTCACTGATTGTGTGCTCATCTGAAAGGACGTCTGCAAAACACATGAAAAGCTGAGGAGACCATGTGTAGCCTTTACTGCTGGCCACAATCTTCCCCTTTAGCAAGGTCATGCAAAGCACGAATCGATAGAGACTGAATTAGGTGCAAAGAGCGAGGTGAACATGAACAGCAAGTAAGGTCATGCTTGAACTTATTAGAACAAAATGGAACGATCATGAGCATTTCCAACGAGCTTTGAAGTGAAAGGCAGCAATAGTTACACCCAACCTATTTAAAAGCTATAAAAGCCGGAGCCACAGGTAGCCACTTTTCTGCTTCAAGGCAATAAACACTTTGGCTCACAAAATAAATTAGGCAGTTTAGGTTGTATCACTAGAGTAGCTCACTCGGTTGTGACAAAGCGGTTAAATGAAGCAACCTGACTTTGCATAAAACCTCTATGAGGCATTGAAACAGAATGTCCATGCTAGGGCAAATACCATCATATTCCCTTACTGGTGTACTTGCAAAATAATAGCAAAGAGCAGCTTTGACATTAATCTTCTAACAAGATGCCAACATCTGCAAGTGTGTGTACTTTCATTTCTGCATTCATTTACTCAAACGTGGTCACCGAGAAACAGGTGGATGAATGCAGAGTCTCCCCTCCACCATGCTCTCTCTGGCTTTGAATCACTATAATAGCTGGTAATAATGTGGTTCAAAGGAGGGGCAGCTGTTTCTCACATGACACCTCCTCATCATGCTGTCATTAACCATACAAACAGGCCTGACTGCGGTTGATCACATCTTTGCACCACTGCAACAGCTCCTCCTCGGTCTCTGAAATGATAATTGGGGAGAATCCTTGGCCATTGTCTCAAGCGCATTACATCATGCCAGCCTCTCAGTCTGCATCCCGCCCACCTATAACTCTCTCCACTGTCTCTCTAATGTGTGGCTGCCGCCGGTTCTTTTTTCCCCCCGCAGTGTCTTACAATGTCATTAAGCGCAGAAATTAATATGCATTGCTTTTGGAACATCGGACATCTCCAGTAAAGCCAGACTCTAGAGTTCCTTATGCAAAGAACGACCCAGAAAATCACCTTGATGCTGCAAAAACAGGGCAATGTAGGTCAGCACAACACCGGCTGCAACAGTGTGTATACTCACATTTTATCCCTTTACTATCAGCAGAGGCTCGGGCGGCGGATCAGTCACTACTGCAGTCCCTACGAGCTACAGCATGAAGCGCACAATCCTAGGAGGCTTCTTCAGAGGGAGCTGGCAGCAGCAGCAGCAGCAGCAGCAGCGGCGCCGCGGATCCGATGGAAGAGGAGGTGCGGCTGGTCCCCGCCGCTGCTGGCATTGTCCATACAGAGATAACCAAAGAGAAGCGATAATCATCTAAAATTAGCCGCGTCGGACGATGACATCTGATTTGCGGGGTCAACCACGCACACACGCACGCATCCACACCGGTGAGGAAATTATGGCATGTTGCGAATTCTGCTGCGATAAACTGAGCTGGAAAAGACCATTATGGGCGCTGACAGAGGGGGAGCGAGAGGTCTTAAAGTTGCAGCTGTGATATTCTTCCCTCAATCTAAACAGTGATAATAATAATAATAATAATAATAATAATAATACAGCAATTAGAAAAAATGGCTATTGCTATAAAACATTTTTTTTCAAAAGACAAAATATCCAATACTTATCTAAAAATTGAATATTTGAATAAGGTAATTTTCATGCAGGACCGAATTGAGTACAAATTTAGAGGAATGAGAATTTTCTTTCCAGACAGTAAGCTGCCACCTGAGGCTTTGTTCACCTTCTGCTGCTGCATGATGCTCTCCGCCACGTTTTCAAATACTTCATATGAATTCAGTTATTTTCACTTATCAGTGAATTTCTTTGCTCGTTCTTTCCCAGGATATTTACAAAAATGTTTTTTTATTTATTAGCTGAGCAGTTAAATATATTTATTTTTCTATTATCCTAAAAGTCTTGTATTTAATATAAAACAAGATATTATAGATCTACTGCAACTGTCACGGTGTGACATTTTGGACTTTGTTTTATTGTCTCTTGTGATGGTTTATTTTGTCTTGAGGTTTCTATTTTGGTTTTTGTATCATGTTTATTCGTTTGTTTTGCTCCCTCTACCGCCTCCTGGTGTTTTGTTGTTTTCCTCCCTCAAGTTTCCTTTATGGTTGTTTCCTTATTACTTTGTATGGTTTTATTGTTATTATTATTATGGTTCTTTATTCTCCCTGGATTCTTTTAGTTTAGTTCTCATTTAGTATTTCTGTTAGGTATTTGTTCTCTCTCTCTCTCTCTCTCTGTTTAGTCCTCAGTTTTGTTTCTATAATTTCAGCCTTCCTTTTTAGGTAAGCTCTAGTTATTGTTTACGTTTATTCCAGTCCTCGTTTCCTCCTTTCCATTCTCAGTTTGTTCCCTTAGTGTTACTTAGGTTTGTGTACTTTTATAGTCTGGGTTCCCTTATGGTTTCTATTTTGTTTAGGCCTTAGGCTGTTGTTCTTCTGTTCCCTCCAGTTTCTGTTTCCTTTAGTTCTTGGTTATTCTGGATTTCTTATGCTTTTGGTTATCTTAGTCTATAGTTTTGCTTAGGTCTATGTTTCTCTTTATTGTTTATTAGTTCCACCTGTCCCTTCTGCCTCCTTATCACACCTGTTCCCTGTTTCTTTGATTACCCACCTTTTGTTATCCCTCAGTATATTAGTTGGTTTTGTGTCATTTTGTGTTGTTGGTTCCTCTCTGTTACTACCCCTGATTCTGTTTCACTATGGTTTCCTGCAGAGAACTCATGTAAGTTTTGGTCTGGACTCTTGTAGTACCTGCAGTGATTTGCTGCGTGTTTGTAAAATACCTCTGAAAATAAATTCTGAAGACTTCTTACAACATGCGCTTCCCAAGCTCTGGTCTGCATTTTGGTCCGACTCAAAATCAAACCTTGACAGAAACAATGTATAAGAGCAGGGTTGCAAACAGAACAGTTTTGTTTTTGCAAAGGATAATATTCCATATTGCTTGCTTGGTAAAACGAGTTATTTTTAATTGTAATCTTGTTCTACTAAAATGTTGTTCTTAGAGATAGTGTTTTGATTTGTTTTCCACTTGAAGGCAATCGTAATTCTTCATGGTCTGTTCCTGTTTATTCTGCAGCTCACTATATTGTAGCAATTTAAATGCACGTACTGTCATGATTTGTGGGTGTTTTTTGGGTCCTTCTTCTTATTATTATTATTATTCTTGATGCGTTTTGAATCATGCTTCTTTTAATTATTGTCCAGGTCATGCTTTAGTTTTTGTCTTCTAGTTCATGTTTTGTCAAATTATGTTTTTTGGCTCTGGTTATGCTTTAGTTTCATGGTTTACTAGTTGTGTTTAAGTTTGTATTCAAGAGTCTCTGTTTTTCTCCAGCCACGTGTTGTTCTGTTTCATTCCTTCCTGACTGCCAGTGGCAGTAAACAAAGTGGATATGTCAACTCGCGCTCCGCGCAGGTCGAGATTAAATGTAAAGAAAGTCGCGCACGTGACGCGTAGCCCACCTGGGCGTGCGTCTATAAGTAGCACGTGGAAGGCTACGTTCGGTCTCTTTGATCTTCTCGCTGTCAACTGTCGCGTGTTTCGCAGGTTGGTTGCTCCTATAAGTCCGTGTTTCGGCGCTTATTGGATATTGCAGGTCTAAGAGAGGTAAGCACACGGTTTGTGTGATTCGGCGTCATCGTGCCTGTGACTCTTTCGTCGGAGTGCTTTTTGTAGCCCTCTAAGGCTGTGGTTGACATTTCTCTGTTTCTGTGTTAGCAGAATTCTAGTAGCCGGAAGCTTGATGCTGGCGCTTCTTTTCCCCTGTTGATGGGGAGGAGCGGACAGCTGCAGTTTTCAGGTGAGTGGAAGCTGGATGTTCTGACTGCGTTCTGTGCTGCACAGTTCTCGCTCGGATTGCCTGGCTCGTGTCTGTATTGAGAAGCAGTGGATTAAAAAGAGGCCTCTGACCGCGTTCTTCAGTTCTATTGAAGTCCTCGTTCAGTTGGCCTGGTGCCTGCCTGCATTTCCCACGTCTGTGATCGGGATGCTGGCGTGCGCTTCATGTGGGGCTCCTCTACAGTAAATAAAGACACTGCTGAACAAGGAGGCCATAGTGGTGGTCCCGCCACATTCGCAGGCTGATGGGTTTTACTCAACCTATTTCCTGATCCCAAAGAAGGACGGTTCCCTTCGGCCGGTGTTGGACCTCAGGGGGCTGAACCACTTTCTGAACGTGCTGCCATTTCGGATGCTCCGCACCTGCGACGTCCTTTGGGTAATCTGTCCAGGCAAGTGGTTTACATCCGTGGACCTGAAGGACGCGTACTTCCGTGTTCCGATCCACCCAGAACACAGGAAGTATCTGCAATTCGCCTTCCACGGCGCAGCTTACGAGTTTTCAGTCCTGCCGTTCTGCCTTTCTTTAGCCCCTCGGATTTTCACGAGGTGCATGAAGGCGGTCCTGAGCCCTCTGTGCATTTCAGGATTAAAGATCCTGCCATATTTGGACGACTGGCTCATCTGTGCCCCCTCCTCCGGCGGGGCGGATTGAGCGACGTCAAAGGTCCTGGCCCACGTCAGAGCACTGGGGATAGCAGTGAACTATCAGAAGAGTTCTCTCATCCCGGCCCAGCAGGTGGTCTTTATTGGCATGGCCTTGGATTCAGTGGCCATGCTGGCTCTGCCGACCTCGGACAGGGTGGACAGGATTCAGTCCCTGCTCCAGTCTTTTCGGGTGGGGGCGGCACCCCCAGTCAAACTGTGGCTGAGACTGTTGGGGATGCTGGTGGCGGCCTCGGCTCTGACGCCTCTGGGGTTGCTTTATCTACGGCCCTTGCAGAGGTGGTTCAACAGCCTCCACATGGACCCCAGGTTGCACCGGCAGGTCAAGGTGCGGGTTACACCCGGCTGCACAGTGCTCCTCCGTCGCTGGCGGGACAGGGCGTATCTGCAGCACGGGGTCCCCCTCGGTATGGTCCCTGCAAGACGGGAGGTGGTGACTACGGACGCATCACCTCTCGGATGGGGAGCAGTGTGGCAGTGCAGGTCCGTCCAGGGGCTGTGGGGGCCTCAGGAGGGAAGTCTGCACATCAATGTCCTGGAGCTCAAGATGATTTATTTGGCGCTAAGACACTTCTCACCCTTTCTCGAGGGCAAGCACGTGCTCGTCGGGACGGACAGCACCTCAGCAGTGTTCCACGTCAAACACCAGGGTGGAACCAGATCACTGCAGTGCCTGAGGGAGGCCTGGAGGCTGTGGACCTGGGCATACCCTCGCTTCGCTTCCATCAGGGCAATGCACCTACCGGGGACGAGGAACTCTGTGGCCGACTATCTGTCCCGACAGAGGCTCCCCCCCGGGGATTGGAGGCTGCATCCTCAGGTCGTACGGCAGATATGGGGTCGGTTCGGCAGGGCCCAGGTCGACCTTTTTGCCTCAGGGAGCAGTACACATTGCCCCTTGTGGTTTTCCTTGGCAGAGGCCAGCTCCCCATTGGGGATGGACGCCCTAGCGAACGCATGGCCAGCCGGCCTGCTGTATGCCTTTCCCCCGTTTCCGTTGCTTCTGCCCACTCTCTACCGAGTGAGGTCGTCGAGCCTGAAGGTTCTGTTGGTGGCCCCCGAGTGGCCCATGAGGGTCTGGTTCCCACTGCTCCTCAGTCTGCTGGACGGGGAGCCATGGCGGCTCCCGGTCAGGGCAGACCTGTTGTCTCAGTTGGAGGGGAAGGTTTGGCATCTGTCTCCGGGTCATCTTCTCCTCGCAGTGTGGCTGCTGAGGGGTGCTGGCAGCCCCTGACGGATCTGGAGCCCTCCATTCAGCGGACACTGCGGAATGCCAGAGCTCCTTCCACATTGAGGACTTATGCCTGTTGCTGGCAGCGTTTTGCGGAGTGGTGCAGACGCAGAGCAGTTGACCCAATTTCGTGTTCCCTGCATAATATTTTGAGGTACCTGCAGGGTCTATTGGATGTCGGACGGGCAGCATCAACCCTGAAGGTGCACCTGGCTGCCATTTCAGCCAGCCACGACGTCGTGGATGGCAGACGAGTGGGGACACACTATTGGGTGTCACAGTTTCTCCGGGGTGCAAGGAGGCTATGCCCCCAGTTACGGAGACCGGCGGCAGCATGGGACCTCCCACTGGTGTTGAAGGCCCTGAGTGGGCCACCTTTTGAGCCTATGGGTGCTGCCCCATTGAAAATGGTGTCTGTTAAGATTGCTTTTTTGTTGGTGGTAACAACAGCCAAGCGGGTCAGTGAGCTCCACGCACTCGCCATCACCCCTACCTGCCTGCGTTGGAAGGCAGGCGGGTCCGGAGTAATGCTGTGGCCGAACATAGCCTTTCTCCCTAAGGTTCTGCCCCCAAGGCTACCTGAATACAGCCATTGAACTGGGGGCATACTGCCCTCCCCCATTTCAATCCGAGGAACAGAGGCTGGCTAACACGCTGTGCCCGGTCCGGGCATTGCAGCTGTACATGGTGGCTACAGGCGCTATTCGCCAGTCGGACCAGCTGTTTGTGTGCCACGGGGGACAGAACAGGGGGCGAGCCCTTTCTAAGCACAGGCTATCGCATTGGGTTGTAGATGCTATTGTTCTGGCTTATGAGTCTGTGGGGGCAGCTGCCCCTTCTGATGTTGTGTGCCATTCCACCAGGAGTGTGTCTACGTCCTGGGTGGCACTAAGGGGCGTGCCGCTGGGCGATATCTGCGCGGCGGCGTCATGGGCAACACCTTGCACGTTTGCACGCTTCTACCGCCTCAATGTGGCACATGAGTCTGCACTGGCCTCGGCAATCCTGCCTCTGGCCCCTTCTACTAATTGAGAGGTGGGTGAGTACTGCATTCCTCGTGACATTGCTGGCATAAGTCATCCACTTTGTTTACTGCCACTGGCAGTCAGGAAGGAATGAAACAGAACGGAAGTTACGCTGTAACTATGGTTCTGTGAATTCTTGGATGACTGCCAGTCACACTGGTCACTCGGAACTTCTCCCTGCTAGAAGATCCCAGAGACCAAACGTAGCCTTCCACGTGCTACTTATAGACGCATGCCCAGGTGGGCTACGTGTCACGTGCGTGACTGTTTAAATTTAATCTCGACCTGCGCGGAGCGTGAGGAGACATATCCACTCTGTTTACTGCTACTGGCAGTCATCCAGGAATTCACAGAACCATAGTTACAGCGTAACTTCTGTTCTCTCCTGTCTGTCAATTAACTTTATTCGTTTCACCTGCAGCTAGCATTCAGTTTCCTCGTTTCACCTGGTTCTTGCTCCATATATACACCTCTGTTCTGTTCATTCCTCACGGAAACATTACAGATCATGTTATGCCTGTCTTGCCTGCCTGTTTATTGTTTTGTTTCTGCCTCCTCTTATGAGTGAGTTGTGTTTTTCTAAAGATTTAAATCTTCTACTTACCATCATACCGCTACACAAACTCTGATACATACAGATAGTCCGAAAGCCACACATTTTTTTAGTCCTGGTTTAGGGTTGTGGCTCACTTGTAGCTTTTTAAGTGATTCACAGTTAGTCTTAATAACAATGACCAAGAGCAACATGGTGCCTTGCAAAAGTACTGTTTTTCACATTTGGTCATGCCAACTAAGTGACAGCTAATTTGATTGGCCATCACAAAATAGTGCATTATTGTATAAGTGGAATAAAATCATATTTTACAATTTTTACTGACACCAATTCAGTTTTATTTATATAGTGTCAATTCACAACACATGTCTTCTCAAGGCACTTTACAAAGTCAATTCAGTCAAATCATACAGATTTCAAGTCAGGTACACACATTCCAATTACTCCTATCAAACAGTGCAGTCAGATTTAGTTTATTATTCAAATTGGTTTAAAAGGTTTTTCTAAGGAGACCCAGCAGATTGCATCGAGTCAGTGACTTGCATTATTCACTCTTCCTGGATGAGCATGTAGAGATAGTGGACAGCTGCTGGCATTGACTTTGCAGCAATCCCTCATACTGCGCATGCATGTAGTGACAGTGGAGAGGAAAACTCCCTTTTACAGGAAGAAACCTCCAACAGGAACAGTCTCAGTGTGAGTGGCCATCTGCCATGACTGACTGGGGGGTTGTTTTTTCAAACCCCCAGTCCGGTGTTTATTGTTCATTTGTGCACAACATTTGGTGTGCCTTTGTATTTATCCCAAGCATTGCTGGCCTGATAAAAGTTAAACTACCCACTCCTAAGTGTTTTGGAACCATTAACTTGTTCTCTTTTAGGATTGCCCTGTATTTAGCACCAATCATAATAATAATATAATAATTGATACTTTATTGATCCCCAAGGGGGAAATTAGACCCTCTGCATTTAACCCATCCCTTATAGGGAGCAGTGGGCTGCCGTTGTGCAGCGCTCGGGGAGCATTCTGGGGCTAAGGGTCTTGCTCAGGGACCCAGAGTGGCAATCTGTGGGATACCAACCCGGCCCCTTGTGTCCCCTCCGGAACGCAAACCTCCTGCTCTAACCACTAGGCCACCACTCCCAATCATGCTCCCATTAACCTTAAGTAGGTTCCGTTTCTTGGCTTAATCAAAAGCATTCCCAAAACATGAAGCTACTAAGGCCATGTTTTACAGTTTGAATGTTGTTTTCAGGCCTTCACAAAACATCTGTATTTATACTGAGCTTAACTAACACAGGTAGATTATAAAGTGAGTTAAACTGCTCCTACAAGGAATAACTGTTTTTACTCATTTGTTCCGTTATGCTATTAAGCTGGAGATTACATGCATTTCTCTTTCTGTGTTGTTAAAGTTAGCATACAAACATAATAATCTCTTTTTTTCCAATAGGTTGGCAAAAATGGCTCATTGGACTGTAATTGACACCTCCTCTTTCGATGTCTGAAGTTCTGAAATACTTTCTTTTGTTCATTGTGTTGGGGTTGGTTGTGTTGTTTTAATTGAAATAAACCCTCTACAATGACAAGCACATTATGAGCATGCCCATAAAAGTCCAGTGAAGCCAGATAAGCAACACCAGCTCACACTTTTTTAAATTAGCACAACAAGTAGTCAAAAAAACGCTATAAAAATATTACAGTATTTAGGTTTTATTTTCTAATCTATTTAGGGAATGCCTATTGCCAGGGCAGATGATTTGCAATGCAAAGACTAAAGATGAAAACCTAGACAAAAAGTCTGAATCATGCTTTCGGTTCTGGCCTGTGGGCAATAAAACACTGAACTGTCACTGATGAGTCTATATCCAGTCTTGGCATAAAGTGTGAATTTTCTCCTTCAAGGTTTTCTGATGGCTAAAAATGTGACTCAGTTTGAATGCAAAGTAAAAACTAACCTTACAGGAATCAACTACATGAATTTTTGGAGGAAAGTTAATATATATAATTAAATACCCCTTATTTGTTTACTTTAATAACATAAATTTAGATTTAAAAACTTGTGTAAATGTGTGATTTCTATTTTCTTCTTTTAAAAAAATAGAAACTGAGAAACTGAATATGTCGTCTTGTGACTCAGAGTTAAAAAAATAATCCACTTTTTAGCTGATCAATTATTAAAGAATGTCAAGTGGTTTTGAATGTCACTGAGATCAGTGTTATGTTGATCCACATTACAGAGATTTATGGGGAGCAATGCATAAATGCTACATTTACACACACAGTACAGTCCCTGGTAACACAAGACCAATGTGTGTAATCTTTTTGGCCCACTTCTCTTTAATACTCAGATTCTTCTAATGAATGATCTGCTTTTATATGTCTATTTCTGTTAGGCTGTCATCTGGAATTTCCAATGAAGATGGAGCAAGCACAAGGCCACACAGTACACCCTCCCACACATCAGAATAAATAGATTTTCATTATGAGTGCCTCTTTGATTAAAGTCTCTTGTGTCAAGATTCTTAGAAAAGTCTTGACATGGAGCTATTTCTATTTCTAATATTTAAACAAAGCCCTGTCGCTGCTCTTTTCTCTCTGTGATAATTTCCTGGCATAAATGGTAAGGTGAGAATAAAGTGCAATGCAGAGACAATATATAGAATCAGAATCAACTTTTTTAGCTAAGTTTGTGTGCACCAAACAGAGAATTTGACTTTGGTTTCCATTACTCACATTGTATATCAACATGAGTCTAAACACCAACCACAATGTGTAAAAACAAAAAAAATAAGGACAAGCAACAGTAAGTGTGTTTTTTTTTTGTTTTGTTTCCAGCAGATCAGCAGACTACTCTGGCTGTGAGGTGTTCATTGTGTTCAACAGAGAGACAGCCTGGGGGAAGAAACTGTCTTTGTCTCAGCTGGTTTTGTAAATAGCGTTCCTGTCTGTATGCAGACTTGTCACTGTCCTGGATCAGACAGATAACGTTGGTGTCATCTGCAAACTTCAGGAGTTTCACAGAGAGGACTGCTGAGGTGCAGTCGTTTGTGTACAGGGAGAAGAGGAGTGGGGGGACAGCACCCCCCTGGGGGGCGCCTTGAGCAGAAGAAAATGCTTCCCAGCCTCACCTGCTGCTGCTGGTCAGTCAGGAAGCTGGTTATCCACTAACAGGTAGAGGCTGGCACTGTGAGCTGGGTGAGCTCCTGTGTTAAGAAAACCATGGTTTATTGTTGTTGAAAGTGTGAAAGGTCTTGGTGTGCACACACATGTCCTCACAGAAACTGATGAAGTCACTACATCGGTTAGTTGGTTTAAATTAGAGGCAGAAGCTTCAAAAACATTCCAATCTGTGCATCAAGGCACTTCTATCGCATCTGCTTTGACTCCTCAGTCTGCTTCCTAACAGTCCAAAACACAGTTTCTGCCCAGCGCTGTGGTCCGCATGAAGCATCTGAAAGCTCAGCAATAGAAGCGTGTTGTCTGTGATGTGTTCATCAAGCCAGGTTTCAGTGAAGCATAGTGCGGCGGATCGGCGGAAGTCTGAGTTCATTGTGCAGAGGAGGAACAGTTAATCCGTTTTGTTCACCAGGGAGCCAGTAGGGACACACACCAAGATGTTTAACGCTGGGTGGTTCAAGCATTGAACAGAAATGCACACCACACTTTTCAGATATGGACACATGTCCACACAAAAATGATTAACAGGAAACATATTTCAAATGATTATGATGTAAAAAAATTTTGATTAAATATACTGATAAAATGTAATCTAAATGAAGAAATATACTGAAAACAAAGTTAAAGCTCCCTCTCATTATATGTTGGGTATAACTACAAATCAATGCTGCCATTCCAATAGTTATATTCTCTCAGATTTATTTTATCGCCACCTACTCTGTTAATTTTAATCACTATGCATCCCTTCTTGACAAGTTCTTCAAATGTCAGGGGTAGGATCAATCTGAGGCTTTTAACAATTTCATTCGTCTGCAGACTGTCCAGGCACTGGGGTCACTGTCCGTGGTGCTGAATCCTTTATGCTCCATTTACAGTATATTCTGCACAGCAATGCAGTCCTTTGTAAAAAAGTACACTGAATTTTAAGTTTTCAGCTAAATTTCTCTCTAAATGAAACTGAATATACATCCACATAGCACCAACTCTGTTTTCTGCCACATGTTCCTGTTTGTCTTTCATTTGACAGTTTAGCAAAACCAATATGTGTTAAAATGTTTTATCATTCAAGCTAAAAGAACACTCATCCTGTGCAGAAGTACTGTATTTGCATAAAGATAGAGAACTTGATGCTCATTGCAAAAAAGCATCCCTCTTTTCTTTTGACAGTTTAACGTAGAACATTTTGTTTATCATTTCATAGTTCATGGATGAACAAGGTTCATTCCTTGCAGCCATTACATTTACCACAACATTATACACTTGCCTGGTTATAATGCAGATTACTGCTTATATTGCATACCACCCACTATATTGAACCACCGTGTGTCTACACTGCTACTACACTCCCATATTGCTGAGTCGTTCCATATTAATTTTCCCAGACGAGTGTGTGTAAGCCTCTGCATATGAATGGTTGTAATGTGACCAAGTGAAAGGCTTTTATATCTGAACGCTTTGTAGCTAAGGAGTCACATATATCGACTTTTCCTTCCACCAAGATGGGTGTGCAGGCCAAGGTGGGAACGTCTGTTTTGTGTGATGGCTCATTTGACAGGGTTATCTCTGAAAATGATGCTAAAATGGGACCCGCTCAAACAGCACTGATCAAAGGAATAAAGTGGAAGCTACAAAACAAGACTTTTAAGTAGAAGCAATACCTGTGACACAATGCACAATCTTTGCCTTCCTTTCATAATATGACACACCCCACACTGCTCCCTCCTTTATTATGCTAATCGATATTTTTTCACAAACATACAAATGTCAGTCTCAGGGACTGAGGTCCTCATGGCCAATTAAAAAGTCTACAGAAATGGCCAATGGCAAAATGTACCTATGTGGAACTTTTTGGCTCACATGCAAAACCTTGTGTGTAGGGGTGTTGGACCATTTGCGCGCTATTATGCCTTCCAGCGTCAGCTGCCATTATGTACCCCAGGATAGTCTGCTACCACAACTCCCAGCAGGTATTGCAGCTGATAGGAAGGGGGCGTCGCAGCTCTGATGTCACAGTGGACTATATAATAATATGAGGTCTCCCTTATCTTTGCTTTTCACGCTGGAAACCGGGACCGGTTACCACGCAACTGGAGTGCATAATTCTGGAGAAGAAACTCACACGTGATTTTTCATCAATTCTCCCCACTGGCCAGAAAACTCAACGAATAAAGCTTACAAGAATAGGTAGGTTTGTAAGTTTTACTTTACCGATCGAAGACGTGGATTTAACACGTGACCAAAACCCACGGAGGTTTTCAAGGAGATGAAATCTTCCTCCTTGTTTTGTTCCAGTCAACTGCTGACGGTCCGTCATAATTCTCCCCTTTTGCCAATGGAGGCCAAGGACGACGCAACCGCTTCTTGGAGTAAATTACGGACGCCTAACTACTCCCCCCTCTCTCTCTCCCCCTACTCCAGACGAGGAGTAGGGGGGAAACTTTGATTGCTGTTGGACTTTGAAGCTGTGTGTGTGTCTCACTGTATTTTGAAATAAACACTGCATATCACCACTGAACACACCATTTCCATATACAGTGGTGGGAGCATCATGCTGTGTGCAAAACTTTCTTTAGTGGGGAGCATTGAATGAAAATTGGATAGAACGATCTAGTATCTGTTCTGGGGATCTAAGCGCTCTTTAAGCACATCCAGATGAGCCTTAACAAGCTGCATCTGCTGTAGCTGCACCTGCCGGTCACACCCGGAAAAAGTAAGAGAGCAGAAACAACCTGTGCACAGCATCAGCGATATGACCAATTGGTTCATAGTCATTTGCAATGATTTTGGTTTTGCGAGATGATATATGCGTTTTTCCAAAATTAGCAGAGTATTTATTTTCTTTGTTATCTTTAGAGACATTATTATTTTAAACTGATCATTTTGAAATAATTTTCTCTCCCGGAACAGCAGTGGAAATAAGAGCATGCTCCTAGACTCAAGTCTAACAGAATTGATTATTTTCCTTTGTTGTTAATTGACAGATTGTTTAGATCCGCAAGTATGCTTGCAACATGTTTGTCTGCTTAACATGGGTGTGCGGCGCATCTCTAAGCAACAACTGGAATCAACTCTGGAAGTGGAGGGTTTTGTGTTTCGGCATTGGAAGATTTCACTATTTGATTATTCTTTAATCTCCCTCGGCAGCATATTTTGGCATACAAATCAGAAAAGCAAGCAAAAACCAGAAAATTTCTGAAATGTCCTGCCTCTTAGTGCGTGCTTCTCAGTCCAGAGCCAATCTTTGGCCGAGTTAAGCTTAGGTTGCATCAGGATTGAGGGTGGAAGGCAAAGACATCCACCTAGACCTGTTCTTGTTTCACTTGTAATGATATTGCTTTGCAATGGCATTCCCTGCCTCTTTGCATTGCCATGGCAGGCCCCAACAAATAAATCACAGCTCCTCAATATGTGTAACTAGGCATTTTCCTCCTGCAATGTTATATACATATATGATCAGCAAGAGCATTTTCAACATGTGACTCAGAACACTATTAAAATGTGTTTTTGACATACTTATCTTTGTCAGAACTCCCAAACAATTTTGATGTGAGTTAATTTTATGTGATCCTGTTGTTCAATTATATTTGTTTAGTGGTAAACAAAAAAACTGCTGGGAGAAAAGCTTTAAGAAATGTGACTTACAAATCAAAGTCTGGTACATGGTAACAAAGAGAAGATCAGTAGGAGAACTGACAGGAAACCAGAAAGGACAGAAATGCAAACAGGGTTGGCAAAAGGAGGACATGAGAGAGATCTGCTAAATGTTAATCTCTAAAGCAAAGACTAAATGTCACATAAAAGGAAAATCACTGGGATAACAAGTAAACAAAACATTTTTAAACCATAAAGGCCTATAGAATACTTCAGTGGAACCATCAAAGTTTTTTCCTAACATTTTATACTTTGCAAAAAACTGAGGTGCAGAACTCCTGGGAAGTCCTCATAGAGACCTCCCACTTCTGACCAATTACATAATATTTTTCAGACACCTCACAAGGAAAAGGTTCTGCCCAGAGGATTTGTCAAGAGCCAGCTGTTGAAAACTCCCAAATCAAAGCTGCAAGAACAGAATGTTGTAAAACATTGCAGTTTCTTGCAATGTTTTACTATTTTGGTGTATACTGTCCCAACAAATCCAGATAAAATATACTGACGTTTGTGAATCCAACAAAATAAACTAAGAATGCTGTTTTAAATACTTTTGCAAGGGACTGTAAATGTAACTTTAACAGTCAGTCATATGATGTGGCAGTTAACAAGGTTAACAGGATGGAGGAAGTAGAACTGGGTTTCCTCACATTAGAATAAGCAGCTCCTCCTTTAAGTGCAAAGACATTGAAGGAGCTTTGACATGACAGCAACCTTCAGGTATGGCGTAGTGTTTGCTAAGAGCAATCACAGTCTTATACACCACTACGTTTGTGTTTGATGTCTAATCTATTGTTAATGCTGCGGCGCTTACAACACTGAAACATTTGTTCGTGCAGCAAAGCAACTCTTCATGTCCTATATGTAACATAGAGGAAGCAGTGCAACTTGCTGGGAATAGTAGCATGAAGAAAGATTTCAGCAGAGCTTTAAATAAGAATGAAGAAAAACACCTACAGCGAATCAGTGCAAGAAGAACAAATGTTCTACTTCTATCAAAATGAAAAACCCTTCAGCATTTCTTTTTAAATAGGGATGGTATAAATGTAGTAAAAGCTCCAGAGTCATTTCTGAAAGATCAATGGAAAATAATCTACCATCTTCCAAAAGTACATTATGACAGATTAAAGAACAAAGTGACGGAATCAAGTTGGATCAATGAACTGGGATGTTAGGAAACCTTTGAAAAAGGTACAATTTGTCATGATCTCAGCCAAAGAACAGCAACAGTATTAGTTGTGCCCCTCTGGTGGGGCATAAAATGATAACCGTGATTAGAAATCATTCACTAAACACAGGAAGAGTTTCTCAAAAGGTATATTATCTAAAGGTGCTTAATATGAGGTCAGTGGCATCATGTGTACTTAGAAGGGACATGTGAATACAACAGAAATCTTCTGCACACCTTGCTTAGTTTGTGCTGCTGTGAATCACACCATGATGCATACAGGTCCTTCTCAAAATATTAGCATATTGTGATAAAGCTCATTATTTTCCATAATGTAATGATGAAAATTTAACATTCATATATTTTAGATTCATTGCACACTAACTGAAATATTTCAGGTCTTTTATTGTCTTAAAACGGATGATTTTGGCATACAGCTCATGAAAACCCAAAATTCCTATCTCACAAAATTAGCATATCATTAAAAGGGTCTCTAAACGAGCTATGAACCTAATCATCTGAATCAACGAGTTAACTCTAAACACCTGCAAAAGATTCCTGAGGCCTTTAAAACTCCCAGCCTGGTTCATCACTCAAAACCCCAACCATGGGTAAGACTGCCGACCTGACTGCTGTCCAGAAGGCCACTATTGACACCCTCAAGCAAGAGGGTAAGACACAGAAAGAAATTTCTGAATGAATAGGTTGTTCCCAGAGTGCTGTATCAAGGCACCTCAGTGGGAAGTCTGTGGGAAGGAAAACGTGTGGCAGAAAACGCTGCACAACGAGAAGAGGTGACCGGACCCTGAGGAAGATTGTGGAGAAGGGCCGATTCCAGACCTTGGGGGACCTGCGGAAGCAGTGGACTGAGTCTGGAGTAGAAACATCCAGAGCCACCGTGCACAGGCGTGTGCAGGAAATGGGCTACAGGTGCCGCATTCCCCAGGTCAAGCCACTTTTGAACCAGAAACAGCGGCAGAAGCGCCTGACCTGGGCTACAGAGAAGCAGCACTGGACTGTTGCTCAGTGGTCCCAAGTACTTTTTTCGGATGAAAGCAAATTCTGCATGTCATTCGGAAATCAAGGTGCCAGAGTCTGGAGGAAGACTGGGGAGAAGGAAATGCCAAAATGCCAGAAGTCCAGTGTCAAGTACCCACAGTCAGTGATGGTCTGGGGTGCCGTGTCAGCTGCTGGTGTTGGTCCACTGTGTTTTATCAAGGGCAGGGTCAATGCAGCTAGCTATCAGGAGATTTTGGAGCACTTCATGCTTCAATCTGCTGAAAAGCTTTATGGAGATGAAGATTTCATTTTTCAGCACAACCTGGCACCTGCTCACAGTGCCAAAACCACTGGTAAATGGTTTACTGACCATGGTATCACTGTGCTCAATTGGCCTGCCAACTCTCCTGACCTGAACCCCACAGAGAATCTGTGGGATATTGTGAAGAGAACGTTGAGAGACTCAAGACCCAACACTCTGGATGAGCTAAAGGCCGCTATCGAAGCATCCTGGGCCTCCATAAGACCTCAGCAGTGCCACAGGCTGATTGCCTCCATGCCACGCCGCATTGAAGCAGTAATTTCTGCCAAAGGATTCCCGACCAAGTATTGAGTGCATAACTGTACATGATTATTTGAAGGTTGACGTTTTTTGTATTAAAAACACTTTTCTTTTATTGGTCGGATGAAATATGCTAATTTTGTGAGATAGGAATTTTGGGTTTTCATGAGCTGTATGCCAAAATCATCCGTATTAAGACAATAAAAGATCTGAAATATTTCAGTTAGTGTGCAATGAATCTAAAATATATGAATGTTAAATTTTCATCATGACATTATGGAAAATAATGAACTTTATCACAATATGCTAATATTTTGAGAAGGACCTGCACAGGGCCATGCAAAGATTAAACTTGTTTTCAAAAAAAGATCTGAACTTTAGTTTGCAATTATATTTATCCTCCTTTAATCTGATACTGCTAAATAAAAACCAGGGCAAACGATTGCCTTTAAAAGACTCCATCAGCTTTGCACATCAATACACTAAAAATATACCCCATTCTTATTCGGAGAGCATCTGTGAACATACACTTTCAATTCTTGCCATAAATTCAGAATTGGATTTAGATCAGGACTTTGGGTAAGCCATCCTAACATGAATATGTGCCATGTAGGATCACTGGAATAATATGGTTCCATGAATTGAATTTAAAGAATAGGACAAATCTCTCCCACCTGCACAGACAGGTCATTCAGACAAGCACACAGCAACCTTTTTTTTTCTAATAAAAAAAGTGACATGCAGGAAATTTTACCATGCTGATTGTGGCCCATTGCATTGTGACTCTGCTGTCCTGCTGCATGGTGAACCTCCACCCCAGTCTCAAATAATATGCAGCCTCCAACAGGTCTTCTTCCAGAACTACCCTATATTAAGCTCCGTTGATGTTTACATCACCTCTGACCAGCTTCCCTGTCCCTTCTGGATAAACACATCCCGACAGCATGATGCGGCCATCACTACTGCAAACCTACTTTGAATGGAAGATAGGTTTGCCACAAGGCCAGTCATTTTTTCATAATTTAGCTCTTTCTTCACTAATGTTCTCTAACAAACCTATGCGACCTTAACAGAACAGCTGTGTTCTTATGAAATCACACACTGATGAACTCCGTACTCAGAACTTACTAATTTGGTAACCTCTGATGCCAGTTGGTTTCACTCTGTTTTTATTTAGGGATATCAGAGTAAAAGGGATTAGATGCATTTCCTTCTACACTTTTCAGATTTTTATTTTAATAAAATTTTAGCAAAAGGTGAGGGGTATGAGTACTTGTAAAAAAAAATTATTTAGTGAGAAGAGAAGCAGGTGGATCTACAGCATTTCCTGCTGTGTTTGAGACAGAGTTGGCCCTTTCCTTCAAGATTTGTTCATGAAGGTCATGAAAGCTAACTCAGGGAAATTTTTCCTCAATGGCTCCCTCATATCATCTGAATCCCTCTGCTGTAGGACTCCAAGTCTCTTGTGCCCTTGAAGAGACTATCACTGAAGTAAAAATCAATTGAAGTGGAGCACAAGTCTTTTTCTCTCGTTTATGTGTCAAGGAGAGAGGTCCTGTTGCATTCAGTCCTGATTGGCCGAATGAGGTCTCTGTTGCCAGGCAACCATCCATAGGCCTTGCAGACAGACAGCTGCTAATGAAGCCCGGGTTGTAGGTAGAGGGAGCATAAAAGGGCAACACAGCCTCTTTTTCTCATGCTTAACACACCCCTGGAACCTGCTACTGTGGGTGCAAATCCTCAAGCCCCCACCCTTCCTGCACATTGGGGCCAAAACACTCCATGAATACGGTCATTCCTCACTCAGCCCTCTCCTCTTACACCCTTCCCCAGAAACCTATAGATTAATATTTATACAGTAAAAGAAGGAAGGCATACAGAAGGCTTCAGAATAGGAGCCTTGCTTATTTTGGAAATGGAAGTGTAAAGAAACAGATGGCACCAATGCAGCCACAGCAGCACTGAGTGTTGATGGCTGCACATGACTCACACTCAGGTCACACATACAAATCCTGCGCAATCTGAGTGTCCCACCCAATCTGTCTGGACAAACTGAATGAAAGCTACAGCCATATATCTCCATGTCTCTCCAAATGCTACCTTTTCTCACACTGACGCAGTTAACAGTTGGGCTGTGTAAAAGAAAGTGTGTGTATGATTTGTGTCCTGTTTAATCAGGGTAGTTGGAATTTGCCTTGTGCTTGTAATCCTGGACAGAATGTTTGGGATTTTTACCCTTTAACATTATTGTTTGTCTTCCTGCTCTACAAGTTGCATCTGCACATTTTGAAGCTGCCTCGTGACATGGACCATTTATGCGCTCTTAATGTAGCTTCACAATGTCTCTCAGCTGAGCACGTCATCAGCTAACGTGCTGCAAGTGGAACAACTCAGCTGAGCAATATGAGCAACTGGTTGCTCTGTCCGGCTGTGATACTTGTGAAACAAAGCTTACATCTCTCTGTAACTAGACCAGTTTTTACTTAATGACTACATGCCTACTTCATCAAGTTTTTCGCTTTTTGAAAAGGTAGACATCACAGTTAGAACAAAAGATGTGAAACCACAGCTGCAGTCCCTTGAACAATTAGTCATAAACTGAACATTTCCAAGGTTCCACTTTAGATAAGATAAAACCCAGGTGGACTACATTTACTGATTAGGTGACTTCTTGAGCTATTCGTTGGGTTGTCATGTTTTAGGGTAATCACAGAAAATGGGACAGAATACAAATGCATACCACACTTTAAATGTGTTACTTATGAATGTGAAAAAGTTGATGGATGGTTTGGCAAAGTACTGTAATTTCAACAACTTTACTGCAGTATCTTGTGTGTCCGATGATGTGTTCAGCAAGTCTAAAGACAAGTAAAGGGAAAAGCAAATGACTAAAAGATATACATCAAAACATCAATATTTGGTTTAATGTAAAAGACCATCAGCTATCTAGCTCATTCCTCGCAGTGCTGCAATAGGATTGATGACTTTTGGTATGGAAACAAACTGCTTTACTGCAGCAGCCACTATCGTACCTAATCAATCGAAGTGTGCTGTATTTTGAAGTAACTTGTTTGCCATTTAGCTAATTTCCTTCTTTTATAATAATTATACACCGAAGGACATGTCCTTTCAAAGCTTGGACATTATCACGTTCTTGGTTTGGATCGGACCAAAGTGCAGATAAGAGCTTGGCAGCCGCATGATGAGGGAAAGGGCTTCTCTTTAATTAAGGTCTCCAAAACGTAACATAATCCAGCATGTACAAGCATGAGTCGAGCCAAAAACTTACATCTGTTCACAGTTCTGTAACGTAGCAAAACTGAGCATGAACAGGGGTAGTGAACGAGGAATAGTGACGGAGGAACCAGCAGGGAATAAAGAACACAGACCAACTAATATACAAGGAGAAAACAAAGGCAAGTAATCACAGGAACTAAGAACAGGTGTGATAGCTGGCGGGCAGGCAGAGGGGACAGGTGGAACTGATTAACAACACAGGGAAACAGAACTAAACAAAAGTTAACACAAAACACAAACCAAGTCCAAGGATGTCATATCACGACAGACATGTCCTAAAATAACTATCTCTAGCACCATCTACTGCTGCAGGTTTAGTCAGACAAAGCTTTACCTTTTGCCTCAGCTTGTGCTCGGTAAACATTCAAATGCACACTGGGTCATTCCTGCAATCAGATAATGAATCAAGACAACTGTGGCTGAAGAATCTTAGTTTAAAACAATCACCCGAAGCCCTGCAGATGTTCTCTTTGCAGTCGTGAACTAATGATCCAGGGAGGAGGAAAATACTTAACCCACTTGTGTTTGAGCTATGACAGACCACCATAGGAGAAATGTCAGATTAATCATCCCCCTTAGACTTAAAAAGGTTGAAGAGCAATATTTGCATTGCAAGAGAGTTCATACAGTGCCTTGCGAAAGTACTCGGCCCCCTTGAACTTTTCAACCTTTTGCCACATTTCAGGCTTCAAAAATAAAGATATAAAATTCAAATTTTTGTGAAGAATCAACAAGTGGGACACAATCGTGAAGTGGAATGAAATTTGTCGGATTTGTTAAACTTTTTTAACAAATAAAAAACTGAAAAGTGGGGCGTGCAATATTATTCAGCCCCTTTACTTTCAGTGCAGCAAACTCACTCCAGAAGTTCAGTGAGGATCTCTGAATGATCCAATCTTGTCCCAAATGACTGATGATGATGATGAATAGAATCCACCTGTGTGTAATAAAGTCTCCGTATAAATGCACCTGTTCTGTGATAGTCTCAGGGTTCTGTTCATAGCGCAGAGAGCATCATGAAGACCCAGGAACACACCAGGCAGGTCCGAGATACTGTTGTGGAGAAGTTTAAAGCCGGATTTGGATACAAAAAGATTTCCTAAGCTTTAAACATCCCAAGGAGCACTGTGCAAGCAATCATATTGAAATGGAAGGAGTATCAGACCACGGCAAATCTACCAAGACCCGGCCGTCCCTCTAAACTTTCATCTCGAACAAGGAGAAGACTGATCAAAGATGCAGCCAAGAGGCCCATGATCACTCTGGATGAACTGCAGAGATCTACAGCTGAGGTGGGAGAGTCTGTCCATAGGACAACAATCAGTCATACACTGCACAAATCTGGCCTTTATGGAAGAGTGGCAAAAAGAAACCCATTTCTCAAAGATATCCATAAAAAGTCTTCTTTAAAGTTTGCCACAGGCCACCTGGGAGACACACCAAACATGTGGAAGAAGGTGCTCTGGTCAGATGAAACCAAAATCGAACTGTTTGGCCACAATGCAAAATGATATGTTTGGTGTAAAAGCAACACAGCTCATCACCCTGAACACACCATCCCCACTGTCAAACATGGTGGTGGCAGCATCATGGTTTGGGCCTTTTCATCAGCAGGGACAGGGAAGATGGTCAAAATGGATGGGAAGATGGATGGGGCCAAATACAGGACCATTCTGGAAGAAAACCTGTTGGAGTCTGAAAGAGACCTGAGACTGGGACGGAGATTAATCTTCCAACAAGACAATGATCCAAAACATAAAGCCAAATCTACAATGGATTGGTTCACAAATACACTTATCCAGGTGTTGGAATGGCCAAGTCAAAGTCCAGACCTGAATCCAATCGAGAATCTGTGGAAAGAGCTGAAGACTGCTGTTCACGAACGCTCTCCATCCAACCTCACTGAGCTCCAGCTGTTTTGCAAGGAAGAATGGGCAAGAATTTCAGTCTCTCGATGTGCAAAACTGATAGAGACAAACCCCAAGCGACTTGCAGCTGTAATTGCAGCAAAGGGTGGCGCTACAAAGTATTAACGCAAGAGGGCCAAATAATATTGCACGCCCCACTTTTCAGTTTTTTATTTGTTAAAAAGGTTTGACACATCCAATAAATTTCATTCCACTTCACGATTGTGTCCCATTTGTTGATTCTTCACAAAAAATTAGAATTTTATATCTTTATGTTTGAAGCCTGAAATGTGGCAAGAGGTTGAAAAGTTCAAGGGGGCCGAATACTTTCGCAAGGCACTGTATGTGAAGATGCTATAACAGAAGTTGCCAATAGAATTCAAGAACTGCATGGATTGAGGAATAAGGTGGATATGTGACTGCTCAAAGGGAACATCTAGAGCTGAAAAGTGCATTTGGAGTAATGGGCTACTTCAGTTTAAACTACAGATGGTGCAGAGCAAAATGCCAAAAAAGCTGTGGTGAGCACCTAAAACACAAAATATAGTGGAGTAAAATCAGAGGTTAACCCATTACTACAAGACAGGCAAGATTTACAGGAGTGGGAACCAGTGGACTACCTTCACCCAACTTCAGCCTAATAAAAAAATAATTCTGTGTCCCTTCATTTGATTGGCTGTGCTGAATCGTTTTACAATCTACCTCACAAACATGGACTTTTTTCAGGAGATAAACAAGATTATTTGGTTTCATCACAAAATAGGACTTTCCCTCAAGATCTTTTAGCAGGATCAATTGGCAAAAGCAAGTTGAAGTTGCTCCATAAGGTTTTTGTGACCAACGTCAAAGGATATTATATACTAAACCACAGTGATTCCAGGGAACTGCAAGTGTGAAGGACTGTTTGTCTGGTGGGAATATGATGTGAGGGAAGATAGAGATAGAGAATTTATTTTTAATTTCAAAATGCCACCATCCTGCAGTCTTATATTGTTTCCTCCTGAAGGTTGTGTGTTCTTTATATTTCCTGGGCAAAGTGTCTTAGCCTTCCTGATAGGCCAAATAGGCAAAGGACATTAATAATTCAAAGATGTGGTAGCAAGGGCTGAATACATATAGGATACATGTAGGACAACCAGCAAAAATCACCAGTACCTGGCTGGTTATTCAGGATGAGGTGACTAAAGAAGCTTCCCTCTGAATGAAAGAGATCCTGGGAGGATTTTAACACTTGGCTCTTAAGTTTAAAAAAGGAAAGGAAAGACATTTAGTGCTACATTAGGACAGTAAAGGCTGTACTTGTAGTTAAAATTGGGTGACAATAAAGAACTTAATAGAAAAGCTTGCAAACACACACAAAAACAGACTCGGAGGGATTTCCAGTAAGCAACTAAGAGTGCTGCAAGTAAATTTGAGTAGCATGATGAAAATCTTTTTCTATCTGAACCTCAGAAATTGAGTGGCTCTGTTCTTCTAAGGGACAAGTGAGTGTTTTTCAAAGAAGGGTCAAAACAAATCCCTTAAATAAGCGTGAGCAAATGAAGAAATTTAATAGCAAGTGAAAAAAATGAGTAATGACTTAATTACTAAATTCATTAAAACATGGGAGTGTAACTATCAGAAAATCAGTTTTTAATTAGAATGTGAACCATTTAGTGAGCTGCTATCTGCATCCTGTTAGTAAACTGCCCACATGTTCAGAATATGTATGTAGCTGTTCATTAACAAAAAGTGGCATGGCCTCGGTTTGATTCCTTGACTCGCTTGGATGAATTTACAGTATATATCAAAACCTAATTTTTTTTTTTTACTAAGTTTATCAAACGTGGAACTGTAATCTTGCCTCTCTCTGTTACTGTCTTTAATGTTCAGATTGTTGCTATTGATTAAATCGACATCCAAGGTTCAGATTACAGCCTGGGACTCTTTGCTTCCTTTCCCAGCATAAACCCCAGTGTTTCTCTATCATCAGTCCAGCCTGGCTCCATTGAAGTTTTTTTTTGTGTTTTCACTTCAGTAAAATATCAATGGTGTTTGAATTCCCTTCAATTAGTCATCCACAAAAAAACAACTTAATCTGGAAGGCTTTAAAACAGACAGAATCGCACCCTTTCACCTCCTCTATGGGACAAACTCTTATGTTGAATTTGCAGCAAACGCAAATTTATCGCATCCCTAAAACATGTAAAGATGTTTAAGAAGCTTTTAAATGTTTTAAATACAAACAGATAAATAAATAAAACTTTGATTTTATACATGAATAAAGTAAAATGAAAATAATAAATTTCATTGTTTGTAAAATAAACATTAATCTGATCTCTACAAAATTACATATACTGTATTTAAAGCTTTTTTAAGAATTTAAACACAGTAAATAAACACACAGAAAATAACATTGCTTTTTCACATCAGTACATTAAGAAAAAAAATTTTTATGTAAAATAAATAACTAGAAAAGCCCTTATAGACACAGACCTCCACCAAGGCAATAGGGTCACTCCAACTTTTAGAGATATTTTGCAGACAGAGTGACGGACAAACAGACGCTGACAAAAATATAACCTCCTTGGCAGAGATAACAATTACATTTTTTTTTAAGTTTCTTCTTTATAATATTAGAGTACACACCAGAAAGAAAAGCTATTTGTTCCCAATACTTAAACGAAATTAAGCAAAACCAAGCTAAACTAGACTTAAATAATACATAAATTAAATTGTGAGGTTTTCCTTTTAAAAAAAGCTGAGTTATAAACTAAGCTAAATAACTGCTCTCTGGTTAAACCTTCCAAGTTCTAATCCATTTAACAGACATGGTAGTTAAAGTTGCATTTTATGCATTGAGTTTCTGTTTGTCACCTAAAATTTCATCAACTGAGCCCCAGACGTAAGCCTTCTGTCATTTTAAATCAAAGCCTTGTGCTGAATTTTCAAGATTATACAAAGTTAATACTCATATGTTAGAATGAATGATTGTGAAGAGGTCCTTCCTCCAGAGACCTGAGTTTATTGTCAAAGTCATGAGCAATTTCCCCTAATCATTGCAGGTCAAATTCAACTGCATTGATGTATAACCAGCTGGGCTTCTCCCAGTGGTTTTACAACCTTCATAATTGGCTTTCAATTCCCAGTTATTCTACCATGACCATACAGACCATGTTCTCAGTTACTATGAGGCATGATAAAGAAGATTAAACATTATCTTAAACTTTAGTGTATTTTTCTGAATACATTTCTTTAAATATGCTTCATTGCAGAAGGTGCGATGCATTTGATTTTGTTGAAACTTAACACATTTATGTACAAACACAAACCTAGCACTTGTATGAAGCCGTTGGCATTAAATGATTTCATTTTGTTGTTGGTTTGCACATCATTCTTCCAGAGTTGTGTGAAGAGATCACAGCTAATCAAGTGAAAACAAATGAGGTGAAATCAATTTACTTTTCATTCATAAAGGTGCTGACAGAAAAAAACATCATTACTGGTAAAATCATAAATGGCACAAGCATGTTAGGAAAAAACTTAAATGTTCAGTCCCTGAGAGATCTAAGCAGTTTGTTCTATTGAATGGACCAGAAAAATTAAATGGTAGTCCTCAGGAAGATCAATATTCTATGCTCAAAGTCTTCTGTGAGAGTACAGTAGAAAACAAACTAGTGGTTTCTGCTCACCTTTAGATATACGAGTCTTTATTTGATTTTTTTTTTCATGCCTTGCTGACCAGTGATTTATTCATGACTTCTTGCTGGGCTGAACATCTTCAAAGGTATGTCTGGAAAAGAATCAATAGAATCAGGCTAAATAAATTTCTCTTAAATCTCATATATATTCTTTTTAGTTCCTGGTGATACCTTAATTTTGTAGTATAAGATGCATGCTGAATCAATAAGAATCGGCAAGCGGTTTAACCGTTTTCAGAAGAATGTATCTAGTCTCAAACAAGCAAAGAAAAAAACGTGTCCATCCCGTAACAAAAGAATGGATTGGGTAGATTTGAATTCGAAGATAAAAAGCCATTGAGGCTGGTGTAAAATAATTGTTGCTTTTGTCGTTATGATCTCCAAGACATAGATGATCAATGAAAGTTACTACAGCTTTGCAAATTTAGCAACTGGGATTTCAGTGTGAGGTAATTATGACCCTGCCACATTCTATTTTTTCTATGCTGCTTTCTCTGCCATCCTATCACAGAGCAGTCTACGGGTGAGAGGCAGGATACACCCTCGACAGGTTGCCTAGTAGACAAACAACCATGCACATACCCATTCACACCTAAGGGCAATTTGGAGAGACCAGTTAACCTAACAGTCATGTGTTTGGATGGTGGGAGGAAGCCGGAGTACCCGGAGACAATCCATGCATGCACAGGGAGAACATGCAGACTATCCAGAAAGACACCTGGCCGGGAGTCAAACCCAGGACCTTCTTGCTGCTAAGCAACAGTGCTACCAAATGTGCCACAGTGCAGCCCATTGTTCAAGAACAGTTATTTATTATGTACAGCTGTGGATTTATCACAGTTTTAATTTCTGTGCAAATTCTGCTGTTTCACAGAAACCTAAAAGAAATGCTGAAGAAGAATGAATACAGAGAGCATTGTGTATTATACTAGACACAAAGCAATTCATTCTTTTAATTATAAGGCTTTATTTGGTTTAAAAAACACTTTCTGTAAAAAACACTTCTAAAGCAGATTATTTCTCTGGTTTCAAATTAAAGAACTTACTGAAAGACAATATTTTCACATTTTGAATTATAAATTGTGAATATATCTTGGCACCTTTCTGTAAATGTATGTTTGCAATATTTTCAGTAAGATCTGAAGATGAACGAAGGTATTGGCAGGACTTCGGTCAAGAAGACAAGGATGAAGTTCAATTCTGTGATTAATCTAAGACTATCAAGATAAGTGAAGGGTTGTCAATCTGAGAGACTACCATGTGTGGTTAAAGGTTGCTTTAAGGATGATCTCAATAGACCTCTCACTTCATTTTGATTATTTTATGGTGGAAACAAAAATATTCACACCTTCATATACTTTCAAACTGTGTAATTTATAGTTTATCACATGTATTTGTGTTTTCCTACAATAACAAAGCCATGGAGAAAGTCAGCCAAGATTGACACTGGAAATAAGGTGCTAATATGTGTGAAATGCAAGGCAGATGCAACAATGTTTTTAAAGAAATCTTGAAAGGTCATAGTTTTGAGTTCTACTCATCTAAAAAGAGGCAGGATGTCAGCTAACATATAGGAGTATTTCAGTGGCCAATCAGATTGTTTGGGATTGGTTTTCCTGGCTTGGCCCATAGATTCATCCATGAGCAAAAAGACACTTACTTAAAATTAAAATCAGTTGCTGAAAAATTAAGAGAATGTTATTTTCAAAATTGACATTTTTTCAATGTATTAGATCAGAAGATGTATTCTGTCTGCAAATTGCATTTACCAAAATAGAGGAAGGCACAAAACTAACTTAAACTAAATTTGTTTAAATTAATCAAACAGAAGAAATATGTCCTAAAACAATACTATTAATTAATTTGAACTTTAAGCTTTTTTTAAAACAAAAGCATTCATTAGACAGAGGTGGATTCACTAAAAACATGAAACCTTTTTAAACCTACGCCAGTCACATTACTCTCAAGTCATTCACAGGTTTATTTACTCCATTTTCATTTGGTTTTTCCACCACAAAAAAAAAAAAAAAAGAACAGTTTTCCACTAAAATGCCTGAAATCTGGGATCTTAAATTAATTCCTTACAAAGACAGTAACATCGACCACATGCTATTGTGTATTTAAAAAGGATTACAAATTAATACAAATAATTTTCCCACATCCTACTAAATATGTCCCACATTCACACTCGAGTGCGTCATCTACGTTTCACAGATCACTATCCTCCCTTTAGAATACTCGTTGTATATATAAAAAACAAACCGTATTCAGATTCAAAACATGACTCACTATTTACCTGCTGAGCTTTCGGCAGTTTGCTCAAAAGATGTATGTATGTATGTGTATGCATGCATGCATGCATACACAGTACAGACCAAAGGTTTGGACACGCCTTCTCATTCAAAGAGTTTTCTTTATTTTCATGACTATGAATATTGTAGCTTCACACTGAAGGCATCAAAACTATGAATTAACACATGTGGAATTATATACTGAACAAAAAAGTGTGAAAACACTGAAAATATGTCTTAAATTCTAGGTTCTTCAAAGTAGCCACCTTTTGCTTTGATTACTGCTCCGCACACTCTTGGCATTCTGTTGATGAGCTTCAAGAGGTAGTCACCTGAAATGGTTTTCCAACAGTCTTGAAGGAGTTCCCAGAGATGCTTAACACTTGTTGGCCCTTTTGCCTTCACTCTGCGGTCCAGCTCACCCCAAACCATCTCGATTGGGTTCAGGTCCGGTGACCGTGGAGGCCAGGTCATCTGGCGCAGCACCCCATCACTCTCCTTCTTGCTCAAATAGACATTACACAGCCTAGAGGTGTGTTTGGAGTCATTGTCCTGTTGAACAATAAATGATGATCCAACTAAACGCAAACCGGATGAAATAGCATGCCGCTGCAAGATGCTGTGGTAGCCATGCTGGTTCAGTATGCCTTCAATTTTGAATAAATCCCCAAAAGTGTCAACAGCAAAGCACCCCCACACCATCACACCTCTTCCTCCATGCTTCACGGTGGGAACCAGGCATGTAAGGTAAGGTAAGTTTATTTATATAGCACTTTTCAGTAACGAGACACTCAAAGCGCTGTACATACAATTACAATACAATCACAAAGAACACAGATCAAATGCTAAGAAATCTAGAAATCTATGAATCCTTCTGAGAAATCTAAACATTTCTGGTCAATATTACAATGATACAGATAACATTAATAATTCCTTGGGTTTTACTGGTAAGAGCTGGTTTTAAACCAATCTTTCTAAAGAGGTAATTATATCATTAAGTCCTCTATGTAGGGGAAAGCATCTTGTGCTAAGAAGTCTCATCATTCCACTGAATTCTAACTAGGGAAGCTGAGTCACTGGTAGAAAACAGCTTTAATCCACATTTTCAGGTGCTAATAATATATTGCTTTTACTGGTGCTGAAGTTGAACTAAGTAATCTAATTAAGAAAACTGGGTCATTGGTGTAAGAGCAGCTAAAGTTTAGTAACTTGGACTTTAGCTGCTCTTACACCAATGACCCAGTTTTCTTAATTAGATTACTTAGTAATACCTACCTACCTACAGGTCCTTCTCAAAATATTAGCATATTGTGATAAAGTTCATTATTTTCCATAATGTCATGATGAAAATGTAACATTCATACATTTTAGATTCATTGCACACTAACTGAAATATTTCAGGTCTTTTATTGTCTTAATACGGATGATTTTGGCATACAGCTCAAGAAAACCCAAAATTCCTATCTCACAAAATTAGCATATCATTAAAAGGGTCTCTAAACGAGCTATGAACCTAATCATCTGAATCAACGAGTTAACTCTAAACACCTGCAAAAGATTCCTGAGGCCTTTAAAACTCCCAGCCTGGTTCATCACTCAAAACCCCAATCATGGGTAAGACTGCCAACCTGACTGCTGTCCAGAAGGCCACTATTGACACCCTCAACCAAGAGGGTAAGACACAGAAAGAAATTTCTGAACGAATAGGCTGTTCCCAGAGTGCTGTATCAAGGCACCTCAGTGGGAAGTCTGTGGGAAGGAAAAGGTGTGTCAGAAAACGCTGCACAACGAGAAGAGGTGACCGGACCCTGAGGAAGATTGTGGAGAAGGGCCGATTCCAGACCTTGGGGGACCTGCGGAAGCAGTGGACTGAGTCTGGAGTAGAAACATCCAGAGCCACCGTGCACAGGCGTGTGCAGGAAATGGGCTACAGATGCCGCATTCCCCAGGTCAAGCCACTTTTGAACCAGAAACAGCGGCAGAAGCGCCTGACCTGGGCTACAGAGAAGCAGCACTGGACTGTTGCTCAGTGGTCCAAAGTACTTTTTTCGGATGAAAGCAAATTCTGCATGTCATTCGGAAATCAAGGTGCCAGAGTCTGGAGGAAGACTGGAGAGAAGGAAATGCCAGAAGTCCAGTGTCAAGTACCCACAGTCAGTGATGGTCTGGGGTGCCGTGTCAGCTGCTGGTGTTGGTCCACTGTGTTTTATCAAGGGCAGGGTCAATGCAGCTAGCTATCAGGAGATTTTGGAGCACTTCATGCTTCCATCTGCTGAAAAGCTTTATGGAGATGAAGATTTCATTTTTTAGCACAACCTGGCACCTGCTCACAGTGCCAAAACCACTGGTAAATTGTTTACCGACCATGGTATTACTGTGCTCAATTGGCCTGCCAACTCTCCTGACCTGAACCCCATAGAGAATCTGTGGGATATTGTGAAGAGAACGTTGAGAGACTCAAGACCCAACACTCTGGATGAGCTAAAGGCCACTATCGAAGCATCCTGGGCCTCCATAAGACCTCAGCAGTGCCACAGACTGATTGCCTCCATGCCACGCCGCATTGAAGCAGTCATTTCTGCCAAAGGATTCCCGACCAAGTATTGAGTGCATAACTGTACATGATTATTTGAAGGTTGACGTTTTTTGTATTAAAAACACTTTTCTTTTATTGGTCGGATGAAATATGCTAATTTTGTGAGATAGGAATTTTGGGTTTTCATGAGCTGTATGCCAAAATCATCCGTATTAAGACAATAAAAGACCTGAAATATTTCAGTTAGTGTGCAATGAATCTAAAATATATGAATGTTAAATTTTCATCATGACATTATGGAAAATAATGAGCTTTATCACAATATGCTAATATTTTGAGAAGGACCTGTATACCCTTAGAGGTGAGTGCAGGCACCAGAGGTTAGGCTACTAGAATATCCTCCCTCTTGATGCCATTGAGTGCGCCCACCCCCAAGACCCTACATGTGAATGTCATGAAAATGTTATAAGTGAGAGTGTCTAAGTTGTACAATAAAATTGGGGCACAGGCTGCCATGGGACTGCAGAGATGGAAAACCCTTGTGGCACTCCGATGGCGCACCCACACCCCAAGGCCCTCCATGAGTGGTATTGTAATGGAGCTGGCAGAGGGAGGTGTCCGGGGATGAGGAGGGAAGGACTGAGGGGCAAACCACTCTCCCAGGGAGCCAGCTCCCCGGCTGACCCCAATAGGCACCCCCGTTTGCCGAGTCCCAACAAAGGAGGGAGGCATAGGCACATCTGCCGGGCAAAAAACTAGGGATAGGTAACAGGCCCCAAGAACCCACTGAAAACTGGGACCAACGTCCCCAGCCCCCACCACCCCCCCGGAACCACCCAGCCCCTCAGACCCCGATCCCCAGCCCCGTTACCCAATCCGCTGCCCGAAGGACCCAGCCAGAAGCGCCCAAGCGGCCAAGAATGTGGCCCCACTCCAAACAAAGGAGCAAACCAGCCAGCCCAGCACAACCAAAATACGCCACACAAAGAAGTATACATGACCAGCACGTCCAGCCGCCCCCGAACCCAAGGGGCAGAGCCAACAGAGCGCCCAGCCCCCGAAGCCCAGCACCAGACAGCAGCCACAACCAGGCAAGCAGGGCAACAAAACACATCCCACTCCAACACAAAGGCCGCCACCAAACCGCACCAGACCCAAAACAGCAGGCCCACCCAAATGCAAGCTCCAGGCCATGATAGGTACATGCACCCCCCCCCATAGACAGGTGAACTGAGACCACCAGGTCAGCCGGGCAGTCAAGCAGACCCCACGATGCAACACTCCGCCCACTACCATGCCCAAGGGGAAAGACGCCGGCCCAGCAGGCCGAAGGGTGCCACAGAAAGGCCCCAGCACACGGAGCAAAGAGGTCACACCCCCATCCAGAGACGTAGACCCACCTACATCCAGGTCAGCCAAGCAAAAACGATAGAGCCGAGCCAGACCGCAGATCCCCCCGAGCCAGCACCACAGCAACACCACCCATCCTTCTGTGCATTCGTAGGGGCACGGCGAGGACCACTAACCCCAAGCACACCGAACCCACCAGGAACCATCCAGCAAACGAGCAAACCCCACCCCAGTACAAGGCCGAGAAGCCCGACGCAAGCGCAGAGCCCAGCAACGCCCGCCCTGCCGCACCCACGCCCGGAGGTCAGAGCCGCCGCGCACAGGACTACCGCCCCGACACCACAGCACGCCATACAATGGAGGACGGAATGCAGCAAAGAGCACCCAAAGTAAAATCTGCACACAAAGCTCACACTGCGCGAATGTGCCCCCACCAGCCCCCCAAAAACAAAGCCCCCCATGAAAGTGCACCCCCACGAAAAGACGACCCACATCATCCAGGTCCTAGAACATGCCCGACACACATACCCCCGCAAGAAAACCTTTATAAACAGTTCATTCTGCATTTGTCATTGACAGAAAAATGCACCAGCTTGATAAAACACAGTGGACCAACACCAGCAGCTGACACGGCACCCCAGACCATCACTGACTGTGGGTACTTGACACTGGACTTCTGGCATTTTGGCATTTCCTTCTCCCCAGTCTTCCTCCAGACTCTGGCACCTTGATTTCCGAATGACATGCAGAATTTGCTTTCATCCGAAAAAAGTACTTTGGACCACTGAGCAACAGTCCAGTGCTGCTTCTCTGTAGCCCAGGTCAGGCGCTTCTGCTGCTGTTTCTGGTTCAAAAGTGGCTTGACCTGGGGAATGCGGCACCTGTAGCCCATTTCCTGCACACGCCTGTGCACGGTGGCTCTAGATGTTTCTACTCCAGAGTCAGTCCACTGCTTCCGCAGGTCCCCCAACGTCTGGAATCGGCCCTTCTCCACAATCTTCCTCAGGGTCCGGTCACCTCTTCTCGTTGTGCAGCGTTTTCTGCCACACTTTTTCCTTCCCACAGACTTCCCACTGAGGTGCCTTGATACAGCACTCTGGGAACAGCCTATTCGTTCAGAAATTTCTTTCTGTGTCTTACCCTCTTGCTTGAGGGTGTCAATAGTAGCCTTCTGGACAGCAGTCAGGTCGGCAGTCTTACCCATGATTGGGGTTTTGAGTGATGAACCAGGCTGGGAGTTTTAAAGGCCTCAGGAATCTTTTGCAGGTGTTTAGAGTTAACTCGTTGATTCAGATGATTAGGTTCATAGCTCGTTTAGAGACCCTTTTAATGATATGCTAATTTTGTGAGATAGGAATTTTGGGTTTTCATGAGCTGTATGCCAAAATCATCTGTATTAAGACAATAAAAGACCTGAAATATTTCAGTTAGTGTGCAATGAATCTAAAATATATGAATGTTAAATTTTCATCATGACATTATGGAAAATAATGAACTTTATCACAATATGCTAATATTTTGAGAAGGACCTGTAAGCTGGTGTATAGGAAAAAACATGATGTGTGTCTAAATATAAGAAAATCAAGGAAATTTTGTAGAACATCCAGTACTGTCAGATCTTCAAACTGTGTGTGTGTCACATTTGATGAGCTTCTGTTCTGAATAATGAGTGTTTACTGGGATCAGTTATGTGGAATTCACTCTATTCTGATGCATTGTGACCGGGTTTAATTTATTTTTCAATCAGAAAATTATTTGCAAAATAAATATTGCAAAATAAAAATATTATTTAATTAGATATTGATCTTTATATTGGCATTTTCTGTGCCTTCAAATCATGTAATTGGCTATTTTTTAAGTGCCAGCTTTTTGTAGCTCTAGAATGTGGTCAGGGATGGAAAATATGTAATTGTCATGCACTTGTGAATTATCATAAAACATCACTACATTTACAAATTTTTAAGATCATACCTGATCTGCCCTCAGCAGAAGCAATTTCTTTTCTGGTGGTCGGTGATACCCCTATTACAATGTAGGGTTCCTCCATGGACTTTCTGTTGACAAAAGAAAAGTGAAACACAGTTTCTCAGAGGTCACTTTTATCATTACCTTAATTTTCTTAATGCAAAAAAGGGTTATAATAACATTTATTAATATAAATGTCCTTCAGTTAATTAATATACATGCCTTTAAGTTTACAGGACAGGTTTGTAAAGTGAGTATTGATTTAACATACACTTTTTTGGTTACCTTGCAGCAAGAAGGTCCTGGGTTGGACTCCCAGGCCGGGGGTTTGCATGTCCTCCCTGTGCATCTCTGGGTTCTCTCCGGGTACTCCGGCTTCCTCCCACAGTCCAAAAACATGACTGTTAGGTTAATTGGTTTCTCTACATTGCCCTAAGGTGTGACTGAGTGTGTTCATGGTTGTTTGTCCTGTGTGTGTCTGTGTCACCCTGTGATGGACTGGCTACCTGTCCAGGGTGTACCCTGCCTCTGGCCCATAGACTGCTGGACATAGGCACCAGCTTCCCTGCGACCCACTATGGAAGAAGCTGCAGAAAATGACTAACTGACTGACTTCTTCTTTTAATGTAGAAAAGTGACAAATGACCAGAAAAAATTTAATGAATAAAGAAATGGATGAAAAGTTTAGATGCAACATTTGTCTTGACGCCTTTTCTGTTCAAAACTAATGGAAAATACTCCATTTTGGGTGCATGCTTAACACGCACCTGCTGAAGCCACACGTTAAGCTTGGTCTGGTTTTAGGAGCAGCACAGAGTAGCCCCATTGGTCTTCCACATCAACAAAAGTCAACTAAGATGATTTCCCAGTAGAGTTTTCTGGTCACTTTCCACTTAAAAGGAGACCCTAGGCAGACCCGGAACTTGCTGGAGGGACTATATATATATCCCTTCTGGTCTGGAAATGTATTAGTATGTATATCTTAGACAGATCTTAAGAGTGTAGCTGGGGAGAGGAATACAGGTTTTGTTCCTGGACCTTTACCTCCACAATCCCAACTTAGATATGAAGCAAGGAATGAATGAATAGCTGGATTTCTTTTTACTTCGATGTGCCTTGGCTGACTGAAAGCACCTGAGCCCCCCTATAGTTCATCTACCTGCAAAACTCCACGCAACTTCCTATACTCTGGAGAGAAATTATAGGAAAAAAAACTGGCTGTTAAATTAAAACATTTCACATAGGGTGAGTTTCAGCACATAAAATTAAACCAGATGTGTTTGATTATGTCACACACACAGACATTTTTACAATGGACAATCCAGATACCGAGTGGGCAGGGAGGAGCTGTATCCTAGCAACTGTCTTTTTGCTACTGAATTTTGCCAGGCTACGCTGGCACAGCTTGGCGATCAGTTTATGAACTAATATAAAATGGAGATTAATTCAACACGTGTGTGCACGCATGTGTGTATGGCTAGGTAGGCATCAATCGAGTGCTGTTAAAAGGTACAATAAGATCAACATTAGACCTTCTAAGCACTACAAATAGCAACCGAAACACTGGACAAAGTAGTTTGGAATGACTTATGTCTCACTTCTTGATGACTGAAAATTGTGTCGTTGACAACACCATAGCCTTGACAAATTAAATCAGAGCAGTTAAGAAAAGCACTTAATCACGGGGTACATAAATGCCCTGTCTGGGCAGATTTACATTGATTGAGCACACTGAGATGAGCAGAACACGCCCCTTTAGGTAATAAAGGGCCACAGTCAATCACCCATCAGACTCTCAATGCAGCTTTACTCCTGCCATCTCTGCCTATCCAGCAGGTTCCTCAACAAGCGTTCTAGTGATGAGTTGGCCTATGCAAAATGAGAATACAAAGCCTGGGGGAAATGGAAGTGAGGATGGAAGACTGAGCCTGGGAAAATTGATCTCTGTTTGAGGACGTCAGGAAGCAGAGCTTTACTAAGCAATCATGGAAAACACTCAGCCAATGATTTTGAGGTTCAATCATGAAGCACCATTTGATATTTGAATCTTATTGAAAAGAGAAAGATGATGTTAACATCCTCTGCTTTAATTTTCATTCTATCAATCCAACAAGAGAGGGAAAGCTCATAAAGATGTTAGATGGCTGCTGTTAATGATCCCTTTCAGACTTGAAATCTAGAAATGATAGTTTGTGTCTAGCTCAAGAAGTTTGAATTGCTGTATCTTGCGGATTCAGACAATGGCAGTATTTTAAACTAAAGTATATTATTTGTCTGAATATGACCCAAGAAGAAATTCAAAATCAGTCAGCAGAAGTGGACATGTCCACGCTTAAGAAGAGAATACTTAACACAGAGATAAGTTAGGCAAACAACAGCAGGAAATGTGGCTGAGAATGTAAGTAAGATTTTAGACATTACTTGAATGGACGTTAAAGTTACTTTTTTTTTTCCTTTTTCCAAAAAAGATGCCACAAATTCATATTTGAACCATTCACTCTCACACATGTGCATGCAAGCACACTGAAAGAAAATGGAAATGGGACAAAATTCAACTTTCCCTACAGATTCTGAAAAAAAAAACTTGGATAAATAGCAGATGGCTTTGAAAACTGCTAAAACAGTTTTTCTACAGGTTTGTGCTCAACAATAGTCGTAATTTCCTTTGTAACATTGTCATTTGCCAAATCAATCCATATGAAACTTCCTCTGTTGTGCAATCACTGTCCCTGTATGAAGAGTTTTTGGAGTTTTTCATAGGAAAAAAATTCAAGCTACTGTCTTCTCCCTACATCTTGTATCCAACTTTTAAGGATTTTGAGTATTAGTCACAATCTGATTTGTCCAATGTAGTTTGTCAATTCAAATCTGCTCTTTGCCCATTAGGCAGTGTTCCAGTCCCAATTGGTTTTTTTTTTTTAAACATGTCACAGTACAACCTCTCTGGGAGCTTTGAAGACTTTAGACTTATCTGCAACCTTTTCCACAGTTGACCATCAGATCCTCCTTTCATGTTTTTACTTGTATGCAGGCACTAAAGATACTGCCCTCAAATGGTTTCAATCTTATCCAGTAAGAAGGGATTTATCAGTTCTTCAACATCACAAACTCTCAGCATTAGTCGTGTTATGCAACAGAGTCCAACTGGGTTCCATTTTTGGCACTTTCCATTCTCCTTGCATTTGCTGCCTTTGGGCATGAGTTTAGGGTTCCGTGGTGGCACAGTTAGTGCTGTTTCCTTGCGGCAAAAGGGTTCAGAGTTAAAATTTCAGCATGGGGCCTTTTGCATGAGATCAAATGTTCTCTCTGTCCATGTGGGGTTTCTCCAAGGGTTATTTGACTTACATAGTCCAAACCTATGCATGTAAGGTTAAGTCGTCTCTTTAAATTTCCCTTCGGAGTGAGTTAGTGCATGCATGGATGTTTGTCCTTTGTGCTTCTATGTTGTGCTGTAATAGACAGGCATCCTGTAAAGGGTGTACTCTGCATGGACTGGACCAGCCTTTTGCACACTGAGTCAGACTGTGGCCTGTGAGCTGTTTAAGAAGGGATGGGCTTTATATCATAATTTACAAGTCACTCTTGTGGTTTTGTTGATATTTTACAGCTTACTGGAATGTATTTTATCAGACGCCCAGACATAAATGTGGCAATTTACTCACAGACTCTTGACAGCCATATATGTTGTCTGGCCTTTCCAAAAGCTTCTGCAAGTTGTCATTTATTAACACATTGAAACTGTAGCAAGGAATAGCATAATGGTAGTACAAACAGGAGAACTTTATGGCATTACTAGAGTCATTTTATGTAAAATGTGGGAAAATCCATCAAAATAAAGACTTTGTTGGTTGATACTACAGTTTTTCCAATACGTTTTTACCAGATTTTAAATTTAAATATTGTAACATCCATAAATATCTTTTAACATTCTTGCTTGATCCTCAGTTAACTTATGTCATGTTTGGTGTTTGAGCAGGGCCAGAGTGCAGCCTAGACATCAGGAGCAACATAGTGAGTAGAATGATTTAATAATAATAATGATGAGCAAAACTTACAAGTAGGCACAAGGAGAGCAGGATCTGGAACCAGCACAAACAGAATGGAAGAAACCAGCAAGGATGGAAAAGCAGGGAGCTTAAATACTGAGGAGGTGTGAAGAGTGACATAGAAACCAGCTGAGTCTAATCAGGGGAATGCTGACCAGCTGAAGAAGAGTATTGAGCAGGAATACTGGCTGAAGGAGACTGATAAACATGGAGAGAGCTGAACTAAATACAAAGGATCTACAAATCAAAGGGGAGAAGCCCAACATTAACATAGGAGTTCAAACTAAAAATGCACAGAGAACAGAAACACAAGAATTAGCTAAGAAACAAAAAAAAATGAGAATTAACCTATGTGGCAAATCTTTACTACAATAATGAACAACTTGGAGAAATGAACTGGATGCGACAAAGGATTCCTAATAATAATAATAAACCTAAAATGATCAGAAAAACAAAAAAGAAAACCAAAACAGCAATGGATCGAGCCAACTTGATCACCAATTTTGCATCATTCCATTGCTTCTTATGGAACCCAACAAGCCAAATAAAAAAACTGAGCTAATGGACTGCTTGTGGCGCCCTTTCGTGGTTAGCGTCAAAACCGACCTTATTATGCTTACCCACAGACTGACCACAGGTTCTGCACTTATCTGTCCTACCTCAAACACACTAGTGTGTTCAACTGCATTTCAATTAGGTAAACATTGCGACTGCGTGTACCAACTAAATGTGCCATGTTAGCCCACACATCTAAAAGGGCAATGCTAGGGTTTAAGTAAGATAAACATAGCTGCTTGCGCATCATTCTGCACACATGGACTTATAGCCTAGTTTATTTATAGTCAAATCAAATCGGTTCTTACCTATACTTCACACACCCCTTTGTAGTCTGCTGCACTATATACCCTCTTTGTTTGGGCATGTGACTGACCATGGTCCAGCAGGTTTATTGGACATTGCAGAGGAGTGGACAGCAACAAGCATTCACATCATTTTTATACTTATCATTTGTATCTTTTTTTTAAAAAAGGAAGGTTTATAAAGTCTTAGATAGACATTAGGTCCTGTCTAAGAGATGCCACATATGTGAAGAATTATTTGAAGTATAAATTGATGCAAAAGTATTAGTAATGGTTATTAGTAATTAGTGTGAAGTGTGCAACATTAAGGCTAACATCTGCAGAAGATCCTGTTTATTGCTATTAATTACCGGCATTGCCACAATAATTAATTTAACAAGCAAAACGTAACACCAAAATGTATTTACAATCTCACAAACATATATTTCCTATGCTCTGACAGGAGGAATAGCTGCCTGGAACTTCAGCTTCATAACTTCAACACAGTAACTGAACTATTACAGAAACAACAGTACGTATACCTCTTACCCAGCCAATACTAGGTTTGTACTCTGTTGTTACTACTGTTAGTGATCTGCTTTGTTGAAGTGGGTCTGGAGCAGAAAGATTTATTACATAATGCTAAGACGTGCAGACTATGCACATTTACTGTGGCCTTTGCTTCGTATACCTCTTAAAACTGTGATGCAACATCCTTGATGTCTTTCAAATATGAGAGATACAATATTTCTTGTCCATGATGGGCAAAAAAATTATAATTTATTGCATCAAAGATGCTCTGGCATCTGAATTTCTTCACAAATACTATACATTTTGAGTTTTGCTTTGTTCTACTTCAGGTTTTATGCTGCTTCCTGTTTTGATTTTCTTTTTCATGCAATGTTCTCAAACATTAAACATTTTTAAATCAAATAAAAATATATATTTTTTCAAATACCTGACAACTTTAGTAACTGGTGGGGCGACGGTGGTGGCAATCCCCGCTCTGTCTGTCTCAGTCGTTGTGTCCTTGGGCAAGACACTTCACCCGCCTTGCCTGCTGAAGGTGGTCCGAGGGCTCCACACTCCTCACTTCTGCCAGCCTGCCTCAGCTTTGGCTACAATGCAGTTTACCATTGTCGATATGTGCATGAATGGATGGATGACTGATTGTAGTGTAAAAAACTTCGGGGTCTCTGGGGACTTAATAAAGTTTGAGAAGTAATTTAAACTCACATCCTTCTCAAGCCTTTTCTGATTTTGTCTGCATCACAGTTATTACTAAACTTGTCCATGATTCCTTGGCAGTAAGGGGAACAAAACTGCAAATGTCAAGAATCAATACAGAAATAATAGCTAGGTTGATAGATTAATTACTGAGCCTGTATACAGTATAAAAACTAACTTATGTTTTTATTAAATTATGCAAAATATATCTTAATATACATTATATTTTTATATATATAAATTATATTTTTAAGTCTTGGTAACATGCTACTTTTCCATTGTTGAAATTGAATTCTGTATCTGTTTCTTTAGTTTATTCTGTTCTAAAGTCTATGCTCAGCAACAAGAATTATATTTCTTTAAAAACGCTTGCTACAATTAGGCAAGATTAATAAATGGATGTGCCAAAGTCTGCTTTGAAAACATTGAAAACAGTTTGATAACAGGCAAATACTTTGTTTTGCACCTAGCATTTTACATTTTAAGAGGACAGTAAAAAATGTTGCTCTAAAAGATTTAGAAAAACTGTCCACCCGCTAACATGTGCTACAGCAGTGATTTTCAACCTTGGTCCTCAAGGCACACTGTCCTGCATGTTTTAGAGGTTTCCCTGCTTCAGCACACCTGATTTCAGGTGATGGCTAATTACCAGACTTTTGCTGAACTGCATTAATCTGAATCAGGTGTGTTAAAGCAGGGAAACCTCCACAACATGCAGGGCAATGTGCCTTGAAGACCGGGGAAAAACACTGTGCAAGAGAGCAAAATTTGTACCATTCTTTAATTGCAGTCAGGGGCCACACAAATTCATTCCCAGTGCTGGAAATGGCTCCCAGGATGCATTTTGACACCACTGATGTACAGGGTGTACCTTGCCTTTCGCCTGTTGAATGCTAGGGTTGGCTCCACTGATAAAACAGCATAAAATGAGCCTCTACTGCTCTCATTGTCATCCAATACTAACTGCCCTATAGTGACTGATTAAACAGGCTGACGGTGGTTCAAAGCAGAGCAAACACTGAGACAATTAAATGTATAATTGATGGTGGATGTTCCACGGGAAATAATTGCAGATTGTGAAGATGATCAATTGCTGTTTGCACTCATTATGTTGGTTGTACACTGATTGCAGTCCACTTCATTTACATTCTGGAGACTGTTGGTTTATCAGTGACTTAAAGATGCAGCTCCACAAAAAATGGTTGCACAAAATCCTATTGTATCAACAGCAGCAAAGCTCTGGTATAATCACAATCCAACATTGCAAGGAGATTTAAATATGTCATTTTTACAATATAATGCCCATGGAAAAATTCAGAGATCTGTTAAAATACTCCAACACAGCTAAAAAACACAGTATGTTTAGATAAATATCTTAGTAGTTACTAGTTTTAGCAGTACTATTTCCAGAATGAATAACTGTTTAAGCCATCTTTTAAGATCTTATTCTCTCAAAGGTAAGAACAGTTATACTGTCATCAGTCTGTTAACGTGGTAACAAATGAAGTCTCCTTTAAACCTAAAACATCAGTTTTTTTTACATAATTGTATGTCTAAGACTTAATACATCCAGAAGGTGTCTGTATGACCTAAAATAAAGGAAGAAGTAAACAATACACAGGCAACAGAAAAAAATCCAGAGCAGCAGAGATTGTCTTCTGGGAGATCCTGAGTCAGACGAGCATGACGCATTGTTCTCCCCTCCATCCCGAGTCTCTTTTAAAGCAGTTTTTTTGTGTCTTGGCTTCCAGACAGTAGGGTCTGTATCAGCAAGCTGCAGAGCCAGGATTGTTTATTTACGATTTGGAACGTTGGAATACTTTAAATCCCATAGGCTTTGAGGTCTTCTGTGTAAAGAAAAACCCATCGTTTCAGTGAACTTCTTCCACATTCCTGAATGAATGTCTTCCTCTCAGGTGCAGAAATGTAATCTGGGAACGGACTTAAAGACCCTTAATGAAACTGCCTGCTTGAGCCCTCAGCTGTTACCTGTCGATTGGGTTTATCCATGTATGTATGCACTGAATTAGCATCTAGTATAATGATCTTGTTGGAATCTGCTGCACAAGGCATGGTTGAACTGCTCTGCTGCTTGGAGTGTGTTTGTGTTTATATTTTAGGTGGGCAAAAGTCAATGGTAATAGATACTAAGGTCAGATATTATCTAAATGCAAAAGGAAATGTAATTACTGAGAACCCTAACAATACTACTGAGTTTAAAAAAAATATTTAAACAAGAAAAAGGTAATTTGTCATTTCATTTTTATAAAAAATATACATTGAAAATTTTTTTATCTTGTGTGTATGATGTTTAAATGATAACAACATTAAGCATCGCAGCAGGACCTCTCACATATTTTTGGGCCCAAGCAGCAGGATGACTTCGCTTAATCAATGTGACCTCTTTGGGCTGTGATGTCCACCCACCTGCTCCTGTCCAGCCTCGTGGTTATCAACTGCTTCACTGGCTGATGGATTGGGGTAGTCTCCACCAAGTCCATTGCTACTTTGGGTTTTATTTCAAATATACCCCATGACATCAGGATATAGGTTTCACAGCAAACCCACTTCTTAATCATTAACGCTCAGCTTGGACTCCTGCTTTACTTGCACTGCCATACTTGCACACTGATCATCTGCACTGTTGTACCGCTCTCACACCCAATACTGCTCTATATTTACTCTCACTCACTTAAAACTGTGCACATATATTTATATTATATTGTAGATATATTTATACTGTTTAATTTGTACTGTATTGCACCGACTACGTCAAAACAAATTCCTTGCATGTCCAAAAACGTACTTGGCAATAAAGCTTTTCTGATTCTGATTCTGATTCTGATTCTGATTGACAGAAGAATGATAGCTGTCAGTCTGCTGGTACATCAAGCTGGATTAAGAGACATTTCTATAGGATTGTTAAAAAACTAAAAAAAACATGTTATGTGTATGTAGGATTTTTTTTCTCTAGAGATTATCTCACACAACAGGTATGGTATATTTTAAATGCAGAAAGGGGACATCAATCAAGTATCTAAAGCTGACATCACATGGCTGTTTTGCTTAATGAAAATAGAAATTTTAGTTTTTTAGCATGGAAGAAGTCTAGCATGATCATATAATAAACTGTGACAAGCCATCAGTGCTAAAGCTAATCTCTCAAGCTATTTATTTGTCTCTTCTCCTCCATGTAGTGCAGGAGATACCAAACAGCTCCTTATTAATTTGCAGGATTATTATCAAAATGTGCAACAAATCAGTTAAACATTTAAAGTCGAGAATAAGCATTAAACACGCACAAGATAAATTGAACATTTTAACATAATATCAAGGTACACTATGGGAAATGATAGAGTGAATGAACAAGTGAACATTTCAAATCCATATTTCATCAAAGTGAAGATGTAAATGGAGTAATCTCCTGCTGTGAAAACTTTTACTGGTCATAATGAAAAAGAACCTTTTTAAAGCATAAAAGAACTGTTGCTTTGAGGTGCTGTGTTGGGAAAGGTTGCTGTAAACAGGGTTTTTACTTATTTTTCATGTTAAAATACAATACATTTCCAGACTGAAGTTTCAAGTGATCAATTTTTAGCTAAGTCATATAGTTTGAATCCCAATGTTCTTCCCTCCTAATAAAACACTTCCAGTCCCTGTAGGAACTTTGGGTAAATAATTAGATTCCTTCACAGTAGCTAAATAAATCCTGTAAACTATGAATGGGTGTTAACTGAACCTGTAAGTTCATTTGTAATCCTGCTCAGCAATCCTTTGCATCTTCTGTAAAATATTTAAAATTCAAATGATCCATCTTATCTTCCTCCACTTGTTCCCATCTTGGTCTGTGTGCTACCTGACGTGTGTGTTTTGAGTAAACATGTATTTGTTTATGCATGGGTATTACACACTTATGTGGTAAATGTGCACATCTGCGTGTGAAGGTTAATTAATTCCCAGGACATCAACACGCACACATAAACAGGCCTCTCATGATAATAGGTTTGTAAATGGGGGATTCAAGCTGCCAGGTCTTGTACCATGCATGCAAAGACATCAGCTGGTTGCCAAGGGCAATGTTTCTATGACGGCTATGTGGACGATGACTTTCCTCTCCTTGTTTACCTGGAGGGGGTAGCCTATTAAGACTAGTTGGCTTTATTTTAATTGAAATTCTAAATCAAAATTAAAATAAAACAGATTTGTTGAATCTGTTTAACTATGGTATTGTTTCAGTTTATTTTTAATTATTTCATAAACTTGGTTTTGCTTCTTTTACTTCTTCAAACATGTGTGAATGCCCCATGGGAAGTCAGTTTATACTCACTTTTTGTTTCGTTTTGTGAAAAAAGGGATTGAAGGAAAGGTTAAGACTAGTTTGGCCTTAACATGCCAGGGATCTAGGGAGATCTGAGGAAAACAAGGTGAAGATGGGTTGTCAATCCCTTTGTGGGATGTCTTCCTGTTTCCAAGTAAAGAGAGGGGCTGAACTAAGAGCTGATCTAGGGTTTCACAAAAAAAAGTAGTCGAGATGTCTCAGAGCGTCATGGTCACAGAGCTACAGCTTTTACTGACTCACTGTTGCAGCCATATATCTGGGAAATAAAACATCAAACCAAACAGTGATGCAATACAATGCATTTCAGTTAGTTAGTAACAGAGGATGCTTATCAAATGTATATTATAAATGATGGAAAGACCTACATCCATTTTTGAACATGGCAGGATTTCTCAGATGAGGCTTTAGCTCCATCTGCTGGTCGCAGAGAGAGAGAAACAGAGCAACATTTATTTGACTAAAAGTGGAGGCAGTTTCTCAGTGGCACGAAATCTAGAAAGCAATAGGTTACTAAATCCTTCAGAATTCCTATTTTATATAACTTAATAATAATTAACTTAATAATAAAATAAAATAAATGCCATCTTGTTTCTCATGATCCTCCCACAGTAAGGGGTTAAAAAAGAACAAACATTCAGGAACATAGGGATCAAAAGGACTAACTAACAGAGGCAAAGGAAATCAAAGGCAAAACAATACAAGATCAAGGCACTGCACTAACTTGAACAAAAGCAACTGTGAGCATTAAGAGACCATGCAAGGAGGAACCACAAGCAGACATCAAAATTGAAAGCAGACAAAACAAAAATCCAAAAGGATGACTAAAAAAACTAAAGACTGTTATTAGACCATAATAAAATCAGTTTTAAGATCAATGAAACTCAGAACTTTGTATTTGCAGTTATTTCTTATCACTGGAAGTATGCCACTGTCCAAAGATCAGCTCACTACCTATAAACCAACATTTAAAAAAATTATAATCTTTACCTCGGTTTACCTAAATGTGACCAAACCAAGATGTACCCACCACCAAATCTGAAAAGTGCCACATAGGAATCATTTAAAATTTTCCCCTGGAGTAGGATGTCTGGATGACTGTACAGTTGTAGAGTAGTGTGAATTGTCAGTTCTGAATTTGAAAAGTATATCTGAAATACAAGACTGACACTCTAACAGGAACGCTACCAACCCCACAAGCCCAACTTGAAATATTAAACGGTGCAACATAAAATCAAGGATAATACATAAAACATACAGGTCCTTCTCAAAATATTAGCATATTGTGATAAAGTTCATTATTTTCCATAATGTCATGATGAAAATTTAACATTCATATATTTTAGATTCATTGCACACTAACTGAAATATTTCAGGTCTTTTATTGTCTTAATACGGATGATTTTGGCATACAGCTCATGAAAACCCAAAATTCCTATCTCACACAATTAGCATATTTCATCCGACCAATAAAAGAAAAGTGTCTTTAATACAAAAAACGTCAACCTTCAAATAATCATGTACAGTTATGCACTCAATACTTGGTCGGGAATCCTTTGGCAGAAATGACTGCTTCAATGCGGCGTGGCATGGAGGCAATCAGCCTGTGGCACTGCTGAGGTCTTATGGAGGCCCAGGATGCTTCGATAGCGGCCTTTAGCTCATCCAGAGTGTTGGGTCTTGAGTCTCTCAAAGTTCTCTTCACAATATCCCACAGATTCTCTTTGGGGTTCAGGTCAGGAGAGTTGGCAGGCCAATTGAGCAAAGTGATACCATGGTCAGTAAACCATTTACCAGTGGTTTTGGCACTGTGAGCAGGTGCCAGGTCGTGCTGAAACATGAAATCTTCATCTCCATAAAGCTTTTCAGCAGATGGAAGCATGAAGTGCTCCAAAATCTCCTGATAGCTAGCTGCATTGACCCTGCCCTTGATAAAACACAGTGGACCAACACCAGCAGCTGACACGGCACCCCAGACCATCACTGACTGTGGGTACTTGACACTGGACTTCTGGCATTTTGGCATTTCCTTCTCCCCAGTCTTCCTCCAGACTCTGGCACCTTGATTTCCGAATGACATGCAGAATTTGCTTTCATCCTAAAAAAGTACTTTGGACCACTGAGCAACAGTCCAGTGCTGCTTCTCTGTAGCCCAGGTCAGGCGCTTCTGCCGCTGTTTCTGGTTCAAAAGTGGCTTGACCCGGGGAATGCGGCACCTGTAGCCCATTTCCTGCACACGCCTGTGCGCGGTGGCTCTGGATGTTTCTACTCCAGACTCAGTCCACTGCTTCTGCAGGTCCCCCAAGGTCAGGAATCGGCCCTTCTCCACAATCTTCCTCAGGGTCCGGTCACCTCTTCTCGTTGTGCAGCGTTTTCTGCCACACTTTTTCCTTCCCACAGACTTCCCACTGAGGTGCCTTGATACAGCACTCTGGGAACAGCCTATTCGTTCAGAAATGTCTTTCTGTGTCTTACCCTCTTGCTTGAGGGTGTCAATAGTGGCCTTCTGGACAGCAGTCAGGTCGGCAGTCTTACCCATGATTGGGGTTTTGAGTGATGAACCAGGCTGGGAGTTTTAAAGGCCTCAGGAATCTTTTGCAGGTGTTTAGAGTTAACTCGTTGATTCAGATGATTAGGTTCATAGCTCGTTTAGAGACCCTTTTAATAATATGCTAATTTTGTGAGATAGGAATTTTGGGTTTTCATGAGCTGTATGCCAAAATCATCCGTATTAAGACAATAAAAGACCTGAAATATTTCAGTTAGTGTGCAATGAATCTAAACACTGCACAAATCTGGCCTTTATGGAAGAGTGGCAAAAAGAAACTCATTTCTCAAAGATATCCATAAAAAGTCTCGTTTAAAGTTTGCCACAAGCCACCTGGGAGACACACCAAACATGTGGAAGAAGGTGCTCTGGTCAGATGAAACCAAAATCAAACTGTTTGGCCACAATGCAAAACGATATGTTTGGCATAAAAGCAACACAGCTCATCACCCTGAACACACCGTCCCCACTGTCAAACATGGTGGTGGCAGCATCATGGTTTGGGCCTGCTTTTCGTCAGCAGGGACAGGGAAGATGGTCAAAATGGATGGGAAGATGGATGGGGCCAAATACAGGACCATTCTGGAAGAAAACCTGTTGGAGTCTGAAAGAGACCTGAGACTGGGACGGAGATTTATCTTCCAACAAGACAATGATCCAAAACATAAAGCCAAATCTACAATGGAATGGTTCACAAATAAACTTATCCAGGTGTTGGAATGGCCAAGTCAAAGTCCAGACCTGAATCCAATCGAGAATCTTTGGAAAGAGCTGAAGACTGCTGTTCACGAACGCTCTCCATCCAACCTCACTGAGCTCCAGCTGTTTTGCAAGGAAGAATGGGCAAGAATTTCAGTCTCTCGATGTGCAAAACTGATAGAGACAAACCCCAAGAGACTTGCAGCTGTAATTGCAGCAAAGGGTGGCGCTACAAAGTATTAACGCAAAGGGGCCAAATAATATTGCACGCCCCACTTTTCAGTTTTTTATTTGTTAAAAAAGTTTGACACATCCAATAAATTTCATTCCACTTCACGATTGAGTCCCACTTGTTGTTGATTCTTCACAAAAAATTAGAATTTTATATCTTTATGTTAGAAGCCTGAAATGTGGCAAGAAGTTGAAAAGTTCAAGGGGGCCGAATACTTTCGCAAGGCACTGTACATGTTCCTTCTCCAGCACACATGACATTTTGCATGAAGGCCAAAAGCTTCAGTTTTGATTGTGTCCTCTTGTCCTTAAATAGTCCTTTTTATTGATTTCCTTCAGCATTCACTGTCTTCTTGTCACTTTTCCATAATAGTGAGATTTGAGGAGAGCAAGACTTCTGTAGTGTTTGTACTGTCAACAGATTTTTCCACCAGAGAATGGATCTCTGCAGCTCCTCCAAAGTTATCATGGGTCCATTTTCTGCTTTTCTGATTAATGTTAGGTTAGGTGGGCAACCATGTCTTGGTAGGTTTGCAGTTGTGCCAAACACTTGCCATTTCCAGATAACAGATTGAACAGAGCTATGTGACATGTTTAAAGCTTGAGATGTTGTCTTATAATTTAACCCCGCTTTAAACGTCTCGACAATTTTATACCAACTCTGTGTTGTGTATTCCTTATTCTTTTTGATGCTGGTTGCTCAGTAATGTTCTCTAACACACCTCTTAGACCTTCACAGAACAGCTGGATTTATGCTAAGATTAAATTACACACTAGTGAAAGTTGGTTGCAATGGATTTTATTTTGAGGTATAAGAGTTATAGGGAGTTAAATGTACATGTACCATGCTTTTTAAATTTGTACTCACATAGTACAAATTTATTGATACCTATGAATGCTCACATCACATGAATTATTCATAAAATTCATTCAAGTCTTAGAATTTACCACAACAAAATGTGAAAGAGTTGAAGGACAATTAATATTTTTGCATTGTATCTGACATATTTCACTTTTCAAACTTAAAACAGTTTAAGTAAAAGATATACATTTCGTTTTGTCATCCTAAACAACTTACATAACTTTGCATTCAATAAAATATGCAAAATATGTTAAGACTGTGACATCATGTCTATTTTTTACTGCTGTTGCATTCATGCTGAACTTTTTGCTGACAATATTCACTGTCTGAGTAAGACTCCACTAAAGGAACCTCTAGGTCAATACTGTACAGGAATTTTAACAAGCGGGACTTCTGTTGATGAAGTGAAGCTGACATCCATACAGTGTTCACTCAAGTGAAAAGAAGTGAAAACAAACTAATCAAGAGGCCTCTCTTTTTTTCTCAGCTGAGCTGTTCAGAGGCCTTGGCAAAAAATCTGGATTGTATTTATTTAGACTTTGTCAAGAAAAGACAGAAGTGGCAAGAATTAATTTAGCTTTAATACACTTGAACTACACAACATTCTTTGAGGGGCAAGATGAAAAAGTGACACTGTGAATGTTGTAAGAATTGGCTCTCCTGCTGCTCTGCAGCTGCTTCCACGCCACCCTGACTTTTTCTTCTCAGACCCCATAAGTCCTCAATCAAGTTGTATGCATGTATAAAAGCATATCTACCCAGAGACAAATCACAATACAGGAAAGAGCTGTGCACTTAAACTGCTTTAATTACTTGCCGAAGCTTGTAAGAGTGCTGGCTTTGTGTCTTGCATGTTGGGCGGGTAAGGGAAAGAGCCAATGAGGGGAGAACTGCTTGCTACAAGAAGGGGGGAGAGTGGGACAAGTTCTGACCTGTGTAGTAATCTCCTACTACAGTTTTCAAACACATTCACTCGGTGACCGACAGACACAAAAAAAAACATGGAGAGGACACAGATAAAGAGAGAGCAAGATAACGGAAAGATGGAGGAGGAGGTGGTGTGCCTTCGGAGGGAGATTGGGCTGCTGCCTGCTGTGTCCTTCATCATCGGGACTGTGGTTGGCAGTGGGATCTTTATCGCTCCGAAGGGAGTGTTAATGAACAGTGGCAGTGTGGGGCTGTCTCTGCTGGTGTGGGCACTGTGTGGCATCCTGTCCTTGTTTGGTAAGACCATGTCTTTTTTTTTCCTTCTTCTTCTAAATCCATAATAATCTGTATATTACTGTATATGTAAAATATTGCACAATAGTTTCAACCAAAATTGTTCGTCTTTACATGCAAAATACAATCTAATACATTTATTCAGAAAAATCCTAAACTGCCATTTTGAAATTTAAAACCAACTAAATCTTTAATAGATTTGACAGATGCAAAAATGCAAACCACATTGGCATTGGGGCCATGTTCCCTGTCCCTGCTGCCGAAAATCATCCCCACCATGTATTATCTTGAGGATGGTGTGTTCAGAGTGATGTGCTGTGTTAGTTTTACATCATAGACATCAGTTTGCAAGTAGTCCAAAAACATTCTAGCTGGTCTCATCTGACCAGAGCACCTTCTTTCACATTTGCTGTGTCTCCTACATGGTTTGTTGCAGACTGCTAACAAGACTTCATATAGCTTTCTAGAAGCAATTATATGGGAAGAAACTTGTGCCATCAGAAACTGAATTTGAATTTCTCAGACTGAATCTGTATTTGTGTAATTTGAAATTAAATGCATTGGTTTGAAAATGAATTTCACTTAATTGAAACTGAATTTATTGGTTTGAAACTGAATTCATTTGCTCTGAAAATGTATTTTGTTGAATTGAAAATTCAGTTTCACTACTTTTACTTTCAATTCTAAAATTAAATTTCAGTTCTAAAATTCAGTTTTTTGTGTCACACATCCGGGTCCTTGAAGCCACAGATTAATCAAACACAGATTCACCGATTCACGGATGTCATTCACTATTGCTGTGTCCAAATTGAGGGGCTGCATTCTTTGAAGGACGCATTTGTAGGCCGATTACGTCATTGTGAGGCAATGAAGTCTACAGCTTCGCAGGCTCCTCCAAATAGGGCAGACAAATGCGTCCTTCTTTTCCCCAGATATGAAGGATGAGTCCGGTGTATCCTTCGTGGGCCACCCCTATCCCATGATTCATTGCGGGTCAAAGTAGATTGTGCTAACGGAAGTAGCAAAGCCTGGAGGAGAGGGTAAAGATGTGAACAAAGTTGGATATATTGCGCTTTCTGTGAAACAAAATGAACTTGTTTTTAGACTAGAATGTAGCTGTGTAAACCTGAAATATCTGCTCGGTTTATCAAGATTTTGCTTAATTCCACATGTGCTCTGACGTGTTTGGAGACGTCCGCTTCTGCTGCCCTGACACCGGGCTCAAGGCCGACTCGCCTCGCCAGCGCACAGCTGACCGGGGGGTTGAGGTGCGATGAACCCCGAGAGATCAGCTGACTCCCGGCACGTTGTTTTCAAGCTCTTGCTGGGTTTCCCCAATGGATGGAAGTTAAACACAGATATAATTCATATATAATAGATTTTTATATATATATTTTTTATCTATGAACACAAAACTTTAACAATTTAAATGGCTGAATAATGAACAAGATTATAAAACAAGAAAATAAGCCATTAGGGCTCCATTTTTTCGGCTTCACAGCTCTGTGCTTCACGCTATCACTGTTGCTAGGCAACAGAAGTTACGCTGAGGTAAAGGCAGCGGACACGCAGACCGACGTAACACCGGCCGCACCATGCTGATCTGGCATGTTTAGCTAATAGCTACAGGTAGCATAAGTGTTGCTGTTTGACCATCATCTGTTTTCATGATTTCTTATAGATGGTCAGTTGACTTGGTGATGGACATCCGCTAAGTTCATGTATGCTGCACTGCTCCAGCTCAACATGCCGTAAAGGAAGTTTAACCTGATGTGAAACGTAAATCAAATAATCTGTTTGTTTAATCTAAGGCTATCCTCAAGGACCCGGATGTGTGACACAAAACACTGAATTTTAGAACTGAAAGTGAAAGTGGGCAAACTGAATTTTCAAAACAACGAAATACATTTTCAATGCAAATTAATTCAGTTTCAAACCATTAAATTCAGTTTCAAACCAATAAATTCAGTTTCAAACCATTAAATTCAGTTTCAAATCAATGCATTTAATTTCAAATTACACAAATACAGATTCTGTTTGAGAAATTCAAATTCAGTTTCTGATGGCACACGTTTCTTCCCATACAATTGGTTTCACCAGATTTTATTTTGAAGTCTCAGAGCAAAGGGGGGCTGAATACAAATTCCAGCCACAATTTTCAGATTTGTATTTGTAAAAAGTATTAATGAAGTTTGTAATTATGTGATGAAATATAGAAAGTTCGAGGGGAGGTACCATTATAACTCTTGCAAGGTATGTAGGTGTGTATTAATGCACATTGCATACAGTGAAAACTACTTGCCTAACTCATGCTTACAGATTTATTCTGCAGCCCGGTTTTATGTACAGTCACATTCGATAAATTGTAATATTCTAATCTTAAATGTTATGTTTTCATTGGCTGTAAGCAGATAATCATTATATTTAACAGAAATACGGGCTTGAAAACATTAGTCCGTGTGTGAGTAATCTATTGGTGTTTCACTTAGTGAATTGAGTTCCTGACATAAATTAACTTTTCTATTATATTCTCATTTATTGTATATGGCTGTATTCTTTCATGAAAACTCTTATTTGCAACAGTGCTGTTCCTATGTAAATTGGTCTAAAAGTAATGCTTCTCTGTCTGTCCAGTGCCTTCATAATATGGTCTGCATTTTGCAGATCATCTGAAGTTTTGAAGCAACTAAATTTACCTACATTTTCGGTTGTGACAAAAGTAATTTATAGCAAGAAAAAAGCAAACTGTAACAAAACTCAAGGGCTCTATTGGTTTGAAAGTCTCATTACAATTACCCTAAATTATAAACGATATTTAAGCAAATGCTTGAGTGAAGAGAAATATGCAGTTTCATCCTTATATGTTCTAGAAAAATTACATATCTTTGTTTAGATTCAGTTGAACTACGGTTAAACTGAAGCTTTCCTCTTCCTTTTCCCCCCAGGGGCCTTATGTTATGCTGAACTAGGAACCAGTTTCACAAAATCCGGGGGTCACTATACTTATCTGCTGGAGACACTGGGGCCCCTACCTGCATTCTTAAGACTCTGGGTTGAGTTCTTATTTATAAGGTAGAATGTTATTTTTTCCTTTTGGGGGACTCAAGAAGTATAAAAAAATAACAGAGAATCATATCAGAAACCTTTACAGCGTAAATTTTCTTTTTTCAGACCAGCTGTGGCGTCCTATGTCTCCCTAGCTTTCGGACGGTATGTTGTTGAACCTTTATTTGCACCTTGTCCTGCTCCTACGGCACTAATCAAACTCGTCAGTATCCTCGGAGTGAGTGAGTGGTTTTCCACGCCTGATTTTTGTCTAAGTTTAGATTTAGAGCAATGCTTCCCAGATAATAGAGGCATCATTTGTGTTTTGTGTCTCTGCAGCATTTGTCGTAGCAGTTAACTGCTGGAGTGTAAGCATGGCCACCCGCACTCAGATCACCTTGACCTTCATTAAGATGTTTGCGCTGGTCCTCATAATTATTCCCGGGGTCATAGCACTGGCCAAAGGTATAATGATGTAAGCAGTAGTACAGAACAAAACAGACAGTTCCAGACTGCATCTTAACTTTTCAACTTGCCTTTGCAGGAAAGACAGAAAATTTTCAGAATGGATTTGAGTTGGACTCCATAACTCTGGATAGGTTGCCACTGGCTTTCTATAATGGTTTATATGCATACGGTGGATGGTAAGCAAGCATAATTTACTATGTCTTTAGCAAAGTGCAAGTGTTTATGCCTCTTGAACGTTTTCACATTTTGACAAGTTAGAAACACAAATGTTAATGTATATTATCAGGGTTTCATGTGTTGGACCAACAAAACGTAGCACATACCTGTAATGTGGAAAGAAAAGGATTAGTATGTTTTAAAACTTGTTTACAATTAAAAATGTGAAAAGTGTATTTGTATCCAACCGACCCGAGTCAATGGGGAATATATCTACCAGCTTTGCACATGTTCTCTTCTTTCCAAAATAATTCCTGCTCAGTCTTATTGGATAGACAGCGTTTGGAAACATTAATCTTTAGGTTTTCCCACTGATTCTCATTTCAATTAAAATCGGGACTTTAACTGGCTCTAATACTAATCATTCCACTGTAGCTCTGGCTGTATGTTTAGGGCTGTTATCCTGTTGGAAGGTGGACCTCTACCCTAGTCTCAAGTCTTTCGCAGCCTTCAGGTTTTCATCTAGGATTGGCCTGTATTTACTAAATCTATTTTCCGTCTACAGCTTTCCTGTCACTGCTGAAAAAAGGTTTTCTCACAGCATGATATTGCTAGCTTCATGTTTCAACATCCAGAGGGTGTGTTAAGGGTGATTTGTGGTACTAGTTTTTCTCGACACATATCATTTTGCAAGAAGGTCATAGTTCAATTTTGGTCTAATCTGATCAAAGCACCATCTTCCACATGCTTGCTGTGGTATTTGCATGGAATTTGAAACAATACACATGGTTTTCTGTCAGCCATGGCTATCTTCTTGCCTCTCTGGGGCCAGATTTGTGAAGCACACATTAAAAAAAATTTTATGTGTAAAAAAAAATTGTAAAATATTTCCTTCCACTTCACAGTAAAAATACATTGAACTTTGGGGTTTACTGTGACGAAATGTGAAAAAGATGCTTTTTAAAGCACCATTTTGCATATTGTTGTGTACATATGCGTGTCTCAGTTTCTTCTTCTCTTAGGTTTTATCTGAACTTTGTCACAGAAGAAGTAATAAATCCAAACAGGTATGGGTTTTTTGTATGACATTCACCTGAGATTGAGTTAATTTTGTTGAACAAGTTAAATTTATAGGGTTCTTCTATCTTCTGTATGAATCATATGCTTTCAGAAACATCCCTCTGGCAATAATATGCTCCATGGTGACAGTGACGGTGTTTTATGTGCTTGTAAATGTGGCCTACTACACCATGATGACACCTGCTGAGCTGCTGCTGTCTGATGCAGTGGCTGTGGTCAGTAGGGAAGAACATTACGTTTCACAAAGGAAGAATGCAGAGGGAAATATGTTGGCGCAGCTGTGGTCTGATCTGTTTGTTTGCCTGCAGACATTTGCAAACCGCGCTCTTCAGGGGCTTGCCGCTGTAATTCCGGTTCTCGTTGCTTTATCCTGCCTTGGAGCTCTTAATGGCGGCTTCTTTGGGTCACCCAGGTATTTTAAGTGCTAAAAGGTTACAGTTCTCATTCTTAGCTGTCCATTGTGAACTTTCGATATATCTGGTTGCAGGATGCTGTTTGTGGGTGCCAGAGAAGGCCACTGGCCACCAATCTTTTCCATGATTCATATCCAACGACGCACACCTTTACCTGCTGTACTCTTCCTGGTAAGTTTTTATAATGTGGTTTATTTCATTTAACACTCTGTGATCAAATAAAGTCTCCAGTTACATTTTAGGTAAGTTCTTATTTATGTAGACAGTTTTTTATTTCTTAACTGATCATTTCAAACAATTCCTGCGGTTGATACCCTGTGGCAGAGAGGTTAAATCATCGCAAACAAAGCATGTGTATAACAATAGGGAGAATTGAGAACTCCTACTATTTCTTGTGCCTAATCTACAATCTTTTGGGAAAAGAGTGGTGATTTCTGGCAATCGATAGTCTGGAATAGTTTCAGCAAAGTTGTGTGCACAAAAAATTAAGGTTTGCTAAATACAGCACCGTCCACAGTTTATTATGGAGGCACAAGTTCACCCATAACACATTTAGAAAAATCTACTCAAAAATATTTTGACTCATTTATTTATGGGGACATTGCTAACTTGACATGCTGTTTGGGCTGGTAGACTAAGAAAGGGAATTTGAATCACATCTCCTGGATTGGTGAAGAAATGACCCCTCTTATAGTCCTAAATAAAAGGGACCCTTTGTTGATATAGATGTGCAAACGCTGCCAACACATGGAAGAAAAACACTCAGGAATCCTGTATGCTATTATTGTGGCATTTCCAAAGAGTGAGCCTGTGTAACAGCATGTGATCAAAGCTGTATTGTGTGTGTCTCCAGTACCCATTGGTGGTGGTGATGTTAATCACCGGGGAAATCTACCAGCTCATCAACTTTGCCTCTTTTTCTCGCTGGTTTTTCATCGCCTTGGCAACCTTGGGCATGCTCATCCATCGATACCGCTTCCCGCACCACCCAAGGCCCTTCAAGGTTAGTGTTTTTCTGAGTCTTAAAGCTTTTTTTCTTTAACCTTAGAGTACTTAGTAAATCTATCCTGGTTATTCACCCACCTAAAGGTACCTCTGGCCATTGCAGTCACCTTCACAGTCGTTTGCTTCTTCATTGTGGGCCTCTCACTTTACTCGGATCCCTGGAACACAGGACGAAGCTGTGCCCTCACTCTAACAGGAGTGCCAGTTTACTACGTGACCATCTATCACTTTCGGGTGCCCCGTAGATTAAGAAAGGTTTTCAGTAAGTCATGCTGTTTGGTGATTATGACCAAAGTAAAAGCAAAGTATTCAGTATGACAGAGTTTAATATAAAAGGTCTGACTATTGCATGTGTCTGATTTTCCCTCGTTTTCCCAGATTATTGCAGCAAGCAGCTGCAGATCCTACTGGAAGTGGCTCAACAAGAAGTCCAGACATACTGAAGACCGAATGGACATTTAGTTTTACACTGACAGTCTTTTTGATTACACCCTTTCCAGAAAGTTTGAACTAACTAGCTGAAACAATTCTTTTCATACAGAAAAACTATAAAAAGAATATTTGACACACAGATATGTGTATTAACAAGAAATATTTTTGAATAAATAGAAAATTCACTGCGACTTACACAACCTCTCACACGTTTTAATATTTTGTCACGTAACAATCAAAAATTTCATGTCTGAGTCCCAAGATGAAAATCATTGCTGATCTTTGAATAAATAATAATAAAAATCATATAAAGTATTTCTTAAAAGATTTTCTTCAAGATGGCAGAATGTTTATAGTTCATCAGCACTTAAAGTGTATTAAACAGAGTCTGTTTCAGTTAAAACAAAGGTAAAGTTAGCCATGCACATCATATTGTGTTGTAAAGCGAAATTAAATAGAAACATTCTTAGATTTTATGAGGATTCAGGTGATTTATTGTAGTTGTAAAACACCAACACTAAACAGATGGATTTATAGTGCTGAGCCTCACGTGGATTAAAAAGTTAAGGACTTGTTTTTAAAAGCACACATTACTCTGCGGTACTGAAACAGGTATAGACCGTCCTTCAACGATGGGACTAGGGTTAGGATGTTTTCCCCTATTTTCCCGTTTGTGCTTCATAACCAAAAAATATATATTTCGTACTGAAAACAAATGCTAAATATTCCGTATTTTCCTCCTTAAATGGTTAAATGAGCTGTTCACATAAAATCCTCTGTTCGGATACAAAGTGCCCTTCAGCTGGGGAATGGCACATCAAACAATTACAGTAAAGAGCTCTGAAAACAAGAAATGGCAACATTTCTACAATCATCACAGACAATCCTATTGCTGTTAATGCTACTTTTTAGTAATACTTTTTTATTGCTGGTCTAAGTTTGTTCACAAGACATTGGAATGCAATTACAAAGCTTTCTAAACAGCTAATCTAATACGCAACTGAAACTGTAAATCATATATTATAATGTGCAAATCAAGATATGTATACATTTAAATAGTTTTCTTCTCATGCAGCTCTCTTAAGTGACAGGTATGCAGAGTGGATAACTGAAAAAAAAAAACCAAAATGTTACATAAAACTTTGAAGAATTTCACACATACAGAAGGTCAGTAATCCTGTTAATCAGACCCGCCTGCTAAAGCTCGTATTGATCAAATATATTTGAGACAGTAAGGCAGGTAGAATCAGCTAAAAAAAAGAGCAAAGCATGTGCAAACATGAAAAAGTTAAAAATACAAATACAGTGCGGAAGATGAATGAGTGCAGTCGCTTGTCAAGCTGCAATTTGCCAATCAAAAGGTCCTTTAAACATAAAATTTACTGGCATCATGCGATACCTTGGTGTAGATGGTATCTACTGAATACTTTATTTGCACTGAATTAAAATAATAAATTATCGTCACACAGAAATCATACTAAACACAAATATTCTGAGGTTCATCACACACCTCCAGATTCATATAAACTGTCAAATACAACAAAGACTGAATTGGTAGATTTCAGATATGATCCTCAAACTAGCTTGTAAAAAACACTCCTCCCTCAGGAACATTTGAGACACATTTACATCTGCTTTGCTGGGTCAGTCTGTGTGTCCTTTAGTGTTCAACATCAGATTTTTAGCGTTTTAGCCGTCAGGCTAAATAAACTGACCAAAGAACTCAGACAAGCTGATGTTAGCAGTATCCAGGTCTTCATCGTCCAGGGCAGAGAAGCCAACGTCCACCAGTATCTTGCTCAGGCTATCGTTCATGGTGTCCAGTATGAGGCCCTCTGTGATGGAGCGGTTAGATGGTGACGCAGCAGCGGCTCCTGCCTGCTGCAGTTCAGTGGGGAAATCTATTGGCTGGACTCTGCAGGAAGTAGGATTGAGCAGCTCGCTGGGAGAATTGAACAGAGGCAGCTCTATGAAGGGAGAACTGCTGAAGCTGAAGGTGGAGTAGTCCTGTCGGGGCGTGACTACAGGACCACCTGGTGTGCGAATAGGACTAAAGTCCAGGGTGCTCTGGCCACCTTTTCCAACGGGGGTTACTTTCCAGGGTTCGAGTGTAACATTAGGTAGAGGCTTGCTTGGGGTAGAGGAGCTCAAATGGCTGTGACTTTTTATCGGAGTCTTGAAGTATAGTTCCCGTGCGGGGCTGCCCTGTATGGGCTGCCGCTTATTTATATCAGCTTCTCTCATGTCCTGGAAGGTGGAAACATCTGACACTACACCAGAGTCAAAGAAGCTGCTATCAGGGCAAAGGAGAATGGGCTCGTCCTGCAGAGAGTTCACCAGACTCTGTTTGCGGCGGGAGCTGCTGGACTGTGTCTTTGGAGGAGATTTGCGTGTCTCACGTTTTATCGGAACGTTTACAGGTTCCACCTTCAGATCTTTCTGAGGAGGTAGACCCACAGCTGGGGTGTCGCTACTTGTCACCTGTCATGGAAAATAAGATATAACCAGGGTTCCTACACGTTTTCTACGTAAAAAAAAAGAAATAAATCAAGATTTTTCCAGACCTTACACACGGAAAATGCAAAAACAATAAATGGGAAGTAAGAAAGCTCATAGGACAGTAAGAAGGAAATAACACAATGTAGGAAGGAAGGAAGAAGGAAAGGAAGAAAAGAAACAAAAAGAACGAAAGACAAGGACAGAGTTGAGGGAGTGCAAAATGAAGGGAAGTAGGAATGACACAAGGAAGAAAGGATACAAGAACAGAAAAAGAAATGAATGGCACAGAAAAGTAAGAAAGGAAGGACACAGAGAAAGAAAGAAGAAAGATGGAAAGAATGAAGAAAGACAAAAGGCAGGGCAAAGGGAAGAGCAACAGAAGGAATAAGGTAAGGATCATACGGAAATTCATGGCAATAGAGCTGTGCTGTACAACATGACTTCAACTAGTTTTTCTGTCGTATCATTTGACTAGGTCTGTACCTTCGGAGCTATGCGGACTCTCTTGGTCCCCCGTGAGGCATTTTGTTTATGCTTGGAGCCAGTGTTTCCATAAGAGCCAGACAAGGATTGCAGATATGCAGGGGGGGCAATGGGGAGCTGGATGGGAACCAAGTAAGAATCTGTACGGGGCAGAAGTGGTTTCATCCTCCTCTCTGAGAACAAAAAAAAATCACAAATATAAAACAAAGAAAGATACGAGTAGACTCCAAACGAACATTCCTGTTTAGTTGTGTTAAACTAACCAGAGGAAGATGGTGCTTTTCTTGCAGCAGCTATATTCTTCTTTTCTTGCTGTGAGAACAAGAGAGAGGATCAGTTTGAGCTGTCAGATAATACAGCCAATGAAGCCTCAGTTTACTCACTTCCCTGATTGTCCCTACTATAAATGAAGGAACACTTAATCAGTGCATACAGTGCCTGGCTAAAGCTTTAAGGTCCCGTAAACTTTTACAGTTTGTCACATTACAACCACAAATTGCTGTGGAAATTATTGAGGTTTTTATGATAGATCAACACATGGTAGTGCAGAAATCATGAAGGAGAATACATGGCTTTACAAACCAAAACCTTAAATGTTTGCCATGCATTTCTATTCAGCTCCCAAGTCAATGTTTTGTAGAACAATCTTCCAGCTGCAACTCATTTCGGGTATGTCCGTACCAGGTTTATTTATTCCAAAGGCATGCCACACTTTACAGACACTTATTAGTAAGAAATGTTACATTATCCTTCCACTTTGCTATTAAACACTACTTTATTTTGATCCTACTCAATCAAATAAATAGTTATGCAGTTGTAATATGACAAAGTGTGAAGTTCAAGGGTGTCAAGACACAGTAGCTGTTAAGTATGACTTCAGTCATTATTCCTGCAATAAAAAAAGACCACAGAACTCCAGCTGCAGCTACATTTTGAATCTAAAATCCAGAACAGAATTTAAAATTCTCCTTCTCAGATATAAAGCCCTTAATAATCAAGCTTTATCATACATAAGAGATGTGATTGTTCCACATGTTTCTACCAGAGCCCTTCGGCTGTAGGTTCACCAGTGGTTCCTAAAGTCTCAAAAAGTAGAATGGGAAGCAGATCTTTTAGTTATCAGGCTCCTCTCCTGTGGAACCAACTCTGTTTTTAGCTGTGATGCCTTGCTGGAGGAGGGCATCAGCTGAACATGCTGCTGTCAACAACTTAATGTTATCCTTCTACAGATTATACGCTTGGGACTGTCCTTCAGTGTTTATTTCTCTCCTAGATGAAGCTACTAAAGGAGCTACTACAGCCTTTAACGTTTTACTTTTCCTTCACCTAGAAAGTACTCCTAGATCAGTGCTTCTTTGTTCTCTTTGTGTCTCTGCTCTGTTCTCTAAAACCCCCAGTCGGTCGTGGCAGATGGCGGCTCACACTGAGCCTGGTTCTGCTGGAAGTTTCTTCCACTTTTCACTGTCGCTACATGCCTGCTCAGTATGAGGGATTGCTGCAAAGTTAAAGCCACAGTGCAAGTGACTGCCCACTGTTGCTACATGCTCATCCTGGAAGAGTGAGTGCTGCAAGTCACTGACTCGATGCAATCAGCTGGGATTCCTTAGATAGAAAACATTTTAAGCAATTTTAATAATTAACAGAATTTTGATAACGAGGATCAGCTGGAATGTATGTTCTTGACTTGGAATCTGTATGATTTGTGTGAACAAACTTAGTAAAGTGGCTTGAGACAACATGTGTTGTGAATTGAAGCTATATAAATACACTGAATTGAATTCAAAGCAGAAGTTATTATCAGGTCTTAGAAAACATAAAACGTTTGACTTGTCCATGCTGTTTAGCCCTCTGCTCCCTAACTGTTGGTTGAAAACAACTGAAACAAAAGGTGAATCCGTCTTACTTGGTGGGGACATGAAAGCATTGGCACAGGAGAAGAAACGGTCCCCGGATCACAACAAGGCTACAGAAAGAACAGAAACTGAACGAATAACACAGTAGTTGTACTGCAAAAATGGAGATGATGATGAGGGAAGAAAAAGTAGCTTTATATATTTAATAAAAATTAAAAAACAAACTTCTGTAGTGTTTTATTTTTGCTACATACATGTGAAAACAGTGATGCTTACCCTATAAACCTGATCAAGAGTGAGGCACCGATTGATATCTGGTCGAATAGTCCAGAAAGAGGTTTTTCCATCTGGCGACCTCTCACGGATGAACATGTCATGCAGAGAAAGATTGTGTCGTATGGAATTCTACAAAGGAACAAGAATCAATGAAATCACTCAGAGTGGTGCTATGAGATCCACTCTATTTTCAACAGTTTTCTGAACCACCTTCCATCCTGGTTTGGCCACTTCTCTGTAATAAGGGAAATGGTCCTCGATCCACGTGTAAATATCTTTCAGTGTCATCCCCCTGTTCTTCCTGCTGTTGATGGCAAACTGGATCATGGCGGTGTAGGAGTATGGTGGCCTCTCTAATGCGGGCTGATGGGCACCTTCTGGGTTTGAATGTGTACTTTGGGCCTGGAAAAATGCTAAAGAGAATCATGGACAGCCCCTACAACTACTGTTGGATAAAGCATCATTCTAAATCAAGTGTATATGTCTTGTGATTTTCAAAGGCACAGAATGTAGCCACCAAATTTACACAACAGCACTACAATTGTGAGTCAAATTCAGGAAATTTGCCAATTAGTCAAACCTTTAGCAAGAGTTAAGAGCTATTTTGAAGAAGTGGCTATACTAGAAAACAAGAATTCTAGTTAAGATGTTTTCATGTCATAATGTCCAGACAGTGGCAGTGACACATAAATACAAAAATAACTTCAGTTATTGAATCAGCAGAGAAACAGGGTTCCTATTTGTTGGCCAATTTTAAACCTAATAATAATTCCAGACTTAAACATGCAGATTTCCGTCCATTTTTCTCATATTGTTAACGCTTACATAAAAACACTGCTGTAGCAAGGCTTTAAAATCAATACAGATCCAAGGTCATGTGAAAAACCACAGACTGTGTAAAATAGATAACAAGCAGAAAGCAACCCTTGTGGAAAAAAAACAACAACTTTGTTTTCCTAAGTATTACAAGGTCCAAATTACAAGTAGAAAGTGTTTTTCAGTGAATCACGTTTGTCTTTTGGAAAAGTATATTTCCATTTAGTGAAGAATAAAAAGGATAAACCTATGGATGAAGGGGCTAATTTGTAGCTCCATGCACATCTACAGAACCTTGTAAAATCTATATGCTATAAAGTGTTCTTTAAATGTGTTTCTCCTTTATACAGTCATATTCAATAAATTAGAATGTCATTGAAAAGTTTTTTTCAGCAACTCAGTTCATTAAGTGAAACATATGGATTAATTCCACACAGACGTTGTTTTCTAGCCTTTATTTTTGGTAACTTTCATGATTTTCTGCTTACAGCTAATGAAAACATGGCAGTTAAAATTAGAATATTACGGTACATCAAACTAATAAATGGGGCTTAAATTAAAAGCTGTTGTTTTCAAAAGGTACATTTAATCTGACAAACAAGCCTCATCTGAACGAATATTTTAATTTATTTCATATGACTGTACACTGGACTGTTTTCCGATCCAGTAGCCAGGCTCTCTAGTTCTCAGTTCCTTTGTAGGACCTTTAAGAACTTTGTTACCATTTACAAAGTTCATTTCATTTATTTATTAAATCTATAAAAACTTTCAAAGAAAATGGCATTCGCCAGACAGGAAAATTGGATTTCAGCAACATTAAGGGGATTCCCAAAGAGCTGTTAACTGAATAGGATTATTTAAAGGGTCATGTATCTTTCTGTCTGTTGTCAGAGTTTTTGTTTTTCTTGATGCTTTAAGTAATGCTTAAAAATGACTGTTCAGCTGCGAAAGTTGTCAGTTGGAAATAATTTTTTGTTTTGCTCTCTAAAGATACATTGACAGAGGCGAGAACTGTCTCTCTGGTGGAGCAGGAGGAATTACAAAAAAACTGTTTAGTCCCAACAGCCAAAAATGACTGATTTTATCACAAGGTTCCATCGCCTAAATAAATAAATAAAAATCGGGCTGCACAACAACAGTCAGATATATAAGAGCGATAACCTTGTTAATGATATAAATTATGATTAACTCATTTTTTGGCTTTTCTTTCTTACCAATACATACAGGTCCTTCTCAAAATATTAGCATATTGTGATAAAGTTCATTATTTTCCATAATGTCATGATGAAAATTTAACATTCATATATTTTAGATTCATTGCACACTAACTGAAATATTTCAGGTCTTTTATTGTCTTAATACGGTTGATTTTGGCATACAGCTCATGAAAACCCAAAATTCCTATCTCACAAAATTAGCATATTTCATCCGACCAATTAAAGAAAAGTGTTTTTAATACAAAAAACGTCAACCTTCAAATAATCATGTACAGTTATGCACTCAATACTTGGTCGGGAATCCTTTTGCAGAAATGACTGCTTCAATGCGGCGTGGCATGGAGGCAATCAGCCTGTGGCACTGCTGAGGTCTTATGGAGGCCCAGGATGCTTCGATAGCGGCCTTTAGCTCATCCAGAGTGTTGGGTCTTGAGTCTCTCAACGTTCTCTTCACAATATCCCACAGATTCTCTATGGGGTTCAGGTCAGGAGAGTTGGCAGGCCAATTGAGCACAGTGATACCATGGTCAGTAAACCATTTACCAGTGGTTTTGGCACTGTGAGCAGGTGCCAGGTTGTGCTGAAAAATGAAATCTTCATCTCCATAAAGCTTTTCAGCAGATGGAAGCATGAAGTGCTCCAAAATCTCCTGATAGCTAGCTGCATTGACCCTGCCCTTGATAAAACACAGTGGACCAACACCAGCAGCTGACACGGCACCCCAGACCATCACTGACTGTGGGTACTTGACACTGGACTTCTGGCATTTTGGCATTTCCTTCTCCCCAGTCTTCCTCCAGACTCTGGCACCTTGATTTCCGAATGACATGCGGAATTTGCTTTCATTCGAAAAAAGTACGTTGGACCACTGAGCAACAGTCCAGTGCTGCTTCTCTGTAGCCCAGGTCTGGGGAATGCGGGACCTGTAGCCCATTTCCTGCACACGCCTGTACACGGTGGCTCTGGATGTTTCTACTCCAGACTCAGTCCACTGCTTCCGCAGGTCCCCCAAGGTCTGGAATCGGCCCTTCTCCACAATCTTCCTCAGGGTCCGGTCACCTCTTCTCGTTGTGCAGCGTTTTCTGCCACACTTTTTCCTTCCTACAGACTTCCCACTGAGGTGCCTTGATACAGCACTCTGGGAACAGCCTATTTGTTCAGAAATTTCTTTCTGTGTCTTACCCTCTTGCTTGAGGGTGTCAATAGTGGCCTTCTGGACAGCAGTCAGGTTGGCAGTCTTACCCATGATTGGGGTTTTGAGTGATGAACCAGGCTGGGAGTTTTAAAGGCCTCAGGAATCTTTTGCAGGTGTTTAGAGTTAACTCGTTGATTCAGATGATTAGGTTCATAGCTCGTTTAGAGACCCTTTTAATGATATGCTAATTTTGTGAGATAGGAATTTTGGGTTTTCATGAGCTGTATGCCAAAATCATCCGTAATAAGACAATAAAAGACCTGAAATATTTCAGTTAGTGTGCAATGAATCTAAAATATATGAATGTTAAATTTTCATCATGACATTATGGAAAATAATGAACTTTATCACAATATGCTAATATTTTGAGAAGGACCTGTAGTGTCCCTATTAACCTCTAAGAGTTTTGGCATCTCAGACACTGAAAACGTAGCTCATGTGTGGGTATTAAGGGTGGTGAGAGTCTATCCAGTTAGTCAAAAATATTATTAATTTCCAGAATATGAATACAAGACACTTGAAGTATAGTAGCCTACCAAATATTGATTCTGATAGTGCATTCACTGACATTGGGATTGCTGATTGCTCTAAAGGAAATGTAACTAAAATCTAAATGGTAATTTACCCTTCTTGACCCAAATTAATTCCAAACCTAACATCATAATCTGGAATCTGGACCCGCTCCATATAGTAATAAATGACACAGTAATAACATTTTAATTACACAGATTTGGTAATACCTTGCTTTTGTAAGTTTCTGAAAATTTAAGTCTCTTATAGGTATTTTTATACCAGTATGAGTTTGTACTTTAAGATCTGTATGAATGAAAATGAACTTAAAAACCTATATTTAACTTAATTGAAGATTTCCACAAGTTAAAGATTATTTAATCACAATTGTGCTTTGCAGCATTTGACTTGCATGCTTTTACATCTACTCTGACACAAATATCTGTTTGCACTTAAACAGTAAAAAGTAAATTAGAAAGAGGAAACGACACTGACCTGTAAATTTTGCGGTGCTTGAAGCTTGTTCTCCTGATCAGCAAACTTATTTGCAAGATCTGGTTCCAAGGCACTCGTGTTCATTCTGCCCAGCCACTGGATATTGGTGAGGCTGTCATCTAGGGGACCGCAACTTCCATCTATGTCCAGTGGTAAACACAGGTATAAGAGATCAGTTTAATCAACAGCTTAAAAATGAAATATAAATAAAACAGGTTATTGATGAGGGTGAAAATATAGCTCTTATTTCATACGTACGTGACTGAGTTCCAGTGAGAAATTGATCATGCAAATTGTGGATAGTCTCTGATTTCACTGGTTGTTCAGCTGTACTCCCTGCAGAAGATGACTCCTCTTTGGCAGAAGCCTGACAGAAAGAACCATTGCCCCTACTGACACTCTCACTGAGAAGGATGAACTTATTTGGGCCTTGGGCACCACTCTCTTTGCCCTTTGCAGTGAGAGCACCGATGATGCTTTGTAGATCTGCCTCTTTGGGGATGACAACCACCTGAGTGTTGGACATGGAAGGGTGATCCATGATAGGGATACCACGAGGGAGGCACTGGCTGGCTGCTGGTTTAAGTGGCTCCCCAGAGCCCGAGGCACAGGATTGGTTGTGTTTGTCAGCTGGAGTTGGTTCATTTTGCTGAAACGGTAGTTTTCTTCTTTTCAGAATCAGGGGTCTCCTTGGGCTCCGTCGCATGGTCAGATCACTGAAATTGCCCTTCACTGGATTGCTGTGCAAAAATAACATACATGAAATTAGATATTTAATATTAATAAAAAAATATTTATATAAAAACCCGTTTAATATGTTGAAAAAAGCTTCTCACTTTACCTTGTGTGTATAATATTGCTACTATATATAACCAGATCAACGTCTAACGTCTATTACCACCGGAAGAAAACTAAAGACGTCGAGGCTAGCAAGCCGACAATAACCGTTCTCCATTAATAAAACACAAATAATAACGCATTAATAAATACAACTGCTTACCACAATAATTAAAGTAGATAAATGTTCTTCGTGTGAAATTCAAGCACCCTGTGTCGCTATATCGGCTCAGTAATTGCTTAGCAGCATTAGCCGTCGTTTCCTTAGCGACCTGCACCTTCTAAAACAGCCGTTTGTTAATTTCACCGTTTTCTAACGTTTGGCTGGAATGTATTTAAAGCCAGTGTTCAGTAGTCAATTGTTTATGTGCATAAAACTAAATATTCGAAAGGGAATTCCTGAGTTATAAAGCACTGACCAGCATAATTCACAAGTAAAATAGCACTGCGTTAAATACGCCATTTTAATAAGCGAAATCAAACCTTCATATTACTGCAAAGTTTCAGGCGATTCCACTTGGCTGGACCCCGAGTCAAAGTTGAAACATTGCGTTCATTGTTATGTATTAATCAAATCACTGTAACTGTTATAAAACCGTGTCATGAAGTGTTGTTTACATATCGCCTGGTCGATTCAGAGACGTTTTTGAATTTTGGCGCTGTGGGCGCTGCCTCTTTCCGTCACTCTGATCACGTGGTAAAAATAGACCAATAAGGAGCTAGGGGATAACCCCAGTAGGTGGCAGTAATGTACATGCACGTTGGCATGCTAATCGATCCAGAAGAAGAAAAAGAAGAAAACCGGAAAATACAACAATGCCTGACAGGACAACAAGAGTAGGATACATAAATTGCATAACTCAGACTTTTGCGTATGTTATTTATGTAGATGACGTCTTACGCGAAGAACAACGGTACAGTAAGTAGAAGTTAGAACTAGGTGCTTGAAAACATTCAAATGCAAACTCCATGATTTATACTTGAACACGTTTAATGTTAGGTATTTCCTTAGAGATATTTACTCAAACTTATTAATTTATTTCCTGTGACTTATCTTCCTCTAGATGTGCAGGAATGATTTATATTAATGCCCCGCAAAGCCATTAAGGCGGATAAGCCTGCCCTGCAATTCCTCGAGCGGCCTGTGGGTGGAACCAGACTTCAAAATGTCCCTGAGGTCCGAGCTGCAGTCAATCCCAAAGAATTTTTCTCAGAGACACAAACACAGCCCAGTCCAGATCTTAATTCGTGGGTAAGTTCTGTTGTTTATTATGTCGACTGCTTTGGTCTGTATTCATCCCACTAAAATCTCTTGTTCTTCCCCTGCAGAGTTTAGATTTAAACCATTTTTCATAACAGCACAAGGATTTAGATTTGTTTTATCAGTATAAAAAGTGGATTGATCCTGGAGTTGACTAAATAGATTTTAAGTCAAAATGATTAGCGAAAGAACCTGGTAAGGTATAGAAAAGTCTGGGATTTGATACAAGAGTTATTCAGGTCTGTAAGACAGTAGACAAAATATTTTTGTTTTTGGACTTCATTCTCTATCCCACTGTCCAAAACTTACCTTTACACAGGTACCAAAAATTTGCATGTAGACCATATAACTGTGGAGCTATACTTGATTCATTTAAGTTATGTAATTTCAGGCAGAAATTGCTCTAAAACCCCTTAGGGCTTAACAGGTTAATCTATATCTGTCTCTTCAAGTCATCATCTCCGATATTACTAATTTGTGTTGGACACACGGACGCTGTAGCAGAGTCTAAAAACAAAACAAGCAGCATTAAAGCTCACATATTTAAAAAAACGACAAAAAGTATATTAAACAATCTGAAAACGTATAATAAAAGACCATCCATTACTGTTTGTTTATGTTCATTTACGGTGACCTGTCATGTAACATATTGCTTGAGAGAGGAAGTGTGTCTCTCCTTTTCCTTCTGGTGTCTGTTTTTTGTAGGTTTTATATTTTAATCTTCACCAATGTTGAAAAATCTGCCATAAATTTTTAGCGAACTTGGTTCTCTGGCAATTTCAGTCTGGAATGATACGGAATCTTGACATGAAAAATGTGTTGGAATCCGGAGCTGTGTTAATTTAGTGTGGAAAGCTGTGACAAATCATAGCAATACATTTGCATGGCCTGTGGTGGTACTAGGTGTATTAAATTACTGCAACTCTGGCTGTGCCATCCATTTGACTCGCAATTCTTTTAATGTTTCAGGTAAACCCACAGTTTGACTACTCAGCTGCAGCTGCACCTCCGAAAAGACGAGGGAGGAGACAATGCCAGACTGCCACAACCTTACTTGACCGATGCAGTCAGTTGCCTAAAAAAACCAGCACATGCAAATACCCCTCATTGTCATTCCACATTGGGTTAAAGGACCAGTCTCAAAAACAATTAAGGAGTGCAAGCGCAACAAAAAGTGCAGTATCAGAAGTCAAAAATCAAGCTTGGAAATCTGTTTGCCGCAGCAAAAGGACTGTGTCAAATGGAGGTTACTCAGACACTCCAAAAAGGCCGTTGGCCACAATTAGAAAAAGGAATGCTGAAACACGTTCTGAGGGTGCTGCCTCCCACACTAGAAGTTTGGATCAACCTGGAATTCAATCTAAAGAAGTGGCCAACAGATGCAAAATTCCAGCAGAGGGAGCCTCAACACCTTCCTCCACCAAGTTGATACCCACAGAGGTCAACAGTGTCTGCCCACCATCTGATGTGGACACTCCGAAAATGATGTGGGAAGAGGTAAACTGTTACTTCTCTTCCCCTGGACTTTTACTGTTGGCTCAGCCATGTACGCCACCATACAGCGGCCCACCTGATACCTTGGTGGCTGACACGCCGGAGAGGGATTATGGGCTGAAGGTGACGTGGAGGAGGAGAAAAGGTTTGATGTTGATGTTAAAAGAAAGGGGTCACCTATCTGAATTTGATGCACTTATTCATTGCTAAAAAATTTCTTCTTTTTTTTACATTTTCAAATAGTTGCTAATTAATTTTTGATAGCCAATAAATTATGCTTTGTTGCTAATCTAAAGCTGTTAATGATAAACTTGGTGATCATCAGAAATTGTCTGTGATTCAATGTATACATTACTGGTGTTTATCACTAATAAATCACGATAAAACAGACTGTATTTTAACAACTGCAATATTCATAATATACTGCACTGGTAAAATTTGTGGTGCACATTTACTTCTGCTGCCCACTCCAGCTATAACTCATAAAATAGGGAATTTCATGAAGAATATTTTGCTTTGATAAATGTCATGTAAATTAAGAATCTTCTTAATGAACTGTTTCTAAACAATGTAAAATAAAAAGGGAACATGTAGAAAAAAATAAAAGCTTATTTTATTTTTAGACAACCTGTAATTAAAAGTATTAATTTAATATATTGAAAGTATTTTTTTTACATATATTAAAAGCAAAATTGATTTAAAATGTTTTATAATTATTACAAATACTATTTTGCTAAATGCATTATTATAATCAATCAATCAATCTTTATTCCAGACACAAGGATAGTCCATAGATAAAAATAAGATAAAATAAAAATCAACAGAAAGCACATACAAAAAGAAAATAAAAACAAATAAAATGAGTTATAAAAGTTATAAAAACCACAACGCATGTTATATTTCATTGACCCACAAATAAATGATGACACCGATGATTCCACATTCTTGATGGACATCTGACTGTACTCGGTGCAGGGTTTACTAAAATATAATCTATACATATACCTGTACATAAGATTCCTGAGCACAGCTGGACATGTGGCTACACCAACACCTGCAAACAGGTAACTAGCACTACTCCATCTAGGTAGTTTGAGTAGTAGCCTCATAGCGTTATTACGCTACCTGAAGTTTCTGCATGCTGCCTCTTGTATTGTCTCCATGATGGGCAGTGTACATTGGAGTACAGAAGGCTTTAAAAAGAACAATTTTTGTGGAGGGTGAACACATATCAAATTTTCTGACCAGCGTATTAACTTGTGCATACACCATACAATACTGCCTGTAAATGTCACGATCATCAGGCAGGTCATCAGTTATATAATGTCCCAAATATTTAACCTCATTGCATATGTTGAGAACAGTACCAGACAGGGAAAAATCAGGGGTTATCAGATGCTTATCTGCCTTGCTTCTAACAATCAAAATGTTGCTCTTCTTGGCGTTATATTTAATATCAAGGTCAGCCATATTGAGAGCATACCTTTAGTAACTGTTGAAAACCAGCACTGTATGGACATAGGACCACCAAATCATCTGCATACATCAGGTGGTTAATTATGAGGTCACCAACTACACAGCCTGTTTTGCAGCAATTCAAAAGCTTTGACATCTCATCCATATAGATGTTAAAGAGGTAAGGAGACAGTATACTTCCCTGCCTGAGTCCATTTCCAGTATTAAATACATCAGACACAATATTACCTCATTTTACGTACATTAATTGATGCTCATACCAATAAACAGGGACTCTGATTAGATATTTTGGTACTCCCCTATTATATAACTTATGAAACAGCTTTTGATGATTCACATGGTCAAAAGCTTCAGAGGCATCAATAAAACATATAAATATTGTGGTGTTGTGCCTGTTATACAAGTCTAGAATCTCCTTTAATGCAAGGATGCACATGTCTGTGTCGTGTATAGCTTTAAAACCAAATTGATTGTCAGAGGTCAGGACAAACTCATCCAGCCTATTTAACAGAATCCTTTCTAGGACGTTTGACAGACTACTAACTAAGGCTATAGGTCGGTAATTCTCCAAAGAGCTAATCTTACCTGCTTTATCCTTAATGATGGGTACCAGTATGATAGATAGCATTGAATTTGGTAACAAACCATGGTCTAAGAAGCCAGTGAAACACATGGAAAGTAATGGTCAAATTTTCCTACTTGCATTTTTCAAATGCTCAGCAGAAATATTATCCATACCACATGCCTTGCTGTTTTTCAATGTCATGATTGCATTATGTATTTCTTGAGGGGAAACAACCACATTCTCATTACTATGTATGTCACCCACCACAAAGGTGTTACTTTTGACACAGTTAAGCAGCTCATTGTAGTGCTCCTGCCATAACTTACATCACTGACATTTATAAATATATATGATATAACATACACTACTATTTTGGTAGTAATTCAATACTACTCATTATTGCTAATGCTCATTTTGTGAGTGATTATACATTTAATTAATAACAATTATTTGGTCATTCTAGATTAAAAATATATGCCTGTGGTCTGAGGATTTTGTGAACATTTCAAAGTCTTGATTTAAAGCGCCACTTGTTCCTACAACAACCCAATTCATGCTAAAATGATCGGTACCTTAAGAGACATCTTTTTTGTATTCGTGATTCACCTTTGACTTCTGTCTACCGAAAATCTCATCATAAAATGAAAAGAAGAAACTGGGCGGGACGCTCCACCTCTCTCTAGAACGTCGTCCAATTAAATCCATCCTAAAAAACCGACGGGCCAATAGAAAGGCCTGTTCTTGATAAGGTCTGTAACTAAGGACAGAGTAACTGTGCTCTCGACAACGGCATCCAAGAAAAAAAGTGCAGTCGCTCCTGATGGTCTTCCCTTAGCAACCGTGGACAAACATGAGTTACTACAGCATAAGGTGAGCACAATGTTGCTGTCTCGTTGTGTTTTGGAGGGGTCTTTGTCTCCAGCTGTGTAATCAGAAGCCGAGTGTTTCCAACATTTTTGTTTGGTACTAAAAAACTTAAGTGTCGCCCTCAACTTTTAAAAATAGCAGCACTGCTTATAGTGGAGACGGAGGTAGCTAACGCTAGCTTGTTACGAAAACCAGCAGGATTTAACAACCTGCCGCTGGTATTCTAACAGCCGCGGTTTTTCTGTGTGAATTTACCTTTTTTTTAAATCCATAATGATAGTTAAAAGACGGCTATTTTACCGAGTGAGCAAACTATCGTAATATTTAACCGTAAAACCGCGTTACTGTATATAATGTAGGAAGAACTTTAAAAGAGCAAATACTTTGTACTGCCTTGTTTTGGTTAAGGTAAATATCCTACAGTACATGGTGTACTGGTGGATAACTTATTTGGCAAAAGCAAAGAGCAGATTTTATTGTTAGTAGTTTGGGAGAAACTATCAGTGCATCTGTATATTTCTGGGAAGAATCCTGATGTACAGCTTCATATTTTATTCACTTTCTGACTATCTACAGCGTGCAAATGCGTTTAGCTAGGGATGACCTGTAAGCATCCTCAAACTTTTCTGGTTTTTAGTTGGAGAAAAGAAAAACAGTTTCATGTCTAAACTTGCCTTTGAGTAATTTTGACTTTTTCTGTTTTCTTCTTTTCTTTGTTGTAAACACTAAAAGGTCTAAATTGCACAATTTGTTAGATAAGTCGTTCACAGTATGCTTAAAAGCAAAAACACATGTACGCATGTTTATACTAATATTTAAAAATATTTTAATAATGATATTTACATTTTTTTTTTACTGTGCAAAGTGGGGCTTCCCTTAACTAGTTTTTGTTAATCTACTGACATGTTCTTTCAGTTAATCTAGACAACCAATGTTCTTCCAAAAATGTAAAGCAGTTAAATTATAGCAATGAACTGTCACATTTATTAAAACATGTGAACAAAGTTGTACAATTAAAAATATATGTATAAATATAAAATGTCACTTCCAGCATGACAAAATAAATAAAAGGAAATACAAAAGTCTGGGTATTCGGTATACCGAATACACTAGGACTGAAATGAGAGTAAACAAAAACAAAGTGCAGCTCCAAAGGAGTTTTTATTACAAACTTTCCTTAAAATATAATAATACAAACTGTAACATTTTTATGAAATGTACAAATGACATATTAACTGTATTATTTCTGAGTTTGTGTGGATTGTATCCAAATTATCCATATACTTACTTAAATATCAGGAAAACATCAAATTGCGATATGATCGCTGGACACTGCAACTGCAATATTTTTCACATCTAAACCACTAATTTGTTGCTCCTCTCTCGTGGGCATAAATGACATTGGACAAACACTCAACTGGCTAAATATATTATTGGCAAGCACCGCTTTACAGCCTTCAAAATATTGCATCCGAGAACGTCTTTGCTGTTGTGGTACTGCACACATTGATACTGTGATTATTACCATTTATTATATTGTGCAGCTCTAATATTACCTTTTTATTTGCACAGTTAAGTACAAAGTAAATGGACGGAAGGAATGTTGATTTTGGTGGCCACATTAAGTTTGCATTAACATGCACAAGAACAACGCAACTCAATGAAATGTGCCAGAAAACTTGCTCAAAGGTTTATTTACTGGATAATGTAGCCGACTGAAAGCATTTTATTCAGCAGCTTAAAGAAAACGTGTGACCTAATGATTTCTGTTGGCCTCTTGCTCATCTTTCATGCTGCTTGTGCTGCTGTTGCACAACCAAACCGTACAGAGCAAGCGCCTAACTTAAAGTACTCCCATACTTTATACCATTTCAGCCTTCTATAATCTGACACGTCTGACAGTGATGCTTTATCCGCAAAGTTTTCTTTGAAACTGTTTCTCAGATGGAGCCGACCATTGCCTGGAGCTGAAGTCGGCCGACGCACGCGCATAGCCCTGCAGACTGCAGCCAGGGGCTTGATGTCAGCATCATTAATTAGGATGACTAGATCCGGCAGCCCAAGTGAAAATAATCCGCATACCTTATTTCACCGGGAAAGACCGATTTCAATATGAAAACTTTTTTTTTACGAAGGTGTCCCAGCTACAATGACAGCAGCTTTAAACAATGACACATAAAAAGTCTACAAAATTTAAAGGGTTAGAATATACGCAACTAAAATAAAACCAGTGGCATGTACACTCCAGTTCAACAGAATCATCAATCAAAACTTAATTAAAGATGTTTTGAACAGCTATAATGTTTAAAATTAGTTTCAACTCTGTAGGCGAGATAACTTTAATCAAATGTAGCTGATTTTAAAGCCGAGTACACAAATCAGTGGCAGAATATTTGACTACTATTTGACTTCCCCAACTCAGTTGCAGCCCTTGGCACACTAAAATGGGACAAATTACATTAACTTACACGAAGAAGAGTTTAAAATATGTAAGGAAATAACCCGTGTCCGGTTGACAAACGAGGATATGCCAGTTGTTTGATATTTTCAAGACAAAGCAAAATATCCAGTGTAGGAATACAACATCTGATGATGAGTAAGAGTTTGAAAGCTTGTGGTAAAAGCTTCGTTGTAGATGAGATGTTGAAAGCACATTCTGATGTGTGCAAATAAAGAACCGAAACAAAAATTGCCTTTCATTTCCCTGACAGAAAAAGTCAAAGTAACCTCAACCTTTTCCTGTCACCGTGCCAGTACAGTTTAGGACAAGTTTGTGATTCAATAATCTTTTTGCTATGTATGTTTTTGCTGCAATTTTACAACTATAGGCTTATTTGCATTGGACATTTGACAAAAAAGTTCCTGACAGTCAGTCGCTACCATCCTGGGTATTTTGTTTCTATTTGTGATGTGTTTCTTTATTACTTTTTTTTGTCAGCATGACAGGAATAAACTGTTTTCTGATCAGCATACCAGCTGGATTGTGCACTGCCCTGTGGACTCCAACAAACTAGGCAGCCTGTGTGATAATTCACAAACGGCTGTTTCAGTATTTGCACTCATCTGTTTGAAAAAAGAGGTGGATGGAAGGGAATCGCTTCATGTTGCTTTTAATTATAGCTCTTGTAAATTAGTCGTGGAGTCCAAGGAGCAATGCACTATGCATGCTTCTACTAAAATCCCATGTTAAATATTTGACACACGGTGTGTTTCCTATTTTTAAGCTGCTGAATACTGAGAAAGTTGGCAGCTTTTTTGCTGTTACAGATCCCACACTGTGCCTGCTGGGATGAGCGGTTTAAGCAGTGACAGTTTTCATAACAGCATGCCTATGCAGGGTTGCAGGAACTGCTTACATGATTGTAGAGATGTAAGACGAAGGTTACTATAGTTACTTGAATCCTCAGATAACGGTATAGGAGGCAGCATTTTTTTGTGTAACCATTGTTGAAATATTTATGACTGTTTTACTTCATTTATCTTCACAATAGAAATTTCCAAGTCATCTCACTTGGACGTTGTGGGACTGTGGTGTAAATCATTTTTAAAAATCTCTACTTGGACAGTGTTGTACCTCAGCAGCTGGAAGCATGACTTACAGTTGAGTGGTTTATTTATGTAACCCCGCACACATTTGACTCAGCAAAGCTTTTTCTCAAAAGCCTGGAGATCGGAGTAAAAATCGTGGTATATTTTTATGCATACTCTTTTCCTTGGTGGATTGCGAGAGAAATATGACCATTTTGACAACCATTTTGGTGCCCTGCCGTGGTGAATCATTGTTCCAGGAATGTGTTTACAAAGAGCGCTGCCGGTATTCAGCAGCTTACATTTCTTCAGATTCGCTTAAACATAGCAAAGCATCGCCGTTGGACAGTCGGTCGTGGAGGTTGATGCTTGGGGTTCCCGTGGGAAACGGTATTATTATCAACTCTTGCAGTTTATTTCCAACATTTGTTTGGAGCTCAATAATTGCTCCCAATGGTGAAAGATTCCCACGCTTATCATCAGTTGACTCATATACAGTTGTACTACTGTCTCGCTTTGGTAAACAGGTGTCAAAAAAGGGAGACTCTGGTCTCCATGTCATGTTTGTTTTTAGAAAAGGGCAATCGGTAGGTTGCATTTTTAATGAATTACCTTTAAAAGTAGAATACACTTTTCCAGTGTCACAGTGACAGACTTGAAAACCTCCTCCCTCTGCAGGCAGCCAACCTAAAAACTGTTGACAGGGCAAACATTTTCTGTTTTTAAAGCGCAACAACTTTCCACTGTTGCATACATAAAAGATGCCAGACCGAATGAGCATCTGTGGTTTGATAGACACCCTGCTTCTGAGTGAGTCAAAGGAAATGATTGCAGAGTCTGTCAGGAGCTTACTGGGAAGTAAGTTTATTGGACAGTAAAAAAGGGTACTAAAATGGCTGATGTTTAAAAAGAGTTCTTACACAATAGAAAAAAGCTTTGTATGAAACAGAAATGGGGGAAATAGTCTCTGGATACAGTGCTTTGAAGGAGTACACGTACCAGTGAATATGCTTTGATCTCAACCACCCTATTAGCTCTGGCTGTATATCCTGTTGGAATTTGAACCTCTGTCCCAGTCTCGTCTATTGAAGCTTCTTATAGTTTTTTATTTGCAGGGTTGCCTTCTTTTAGCTCCATCCTGCTTTCAGTCTATTCTGACCTGCTTCCTTGGCCATTCTAAAGAAAAACATGCCCTCAGCATGATGCTGCCACCATCATATTTTACTCTCAGGATGATGTGTTCAGGGTGGTTTGACCACACATAGCATTTTGTATATAGGTGAAAACGTTCAATTTTAGTCTCATTTGCCCTGAGCACCTTTGTCTCCTGTATGGCTCCTCCTTCCATAAAGGCCAGGTTTATCAAGTGCTCAGTTAATAGTCGACATGCTGTGGATCTCTGCAGCTCTTTTAAGTTACCACAGGCTCCGTGGCTGCTTCTCTGATTTCTGTTCTTCTTGCCCAGTCTTTCTGTTTAGGAGGAAGACCATGTCTTTGTTGCTATAACCTCACCCTGCTGTAACCCTCACCTGTTGTTGACTAATTTTACTTAGTGGTTACAGAGTAAGAGGGGGCTAAAAACAAATGCACTCTAAACATTTCCTTTTACCTTACAATTATGAGCTGCTTTGTGGTGGTCTGTCATATAAAACCTAAATAAATTACATTATGGTAACTGTCACAATGTAGGGATGTTTAAGCAGTGTGAATACTTTTGTGAGGCATTGTACTCGAAGGAATTTGCTTACATGTATTAGACAAAGGGGGCTTTCTCTGTTTCAGGCTTTTTTTTTTTCAGTACACTGACATTCAGTGCTGTCACTTCCATGCCAATTCCTTCTTGGTTTCTTGTGCGTTGTCTGAAGTGTGAAGCCTTGGTAACGGCACAAGCCTCCCGACCTCAGTCTACCTTAGCGCCGGGTTACTGTCACTCCCATGGGTGGAACATAGTGAAGCTGCTGTTTCTTTGTAATATCTGACTGAGATCTCGGAGCGTGGAGGTCGTTCTCTTTGTTCAGACCGAGCAGAAAGTTTACCCACAAGTGTGAGTGAAGATTTCTGCACCACTGGGAGAAGTGGATTAGCATTCATACGTTTCCATCCATGGACTCTCTGAAGACTGAAGGATCTCAGCTGGTCTACAGCCGCTGGTCATACAGGTAGCTGCTCATACAGGGAGATATTGTGAAAGTTACATGTTTTCTTATAGCGTTCTTTTTATTTAAGACTTGTCTTTTTATTGTTCTTCATTGCATGGAAGATGTTGCATAAGTGACTTTAGCTAATCATTGTAACCATCTCGTATCCAACCGGCTGTGATTTGTTCTGCAACAGACTACAGTCTGCTAGAATACAAAGTGGTAGCTAAAGGATTTTTTTTGTATCCGTGGGTTGCCTTATCATCCTGACCAATTAGCTGGCAGGTGGACAGATTACCTTGCAGTCCACTGTTGTACCCCTTGCTCATGTTTCTACCACCATGTCGTTACTTATTCAAAGCACCGGCTTGTGACTGTGCTTGTTGTAACTAAAGTTCCTGCTTTGTGTCTGTCCAACCCTCTGTGTGTGTGTGTGTGTGTGTGACTTGAACATGTAACTAACAAAATCCTTAGAGTATCCATTCTGAAAAATGAATGCAACTTCTAGATGTGTCTTCAGAGAACTGCCAGGATTAGATTCTATTTCAGTTCTCTGTAAGCTTTGTCGGTTTCCACGTATTAGTTCATGAGTTTTTGAAATGAAATCTGTTTCCCAAAAGGTCAAGAAAATAAGAATGTATTGAAAAAGAATATTTCCAATGAGCTGCAGTTGTTTGGACAAAATGCCTTGTTGGTGTCAGAGGAGGCTGGGTGGACTTGTTCAAGATGATAGAAAGGCAACGGTAGCTACATTACAATCAAAGTACATATCTGAGCCAACAACACGTGGAACCTTGTAGCAGATGGGGTACAGCAACAGAAGACCACACAGGTTGTTTGCTAAGAACAGGGAACTTAGGCTACGATATGCCCAGGGCCACCAAAACCTGACAATACTGTACCAGATTGGAAAAATATCATCTGCTCTGATGAGTCTTGATTTCAGCTTCAGCATTCAGATGGTAGTGTTCTTAATAAGCAAGGATCCATCCTTACTTGTATCAGCGGTTCAAGCTGCTGGTGGTTTAATGGTTAAGGGGATATTTTCTTTAGAGCTATTAGTACCAGTTCAATATTGTGTAAATCCCAGAACTTCTCGAGTATTGTTGCAGACCATGCCAACCCCATTATGATCGCAACGTATCCATCTTCTGATGGCTACCTCCAGCAGGAGGTTCTGCCTTTCTTCAGGAATTTGGCTCTTTTGTTAAAAGGTCTGGGTGCTTACCTCTGCTGCCTGATCTCATTGTCCTCCACTAACATTAAAAAAAGAAATACCCTGAAATAAAGCTCATATATAGTTTGATCTGCAAGTCATTACATTTGATTTATTCAAATGACAAACAGCTATAGACTCACATGGCTTTAAATTCTCAGGTCTGCGACTGATTAGTAGTTTCCTCTTGCCAACTTGATGTTTTGAAATGTTTTCATGCAGACTTTCTCTTAGACCCTGACTACTTCAAATTCATCTATTGGCATATAAAAAGAATTTAAAGTTTCTTCATTGCATCAGCTCGATGCAAGGTTGAGCTTCATGCTGAGATGCCTTATTTGCAGAACATCTGGAGTCATGAGGCATATTCTCTGTGCTTTCCAGAGGCTCGGCGGGAGTCAGGGAAAGGTTTTGTATACGTTTTTTTTTTTTTTTTTTGTCCATAGACACAGAAAGTGGTGAAAGCACAATATCTGGGAACCTTCTTAAAGATGTGCAAGAACCTCTTGAAATTCCTAAAGGAATATTATTAAAATGTTCTTAAACATGCTGCATTGACATACTGCTGTCTATTACACAATGCAGTAAAGTTATACAGCCTGTTTAGATTATATGTATATATACCAGTTTGTTAAACAAATATTTGACTTTATACATAATTGCAATGGTTACAGTTAATATTTAAGTAAATGTCCTCATTCGGGTTTTGGACATGCTTCTCAACACATTCCCGCTACTTGGCACACCCTTCCTCCTTAAGTCTGTAAATCTTCACAGCAAAGTGCAAAAGGCTTCCAATTACTTTAAAGCACAAAACGTGACTGGAGGTTTTAATCAATGTTGCTGGAGGTGTTCTGGTGATGACGGAGCTACAGTCTCCATGGCTACCGTGGTCTGACACACAATGACGGTACAAGAGTTGCCTGTCCTTCTCCTGTCACCCAAGCTGTGACAGACTAATGAAACATTGATCACTCACAGCTCTGATGAGACTCCTTCTAACTTTGTGCATTTGTGTGAATGCGTTTTCAAAAGCATATGGCGATGAAGGATTTTTTCCTCAATGTCAACCAGTTTAACTTATAAAATGCTAAAGAAGATTGTGGTATATTGGATTTTCTGCCTTTTTTGTTCATGCATGTTTCCTGTCAAGTTAAAGACAAAACCACTGCCCTTTATATAAATTAAATAAAACACAAATCATTCATACACTTGGGGGGACATTCACAAAACTCCCCATTTGCCCTATTTTCTGCACATTTTTGCACTCGCTGTTTGCTTTATTTCGGCGCTGAAATCAGGAATGGGTTTCAATAAATATATGTAGATGCAAACATGCCCTTCAGTAATTTACACATATGTTTGAGTCAGGTAATGCCGGTTTTCCTTCAGCCGCGAACAGAAGTTCACAAGTGATCCAAGAGAGTCCTGACCAAACAGAGGCACTCTTCTACTTTAAGAACAAGTTTTTTATGAAATCAGAGAGGTTCCTGAAAGGTATTTCTAAATGAATAAGTGTTTTGGAATGTGTTATTGGATCAGAACAAACTAAAAACACTGAAAAGATTGATCCCTTTTAACTGGTTCAATCGAAGATACAAAGCATTTATTGAAGAATCGGATTACAAAATTTTTACATCTAACCTATAAATATGTACTGTACTAAATGGAGATATATTGGCAGAACAAAACAGAAATGTATTTGCTTCCTTGACCATAGCTACATCCTGTTAGTTTCACAAATGAGCACAGGGTTTCTACTTGGAAGTGCTGGCTGTTCATTCAGTCAGTATCTCCCGGTGTTTATTTCACACAGTTTGTTGCAAACGGCGCTGGTCTTTCAAAATGCAATGCTATTTGCTCTGGCTGGAATGGATATAAATATCAGTAAATTTAAGAGGAAATTCTTCTAAATGCATGAATAGGACATCATTTAAATGTGGCAAACTGTATCTCTGCAGAGGCACAATTTGACAGGTGTCATTCTTTGTATGCAGGTTGAGAATTTAATAGACTCTGGTTTGCACCCATTTAATGTGTACAGATTGCTTTGTGAATTAGTATTATTATTCATTTTCTCTAGAATTGTTGTTTTAATGTGTTGCTGGACTGATTTACTTATTTTACACTCCAAATAATCTTTTCTTGTGGCTGTGCCCTTTTTTCCCTGAAGACCTTCAAGCTCTGCCAGCTTCTCCTCAAACTTAACATCAAGGTAAGCCCCAATGCCCACCACAAACTTTAACACAAGCCTTCATCTTTCACAGCTTTCAATAAGAAACGAGAAAGACTTAAATGAGGATTATGGATAGCCAGAGCGCATATGACAAACATTTTTGACCAGTTTTTACACCAGTTCATTGTTTTTTGTAACTGTTTATAGTTAATTAAACATTAGAGACCACAAAACATGTTGTAGATAGATATCTAATTACACAGGGATGTGATATTATGGTTTTCTAATTTCTCTGTTTTGAAATCCTGAAAGGCTTGTGGTCTTGGTCATTTTTATGCCAACAGGAAACTACTTTTACAAACTGTTGCAATGACTTGCTAATGATTTGGCCAACATCTCACTGCTTAGTCTACATGCAGGTCTTAATCCCAAATCCTTCCCCTTAAATGGCGTTCTCATATGTAATTAAGAACTACTATCAGTCTCCACTCCCTTCCTCTATATCACCACCACTCTGTCTCAGATGCCTCGCAGGGGACCCATCGGCTTACCAGTAACCACACAGAGGGATTTATTAGTCAATACATGGCACTCTCTTGTGCAAGATGATCAATTTTGGCAAAGGCTAGCATAACAACTATGAGTCATGCATGTGATGACTAGTGGGCTACATGCTGTGATGATGAAGTAGACAGCCTTCTCAAAGCACTAATCTTTCTGTTCAGTGCATTTAGAAATGGTGCTCCAGTGTCCTTCTACGATGGGAGTCATCCCTTCATAGAAGGACTCTGTAGCTGTAGATCTGACATGAAAGTGACAGAAAGAGTTGGGAATTGAAAGTATACATGGTGTATCGAATGAGCTTACCTCATACCGGAAAGAGCGACCTTATTGGAAGATATCTCATAGCGTCGATCCTTCTCTACAAATAGTAATTTCAGTCCACAGGAACATGTGATATTTAAAGATTTAGTCAACAGGAAAAGAGTAATGGGAGTCCGTGACCTGCTCATGACATCAGCCTGTGATTTGTGACTCACTTCTGATTTTGAGAGAGACTCTTCACTGCAATTTAGCAACATGTCCCATCAGAAAGGTGCCAAAGGTAACTGGACACCAGCTCCCAGCTCCTAGACTCTACAGCGTCCTCATTTTCTATATTTATACAGATTTTCCTTTTTCTCATTATTTTCTTTCTTTATTACCTTACAAAAGATCTGCTGATGCGTGACATTACATTTTTTCCTGTAGAGAAATGTCTAAAACCTTGCTTCATGTTTGCATTTTTTCTGCAGTGGCATTGAAGATGACTGCGGCAGTTTAATGCAACAGAAGCTGGAAAGACAGGTACGAACTGGAATTTTCTTCACAGAAGTCTGTAATATTTGACCGATTACATCATTTCTGTTTTTTTGCAGCATAGCTCATACTGTATGTTGGGCTTATTCTAGCTGAATGAACAAAAAGATTCTGGCAGCATTCAGGTAGACGTAATCACTGCTCTGGTTTTGATCTGGATTGTAACTCATGTGCACAGGCTTGCAGAAGAACTTTCAGTTGCATCACCAGGATAACTGATTAACTGTTTTACTGATTTATTAATTATGTATTATCGTATTATCTGAGCATCGGCAGAAATGTTGTAGTCTGTAGTCATGTTTGAGTGACTAACTCCACCAGAGTTAACTGTGGTGTAATCATTCAGCCTTGTGTTGTTCTTTCTCTTAATGTCATGATTCTTGTGTCATAATCTTTTGACAAGATATATTGTAAGAGATCCTCATCAGTTTCACAACTTCTCCTGCATAGCTAGGAATGTGGGGGAGTAAGAGTGCTCACTCAGTTGTTAGTGTGTGGCAAATAAGTGGCTATATATGCTTTGTGCGTGTTCCCTTTGCAGCAGCCTTTTCTGTATTTCTGTAAGCTAAGTAGCCATCGCCTTCTGGTGTTCCCCACTGCCATATTATCACGCTGTATCTGGAAAATTACCGTTTGAAAATCTTTATCCCGAACCAAGCTGACGAGCTGTGGTGCAGAACTTGAATTCAACATGGAATCTGCTCTCGGCTATCTCACCCTTTTAAACTGGGTCATAGTAGAGCATAAGGTTCAAAAGGAACGAAGGATTTAGTGTTAGAGGGCTTTCTGTGCTTAAATGTGAAGAAATTAAAGTTACGATACATGAATATGATATATGAAAAATAATTTACTCATTAGATACATTTTATCTGAAAGTTAAAGTCTTGAATACATTTTCAGATAGACAAAAGTAAGGCAGCTTGTTTTACTCGGAGTGCACCTCCTGTGCCCATTTATCTCTCCCCTCTCCTCAACGCTAATGACCCCTCATTCAGTTAGCAACGGTGACTGCACAGACACGCTCTGGTGCTTGTTATTGTGAGATAGGCCTTTTCTGTCAGAGGACCACATTATGCAGAGGAGGCCATCAACTTTTCGATTCTGAGCTTCAGGAACAGAGACAAAGATAACCCAGCACTCGTTTTGTCGGCTTCCGTTTGCATCTGACCTCAAGGAGAAAATGGAATCTGTAGCATTTTTGACTATAAAGGATCATTAATTTTGGCCAGATATTTTTTATGTTCACACCGGAGCAGGTTTGTACATTTTATCCTCTGTGCTTCTACGTATCTGTGGATAACAGGAACAAGGCTGGGGTTTTTTAATGCATCTCTTTCATCAATAGTACTTTATTATTTCTCATTGGGTTTTGAATGATCTCTTTTTTTATCCAGTAAAGTTTATGTGAGTATGTCCCTTAATTTGGACTAAAAACAACTACTATCAGGTTCAATATCTGCTTTAAACTATGTCCTGTGCTTTAATTTTCCTAATGTTTTGGTTTACACAGGAAGAGCAGTGAACGCCTTAATGAAGTCACTTCCTGATCTGTAAATGCCACCTTCTCAGCCGTGACAAAAGAATTGAGCCTCAAAATGGATACGATCAAAATAGCTCCTTTATAACAATATAAACTACGGAGTCCTGATCACACTTTTAAAATTGTTCCTGTTGTTGAGTAAAATTTACAGTTACACAGTGATACTGGGGTTTAAATATATGATATTGTCATTTGTTGCAATGATAAGATGATGTGAAGGAAAGTCTGAAGGACAAATTTAATAAAACCCATTTCATCAGGATGAAATGACTATTTTGATAATGTTCTGGAAGCATGCTTCGATTTATTTTTGAATTGTACTAAAGTAACAAAATACCACCTTGTTGGCACACCTGGTAAAGTTGTGTAAAAAGCCTTTAGGTCGCACTGCTCACTAACAGGTTTCTGGGGCATTTGGAAAAGAAAAAGGACCAGAGCATCACAGATTCCTAATTACCAGTGGCCATGAAATGCTTTTCGGCACATTCATCCCTAGTAGAAAGTCAGACCCACCTGGTGTGTTTGTTGCTGAAAGACACAATCTTGATCTTAGGGTTAAAGTCTCAGTAGCATTTAGAAAACTCCACATGTTTTTGTTTGTGATGGCAGGACGGAAAAGTTTTTTTTTTTCCCCCTGGCCTAGCTGCCAGTGGCTGAAGAATCGGACTTCTGTATCATGTCATTTTTTAAAATGTGCATAAAATCATAAAATGATTCAAGAGATTTATTCTAAATGGATTTTTAGGATATCAGTAATTGTGCCAATATTTATTTAGCTAAAAACAAAAATATTCAACATTCACCTTTTCCCTACTGAATAAATGTGCTCAGATTAAAGATTTTATACAACTTTTTTACTTAAAAGTGTGATATTAGGTTGCTGCAATCAAAGATGAATCATTACACATTTTTACTAGGGCTGCCAATAAACATGTAGACATCCGCTTGTCCAGATCTCACATAAGATTAGTAACAGATGCTTCTCTCTAGTTTTTCACTGTTAACTGAATGACTGATGAATTATGAAAGACCTTTCTTTGATTTGCCAAATCGGAGGCAAGGCTTCCTGATCTCTTCCAGCACACTAAACAGCATCACTCATCAGGATGTGTTGTTGTGCACTTGGCACACTAATTAATGTGCTTGCATAATCCAATTGGCTACTCTGACCACAGTTGGGTTAGGGAAGAGGGATTAGAACATACAACATAACCACAAGGCATTTTCTGAAGCGCAGTGCATAAAATTTTCCATCACACTAACGTAGCTGTTGCGATGCAGACGTGTTTTGTTTAATTGGCAGGCTATTTACAGTATTACCTGGGAGACACGGGTTGCTTCTCATCATGCATGCTAATGTAATTACCCTCCGTTGTGTAATGTTTTCCACATCGACTGTATTCATCCTCTTCACATCAAACATTGAATAATTCGTTTTTATAAGCGTGCGATCGGTCGTTTGTTGAATGTTCTCTCAAAGCCTGGGGCTCCATGACACCTGTGTTTACAGAGGGCGCTGCTGGAGCAGAAGCAGCGACGGAAACGTCATGAGCCCATGATGGTGCAGCCCAACACTGAGACTCGGCCCCGCCGCTACAGGACGCAGCGTGGAGAGGAGCAGGACCCACTGGTGGAGTCCCAACTCAGTGTCAATAACGACGTCATTATTGATGGTGAGAGAAACACAAGCGAAGGGTCCTTAAATGGGATGTTTTGTTTATAAAATAAAAAGCTAAAAAACTACATAAATTACATGAAAACCAGATTTAATCAGATTGTGCAAAAGGCGAGGCCACCACCCCCCTTTTTATTGACGTGCACTGATCAGAATTTTCTGGCAGATTCTTATTTCTGCTTTTCTTTCAGATCTTATCTGCCGATTCAGATTTTTTTCCTCCAGGGATTATACTACATACAACCTCAGTTGTGTAAGCTTTGTTGTGATTCAACAAATGGATGTACCAAATGTTAACAGGTTCCATGAGTCCAATATAAAATGAAGGGATTACAAAATAATCCCCTATTTATCTATAAATGCAAAATAAAGGGATATTTCTACTGGTTTTCAGTTTTGATGCATTTAAAAAAAGGAACAAAAAAAAATCACCAATCAGATCAGCAGGTCGAGGGAAAATCCTCTGAAAATTGTTCGCTTTCCATCATCGAACAATGTATTTGTGCAAAAATACTAACTGGAGAACACCAGGTTTAATTCTCCATCTTCCTTAATTTGGGTGAGTAATAAAAGAATAAACACCCTATTCTGTTTTTATATGTATTATTTGTAGTGTCTCTGCGAAATAAACTGACACCTAATTATGGCCTAATTATTGTACAGACTTGCAGAAGTTGCTGCTTTTAATCCAGTTTATGTTCATTTAACCCCTTCACCATTGTTTTACTTTTATGTTTTTGTTCTGTGGAAGTTTTGCACCTACTTTCACAGCTGGTGTTTTAAAGTGATTTTTTTATGTTTACTTGCTGCATTACTTTTAGAAACTGACAAATGTAGAATATAATTTCTTTTAAGTAATATTGGCCACGACCCACAGAGAAATCTTGGGTGGACATTATATAAGCAAATGTATTTGCTTGAGAACACAAAAAAGGATGCTTAGCAAGGTAATTGTATTTAGCTAATATAAAAGCTAAACACCTCAATACAGATATGCCTCTTAATGTAAAGATAACAGAATAATTGAGGGAGCAACTAGTTTCTTTCCCCTGTTGTAGGCATTGATGGACCGGCAGCTTTCACTGGTTCAGAAGCCCCTGATCTGGAAACGAAAATTAAAGTTCGGTCAGTGAGCCAGGCCCCGTCTCCTCAGCCCCATCATCAGCCTCCACCTCAGCCCGAGTCTCCTGCAGCCGAAGAAACAGAAAGAGACAGAGATACTGAGACTCTGCTAGAACCCAAGACAGACATCCATGAGCTGCTACAGAAGGAAGGTAAGGTTGGTGGCCTTCATTTGGTTTTCTAAGCACTCTGGTTTGTCACTGTTCCTTGTATTCATAAAACCTGAATCGTTGCTCTGCTTGTTAATTATTTTTGACGCTATCACTTGAACTGTAACTTAAACAGATGTCATTACTGTCCTGATATGTTACAGTCTAGATCAGAATTTGTTGGGAAGTTAAATATTTTGGAGGTAGCGTGCGTCCTTCATTAATCCATCCACTTTGTGTAATGTATCAGCGAAACAGACCCTAAGGTTGATCCGGCCGCTACCATGCTTGGTACTTGTCATCGTGGCCAGGTAGATTAGTCTTTGTGTCGTTTGACCATTTAAAAAAAAAAAAAAACAAGCACAAGAATGGCGAGTTAGTCTTAATATTCAAGTCAAGGTGATGTCGACACCTACTGGTGCAGCATGGGTATTGCAATATTTTTCATTGGAGTTCCAGGAGACCAGGTTAAAGATTTATTTCATTTTTTTCCAAATGAATGAGGAGAGAAAAGTGTCTGTTTAATATCAGTAGTAGTTCTGGAGATAGAACTGGTACTTTTTTACTTCAAGCCCCCACATTTTAACCTAGTTTTCATTGCACTATAGAAAGAGACTTGAACATTTCACCACTATTTGTTTTAATAGATGAATATATCTTTCTTAAAAGAGCGGATCACCCTGCTGGGTGGAAATGCTTCTTAGTCCTCTTTCCCATTACCAGACAGTTGAATGGGTCAGGAAACATTGCATGGTGCTTTAATCAGAGTCCTGTCATTACTTTATGAAGACAGCTTCATTTAAAATAGGTATTCCACTAAATGTTCATGAGATTTGTTTCTTGAAAACCCAGTTCTTCTCAGACGTCCATCTGTTCTCCAACCTGCCCAGCATGTGTTTGCCCGGGTAATTTACTTTTATTTTCAAAGATAAAATACTGAATACATGCTAAGATTTAAAACTTTTCCAACAAACTTCATACATTTACAGTTTCTAACTTATTAATCATTTGCATATGCAGCTGTCAGTATTAGGATTTCTTTCCTATGCTGAGATGCATTAATACTAGTGGACCACCACTGCTTTCTGACGGCGAATTAAAGTGGGGTCTAACAGCAGCCAAGAGCTACATCTTGGCTGATAAATCCAACCATCAATGAACAGATCGATGGACAGGCAGTTTAAATGCCTTCAGTTTGCTTGAATCATTTTACATCTGCATGACTGCTTGGCTCCCAGTTTTAAGTCTTAGAAAGGAAACACTGGCTGCTAATGGCTGTTCTAAACAAAGCACTGCCGAGTAATTTTCATCCAATATCTGATTTAAATGATTCCGTAATTGTTTTAGTTTCTTTTGCTTTTTTGCATTGAAGAGCAGTGAGCCATCTCCCAGTTAAAGAATGAATACCCCTGGATCATTCCAGAGAAATGGGCTTCAGTTATTTCCCAAGTTTCATTAAGACCACTAGGACCCTTCTTCTTTAATCCACTTGAGAGATGAACAGTAAATAACTAACTTGATAAGCCCTCTTGCAATGGATGATTTCCAAAAGCCTCGAGGCTCATTTTTCCCTTTATATGTGAAAAAGTGTCCTAATCAGAAAACCCGTGAAGACCTTCACGTGTCATTGATTTATGCGGACACTTTTGCCTCGTGTCTTGCAACAGGTCTGTGTGGAAGTATGAACTTTGATGAAGCCAGCGAGCACGAAGAAGATGCAGATGAGGAACGGATATGTTCTCTGTCCTCTCCCACCGATGTTCCCCGACCTGCCTCAGCTTCTAGTGGCAAAAACATTCCTGTGGGTTGTTTAGCAACCTCTACCAGTTTCTAATTTAGAAAATTATAATGGAAAGTTAAATGCTGTATTGTTTCCTTTTTTCTCAGGAGCCAGTAAACCCTGGATCACCTTCTGCAGAGAGCTTCCTTGCAGATGCTGCCAACCTAGAGGAGTTTGTACTGCGCCCTGCACCTCGTGGCATCACAATTAAATGCAGGATTACCCGGGACAAGAAGGGTATGGACCGTGGCCTCTACCCCACCTACTTCATGCACATGGAGCGAGATGATGGAAGAAAGGTGAACTATGAAAGTCAGACGAAGTAACTTATTTCTGTAATGTCCTTACACATCAAGACATAAGTCAGATCCCAACGTTTGATATACAGGTCCTTCTCAAAATATTAGCGTATTGTGATAAAGTTCATTATTTTCTATAATGTAATGATGAAAATGTAACATTCATATATTTTAGATTCATTGCACACTAACTGAAATATTTCAGGTCTTTTATTGTCTTAATACGGATGATTGTGGCATACAGCTCATGAAAACCCAAAATTCCTATCTCACAAAATTAGCATATTTCATCCGACCAATAAAAGAAAAGTGTTTTTAATACAAAAAACGTCAACCTTCAAATAATCATGTACAGTTATGCACTCAATTCTTGGTCGGGAATCCTTTGGCAGAAATGACTGCTTCAATGCGGCGTGGCATGGAGGCAATCAGCCTGTGGCACTGCTGAGGTCTTATGGAGGTCCAGGATGCTTCGATAGCAGCCTTTAGCTCATCCAGAGTGTTGGGTCTTGAGTCTCTCAACGTTCTCTTCACAATATCCCACAGATTCTCTATGGGGTTCAGGTCTGGAGAGTTGGCAGGCCAATTGAGCACAGTGATACCATGGTCAGTAAACCATTTACCAGTGGTTTTGGCACTGTGAGCAGGTGCCAGGTCGTGCTGAAAAATGAAATCTTCATCTCCATAAAGCTTTTCAGCAGATGGAAGCATGAAGTGCTCCAAAATCTCCTGATAGCTAGCTGCATTGACCCTGCCCTTGATAAAACACAGTGGACCAACACCAGCAGCTGCAACGGCACCCCAGACCATCACTGACTGAGGGTACTTGACACTGGACTTCTGGCATTTTGGCATTTCCTTCTCCCCAGTCTTCCTCCAGACTCTGGTACCTTGATTTCCGAATGACATGCAGAATTTGCTTTCATCTGAAAAAAGTACTTTGGACCACTGAGCAACAGTCCAGTGCTGCTTCTCTGTAGCCCAGGTCAGGCGCTTCTGCCGCTGTTTCTGGTTCAAAAGTGGCTTGACCTGGGGAATGCGGCACCTGTAGCCCATTTCCTGCACACGCCTGTGCACGGTGGCTCTGGATGTTTCTACTCCAGACTCAGTCCACTGCTTCCGCAGGTCCCCCAAGGTCTGGAATCGGCCCTTCTCCACAATCTTCCTCAGGGTCCGGTCACCTCTTCTCGTTGTGCAGCGTTTTCTGCCACACTTTTTCCTTCCCACAGACTTCCCACTGAGGTGCCTTGATACAGCACTCTGGGAACAGCCTATTCGTTCAGAAATTTCTTTCTGTGTCTTACCCTCTTGCTTGAGGGTGTCAATAGTGGCCTTCTGGACAGCAGTCAGGTCGGCAGTCTTACCCATGATTGGGGTTTTGAGTGATGAACCAGGCTGGGAGTTTTAAAGGCCTCAGGAATCTTTTGCAGGTGTTTAGAGTTAACTCGTTGATTCAGATGATTAGGTTCATAGCTCGTTTAGAGACCCTTTTAATGATATGCTAATTTTGTGAGATAGGAATTTTGGGTTTTCATGAGCTGTATGCCAAAATCATCCATATTAAGACAATAGAAGACCTGAAATATTTCAGTTAGTGTGCAATGAATCTAAAATATATGAATGTTAAATTTTCATCATGACATTATGGAAAATAATGAACTTTATCACAATATGCTAATTTTTTGAGAAGGACCTGTAAATGTTACAATTTCTTTCTTTGCAGGTGTTTTTGTTGGCTGGAAGAAAGAGAAAGAAGAGCAAAACATCAAACTACCTCATTTCAGTGGATGCCACAGATCTGTCACGAGACGGAGAGAGTTTCATTGGTAAACTGAGGTCAGCGGCTATCATTAATTCCAGACTAGGTTTTAAATAATGTTTCAGATTTTGATTTACATACACACAACTGCAACCCAAATTCCATTAAAAAAGGTAGAATGCTCCTTTAGTGTAGTAAAGCCAGATAAACAATTTAGGTGGTGGTGGAGGCTTCTTCTGTGCTCTTCTGTTGCTAGGCAGCCTGTTGACCAAATCTCTATCAGTCAACAGTCATACAGCTGAACAACAACTGAAAATCTTCTACTTCTCTGATAAGGGAAGGTAGTGGAGAACATATTGAAGTAAATCAGGTAAGGATGCACAATATATCTGCATTACATTGGTATTGGTCCAATAAGGAAATCTGGGCCGATATTTGTGTATGTGTTTTGGGAGGGGGAGAGGGATGGACATGTGGTCTTTATTTGTGATGGTCATAGTCATGCAGCTTGTCCACCAAATTTAACGGTTTGACCAGGAGGTCACAAAACAACTCAGATCAACATCTAAAACTCTCCAGACCTTACCTGACTCATTTAAGGTCAGAGTTCATGATCTATGAATAAGAATGACACTGGGCAAAATGGCCTCCATGGGAAAGTTTCGTGGCCAAACCACTGCTGGCCAAAAATAACACAAATGCCTCTTTCATAAATATAAATATGACGTTTGTAGACTTTTCTCAGCCTTCAACACTATCATACCAGACATCCTCCACCAGAAGCTCACCCAGCTCAACGTCCCAGCCTCCACCTGTCAGTGGATCAACAGCTTCCTGACGGACCGACCGCAGCAGGTGAGACTGGGGAGCATCATTCTCCCGCAGCAGATCAATAAGTACTGGTGCCCCCCAGGGGTGTGTTCTATCCCCACTCCTCTTCTCTCTGTACACAAATGACTACACCTCATCGGACTCGTCCGTGAAACTCCTTAAGTTTGCAGACGAAACCACTGTCATTGGTCTATCCAGGACGGTGATGAGTCTGCATACAGACAGCAGGTGGATCGGCTGGTACACTGGTGCGGTCAGAACTACCTTGAACTGAACCCACTCAAGACTGTGGAAATGGTGGTGGACTTTCGGAGAACACCACCCCCATACACCCCCCTCACCATCCTCAACAACAATATCGGCCGTGGACCACTTCAGGTACCTAGGAACCACCATCTCTGAGGACCTGAGATGGTCTTCGCACATAGACACTGTTCGGAAGAAGGTCCAGCAGAGACTGTACTTCCTGAGGCAACTCAAGAAGTACAACCTTCCACAGGAGCTGTTGGTCATCTTCTCCACTGCCATCATTCAGTCTGTCCTGTCTTCATCCATCTCAGTGTGGTTTGGCTCATCCACAAAACAGGACAGGTCCAGACTGCAACGAATAATCAGGTCTGCAGAGAGAATAATCAGGGCCGACCTTCCTTCCATCCAGGACTTATACAGGTCTAGGGTCACGAAAAGAGCTGCTAAAATCTCTGCAGACCCCACACACCCTGCACATAAACTGTTCAGAGCTTTACCTTCAGGTGGCGCTACAGAGCTCTGTTCACTAAAACCAGCCGCCACAGAGACAGTTTCTTCCCCCAGGCTGTTTCTCTGATGAACATTTAATAGAGTACAGAACAACAGCATACAGATGTTGCAAATGCACCTTTTTTTATTAGATATGTGTATATTTGTAAATTGTAAATTTGTATATTCTGTAATGCAAAAACAACAAAAGAGCAAAGTGTACCGGAGGCAAATTCCTTGTTTGAATGTACGAACTTGGCAATAAAGCTGATTCTGATTGTGATTCTGATGATCTCCAGGACCTTTGGGAAAATATTCTGTGGACTGGCGGGACAAAAGTGGAACTTTTTGGAATGTGTGTGTCATGTGACATCTGACCTAAAACTTACACAGCATTTCAGGAACTGACCATCACACAGACAGTCAAACATGGTGGTGGGAATGTAAGGGTTTGGGTCTGCTTTGCTTCTTCAACACCTGCAGGATAATATGCAGCCATCTGCACAGGACATTAAGCTCAGTCACACTCTGGTCCAGCAGCAGGACAATGATCCAGAGCAGAGTAGCAAAGCCGCCTCTGACGGACTTAAAAAAAACGAAAATAAGTTTTGGACCTAAATCCAATTCATATACTGTAGTATTACTTTAAAGACACAGTCATTCATAAAAACCCTCCAATGTTGATGAAAGAAAACATTTCTGCGAAGGACAGTGGGTAAGAATTCTACAGTGGTTGCTGCTTTTCGTATTTGCTCAGGTTATCTTTATCCCGTTTTTAAATTTGTTTGATCTGAAACAAGTAAGACAAAAAACACACTTCGATGCGGAGACGTAGGGAGGGCCTGAACAGTTGAGATGAAGAGCCGAATGAGGGAGGATGACACAGGAACATGGAGACAACACAGAGTCTGAGAAAATGTCCTTTCTTTCCATTACATTGAACATCGGAACATGTTAGAATATGTGGCCTCGTTAGTTTTACTGGCATTGTTTCATATTTCTTTGTGTTTTCACTCAATATTTAATGTTATTCATTTGTTAGATACATATTTCAACATGTGCATGTTGTCCGCTTGAGTGGAGATGTGAAAAACTCTTTAAAAAGTGTATTCAATGTTTTTTTTGCCTCAAAATATGTTTGAAAACACTTCAAATCCTGAGTGCGGCTTGTATTATAATTCTTGCATGAAAAGGTTAGATCTGCCTGGCTCCATTTTAGACTGTGGTTTGGTATTGAAAATCAAAGCAGAAACTGGCCTCAGAAGATTTTTAGCTTAAGCACTGTGAAAGACAGCATTTTCTATAGTATGTGTAAACAAGAATCAGAACCGACAGTGGGCCTTGTTACTCCATGAGTCATTAGCTACTAAGCTAACCAAAATCCTTTTATCTGTAGCCTCTATGTGTGATTTATATAAAAAGACGTGATCAAGAGGTAAAACTGAAAACAATTTGTCACAGTTGCATATATGTGTGTGTTTTCTTTTTAAAAAGGTCCAACTATACGGGTACCAAATTTACAGTGTACGACAACGGCACCAATCCCTGCAAAAACCTCGGGACGCTGCTGGAAGAAAGCAACACACGACAGGAGCTGGCTGCAATCTGCTATGTGAGTGGATTTTGTTTGTAAGGTTTCGTTTAGTGCGTCCTTTTTTAGGTGAAATCATCACTTTTTTTTTTTCTTTTTGCAGGATACCAACCTGCTGGGATTCAAGGGACCACGTAAAATGACTGTTGTTCTCCCAGGGATGAACATGAACTTTGAGCGAATCCCTGTAAGGCCTCAAAATGTGAGTCCAACAGAAAAAGGTTACTGCACAACATTTCCTCTTATCTGGGCAGTGTTGCTTTGATCTTTTGTGGGGTTATTTGTATAAATTCAATCAAAGATCTCATTTTTCTTTGTATTTTTTGCTGGAAAAAAGTGAAACTAAAGCAAAACCTTTGAGGTTTTAATTTTTCTATTCACTCTAAATACGGTGCCTTTGAAGTGTTTTACATTTTGGTCATGCTACAACCACATATTTCAATATATTTTATTGTGTTTGTTTGTGATAAAAGCATACAAAGTCATGCATAATCGTGAAGAAAATTATAGATGATTTATTTCACAAATAAAAATATGGAAATTCTGGTCTGCATTTGTATTCAGCTGCCTTAATCAATACAATGTAGAACCACCTTTCACTGCAAATGGTCATTGTGATGCTGGATGTTCCCTAGCAATCCAAGTACCAAGTATCATTTTTTTTTCCCTTCACAATTAAACACTACTTTGTGTTGGTTTCTCATACAAAATCCCAAGAATTTCCATTACATGTTGTGGTTGTGGGGTGTAAATACTTTTGTAAGGCACTGGAGGAGCATGAGCATGGATATGTTTGTGTGGCAGGAACAGGAGAGCCTGGTGGGCAGGTTGCAGAGCAATGTGATGGAAAACCTGATTGAGCTGCACAACAAGGCCCCTGTTTGGAACGACGACACCCAGTCTTACGTGTTAAACTTTCACGGCCGGGTGACACAAGCCTCAGTGAAGAACTTCCAGATAGTTCACGACAACGACCGTAAGTATTTTTATTTAAATTGTTACATCGGTAGTTGGGTTTTAGGTCTTTGTTACGAAGTTCTTTTTGCTACTATTCGGTGTGATTTCATGATAGTAGTGACTAAACTGTTGACGGAACAGTGTTTTCTCTAACCTCAGCTGACTACATCGTCATGCAGTTTGGAAGAGTCGCCGAAGACATCTTCACCCTCGACTACAACTATCCTATGTGTGCTCTTCAAGCCTTTGCCATTGGGCTGTCGAGCTTCGACAACAAGCTGGCCTGTGAGTAACGGGAGGGTGTACTGCAAGAGAGCCACTCGTCCTTCAGCTTCTACCATGTTTTACTTTTGTTCTTTTTCAAAATGTTGTAATATAGCTTAACATGGGTAGTTTAATATGTTTTGAACCATCTATGTGCAGCGGCTGTTTATATGTGAAAAAAGCAACAAAAAAAACCAACAAATGTACTGGTTAAAAGGGAAAAGAAACTCATTTTATCTTGTGAGGCACCACGTACGAGAGCTGATGTCATAGTTTTGAGCTCCTGTATTCTGTTACTTCCGGTTCTGTTGTATTCTATTTAACCCAGTTTCGATCTTTTGTTTAGCATAAACAGCATAAATTACTTTTTCTCTGGCGCCATCTGCAGGCAAAAACCTTTGCCTTCTATTTAAAGCGTTTTTAATGGAGGATGGGGTCAATTAATTTTTTGCTTCCAAATTCAAACATATACTTATTACAACCAATTTTAATCTCTCTTTATGTGTGGCACCTTCCCTCTCAGTTGTCCTTGTGCCTAAGGAGCATTTTAAGCAGACCTTTTGTGCATGTCTTCATACGTTTTTTTAAAAGGCCTTTTGTGGATGTTTTTTTTGTGACTTACATGTTACTGTCTTTTGATTTTAAATTACACAAAAAATATAAATGCAAAATTGCACATTTTAAGACAAACAAGAGACAGCAATCGTTATTTTTGGACTGCTTTACATCTTTTAACCAGTATAGAATATAAAGGTTATTGAGACGATCCTTTTTTTTTTATTATTATTTTGGTGTTGAAGTTAAAACACTAGTGATCTTTTATGTTTGTGAACAAATGCACAAATTGTGGTGTTGTTTTTTCTAATCTTATATAGGTATTATTTGGTTGAGCCAAACAAGTTCTTTTTTCTGTTCATGATAATCAGCTGTGTTGATACCTCATTTCAAGGTTAGGTGAAGCCTACAGTTCCTGTCAGAGGTTTACATGCCGTCCTCATAGAATAGATAAACAACATACAGGAACACAAGTTTAAATTTATTGAAAACCTTTGTCTAATCTGTAAATATGGTCAAAGTTACACATACAAGCCTAAATGTATACATACACCGCTACTAATATTTGTTTGAATGGGCTTTATCATGATGACCCCATATGTTTTGCACTCATCAACAAGCACTATATAAATAAACTTACCTTACCTTACCTTATGACGTAATGCTGACATTATATTTTGCCGTTCGTTCAGCAGAAGTTTGTAAAGTTAATTGGAGAAATGTATTAAGGAGTTATGGTGAAGCTTTCAATCCAGAGGACACTATCAGCTGTCAAGCAAGGTAGGTGTAGCATCATGTTATCGGTCTGTTTTCCTAGCTGTGGATTGAATAATGAAGACTGACAGCTATCTCCAAATTCTTCAATTTCACCCTAAATCACCCGTGAGCAAGTTGAACCTTGCACACAATTAGGTGCTCCAGTCAGACAGGAATAAACGACACATCTAAACTGGTTCCGTCATGGACAGGGCAGTGTAACCTTAAGCATCTGGAATGATCTGGAGTTCAACCTCATTTAAAAATCTGAGGTCTATGCTTAAAACCAGGTTGGTGCACTTCTGGTAGGAAGAGTGGTCAAATATCCAGCCAGATTCATGTGAGTGACCATGCCGATGGTTATAGAAAAACGTTTGATATCGCAGCAACTTGCCAAAGCTAGTTTATCTAAATATCAGTCGGTGTATGTTTTTATTTGAGCATTTAGCTACAATTGTGACCGGATTAGAAAAAATTCCTAATAAATTCAAACCTGTACAATCATTTGAATTTTGAAAATGATTGCAGTTGTATCTGTCCACTCCAATGACATTTTAATCGATTAAAATGACATTTTAATTGATTAAAATTGCCTCATTTATTAGTTTTCTGTTCATATGGGTCTGGGTCCTCAGTAAATATTCTGAACAGTTGTTCATCCAGAATAATGTACAGCGGGAGGGGACACTTATCGGAAAGATAACTGTTGCTACAGAAAAAACCATTTCAAGTAAAACGTTTCTGGGGTATCTTACTGAAGATGAACTTTCAGAGGTCGGACAGCAGCTGATGTTCGATTTCCCTGCTCACACAATGACCTATTAGAGCTCTACAGCGATTACTCTCCTCACAAACATGCAAACCATATAGTTTGCTTGGTTATAAAACTGCTACAAATACTTCAGAAATGACTTTCATCAAAACTCAAATTGTTGTTTTGTTGTCCGCTAAATGGCAAATGGTCCAATAAACTTTAGAGAAATTATAATTTATAGAAATGTTTGGAATTTTTATTTCTCTTTCTGCAAGTTTTGTGAAACACATTCCAGTTGGAAATATTTGAGAAACTCAGTCCGATATACAGCTTTATTAGAACCAGTAACATAACAATTGCTAAATTATTCTGTTTTATATTTAATTATACTTGAACATCAATTTATTGACTGAAAACTATTTTTATAAACACTTCAATTTGATTCTGAGCAAGTCAAAAAAAGGAAACTTAACATTGCTTATTTCCACTAATGTAATTTCTTTCAAAACGCTAAAATAAAAGCATTGTGAAAACAAATCACGTTTTAAGATGTTTTTGTCACCTGCTTAAATCCTCACTGTTTTGCAGAGCTGCATATTTAATGTTAACAAACTGAACATTTTCTGCAACCGCAAAGAACATTTCTACTTGCTGCACATAAAGTACCTTGAACAGGAACATGGTTTCTGTCTGAAACGGTTTTGAATTAAATCTCATTACTCATGAATATTAACCTCTGCAGGAAGGTTTTTGTATTTGATCAGGTAGTAAGGGTAGCACTGGCAGCTATCGAACACTATGAACATCTCAGGGTTTCGCTTGTTGTCAACACAGGCATTGTAAAGATTGGCCTTGGTGTCGGGTGGGCGCCGGTAGAAATATTTTCCCAAGCAAACTCTTCCCACCAGGACTTTTGCCAGGAACATGTAGCCCACCCCCTCCGACTCCTCTGCTTCTGTGTAGCCGTGGGACATTAATGCGTTGGTAGCAAAGTAGGAGCCAAACCCGTGCGAGTGGCCATGAAGCCCGGCCACTCGGGGGTCAAAGCTGTTGAGGCAGATGCTCTGTGAGGCCTCCTTGGAGGTCCCATGGAAGAGATGTTTCTCCAGAGGTCCCTGACCCTTGGGTTGGCGCTTCTGCATATGAGTCTTCTGCCTGTGGTGACAACGCCGGTTCGTTATTTTTTTTTTTATTACACAATTTGAAATTTGCAGCGAGTTTTATTATTATCTAAACATTAATAGGGCCGGAACCTTTGGTACTTATCCCAGTGCAGCAAGTTCTGGACCTGCTGGATGCTGACGACATCAATCTTGGTCTCTGGCAAGTTTTCATGGAAGACGTTCTTGATGCTCTGGTAAGCCCGGGTCCCGGCAGGAACATCTACCAGGCGGTAATCCTCCTCTGTGGCCTGATGCCAGACTGGAGGGTACCAAGAGCTGAACTCCTGCAGAGGATCTATGCTGAAGTTGGCCCCAGCAGCATTGTTGTCAGGGTGGGCAGAGGCAGACTGGATTTTAGTCCTGGAAAGAGATAAAAGGAAGAAATAAAAACTTGACAAAATTCAACATTTATGGCTCATTTCTCAGTCTAGTTGTTGCACTATTCTTTTGTATTTACCTTTGTGAAACAGTAAACATAGTAAAGCAAGTGTAAGAAAGTACTCCAACATCATTTCCATTATATTGTATACATCCAGTATTTTCTATACTGGATGTCTATAAGAGCCAGGGCAATCTTAAGCACAACTATGAAACTCTGACAGCAGGTATTTTTTTTTAATGAAATGTCATGGTTCACCTATGAACAAAACAAAGATGCAGCAGACAGAACGGAAAGGATCCAAAACACATACTTCAGGTGAGGATGCATCAGTTCTGGTGAGCGGTAGGCAGGCCTGCAACGAATTTCTCTCTGGAACCCTGTGCTGACTCTGGTCTGGGTCATACCGGTGAAGTCTACCTCGTACTTCTGCGCACCGATGTTGAAGGAACACATTGGCTCCTTTTCACTCATCTTCTTCAGAAGTAGGGCAGACACATCCTAGAAAGAAATGAACATCAAGTTACGTAATTCATTCAACAGGAGGGAAGCTGAGCTGTAACTTAAAACCGGAGCAGGCTAGTGGTGAAACTTTACAATAGATAAAACTTGCTCTTAAACGGATCCAATCCGTCCTTGTCTTCTAACTTCATAAGGAAGCTCCTTTCATCTGCAGATTTTCCCTACCAATGGGTGTTGCTCCTACTGAATATTAGCCTTGTGTTTCTCTGTAATAAATTTGATGATGACCTATTGCAAATCTAGGAGCAATAATAAAACAAATAAAAGAAAAATTACCGGTTTGTACTCTTTGAAGTCGACATCATCACACCAGTAGATTTTCCACCTGCTTGGAAAATAAGGATTGCTTTCTGCGCTCTCCGAGTTTGTGAGTCGCCTAACTCCATCGTACTTTGAGAGATCGTCCAACTCCATTGAATCAAAGTTCAGGGTGTAGCAGGTTTGCCTAAAAAGAAATTAGAGACAACACAATATTAGAATCTAGAAACTTATTATTTACTAAAAAAAAATTTAAAACCAAAGGCAAATAATGTTGCTGATTCTCCTAATACACGTCTGTGAATAAACAGAAGTAGATTATTTTAGTAATTTAATTCTAACTTATATTAAAACTCCTTTTATATAACTTTATGACCTAAAGAATGACATATTTCAAGCATTTAATTCTGTTCATTTTGATAATTATGGCTAGCAGCTAATGAAAACTCCAAATTTAATAAATACAATAATTAATTGTCTGGTGATATGCTAATTTCCTGAGATGCAAATATAGAACTAAAACTCACCCATCTTTGAGGGTAACAAAGCCCTGATCAGCACAACAGTAGATCCTCTCCAGTAAGACCTGAGCGCGAGGCGACAGGTCGATCCACTGGTGGGTGTGTAAACACCACAGCTGCCAGTGAAATGGATAAGGAGTGTGGTGCATCTTACACCTTACCCCTGCATCACATGAGCCCAGAAGGAAGTTGTCACATATGAGGACATCAGGGGAGATCTTTGTGTGAAACGGGAAAAGCTTGGGCATTTTGAACTGGACCACTAGGTCACCGGAAACATTTGTCGGTGTCTGGCTAGCAGATGGGGGCTTTTTAGTCATAATGGTGCCAGACTGATGACCTTGTGGAGAATGACTGATGATGAGAGGCAGAGAAACAAAAATCGGGTTGACTATATTAGGGCTTGGTTGATATGTGTGGAACGGTGGTTGCAGGGAGCTTTGGGAGAAAGTAAGAAACACACAGGAGGTGTTCTGGATCTTGGGCTGAAGGGTACTGCAGGAAGATCTGGATGTCTCTGCCGTGTTGGATGTGCTTTCACTCTTGCAGGAAGTTGTAAGGTCCTCTGGCTTCGCAGTCACAGGTGTTAAGCTGATACTGATACTGTAGGGGTCGACCGTCCAGGTGACACCAACTTTCAGGGATCTCACAGCATCCCACACCGGGAGGCTGGTGTTGGTGTCAGCGGGGATTTCCAGAAGGAGAAGGGACGAATTGAGCAGGATGACTTTGGAAGATTCAGATGGGCACTTTGGGGCTTTGGGTGCCAACTTTCTCTTCTTTCTTTTGCCACATGAAACATCAGTCATCTCGAACTTCCTGTTTGACACTGGAGCAATTCAAGTTGAGTGGATTGGTAGGAAAAAGTAGAAATGGTTAACTGGGTTAACTGATTTCAGCCAGGCTAAAGGTTACAGACCTGTGCAACATTATGCATACCCCTTGAACTTTTTTTATATATTGTCATGCTTCAACTACAAATTCATGTGTATTTCAATTGTGGTGTAATGTTATAGACCAACATAGAATTGAGCATAGTTGCAAAACAAACAAAAAAACTGACACAAACTTATACTTAACACAAAATCCAGAAAGGGAAGCATGCAGATACGAAGCCCCCTTTACTCTGACACCCCCAAATAAATTCCAGTGTTGCCAATTACCTTTAGAAGTTCTCTAATATACAAATAGAGTCCCAATGTATGTCGTTTAATCTATAAATAATTGCAGCTATTCTATTTAGGCCTCAAAGGTTGGTTAGAGAACTAGCAGCATCATGAATACCAAGAAAAACATCGGACAGGTCAGGGAGAAAGTTAAAAAACAATGCCAAGCTTTGGGAACCAATTCCTAAATTAAGCTAATGGCTCCAATGTAGCATTAGCTCTGCGGCTGGAGCTGGCTAATTAAGATAAAAACGAGGTAATAATTGCTTAACCTTAAAGTTAGTACCTTCTCGGGGCTGAAATATTGACGAGTCACCCTGTGGGATAAGAAAAGGCTTAATTTTAAGGCCGTTTTTGCTGTTGAAAGTGTCCAACAGAGACAGGAAGGTGCGGGGAACTTTCCGGGAGAAAAGGAGGTTAACCGTTAATGACGACATGCCTTAAGCCTATCCAAGTACGAGTGGAAAACCTCATCAAAATATTTCAACAAAAAAGCGTAAAATCAACAAATTTACAAATTAATTTAAAACTAATGCACATGCAAATTTGAATTATGGCAAAATAATGTTTAAGATTAAATCAAATGTAGGCTACGCCTATTTGTTATTAAATTATAGTGTAAGTGTGACTGCAGATGTGTTCTTAAGGATTGAGTTAAAATGATGAGCAGACATTTAGATTAGATTTGATTTTAGATTTGAAATCATTAAAAAAACAAAAAAACAAAAAAAAACACAAAACTACCAGCAGGAATTAAAAATTGACCCTCCAAACCTCAACTGCCACTTATGTTTCAGGTTTTTGACTGATGAAAAAATACGAAATTTAAAGGCAAATAATCCTCCTGCTCTTATCATCAAAAATGTTTAATAAGTATTTTTCGTGGTGAACAACTGTGTGTGACAACAGATTTGAATATACTAGTAACAGCCAGTGTTGCCAGGTGAGAAATGTAGGATTATCGTACTAGAGACATAAAATTATCGTATTTTGAGGGAAATTATCGCACATTCGTCATAACCAAAATAACAAGTCTGTTGATGTGTTGAATAGCGTCTAACAGACACTCGCAGCTTTGTGACGTCAGTACAGAATGGATTCATCAACAGCTTCTTCTTCTTTTCTTTTTTTCTTTTCCTCAATCATGGGCGGGCGCAGTGGACTATTCAGCCAATCATGGCCGTTGTTCTGACGCCAATGCACACGTCACACGTAGGTCACATTTAGAAAAGCACGATTGGCTGGAATTTCCAGCATCTGTTTCCGAATCCGGACGCAGATGCCTTCAAGGTTCACAAAAAAACTCCGACAAGACTTTGGCGATAGGCTGATGACGACTGATTACAACCACACATTCACGAAATGGTCAAATTATCGTACATTTGTCCTTTTTTTTTAGGAATAATGATCGTACATCGTACAGAGAGCAAAATTATCGTACAAATACGATAATTATCGTACACCTGGCAACACTGGTAACAGCGCCCCCTACAGTCACAGGATATGACTGTAGGGGGCGCAAAATTAGGTGACTGCCTAGGAAAATAAAAAATGAGCCAATTTTTTAAGGTAACCTTTTTTATTATTCTTTTAAACATAAAAAAATTAAATCACATAAAAATTATTCTCATCTATTTTTGACCACAAAAATAAAAGGGAAGTGGCTTGTATTTTATTTTATTGTTTTTCATTATAAGATGAAGGCTTTGTTTATCATTACTGGCTTATAAGAACATCCAGTTACCAAAACATCCATGGACTCCATTCAATCCTATTAAACAGTCATGGAGAAAAAGTAACAACAGCCAAATTGCTTTTATAACCACATTCAGCAGCAATAACGTTTATTTATAATTTCTTCATGACTGTGGTGGAATTTTGGCACTCTTCATTGCAAATATTTTCTACACAGGTCTCTAAGGTCCCACCACAGTCTATTAATCAGGTTCAGGTCTGGATTTTGATTTTCCCATTACAAAACTTGATTCTTTACCACTTTAGCCATTCTGTTGTAGATTTGCAGCTGTTTTTGTTGAGATCTTTGTTCTGTTGCATGACCCGGTGTGGGCCAAGCTTCAGCTGTCAGAAAGATGGCCTCACATGCAGGCTTGGTGGGATTTTGCTGGAGCATCCATTCCTGGGAACCTGGCAATTATTATAAATATTTTCCAGTTGAAAAAGTAATCTTGAATAATATAATCGTGAGTAATCTTTCTCACTGTAAACTCTTGTGTGGAAATGGTCTTATAAGCCATTCCAGTAGGTTTTCAGCTACAACTGTGTAAGGTCACTGCTGTCTTTCCACATTAGCATCATGTTAAACACATTTATATGCATATATATATATATATATATATATATATAAATCCTAAACCAGTACACTTTTTCAAACTTTTGTTCAGCTTTCTGTTAAAAAGTGTTTACACAAGAAATTAAGGGCCATAATTTTAATAATTTAATTAATTTGATTTATTTTGTATATATTAAACATGATTATGCATTGGCAATTACATTTTAGTCATACATAGATGAAGTATAACTTTTTAGGTGATTTATTTGCAGATAAATGTACACTATCACCATCTTCAGAAATAAAAATCCAAGTAATCATTTTTGTTGTAATATTCATTGTTTTTTTTTTTGTTGAGTAAATTCACCCTGAATACAATGAACTGAAAGTTTAAGTCAACAGAAGTTAGAGTGAAAAACCTTTCATTTAAGTGAGAATCTTAAGAAAATTCAGCAAGTTTCAAGAAAACATCCACAGGTTGAACTGTCAAAGGACACTTCTGACAGCCCACCCAGAGGTAGGGAAACACCGCCTCAGTGATGGCTTGTTTGAAGGTGTAAATATGTGTGTTGTTATGTGGGTCATAAAACGACACTTTGCCCTTGTCACAATCCAGCTGCACTCTGATCCTCTGCGGATTTCTTTTCAGATTCAGCCTCGTCAAAGGAGAGGTACCGGCGAAGTACATTTTGTGGTAAAAGTACACACAGAGGTAGCCGTTGTTTAGGACCGAAGACACTTTCTCCTTCCTCTTGATGGACGTCTTGGCCACGCCGACAACCCACGCCGTGTTATCCCCCACGTTCACTTCCCAGGCGTGCTTGCCTGAGGTCAGGCCGTCCCGGCCCAGAACGGCAGTGTCAGGGTCGAACCTCTCCGGGTTGTTGGGCAGCTTCTGTTTCTCATCGCTGTCATGGACGGTGGTGAGGTCATCTGACAAGACAAGCCATGGGGCTGCTGTGTTGGGATCCAGAGTGACTGGAGCTGAAGAGAACATGGCAGAGTGTCACCTGAGCCACCCCAGGAATAAATACAAAGGTAGATGCTTTTCTAGGAGTAATAGAAGTGCCTTTATGGTTTAATGCTTCAGCATAAACTCACTGTATTTGGCGATTTTATGCATCTTTTCCCACACCTGGAATGTTAAAGAGCCGACATATTTAGCCACATCTATTAGTGCTGATGGAGCCATGACTGGTTCTTCAACTGGATCATGTACCCTGCAAAAGATACAAACAATTTTTGCATCATGCGAATGAAATATATAAAAGAAAGGGTGCTGCACAGAGAATGTTTCTTTTTACCTTGCAAGTGTACTCTTGCATTTCTGAAAAAAAGAAAAAGTAATTTAGGATTTGAAAGCAATAAACATGCATGCATGAATACCTATTCTCATCATATACAAGCTTACATGAAGGACAGATATGTCCTCAAGAGCCATGTCCTCCTCCAAAACTCTGATAGTTTCTGACATGGACGATATGTTTTGCTCAATTTTTTCAATCATCTGCCTCATCTGTGCAGTCTTCTGCTCCTCCTCCCCCCTCAGTGCTTCCATTCTGGATTCCTCCTCCACACGAAGAAAATTGTGGAGTTTTTCAAACTCCTCGCGGGTCCGTCTTTCCACAAATCGAGCCTGAACCTAAAAGACAACATTCTTTAAGTACAGTGCTTGTATAAGTATTTATACCCCTTAACGGTTTCTTCATTTTCTTACTACAACCACAAGCTTCCATGTAGTTTGGGGCTTTTATTCACCAGTCAGTAGCTCTCAAAGACTGGAGTTGGAGACTCGTGCTCTAGATGTACAAAGATGGTAGTTCTAATAGGTTTTGACATGAGTGGGTGAATACAAAAAAAAAAAAAAAGAGAACCATATATCATTTCCTTCTACTTCTCAGTTGTTCGATACTTCGTGTTGGTTTAACAGACAATCACATTATACATTGGAAGATTCTGGTTTCAGTAGAATATAATATGAATTAGTTCAAGTGTTAATACTTTTGCAAGGTACTGTATGGCTTCCACAAGACAAGCACAACCTGCAAACCAGCCTGTACTTTATAGTGATGTCACAATGGGGTACTGCACCTGAATGTGTGTCACTGTGTCCTCACAGTTTTTCTTCATTTTGTCAAACGCTTCCATCTTCTCCTGCAGGGAACTAATAGCCAACTTCATTTTCTCCTGTATAAATAATTAAAAGAGCAGTAATGAAGCTTAGGAGATCCTTAAACATACGACCTCATTACGTTAGGGTCTTGAAACCTAAAGTCAATATTTACCTTCACATCCAGAGCTGCTTCACTAACAGGACAGCAATCATGCTGCTTGTGTTTTCTTGAGGTGTGGCAGACCACACAGATGGGCTCTTTGTCCATCAAGCAATAAAGTTTGAGCTTCTCCTTGTGAACAGGGCACATCTCTCCTGGGTCACAGTACAGCTCCCCTCCTGTTTCCTCCACATGGTGACTCTCCTCCTGCACACAGGACTCACACAGGTTCTTCAGGGTCAGACTGGGCACGGGGTCGTCCAGATTCTGGGTTCTGCAAAGGGGGCAGTCACGTCTTCGTCCCGTTCCAGTCCAGTACTGCTGCAAGCAAGGAGCACAGAAGCTGTGGGTGCACTTGAGCACCACCGGCTCCCTGAAGATGGTGCAGCATATGGGACAGGTCAGGTCCTCCTCAGGCAGAGACAGCCTGCCTGCCATACTGGCTCTTAACTCCTGGTTTACCCTGAAAGTGAAACTGGAGCAAAGGTGGATAAACTGATAAAACGCATTAAACCCACAGACAGCAGCTGCAGTCTGTTAACTGTCTGCAGGGGAAAGAGATGAAGCTACATTAGAGTCAGGAGCCCTTACAGAACAGTTCTCCTTCTTCTTCTTCTTGTTCTGGAGTTTAATGGTGGTTGGTTAAACTCTTACAGAACAGTTGAAACTTCACAAACAGGCTAAAAGCAAACAACTGACAGAACAACGAATCTTGCTGTAAGCACTTCCTGCTTCCTGTTGTGCTGAGTCACTCCAGAAGGTGGAGTCATATAGAGAGAGAAGACAATTTAACCCCTTACTAGCTTTTCACATCCTATTCAGTCTTATCAGAAAAAACTAGTAAAAAAAAGTCAAGCATATGTATATATAAAAGTTGATTTTAGATTCACTATCTCAGGGTTCATACGTAACCTGGACAAATATGGAGTTTAGTTTATCCATGTTGGGACTTCATTCCTTTCTGTTTTTTCCTTCATTCTTGTATTCATCCTCCCTTTCCTTATCAGCCTTAAATTCATAGAATAATATGTTGGTTGTATTTTAAAAAGTCATACATTTTGACAAGGAAAATGTTCAGGAGCTGATATCTGTATTATGCTTCTTCTATTCACACTGATCAAAAGAGAGACCAGAAAAAACATGCTTTGAAAAAACATCCAATAAATATATATTATTATGTTGTGGTCAGAATACAGTACATTCGTTGCTTTTTGCTATGCTGGTTTTCTTAATTAATAGAAAAAGCTGTCATCAGATAACTCCACTAGATGAAAGGTGACAAGAAAAAGGTTGTGAACCATGAGCAACCAATCAAATCACACAGTAAAGAGGGAAGATTCACATTGAGCTTAAAAAACATGGTCATTATTTCTTTCTACCTGCCTTCTCCTACTGATGGTCATGAGACAGTTGAAACCTGCTCCAGCTGTCACCCAGTGAGAGGCGCAGTACACTGTGAGGCAGCTCACCAGTCAGTCACCGAGCTGACAGGGAGACATAGAAAAAAGGACTATGTGCAAGGCATGTTCGGTTACTGGTATGAAAAAGCACTAAGGTTGGAAAAAGTTTTGGTTTTTAAGTCACTCTTTTTGTCATATTTTTTTCTAAACTCTTTTTAATGAGATGCCAGAAAATAAATCTTATTGACTGGATTTTTTTTCCAACTGGATGAAAGACAAAGCCCCTCTTCCACCTATTGCTACACATTGCTAGTCAGTTGACTGAAATAAGGTTTTTGCATTTCTACGCTTGCCCAAAAAAGCTAATCATAAATCCAGCTGTTTGAAAATATTGCCAGTAATGAAGTATATGGACAGTTAGTTTAAAATAAAACTGATTAGAGCATCCTAAACCTATGTCTAAATATAATGAAACAGTTTTTTGTTTTTTTTCAAATATCGCCAGGTTTTCACAGTATGAGGGTAAGTTCTTGATGGCAACCCATGTAGGCGTCAGCAGAAAAAAAAACAGCATTTCATGTATTTAACATGTAAGACTGCAATTCTGTGCATACATTTTCCCTGGATGTCATCCTTATTGCAACAGTGGAGCATGAATAACCACTGCCACTTTACAATTGGATGCCCTCTTATAAAAAATGGCTCCTAAATAAACAGTCATTCTCCACAAGGCCATGATTATGTTACTAACTAAACTTTTAAGACTTTTCAAAACACTTAATAGGTTTCAGCTTGACGGTGAAGCATTCTACAAAAAAAGACAGTCAGACTTTTCTGACTTTTCTACATTGATGCAAAATCACTCATTTGCAAGGCATTGGTCTCTTTTGACATCTCTTTCATCCTTTAAATAATGCTCTGTAACTCAGTTTTAAATGCTTTATAAAGTGCTGACAACTTCATTAACAACTGATTTATTAAATATTAGTCCTTTATAAGAAACATCTTGTTGTAAAGTAGTACCAGATACACTAGCTTCCTGCAATTATTCATGTCTGATTCAACCTCATAGTTAAATGTGTTAATCTTTACTTTTCATTTTCTCTGGTAGGAGTCCAGTTCCTGTTCTCCAGTCATCACTGAAAGTAGTAAGAGCTTCTTTTGATTACCGCTGTAACTGAGTTGAGGTCCAACGAACCTGCTGTGCTGCATTCCCATTTTCCCTTTCTGGAGTCTGATTAGCAACCCTGACACCCCCACCAGATAGCCCCACAATCACTTGAGTAACACCGAATGACAACGTTTGCTGAAATATATCAAAAGCTGGCTTTGTTTTCTAGAGGTGCAGGTATTAAGTAAAGTCAGCCAGAATAAATTGTGGGAAGTATCTGAGGTGTGAATAACTTACAGCCTCAACATGGTTTCAAAGATTGTAATACAGAATTTTTTTTGTAGTGCCATTCAGGTCAAAATATGCAGATGGTAATTTCACTGATTAGATCTAAAATCTGCAGTTTCCCATAAACTCGTCTCCGATGGAGCATTTTGTACATCAAAATAAAACTTTACTTCACATTTAGCTTGTCAGGCGTTCTGCTAACTAAGCCTTGTTGGTTCAGCTGGTGATGGAAAGAAATGTGAGCTTTTTGGACCTGAAACAGGCAGCACAGATGGCTTATTTGTCAGAAGAAGTTAGATTTTTCCAGCAGATGTTCTGCTTCCTGTTCTCTTCTCTTCAAGTATGACTCTTTTTTTTATTTTGAGACAGACTGCGCTTAGCTTCAGTTGGCCATTCAAACCGGTAACTTTATTGGTATTTAAATTTCAGAGATGACAAGCACACTATATTTGCCTTATCAGATGCTGATGACCAAGGGTTTCTGTGAAATCTTTTACTACATTTCTCTGATGTGTCAAATACAAGCCTGATTACGCTTAGTGTGAAGATGACCCCTTTTAATCACATGAGCATCAATACAGTACCACAAGTATTAGAACCTTTCAACATTTTGTCCCATTACAGTCACAAATGGTATGGTCTTTTGTAAGGATTTTATGCGTGAATTGGAAGAAAATTGATAAATAGTTTTCATTGTTTATACAAAAAAAAAAAAAAGAAAAGTTTGGTATGTGTTTGAATTCAGCCACGTTTTGCTCTGATACCTCTAAATAAAATCCAACAAAACCATTTGGCTTCAAATGTCACCTTATTAAAGAGCACAACAGACAGGTCAGGGGAAAAGTTATAGAGAAGCTTAAAACAAGGTTAGGTTGACAAAACAACATCTCAGATTTCAACCATTTGAAAGCAGAAAGAGCATGGCACAACTGCAAATCGACCATGCCATGGTCAAGGAGCCCACGGTGACTCTGAAGGAGCTGCAAAGATACAAAACTCAAACTATGAGACGTGCACCTCACCTTTTTGGCCTACATGCAATGTGTTGCAAAAAACAGACACTGCACATCAATTTGAACATACTTTTGGCATAATGAAATATAGTTTTCGCTGCATTAGGCTGTGGGGATGCTTTCCTTCAGCTGGAAATGAAATGCAAGCCCTGGAAATCAGAGTTGATGGAAATATGGAGCTAAATACAGAGCAATCCAAGAAGGAAGCCTGTTAAATGCTGCAAAAAAAATGTAAGACTGTTTTTTTTCCATCTAATCTGACTGAGTTATCTTGCAAAGAATATTAGGAGGAAGTTAGTCTAGCTATGCAAAGCTGTTAGAGATCTACTCTAAAAAGAAATACGTTGTTTGCAGTCAAATGTGAAAAAGATTCAAGGAGTATGAATACTTATTCAGGGCACTCTAACTGGTTGTAAAATCGGGCACTATTGGGGAACTCTGTTGTAACCATTTAACAGAACTTGTCAGAACTTGCCCAATTGTGACAAAAGCGTCAAGTAGTGAAGCGAGTACATTTTGTTACTGAAGTTATGTGCAGGATTTATGCAGAAGGCTCCTTAATAGCTCGAGGTCAGGGTAAATATGAAAAGATCTTCGATATCTTATCAGAACTTTGAAAATGCATCTGCATCACCTCAGGATGAAGCGCTTACAGGCTCACATTTACTGGGATGTCAGGCCTCTTCTACCCCATAAATTGGTTGTCAGCTGGTTTGACCTGCGCTAATAGTGATTCATTATTGCCTACGCCCAGCCGGAGAGGTTCATCTTAGTTGTGGTGAAGAAGTGAAGAGAAAGGGAGGGTATGTGAAGGCAAGGATGGCCGTGTCAATCTCTCAGCATCTAATGAGGACAGGCAGGAAAACAAACAAGACGGACAATCTCTGTGAGACCTGCCTCACTGCCTGAATGTCCATAAGGTGGAGCAGCACAATCATGGCTGCTAATTTTCTAATTTGACTTCCGAATAAGTAATAAAGACTACAGCTTAAAAAGCACATTTTAAAAGTATTAAAAAAACCTCTTTAATTTTTAAGCCTCTTTTTCACAAACCAACAGTTGCCATATAATCTGGATGATTACATGTGGTTTGTGGTGACTTGGTATCGTAATTCTGATTTGTATTTTTGTAACAGATTAGATTTCCTCTAATTGCAATAAAATGAGAAAATGAGCTTTTGTAATTCATTGAATGACCTCTAGGGGGCACCAGATAACTTATAGTCTGTAACTGATGTGCTGTATGAGGGGTTATGTACTATAAAGCAACACAATCAACCTCAGCCAACCTTGTGTTCTGTAACCACTATTCAACTTATTCATTGAAAATATCTAGCTGAGATTTTATCCCTTTCCCCAGATTATTTCTATCTGTTCTGGTAAGTCAACTGTTTCCTGTGTACGCCATCTGTTCAGGTGCAACATCTTAACTCCTTACTGGTTATTATAAGGTAATGTCCTCTAGATAAAAACTTTTTGTGTACACAAATAGAATATGCTAAGTTAAGGCTGATTAAAGTTAATCAGCTTGATGACATTCAAGTTCACTAATATAAGTTGAGTTTTTCCAATGCAGTTGCCCTATATGTTTAAGCATATGGAGAAACCTTAAAAAGAAAAACGGGGTTTACAAATGCATTTAGGAACCTGTAGAAAAGAACCCTTTTGCCTCAAAAAACAAGTTCCACTTTAAGGCCAACAGCTCTCAAGCTGGAAAAGCAAGCAGGCATTTAGGATAACACTTAAATGGGATAAAGTAAGGAAAATAAAACATTTGATACATAAGAAGAGAACAATTTACATAACACCCTGGGTTATTTCCTTATCGTTTTTGTCTGCCTCATGTCCTTATTCGGTCTCCTGGTCCTCTGCCTGCTCACAGTAATAAATGTCCCCTGTAATGATGGCTTATGTGAGGGTCAATGATTGTTGCAGCTTGAGTGTGTGATGTGGCAGCTACAGATGGTCTGTGTGGCCAGCTAGCAGTGGGATTTCAGGCAAAAATAAACAGGGACCACCTCTGTGAACTTTGTATTTGATGCACATAATTTGTCACAATTACCACGTTTGGACTGCTCGCACTAAGGGGCACCAAAACAAAACAGATAAATGAACTTCAGACAACAGTAGTTGTTTTAGTAGTGGTGTTGTTCAAAAATGGAACAAAACTGAAAAAGTGTGACAAACCACTTATGTAACGTCCCTTGTCGATCACTCTTTTCTACTTCAAGCGTTGTCTGGTGCCGGCTTGATTTTTAAATTGCAAATCGCATTTAAGTGAACTGATGATTTATGAATGTCTACAGGTAGCCATTAGAGGGGTTCATCTTTGTGAGTTTAATACTTCCTGTAACCCCCAGTCGGTCGTGGCAGATGGCCGCTCACACTGAGCCTGGTTCTGCTGGAGCTTTCTTCCTGTTAAAAGGGAGTTTTCATTGCGGGTCGAAGTAAATGGTTCAAACGGAAGTAGCAAAGGCTGGAGGAGAGAGAAAAGTTGTGAATAAAACTGGATATATTGCACATTCTGTGAAACAGCTGAACTTTTACAATGTTTCTAGACAAGAATGTAGTTGTGTAACCCTGTCTCAAACCCCCAGTCAATCATGGCAGATGGCTGCTCACACTAAGACTGGTTCTGCTGGAGGTTTCTTCCTGTTAAAAGGGAGTTTTTCCTCTCCACTGTCGCTACATGCATGCTCAGTATGAGGGATTGCTGCAAAGTCAACGCCAGTGACTGTCCACTGTCTCTACATGTTCATCCAGGAGGAGTGAATGCTGCAAGTCACTGACTGGATGCAATCTGCTGGGTTTCCTTTGATAGATAAACTTTTTATCCAATTTGAACAAATAACTGAATCTAACTGCACTGTTCAATGGTTAGGATTAATTGGAATGTATGTTCCTGACTTTTGTGAAGTGCCTTAAGACAACATGTGTTGTAAATTGGTGCTATATAAATAAAACTGAATTTAATTGTTCTGTTAAAGAGGCTATTTTACACATTGTTAAGTCCTGAGCTCAAATTCCAGCCAATTACATTCCAAGATGTTGGCTCGGAGATGAAGGGGTGTACCAATAAATAATCCATAAGATTGAAAGAAATATAAGTGTTGAAGGGCAATAAAATACTAGATTAATCTGATAAAAATAAAAGATTAAGTCCAAAGAAAAACAAGCTCTAAATGACTAAGTGTAGATAGACATAAACACCCCAATTCCATAACAGCAAAGACACCATAATAGGTTCACTTTCCTGTTAGCAACCTGAAAAACCCTATATGAAAAAGGATTCAAAACACCAGACCAGGATACACCAAGAAGGCCACCTTCACCACCAAAGACAGAGAAAGCATCTTGTCTCTCAGCTTTATGCTGTGCTTCTGATGGTCTAAGTGGTGTCAGCTGTTCTCTCTTAACTGCAGAAGCTACAGGAGGCATGACACCTAGACTCTGAGGAGAACAACATTGAAACTACGCACGCACCATGGCATGTTATCAAGAACAAAAAGTGCCACAATACAATAAATTGGTAATTTATCAAATAAATATTTAAATGTGCTGTAGCTTAAAAAAAATCTGTAATACAGTTGCATCAACATTTATAAAAATGTGCTATTAATTTAATAAATATCCAATACAATAATTAGTTTCAGATACCATTAATCACTAATCCAATGCATTACATATTAAGATGGCATATCATTAGTTCACTATTTATTTAATTAATTAACATTCCTTGTGCGGCAATCTGCCATTAAATGATCAACTTGCCTTATACCTGAGGATACAAGTTTATCAGAATCAAATTTCCCATTTTCTGCGTATTTGGTAATATGTCAGTGTCCTTTCATTTTTATTTCATAATATGTTCTCATTGAGTCCTTCATTCTGGCTGTGCATTTAATTTAGTCATGTTTTGTTTTGTATTCCATAAAATATGAAACTTTAGGAATACAGAAACAAACTGGTCACTGTGACGGAGGTCAAAAGGATCACGTTTTCCTTATATTGTTGAAGCTGTTTTTGCACTTGATGTTAGTGCTAACTTGTCGCTAATTAAAAGAAATTAACATTTGATTAATGGTCTAGTTTTTCAACCTTTTCCTTTAAATCAACCTAGCCTTAATGAGGCACGCCTAGTCTGAAGATTCTTTAAATTAAAACTTATTATAAACAAAACCATTTGTTACAATGTTCTTGCACCATCTTTCATGGACGTATTCATTAAAAATGAGTCCCAATCATTGCTTTCTGTAATAAAGTACATGTTACGCAGCTTCACAACTTATTTCCAAAGTGCTGCTTGAGGAAATTAGATTCACTAATATTTGATAGATATTAACATTTTCACATAATAACAGCCAGTAGGCAGCAGCTGAGCTATTGCAGAGTGTGGAGAAGACAATTATAAGATTAGTCTCAGATTTTAGTCACAACTGTAATTGCCACCCGAGAGAGAAGAAAGAAGGGGGTGAGAAGACGAGATTTACATTTTTAGCTTTTTATTTTTGATCTTTTCAGATTAAAATGTAACACAGATATACGTCATTTACATGCCCCTCACATCATGACTCTTGAGTGAGCTTCATCACCGCACATCCATTTCATCAGAGGTGGCTTTCATTTTGTCTCTGCTTTCACAGTTGAATTGAGTTCTCAGTACAAATTGGATTAAATGCACAATTTCACAAAAGCTCGCAAGGCCATTTTGAAGACCAGGTACTGTTGTTTTTGTTGTTGTTTTTTTTTTGTTTGTGCACATTGACTTTCCCCCTTAGTTAAGATTCACACAAACACTGCCAGGCATGTGTGATGAAGTATGAAAGAAAAAAAATCTAACAGAGCTTAGGCCTTTTTCCTCTGAGCTATTTTCAGCATCTATTCGGAGGCATGTGGAAGCCTGAAAAGACTCACTCTGCATGTCGCTCACACACACCCACACATGAAAGTACACATGGAGATACCCACACAGAAATACCCTGACATTTTCACAAACGCAAATGTGTACCGAATGGGACGTAAATTTGATCTTTTTAGAGAGGCTGCTGGAAACCTGTGGGGGGCTCTGAAGGCTCCTTGACTCTCTGGAAGGTCGCCAAGCCCTTCAGATTTTTCAGGAAAACCTCCCGTTATGTCGTGCCCACACCGCTAACAAACACAAACACCTGCACACAATAGCTCAGCTCACTGAAATTTTCAGGAGTGACATCAATCCACTAAGCCCAGCCTATCAGGGACAGAGCAGCGCAGCACAACACAGCTGCTCTCTGCATCCCTTTGCTAACCCATTTCCCCTCCCTGGCTTCCTTCTTAACTCTAACTCAGCAAAGCAAAGTGATGACAATTATATTTTAGCCGGATGAATCTGGTGTTGAGGATGACACAAATCTTTGTTGTTTATTTATGTAGCAGAATATTTCCAAGAATATTGCAGAGATGGTCAGGAAAGTTTCGGTTTCTTTGCATGTTTTCAGCATTTTATCGTTATCTTGAATTGTTAAAGCACAATGGATCCTATTGGATGAAGTCAAACTGTATACTTTTAACTTTTATATTTCCTGAGACACACAGGGCACTGCTGGAAACACGAAAAGCTTGCTTATTATGTGGGTCTATGAGGATCATTAGGCTCAGTTCAGGCAAGATTTGTCAAATCAGTCTTGGTGTGACATGATCGAATGTGGGGGCAACAGCTAGCCTTTTAAATCCCTCATACTATCATAGTTCTGGTCACAAATGTACACACACACGTGATGCATATTTTTCCTATACTTTGGAGCTTTTAATGATGCATTTAGGTGATATCATTCTGCAACAATTTTAATGTTTCTTTGAACTAAAAGACTTGGGAGCACATGCTGAATTTTTATGGATATTGTCAAATCCAGCCAAGTTTAAATTTAGACAAATTAGACTTTTCCATATGGTATGCCTGAAATGCCATGACAGGACATGGATAAAACAAACAACATTTGACCACTCTTCTAGGTAGAATGAGAAGAATTAGAGTGTTCTTTTAAATTAGTCAGTTTAAAGCAGCAGACCCTGTACCATCTGCACCAACTCTCAAGCATGGTGGTGGTAGCAATATGGTGAGGGACTGTTTTGGTACCTGTGGTATTTGTGCAGCACACAAAGTGGTTGGAATAGTGAAGATAGTGGATTTTCTAAAACTCTTCGACTTCACATAAAATCAAAAGCTAAATGGCTTCAGCAAAACAACACGCATCCTGAACATGCATCAAACCTGGTTTTGGAATCAGTAAACCAGGCTAACTTTAAGCTTCTGGAATAAAAGCCAGGTTTATGACAGAAAACCAACCAATTTAAATGAATTTTTTCCATTTCTGCTAAGAAGGATTGGTAAAAGTCCAGCCAGATTAGAAACAAAAACCTGTTGATGGCAACCAAAATGTGTTTTTCCCTGAGGGATTCTAAGGAACATTTATCCAAATAGTGTTGGGGGAGAATATATAATTTTGAGCCTGAATGTATGATTTTGTGTTTGTGTGGGTTTGGGAAAATCCTCCCAAAATTGAATTTGCACACCCCAGCCTTGTTTAAAGGTCAAGTTTATTTTTTATTATCGCTCCACCTCGAACAAACAACAGTTCAAACAAATCACTAAAAGGTCCAAATTTATGTGATATTCATATCAAGGATAAGTGCATGCAAATTGACTAGAACTGTGAAAGACTTTAGGATCTATGTTATTGTTTTCAAATAGCTTAAACTTTAAGGACTCAAGTAAAAGGAACACACTGCACGTTGCTCTCTACCCTCACACATGGTCCGGAGTTGTCCTTTCTTTCAAGGAAAGCCTTAGACTTCTTAGGGCTCAGATGGCTGTGTTTGCTTTCCAAACACCATACCCAAAGGGGCTCTGTCACATGATTATGAGGTCATTTATGGTATAGATACCCATCTTTAGATGGCTCTGTACTGGGTAAATGGAAGCTATGGATTGCTGGCTGGAGGCCACACGCTCCCACTGTTGACCCCTTGTAGTGCTTTATGAGTGAACACGTGCTCACATGTCAGTGTGTGTTCCTACTGGGGGGGAAATAAAAGCACGTGGCAGCATACTGAAGAGCATGTGATGCACATCATTGGGTCAATAAGTGACCTAATGGTCATGAAAAACACATGGACAGGCGATGAAGAGCTCTTTAAAGTCTCATATGGACTGCTCGGGTTCTCTGAGGTTGTTTGTCGGAGTAGATAAATCAGAAAAATATGTTTTAGCTTCATTGTTTGTGTGCTGCTGCCTGACAGGAAATTTAGAGACTTTTAGGATTAATTAGCATTCCTGGAGCAAAACACATCAGAAGGATTTCCACCAGTGTCAAGCCTAAGATAATATTTATATATTGTATCTCAGCCACAGGGATGATTTGACTAATACAAATCTCCATTGCCAGAAATAGGATTGGAGCTTTCCCCCTAACTTAAAGGTGTCAAACAGTCCATGACAGCAGTAATCCTGTAATCTGGGCAGTCACCAGCACTGTAAGGTTTTTTATTACAGTACAAACCAGACCCAGAGGTGAAGTAATAACAGCTCACTGCCCTGCCACAGAAGGCCACAGCTGCCACCAGCAGCTCCAACACCCACATATTATCTTTCATCAGATCCCACCCACTCACATTTCACAACTTGATCCCAGCAACCCGTTTTCTGCAGTTGAAATATTCTTTGATTACAGTGAGAGCGCAGTAGAAAATCTGCCTTTTATATAGGATTACAAGACTTTTTGACCGTCTGCTTCAGTGTGGGTTTTTATTGGTAATATGCTACATGACACTTTCTAAAACTAAATAAATACAACACCCTCCACATCTACTTATGTGGAAAAAGCTTTAAAATAAATTCATTTTTGGGTCTGTCTACATACTTTTCATTAGTAATCCATGACCTTCTGTTTCCCAAGGGTATATACACAGCATGAGATGGGACCATTTCTCAGTGGGACTCTTCAAAACACGAAAGACAAGGGAACATCCTGTTAACATTAGACATACAGGTCCTTCTCAAAATATTAGCATATTGTGATAAAGTTCATTATTTTCCATAATGTCATGATGAAAATTTAACATTCATATATTTTTGATTTATTGCACACTAACTGAAATATTTCAGGTTTTTTATTGTCTTAATACGGATGATTTTGGCATACAGCTCATGAAAACCCAAAATTCCTATCTCACAAAATTAGCATATCATTAAAAGGGTCTCTAAACGAGCTATGAACCTAATCATCTGAATCAACGAGTTAACTCTAAACACCTGCAAAAGATTCCTGAGGCCTTTAAAACTCCCAGCCTGGTTCATCACTCAAACCCCCAATCATGGGTAAGACCTCCGACCTGACTGCTGTCCAGAAGGCCACTATTGACACCCTCAAGCAAGAGGGTAAGACACAGAAAGAAATTTCTGAACGAATAGGCTGTTCCCAGAGTGCTGTATCAAGGCACCTCAGTGGGAAGTCTGTGGGAAGGAAAAAGTGTGGCAGAAAACGCTGCACAACGAGAAGAGGTGACCGGACCCCGAGGAAGATTGTGGAGAAGGGCCGATTCCAGACCTTGGGGGACCTGCGGAAGCAGTGGACTGAGTCTGGAGTAGAAACATCCAGAGCCACCGTGCACAGGCGTGTGCAGGAAATGGGCTACAGGTGCCGCATTCCCCAGGTCAAGCCACTTTTGAACCAGAAACAGCGGCAGAAGCGCCTGACCTGGGCTACAGAGAAGCAGCACTGGACTGTTGCTCAGTGGTCCAAAGTACTTTTTTCGGATGAAAGCAAATTCTGTATGTCATTCGGAAATCAAGGTGCCAGAGTCTGGAGGAAGACTGGGGAGAAGGAAATGCCAAAATGCCAGAAGTCCAGTGTCAAGTACCCACAGTCAGTGATGGTCTGGGGTGCCGTGTCAGCTGCTGGTGTTGGTCCACTGTGTTTTATCAAGGGCAGGGTCAATGCAGCTAGCTATCAGGAGATTTTGGAGCACTTCATGCTTCCATCTGCTGAAAAGCTTTATGGAGATGAAGATTTCATTTTTCAGCACGACCTGGCACCTGCTCACAGTGCCAAAACCACTGGTAAATGGTTTACTGACCATGGTATCACTGTGCTCAATTGGCCTGCCAACTCTCCTGACCTGAACCCCATAGAGAATCTGTGGGATATTGTGAAGAGAACGTTGAGAGACTCAAGACCCAACACTCTGGATGAGCTAAAGGCCGCTATCGAAGCATCCTGGGCCTCCATAAGACCTCAGCAGTGCCACAGGCTGATTGCCTCCATGCCACGCCGCATTGAAGCAGTCATTTCTGCAAAAGGATTCCCGACCAAGTATTGAGTGCATAACTGTACATGATTATTTGAAGGTTGACGTTTTTTGTATTAAAAACACTTTTCTTTTATTGGTCGGATGAAATATGCTAATTTTGTGAGATAGGAATTTTGGGTTTTCATGAGCTGTATGCCACAATCATCCGTATTAAGACAATAAAAGACCTGAAATATTTCAGTTAGTGTGCAATTAATCTAAAATATATGAAAACAAGATGGCGCCGCAGATGGTCGCCTCGGCGTGTTGGTGCGCATTGTTTTGTTTTGTTTTACGCTTATCACGCCGTCCCACGTGCTGCACTGGGCCAATCCGACCACATCATGGTCCACCTGATTCCTGCATACAGGCAGAAACTAAAGCTCTGCAAACCTGTTGTGAGGACGACAAGGAAGTGGAGCAGTGAGGCTGTGGAGAATCTCCAGGCGTGTTTAGGCTGTACAGACTGGGATGTGTTCAGGACTACTACCAACAATCTGGACGAGTACACAGAGGCTGTGACTTCCTACATCAGCTTCTGTGAGGACAGCTGTGTACCATCATGCACCAGGGTGAGTTACAACAACGACAAACCCTGGTTCACAGCTAAACTCAGAAGGTTAAGACTGGATAAGGAAGAGACCTTCAGGAGTGGGGACAAAGACATATACAGAGAGGCTAAGTACAAGTTTGGCAAGGCAGTGAAAGAGGCCAAACGACTGTACTCTGAGAAGCTCCAAAACCAGTTCTCAGCCAACGACTCTGCGTCTGTCTGGAAAGGGCTCAGGCAGATCACCAACAAGAAGCCGAAAGCCCCCCACTCCATCAACGACCGACGCCTCGCCAACGACCTGAACGAGTTCTACTGCCGCTTTGAAAGACAGCCCCCCAACAGCTGCAGCCACAATCCACCACCCCCACCTCCCCAACCTCAAGAGGGGCCTTGGCACCTCCAACCCCCACCCTGAAGTTCCCCCCCACCAGCCCCCTACCCACGCCGGGGACGGCTCTTTCCATCCAGGAGAGGGACGTCAACAAACTCTTCAGGAGACAGAACCCCCGGAAAGCTGCTGGACCGGATTCTGTCTCACCAGCCAGCCTGAAGCACTGCGCTGATCAGCTGTCTCCAGTCTTCACAGACATTTTTAACACCTCACTGGAGACATGTCATGTGCCAGCCTGCTTCAAGTCCTCCACCATCGTCCCTGTTCCCAAGAAGCCAAGGACCACAGGGCTTAATGACTTCAGACCCGTCGCCCTGACCTCTGTGGTGATGAAGTCCTTTGAGCGCCTTGTGCTCTCACACCTAAAGACATCACCGACCCCCTCCTGGACCCCCTGCAGTTTGCCTACAGAGCCAACAGGTCTGTAGACGATGCAGTCAACCTAGCCCTTCACTTCATCCTCCAGCACCCACAGGAACCTATGCCAGGATCCTGTTTGTGGATTTCAGCTCTGCCTTCAACACCATCGTCCCAGTTCTGCTACAGGAGAAACTCTCCCAGCTGAGTGTGCCCAACTCCACCTGCAGGTGGATCACTGACTTCCTGTCTGACAGGAAGCAGCGCGTGAGGCTGGGGAAGCACGTCTCTGACTCCCTGACCATCAGCACCGGTTCCCCCCAAGGCTGTGTTCTCTCTCCTCTGCTCTTCTCCTTGTACACCAACAGCTGCACCTCCAGTCACCAGTCTGTCAAGCTTCTGAAGTTTGCGGACGACACCACCCTGATCGGACTCATCTCTGATGGTGACGAGTCCGCGTACAGATGGGAGGTGGACCATCTGTTGGACTGGTGCAGCCAGAACAACCTTGAGCTCAACGCTCTAAAGACAGTGGAGATGGTTGTGGACTTCATGCAGAACCCAGCCCCACCTGCCCCCATCACCCTCTGTGACTCCACAATTGACACGGTGGAATCTTTCCGCTTCCTGGGAACCATCATCTCCCAGGATCTCAAGTGGGAGCCAAACATCAGCTCCCTCATCAAGAAAGCCCAGCAGAGGATGTTCTTCCTGCGGCAGCTGAAGAAATTCAACCTGCCAAAGACTATGATGGTGCACTTCTACACAGCCATCATTGAGTCCATCCTCACCTCCTCCATCACCATCTGGTACGCCGCTGCTACAGCCAAGGATAAGGGCAGGCTGCAGCGTGTCATTCGGTCTGCTGAGAAGGTGATTGGCTGCAGTCTACTGTCGCTCCAGGAACTGTACACCTCCAGGACCCTGAAGCAGGCAGGGAAGATTCTGGCTGATCCCTCCCACCCCGGTCACAGACTCTTTGAGACTCTCCCCTCTGGCAGGAGGCTGCGGTCCATCCGGACCAAAACCTCACGCCACAAGAACAGTTTTTTCCCATCTGCCACCAGCCTGGTTAACAAAGCCCGGAAACCACCCTGACACTCTCCCTTTCCCCCACACCCCCCCTTTTTTGCTGACAGGACACCTGTAACCTGTAACTCTATGCGTTACATTAACGCTCAGCATGGACTCCTGCTTTACTTGCACAATGATCACCTGCACTGTTGTATTGCTCTTGCATCTTATACTGCTCTATATTTACTCTCACTCACTTAAAACTGTGCACATATATTTATATTATATTGTAGATATGTTTATACTGTTTAATTTGTATTGTATTGCACCGACTACGCCAAAACAAATTCCTTGTATGTCCAAAAACGTACTTATAATAAAGCTTTTCTGATTCTGATTCTGATTCTGATGTTAAATTTTCATCATGACATTATGGAAAATAATGAACTTTATCACAATATGCTAATATTTTGAGAAGGACCTATGTGTGTTTTGGGTCCTGCTATGGCGCAGAGGTATAGTGCAACCCATCTGTGGTAGTGACAGTCCTCATTATGGCCAAAGCCAAAAATAAAAATTTGAAACTGAAACTGTGACAAAGAAGGCTGGACAAAGACCAGATTTCTTTTTGCACACACAGTACAGAGGATGTAAAAATGAACTCTCCAAAGTGTACTAGTTGCCTTACCTGGCATGCTCCATGATGCATGATTAATTAAAGTACCTGGTATGATTTAAAAGAGGTCTAGGAAAGTAAAAGCCAAAACAAAAAGCCTAAAGTAATGAAGGAGATTCTTTCATGATCCTGTAAATCTCATAAGAATATGATCAAACATCAAACAAACCTTGTGATGGTGTTTTGACTTGTCGGCTTGTTTGACCAGTACTGTCTGGTCATGACTACGTTAACAAGTTATTTAATTTAAGTGTTTACTGTCTACATTGGGTTTAATGATGTAAATAAAGGAACATTTTCTCCAACAACAAACCCCTTCAATTCAAATAAGTTCACAGGAAACATTTGGAAACATAAGACAAGAAGCACAGACATGCTGCAGCAATACGTGTCCTGAATGTATTTCTTGTATCCTTTGCTTAAAGATGAGCACTAAATTGGATTACAGTGGCTCTTTGTGCCTTATTAGTCTGACTTTTCTACAAGAAGAAGCCCGTGTCCTTGGCGGACGCAGAAAACTGGCTGCATTTAAATGTCCAACTACAAGGGCTAATGATTTTTATGTCTTGTCATCTTCTAATATGCTTATGAAAATAGTGAAAAAATGTCTAGACAACTGTGGATTGTATGGCAATCTAAAAAAAAAGATAGTTTTTATTGTGGGTTCTTTTAGGACAAGGAGAAACAGCAACTCTTCAAATGAAGCCCTGACAGAGCATTTGATTCTAGAAATTGCATAATAGGACTATCCTGAAGCTCGTCTGAGTCCTCGACTTGAAAAATCACAGGTTTATCGTGGGCGAGGCAGAACAATGCCATGTTTGATGTCTTTGTTGAGGTCCTTCTGTTTTGTTTTTTTCTCTTCTTTTCAAAGATTATTAACTGTGCGACAGCCTAAGTCTAATGAATGTCACATTCTGTTGAAGGAGGCTCCTCTGTTCTGCATTACATCTGCTTTCTAAAAATAGCACAACAGAAAAATATGCTTTCCACACATCAGTTTTTTTTTACGTCTTTTTAAAGCCTTACATATGAAATAGACAATGCCTCAAACATAAGCTTTTGCTGCATTACTATCATGGCTATAAAGTAGCCTATAAAGAAACAATCTATTTATGACTCTTACAGCAAGGAGTGCACTTGCTGTCCGGTGAGAGGCACTTAAACCACAGCAGGGACAATAATTGCTCATCGATCCATGGACAAAGGAGATATTTGTCACAACATTCATTCAGGCCTTTTTCCTTTTGATGAAACAGTAAGGCGTGTGTTGGTGTTCCCAGCTCAGCAACACCATACTCCCGTCATAGTTCATGACTTATTGAGTGTTTTGTTGTGCTTTTTACCTCAACTGTGCAACTGCAGTGCAGCAGTGTCATTGATCATGGCTGAATGTGATGCTCCGACTGCAAGCTTTACATGTGACATTTATATTATTGTCTGATCTGCTTAGATATGCTGTACATATAAACTTTTTTATTTTGAAATGCACTGGTGGAAAACAAGGACGATCAGTAAATTTTATAATTCAAACCAATTGCAATCTAAATTACATTGTTTTGTTATGCGGCAACAAATGTACTGCCTACTTTTCTTGGACAAATGTTATGCCCGAATTGACCCATAAGTTGGTGCTAACTGCTGTTAGCCATATAAGCTGATCATATTTCAATTTACTTTCTTTATATCTACTTGTGTTCCGTTTGTGTACTCTGCTAGTCCTTCTCTTTGATTCCCTTTGTCTCTGTTCTCTGATTGCCCTCTCAGCTGCTTCCACTCTGCTCATTAGTCTCATCTGTTTCTTGTTCCACTCATTTATTCTCCTCAGTATGTAGTAAATTCCCCTTTGGTTCTCCAGTCACTGCTGGCTCACCTGCTCAGACTTGCCCTGTTTAATTGTGCTCTCCGTCATCTTCCCTAGATGTTTCTGGTTGTTTTGGGGTTTATTTAGTTTCATGATCTTCAGTTGTTTGCATTATAAAACATCTTTATTTTTTGCTCCACCTCTGCCTCCTTTTTGCCTGCATTTGGGTCCTCCACAAGTGTTTTTCTGGTCTTTAAGGCAAATTGCACTGCATGTTTTGGAGGTTTCCCTGCCTTAACACACCTGATTAGGATAATTGCAGTTCAACAATGCCTGATAATCAGCCAGCAACTGCAATCAGGTGTGCTGAAGCAGGTACCGTTCGATAACTTGCAGGACAGTGTGCCTTGAGGACCAAGACTGAAAACCACTGCTCCACAACCACCACACCTCTTTTATGACCAACACTTGTGAAATGGGATTACGAGAGCCAACATGGGTTTAATATTGTGGTATTTAGCGCTCTAACTTCTCTGTTTAGCTTATCTTTCAATATTTAATGATACTTTTCACTGTAGTCCCTACATTGGTGATAATGCACTTTTATGCATTGAGGTGTGAAACAAAAGAAAATGGGAGAATTTTAAAAGACGTTTTAATAATGTTTATAGAGGGTGCAAAGTAAACAGTTTTAGCTAGATTTTTATTTGCGAGTGTCTAGGAATCTAGAGTTGATTTTTAGTTACATAGAAAGGTAGCTTTTTTCACTTGGTTCCCTTATCAGAATCAGAATCAGAATTAGAATCAGAAAAGCTTTATTGCCAAGTACGTTTTTGGACATACAAGGAATTTGTTTTGGCGTAGTCGGTGCAATACAGTACAAATTAAACAGTATAAATATATCTACAATATATTATAAATATATGTGCACAGTTTTAAGTGAATGAGAGTAAATATAGAGCAGTATTGGGTGCGAGAGCGGTACAACAGTGCAGATGAAAGGGTACATTTAGATTTTAGTTTATTCTGTTACGAACATACAGTCAAATGTCCATTTCAACTAAAGGTTTCAAGAATATTTTCTTAATCTTGTTTAACTTTATCCGAATTAATATTATTCAAAATGTGTTTTATCTTGTTTTTAAGTACGTGCCATCAGCACATCTGCAGTCATGGATTTTAGGAATAATAGACAAAGAAAGCTTTTTTTAAAAGTGTGTCTTAGAGCTAAAACACTGCAACAGAAAATGACATGATTAAACAGAACCTGTGCACAATATATAAAATACTTCTCTGTGTTGAGAACAGATGTGCACCATTACTGTTTGATAATCGACTTCAGTAACTCTGTGTTCCATGTATGTTTATGCATATTGGTTTTCATCAAAGTCTACTCTATCGTCTTAGTCTTTTTCTGTCTGCATGGTCATTAGTTACATGGAGTTTAGTTTAACGACCGGCCAGATTGAAGCACTTCTCTTTCAAAATAAGTTCCAGAAATGATTATAAATGTGAATAAGCCTCAACCCTCAAATTCCAACCAACAGTTTGACCATTAGCTCATAAATACCATCTCTACAACAAAATGTGAAATTATAGAAACATGACCTCTGATTCAGATGGGAAATTTCCAGGATCTCAGATTGGAATGATGGTTTACATTTCAATGGTTACCTACTGGTAAAATCCAGCACTTTACTTTGTACCGAGCGAGCTTAAATCCAAACATGAAACCAAATGAATATCTCTGAGTAGACTAAAACTTAAGGATGCAAACTTAAGGAGATTACAGAATCATTTCATGAATAACAGGAGAAAAGGAAGTGGTGGGACAAGATGGCCAGTTCCTTCCATCACAATATGAATAGTCTGTACATTTATGTAAAGATTGCTCATCTTCTGCATAAAGATTATATGTTTAGTAACAAAACAACATGTTAAGGTTTCCATAATCACCTAGATGACAAGTGTTTATTTTTAAACTGCATCTAAACTACAAACTTGACAGAAACTACTAAAATGCTTCATTGTATAAAGCATGAAATACTGTATATTCTGACCATTTTTGGGTTATGATTGCTAGTTAGGCCTTGCCATTTTCAGTTCATTTATCTGTGTTATTACTGCTATTAGGGTCTTTGATATGTGATAGCCTGTTTCTGATTTATTGTGTTCTTTCATCTGTGTTTATTCTTTTATGTTATGTTGGGCTTTTCCCCTTTTTTGATTATTTTTGTGCCTCAGTTCGGCTCCCTCTGGGTTCTCTGTGTTAAATAGTCTCCTTCCCTCAGTCTCCCTGCCTTTCTCTCTTCCACAGCTGTTCTCTATCCCCCTCAGTATTTAAGCTCACTTGTTTCCATTGTTCATTGCTAGTTTTTTACGTTCCCTGGTCTTCCCTGGTCTGATATCCTGTTCTGCTTTTATAATTTTTGTATGTTTGTTTTGCATTATTAAATCCTTTTTTTTACAGAACAGTCTGCCTGCAATTAGGTCCAACTAGGGAAAGAAATAATGTCAAAATCATAGACTCAAAATAGCAACATCAGGATGAGACAGCAAAGGTATTAAACCCGTAAATGTCTGCTCTTTCAGTACCATGGACAGCACAATCGATTCTTCGATCAATAGGCCAGTAAGCCAAGGCTTACAGTATATCAGCACCATGACTGGGGTTATAGACTACAACTTGCACAAACATCAGATAAAGAATCAATAAATGAGGCATTCTGCGCACATTTGTTTGACTATAACACTCCCTCAGACATTAATGCCCTCTCTTTAAATTCACCACAAATCCCAGAAGGCACACTGAGTTGGAAAAATGCCTAAAATGTTTTAGGCGTGTAATGGCATTTGTTGTTTGAACATTTATGAAGAAAAATATTTTGAAATATTAATAGTGGAGGGATTATTTAATTTTAGTTACTGTTTAGAACTTTGCTGTTTCCAGTGTTGAAATTACTGTACAGGGGATGTAAAAAGTAATTAGATATATCACTTTTCAAAACATCTTTAAAGACCATGCATTAGATGGGCTGTTTGAAATGCGCTAAAACCTAAGAAACACTGACTAATGATATTTTAGATGAATAAAAAGGATCACATACTATATATGTGAAAAATGCACTTTAAATTAATACTGCAGTGAGAAAAGTTTGATCAGCAGTTCTCCATTATTATCTATCTTGTTTAAGTTTCTAACATCTGCTGCAAGAAGAGCAAGTAAAACACATGTCTTCTTGACATCTCAGTATTTATCTCCTTATTTATGAAAAAAAGACCCTGACTTAGAGTTTCTGAACTTAAGCATCCATGTAAACCAAAAATGAAGTATAGTGGCGTATTTGCTTGTGTCATGAAATGGTGGAGAGCAGGACCCCAATGCAAGGAGGAGGTTGGGGGCAGGCAGGTTAACAATTTTACTTAAAAAAGAAATTCAAACCAAAAATTAACACCCAGGGGGAATCCAAAATAATAAATCATGAGACTAACAGAGATATTTAAACTAGAGAGGTGATTACTGAACAAGGAGCAGGTGGTTGATTAGAAACAGGGTCCAGCTGTGAGACAAGGAAAGCATCTGGAGCTGAACTGAGGAAAAAGCTGACAGAATCGTTGCTACATGCTCATCTATGAGGAGTGAATGCTGCAAGTCAGTGATTTGATGCAGTTGCCTGGGATTCATTAGATAAAAAAGCTTTTTAATCATTTTCAATAATAAACTGAACTTGACTGCATTGTTTGAGGATTATGATCAAATTGGAATGTGACTTGGAATCTGTTTGTATGATTGGATTGAATTCACTTCTTTTTGTAAAGAGCCTTGATGCGACATATGTTGTGAATCTGTTATATACTGTAAATAAACTGAATCGAAGTAGAATACACAAGGAACCAAGGAAACAGAAACCAGAAAAATAAATAGAAATACTTAAAACCAAAAAACATGACAAAAACACAGATACAGGAGCAACAGGAAAACATGAAGCAAATAGAACACATACCTTAAGCCAGGGGTGGGCCTCGAGGCAGGGAAACATCTAAACCATGCAGGACACTGGCCCTCGAGGCCCGACTTTGGACACTCCTGCCCTAAGCAAAGGCAGGTTTCCAAAAGATGACAGGAACTAAGGTCTACAGAGAATATCCATAACTAAAAACTGCAACTCAGATCAAAACATAAATGCATATGGAATGCTGAAGGAAAAACCAAAAGCACAAGGAGTCTTTAAGCTAAGGAATATGAAAAGAGTGACGAATCTTAAAATAAAGCAAAAACACAAAACAAACATCCCAAAGATTATGACAGCTTGTGCCTCTCCTCCTACATTGTATAGGTGTCATGCCAAAAGTAAAATAGGACTCATGAAGGCCATTGATATATTTTTTTATCTACTTTGTGCCTGTATTACCCTATCCTTGTGTCTGTGAATAGTATTTTAACGTTTTACATTACAAAACATTTTTAATCTTTATGAGGTTTCCATACAATGCTTTCAAAGTTTAAAGTACCTTGTAAAATTATTCAGAATTCTTCACATTTTCACACATTACAATCACAAGCCTTCATGTATTTTATTTTATTTATTTATTTGATTAACCTGAAGTACTGCATAATTGTGAGGTGAAAATAAAATGTTACATTGTTATATTTAATTTTCTAATACAGTTGTGACACAGGTGGTATTCAGGCACCTTTTTGCTCTAAATTTATTCACCAAAAAACCAAATGCATTAATAACTAGATTCCACCCATGTGCATTTTAACCTCTGCATAATCTTTGTTGTTTGGTGCAGGCCTCAGAGGTTTGTTGGAGAACAAACAGTATTATGAAGACCAAGAAACACAGCAGATGGGTGGGGAGAAAATTTGAGTAAAAAAAGTTAGATTATAAAACATTATCACAAGCTTTGAACTCTTCAGGAGCGGCAAAAATCAATCAATTGATCAATCTGCTGGAAGGACAAATATTATTCATGCTCTCTACAAATCTGACCTTTAAAGAAAGCCACTGTTGATAGAAAGCCATAGGAAATCTATGAAAACTAACACTGCACATTATCCTAACACTGTATATTATCCTGAACACACCATAGCAGTGAGAGATGAGATCATGCTGAGGGGAATATTTCAAACCTGGGAGAAAATATTTTAGATGACGAAAATATATGGGACTAGGCTGGAGGCTCGCCTTTCATCAAGACAACAACTCAAAACATGCTGCTCAACTACAATGGAATTGGGGTGGTTGTGTCTGTGTGGTTGGTTTAGTGTTACTGGAACCTTAGGTCTCCACTGGAGGGCGCAGCTGGACAAGTATTCTGGAGGGTGGACCTGAGCAGGTGTGCTTCTGCACACCTGTTTGTCATCAAGCCATCTATTAGTGTATATGAGAAGCTGGCTTGCCACTTCTTCTCTGAGTGTCATAACTCATGTAGCAACCAGAGCCCTCTGAGCTCTCATGATGTTCTCTGTGTTGTTTCTCATATTAAAGCTCCAAGTTCTTCCTCTTTGTATGTTCCTGGATCTCAAATCATCACTACGCCTGCAACTGAATACAAACTTAGGATTTATATTCATGTTTAAGAATGTCAAACCGAGACCTAATTTTAAATGTAAATATGTGGCAAAACTAAAGAACTGATGTTCATTAAAGCTTTAAATCCAATCTGAGTTTGAGCTATTTTGCACAGAATGTTCAAAATGATGTGCAAAGCTGGTAAAGACATACCATAGACTTGGAACTATAATTAAAGGGAAAGGTGGCTTTACAAAGTTGACTCACAGCAGATGAAAAAATGCACACAGCATTTTTCAAATTATTTGTAAAAAAATAAAAAGCTATAAAACTTCAAGGCATATGAACACTTTTGCAAGGCACTGTAAATCTTGGACAGATAAAGAATCAAGTGGAAGCTGCCTTATCTGCATATCATCACAATTACGTCTCTTCACAGGATGGGGTGCTGCTTTGGTCTGCTCTTTGCAGTCTGTCAGGCTCTTGTGACTGATGGTTATGGGGTGTAAAGGTCAACAAGACCAGCTTAACCTGCTTGGACTTGGGCTTCTTTCAACCTCATTAGGAGAGTACCACAGAGCTTCTTCTTAGACCAGACACATTCTCATCTGTATGCTGGGAGGCACAGACATTGATGTGGCAGGCGGTCCCCTCTTTCTGCTCAGCTGAAAATCAAGCCAAGTAAAACATGAATGAAACATATATCCCTGCAGCTGCTTCGTGTGGCCATTTTTCACATGGAGGCAATCAGAAAATGTGACGTGAATGCAAGTAGCACACAAGGGTTAATTTTTTATTCTGGGATCAAGCTTCATGTATATGACAGAACTTAGAATTAGATTTTAACAACAACATACAAATACTTTACTTGTGTTGCCAGATCAGACAATTACAGGGGTTGGACAATGAAACTGAAACACCTGTCGTTTTAGTGTGGGAGGTTTCATGGCTAAATTGGACCAGCCTGGTAGCCAGTCTTCATTGATTGCACATTCCACCAGTAAGAGCAGAGTGTGAAGGTTCAATTAGCAGGGTAAGAGCACAGTTTTGCTCAAAATACTGAAATGCACACAACATTATGGGTGACATACGAGAGTTCAAAAGAGGACAAATTGTTGGTGCACGTCTTGCTGGCGCATCTGTGACCAAGACAGCAAGTCTTTGTGATGTATCAAGAGCCACGGTATCCAGGGTAATGTCAGCATACAACCAAGAAGGACGAACCACATCCAACAGGATTAACTGTGGACGCAAGAGGAAGCTGTCTGAAAGGGATGTTTGGGTGCTAACCCGGATTGTATCCAAAAAACATAAAACCACGGCTGCCCAAATCATGGCAGAATTAAATGTGCACCTCAACTCTCCTGTTTCCACCAGAACTGTCCGTCAGGAGCTCCACAGGGTCAATATACACGGCTGGGCTGCTATAGCCAAACCTTTGGTCACTCATGCCAATGCCAAACGTTGGTTTCAATGGTGCAAGGAGCGCAAATCTTGGGCTGTGGACAATGTGAAACATGTATTGTTCTCTGATGAGTCCACCTTTACTGTTTTCCCCACATCCGGGAGAGTTACGGTGTGGAGAAGCCCCAAAGAACGTACCACCCAGACTGTTGCATGCCCAGAGTGAAGCATGGGGGTGGATCAGTGATGGTTTGGGCTGCCATATCATGGCATATCTTGGCCCACTACTTGTGCTAGATGAGGGCGTCACTACTAAGGACTACCGAACCATTCTTGAGGACCATGTGCATCCAAGGGTTCAAACATTGTATCCTGAAGGCGGTGCCGTGTATCAGGATGACAATGCACCAATACACACAGCAAGACTGGTGAAAGATTGGTTTGATGAACATGAAAGTGAAGTTGAATATCTCCCATGGCCTGCACAGTCAACAGATCTAAATATTATTGAGCCACTTTGGGGTGTTTTGGAGGAGTGAGTCAGGAAACATTTTCCTCCAGCAGTATCACGTAGTGACCTGGCCACTATCCTGCAGGAAGAATGGCTTAAAATCCCTCTGACCACTGTGCAGGACTTGTATATGTCATTCCCAAGACGAACTGACACTGTATTGGCCGCAAAAGGAGGCCCTACATCATACTAATAAATTATTGTGGCCTAAAACCAGGTGTTTCAGTTTCATTGTCCAACCCCTGTAGATAAATGAGCAACATTTGGGAGGACAAGCTTTAACGTACACCATCTAATCCTTGCAGACAAAAGTACTGCATTAGCATAATTTTGCAATCGAAGGCAAATTACCACTGAAATGGAGATTTTAGCCGGCCAAGAAGTTCACTTCAAATCATGATGAACTCCTTACTGCAGGGGCTAAATTCTGTTCATGGGGATGCATTACAAACGGAAGACATTGGAAGCTGACTACCTATTAAATTGAAGCTAGTTTGTTCTACCCTCATTAATGAACAAGACTTTAACTTTCCCCACTCAAGGCAGTACCTCAGTTTCAACTCAAAGGTGGCAATTCTTCTTTTGTTTCTCTCTATAAATTTGGTTAATTAATTTGAACATCTGAGAAGCCTTTTCATCATTACAGAAAGCTTTTTTACTTTAAAGCTTTCTGCTATGGTCTTCAAGACTGGGAACTTTAATTTCCCCTTGTAAATTGTAGGGGATACGTTTCATTTACCCCATGTACCAGAGCTTGTAACCTGCCTCACATTTTGGGTCTTTTTCGAATGTAAAATGTTTTTGTAAATCAATTTGTTTTGCTTGAGCAGGATTTTATATTTTTTTTATAATCCCTTATTTATAGCCGGAGGTTATGCTTTACTAAGTCTTATTCAACTAAAAGCATTTTCTTTTCTTAATAAAGGAAACAAACGTATACATATCATATATAGGCCTAATTTTTTCCTGCTTTAGGACCCTCTCTTTGCATCACAGTAAAGCCTTGTGAGCTGATAAACATACTCCTTATTAACAAACAAGAAAACAACGTTCAATCAGGACTGATTATATTTTATCAACTAAAGGAAATCATTTGAAATGCTGCGGGTAGACGTGATGTGCATGCGCTGTGAAATTTAATAGCTTGCGACACTTCCCTGCTGTTTTTGTTTCCTAATCATGCACTTCACTTGATGATGATGTTCTATATCATCATGTGAGTAGCTAAGGACAAACAGTAAGGCTTCAGTCTGCAGAGTGCTGACTGCAGATGGTCAGAGCTCTGTTGTCATGTGGACTTTTATTTAACTTTATCTCCTCCTGGACTGACAGTGAGCACCTGCAATGGGCAGAACAAGCGCCTGCTAAGCTGATATGTGTTTACACGCTTGGATGATTTGGAGAGAAGCACACAAGTGGAGAAATGAGGCAGAGGGGCCCACTGCCAATCACAAACCCTTAAGCTGTGTCACTAAATGTATCTTCGAAGAGAAAGTTAAAAATCGAGACACATTATATGTACGCATATAGTTCCCATCAGCTAAACACTCTTGTTGTAATTATGAATATGAATATATTTAATATTAATACTTTAATATTTTATTAAATAATATTTTGGTCTGTTATCAGTTGTCCTGTGAGTACCAGCCCAATAAGGTGATATTAGAACAAAATAGAAAGGTGTGAGACGAGCTCTGACATTATTGAACAGCAAAACTACAAGAATTTATTAACAAAAATAAGTCAACTCAAGTCAAACATATTTCAATCAACAAACTCTTTATTATGCTAAAACTATCCAACTAAAGTACCCAGCAAAATGAAAGAATAACGAAGACTAATGGGCTATGTACAATATAAACAAGTTGATCAGAAAAGGTTGAAAACCATGACCGAAAGAGTGATGCAACATTACCATGCAATGTTTATGTTTGAGAACCAAGGATTATCTTCAAGAATTTGGAAATGAAGTTAAGTTAGTCTTGGAACCAACTTAAGCAATAATCGGTAAACCTTTAGACAACCATTCACAATGCAAGATCAGATAAAATATTTTAAGAAAAATAATATTTTAAAGAATGATTTGCTGAATAAAACCAACCTTCTGGATGACCAATTCATAACAGTGTTTAATTAGCTGCCTTTATTTATTCAAAATAATATTTAGGGAAATATTATTTTACTAGATTGAAAACTAACAACCTTTTTGGGTAAATGATCTTAAGTAGGCAAGCATGTGTTCTTAGCTGTTAGCGGTTGAAGCTAACAAAAGAAGCTTGTAGCTTATCATCAGAATCAAACACAAAACACATAAACTGAGCACATATGCTGAGCAGATAATCTGCTAGCACTAAGATGGCTGAGCTTCAACACAAACAAAACCAAACATCATAACACGAAAAATGTTTAGATTATTTCACTCTAAACTACTTCTCTCTGCCCAAAACACAACCTCTTACATGAACCGTGCTGAGGAAAAGTTGTCCGGGGCGACGAAGTTGAAGAAGGCATCCATAGTGAACAAAGGGTTAAATTGCTAACCTCTGTAGCTGTGGGATGGGGCGGCTCGTTCTGTCAGCCGGCCAAACTGCACGTTACAGCTGTAGCCACGGTGATGCGGTCCCACTGTCCTTCCTCCAGACCCGGAAAACTGCTCCACTCGGTGTTGTACAGACAGGGTCTCTGCTGGGAACTCTCTGGAACACAGTTTGCTTCTGTAGACCTCAGAGAAAGTCAAGCAAGGCTTGTACCTTAATTACCCCAGTTCATGAATGAATACCGGATACACAAACAGCAATTCATTCCTACTTAGCTTAGTGCATATGATCACGTGATCGTATGACTCTCTTGGATCCAGTTTGAAGAGTTATGTCTATTTGCCAGCAAAGAGACATTAGCGTGCTGTGTCCCTCCGTCCAGTTCCTCTGGGAACCTGCGTCGAAGAGGTCAGTTTGTTGCAAAAGCTGGGTTTTTATTTGGACAGTGACGTCACGGGAAGTCCGCTGTTACTCCGTTTCTGGTTGTGCTGGAAGTAGGTTAATGCAATTTATTTTGAAAGTTCCAGAAACGTTCTTACTGGCCAATCATATTGTACCCATGGCAGGGGTCCCAACACTCTCAATGCAGTTCCTTTTCTTTAAAGATGTGCAAGTTTTTGTTAAACTCTACCTGTGGTTTAATCTTCAGTTCTCCAACGGTGCCACTAGGATTTAATTTTGTCCATCAATTGGAATTGCATGCTTGTCCTCACACTTAAAAAATGAGATCATGGTGAATGAGAGAGGTGTGTCACCTTTTGAGGCAAAGCCACAATAAGAACAAGTTATATCTCACAGAACTGGATATAAAGGGTTTGAAAAAGTATTTATACCCCTTGAGATTAACCTTTTATCACATTGCAACTACAACATTCAACGTATGTGAGTGGCAAACACAAAGTAGTGCATAGCTCTGAAGTGTAAGGAAAATGATACATGATTTTTGAAGTTTTCTACAAATAACAATCAGACAAGTCTGGTGTGTATTGATATTTAATTTGATACCCCCAAATAAAGTCCATTGCAGCTGATTGCCTTCAGAAGTCAACTAATTGGTGAATATACTCCACTTGTGTGCAGTTTAGTCTGAGATTTAATCTAGCTGTTCTATGAAGCATCGAGCCCTTAGAGATATTAAATAGATCATTAGTGAACAAACAGCATCATGAAGACTGTGGAACACAGTAGACAGATCAGATGGAAAGTTGTGGAGATGATTCAAGCAGGCTTAGTTCATAAAATATCCCAAGCTTCAAACACTGACCACTAAACTAAGCAATGAGAACTATTAAATCAACCAAGAGGCCATTGGTGAATCTGGAGGTGCTAAAGAGGTCCAGATCTTAGGTGGGAGAATCCTTGTTGGAGGCTGCAAAAGACTTGAGACTTGAGAGACATGCATGTGTTGAGATGATCCAGTCAGAGTGCAGATCTCAATCCAAATGACTGACATAGGCTAACTCACTAAACCAGGGGTGCCAAACTCCAGTCCTCAAGGTCCAGTGTCCTACATCTTTTAGATGTGCCCCTGGGCCAACTTACCTAAATCCAGTGTTTGAATTGTCTCCTTAGCATTCAAGTTCCATAGAGCCTGGTTAAAGACCCAAGTACTAGATTCAGGTATGCTGACACAAAGGCACATTTAAAAGTTGAAGGACACCAGCTCTCGAAGGGCTGAAGTTAGACGCCTGTAACAGCTGTAACTGTGATGTAACTGAATGGGAAAATATTTAGATGTGCAAAAAGGTGGTCCTACCATGCATTGAGGTGGGTTTATTATAAATACACGCTTTTCAGATTTTCATTTAACAATTTAGAACCTTAGAAAAATTAAGTGCTATTCGTGTTGGTCCGTTTCAAAAATCCTGATAAAATATACAGTTTGGTTGAAACGTGACAAAGTAAAAACAATACAATTACAAGGCACTGCATGTGTGGGCAAAAACTCCTATTAACACAAAAGGTTCAGGAACATCAGGGCTCGTATTCACAAAGATTCTCAGAGTCCTCTCAGACACCTCCTATCTTGGCTTAAAAGTTCCTGCCAAGGACTCCTAGCTTAAGAATGATTCCGTTCTCTGCTGAGAGCACCTGTGAGATAGGAGGTGACAGAACGTCCCATCTTAGTGAGGAGGTATGGTTTTAATCAATGTAGTCAATGGAGAAATATTAACTGATGAATTCAGAAATGTGTGAATCATGATGATCAAACTTAGCAAGATTAAAATAATTGTGTAAGATTTGTTTTAGAATGACGTCTCTAAGAGCTACTTTTAGTCTTAGGATTCTTTGTGAATACGGGCCCGGATTTGTAGCAACTTAACCTGATCTCTAGTCACAGCAACTTTAGACAAACGAGGTTCAGCATATGGTCACAGAGCTATTTCTCTTACTTCTGTCTCTCAATCGGCAGATAAAAGGGCTGAGCCGGTACCAAGGAAACATATCACAGCCCACTGGCTACAGACTGGGTGACAAGAAAACAAATCAAAAAGAAAGAGAAGAGCACCCTCAGGGGCTCAGGCTCCATCAGTGATAGCAGTGATTCCTTGCCCTTTTTTCATCCTCTGCTCCCTTGCCTTTTTCTCCCACTACCCACCTTGGCACTAATCCTATTGTTAAAAGTGACTGCCGGGAACATCGAGGCACTTTGAGCTTAAGAACAGAGCTCCATTCTTTTTTTTTTTTTTTTTTTTTGAATGACACAAAGTTACTCTTAAAGAGCTGGGAAAAAGATATGTCACTTAGGTTTTTCTTCACCTCCTTCTTAGTGTCGCCCACGTCATTCCGTCTGTGTAGTGTTTTCTTTCACAGCGATTCCCTCGCTAATAGGCCTCAAAGCTATTGTGCACCTGCCATCTGAGATCCATTCAAGTATACACATTTCTTTCATTTCTGAGGCTCCGGGTTGTTTTGACAACTGAAATTCTGAATTGGACAGAATGAAATGAAATATAACACAGTGTTTATTTCACCAGAACAAATACCCAACAGGGACAGTGAGGATTCATAATCCCAACACCGGTTTGGAAGAAGACTACAGAACTGTGTTTCCCGCATTCAAATTTCTTATATGTTCTCTAATAGTTCATTTCAAACCTAAAGAATGCACTATTTCTAACATTATCCTATGTTTTTTTTTTTTCAATGTATACACCAAAGAATGACATCGTCATCAAGTCCAAGAAAACTCAAACACAGTACAAATTGTCTTTACATTGAAAGTCTTTATAAAACAAAAACAAAAAAAACACATTTTCTGATGTTGCCTCTGCTCTATTCCGTTAGATTGAAAAGTCATTAATGAGAACATACGCAAGCCATACTGGGAACACGAAATAAAGCCATTAGAGATTAATGAGTTTTTCGGGGAAGCGTATGGAGGCAGATAAATGCTGGGCGATGAGGCCAGAGTGTCAGCTCAGAGAAAAATAAGGGGTGTTTTCGTTAGTGCTGTCATGCTCCATCGCCTGTGCTGGAGTGTTTTTGGCTCCTTCAGATTATTTCTCAGTCATAAATTAAGTTCTGTGGTCTTGTAAGTGGGCTTTGCCGGGACAGGATTTTCCCCTGACATGCTTATATACGAGTATGGGGATATCTAAGTTTGATTTATTTGGTTCAAGATGCATTATTATTTCACCTAAGAAAGTTCTCAGGCAATGCACATTGCAAATTGAACCGTTTAGTGGATCTGTTTTCTATTAGTTTGGCTGATATAAGTTTTCAGACTCTGACACTCAAAGGAAAGTTGAAATGAAACATTCTTGCACTCAGGAAACAGTCATTTAGTTTCGGTCTGATTGTCTTGCTAACCAATAGGTATTCACAATTACAGACTTGTTGCAAGGAGTGTGATCCCTAATAACCATTAAATAGTTTTTAAATGCAGTTAAATATCCCATTAGGACCTGAATAAGAATGTATCTGCAGTCCTGGATGAATAGAAGGCAATTCATTGCTTCATATTTTGCAAATTATGAAATTGTCCTCTTTGAGTTTGCAAATAAAACACAGAATATGATATTTTAAAAGCAATCCTTTAGCTTTTATTAGCTAGGCAAATGGCAAAGATATACAGTAAATATAAATGTTCAACCAAAAGCTAGATTTTTAATAATGAAACTGAGCGTATTGTGAAATTGAATGAGCACAATAGAATTGGTTTATTGCTAATTAGATGTAGGCGTCAGACTTTATGTGGAGATAAAGATGGAGATTTCAGAATTATTGGTAATCAAATTTACTGAGGTGCTAAGGATGTGTTTGAGTCTGTTAATTATAGTGTGATATTATTGGAAGGGATCAAGTCTACTGACAGATCAAGAGAATAAACCTTTAATTGCATTGAAACTGCACAAAGGTAATTTATATCAGTAAAACATTTATTGCCTATGGAAATGAGTTATTTGGTTTAGCGAACACTGAGATTGAAACAGTTTGACTACACACTTCTCACATTGCACTGCTATTGTTTTATGGCAATACAGTAGAGCCTCAAAAACAGTGAATTTTGAGGATTCCTCTGCCCCTGACTCCATTCATTCCTATGGGATTTTGGGGGGGTGGTTTTTAGTTAATTACATCGCCACGGTAACTCGAAACGCCAATAAAAGTAATAGCACACCTCCCGGGACCGAGCCGGACGTTTTGATGTACATATTGTGGGGGTGCGCGCTGCGGTTCGGGCCGCATTAACGGAGATAGGTTTTGACCAGGTGAATAGTAATAGGTGCCTGCCATGCATTGCATGGGAGGCAGTGCATTGCTTGCACTGCTCTCCTATGCATTTCTATGGCAGGCCCCAACTAGAAAATTTCGGAAGAAATTTAGACGGGGCCTGCCTCTTGGTGCGTTTTGCTCCGACCAGAGCCAAACTGTGGCCGAGTTAAGCTTATCTCGCACCAGGATTCATGGTAGAGCCTTGAAGAGCTTAAAAGAACTGTAAATTTGTGTGTTAGTTCAATTAAAGTCACCAAAAACTGTTTTCCATTTACCTGAAACAGGATGCAGGTTTCATTACGTGAGGTTAAAACATGGCCTCAGACTTGAACCTGTCATAATAATGCATTTCAAAAACAGCTGGGAACAATGGTTTAGCAGCAATAATAATGTTCAACCAAATTCAGCATTCCACATTTACATGACTAAATGTTTTTATTAAATATTGTAGTTAAATTTTATTTTGTAGCCAAGAGTATGATTCATGTTGATGAGGAAATAAAAACTTTCTGAATCAGGATGCGTTTGTACCATGAATTTTAATGGTAATTTACACAAGTAAATCCACTTCTTGATACTTGAGATAATTCAATTCAATTTTATTTATATAGCGCCAATTCACAACACATGTTGTCTCAAGGCACTTCACAACAGTCAGGTTCATACATTCCAATTAATCCTAACAATTGAACAGTGCAGTCAGAGTTAGCTTTTTATTCAAATTGGATAAAAAGTTTATCTATCAAAGGAAACCCAGCAGATTGCATCCAGTCAGTGACTTGCAGCATTCACTCCTCCCAGATGAGCATGTAGAGACAGTGGACAGTCACTGGCATTGACTTTGCAGCAATCCCTCATACTGAGCATGCATGTAGCGACAGTGGAGAGGAAAAACTCCCTTTTAACAGGAAGAAACCTCCAGCAGAACCAGGCTCAGTATGAGCGGCCATCTGCCACGACCGACTGATAGACATTTATTGATCCAAATAAACTTGAAGAACTAAGAGAAAGCACCATGAAATGACTGAAGTCCTTAGCGATGACAAACATGACAATTAGTTTCCTTCAGAATGGATTTGAACAATAACATTTGGTCTGACAAAGCAATACATGTAATTAGTTCAGCTCAGTGATCTCCTGCTTTAGTTTCTTCTGAAGCTCTTTGATTTGAGACACTTTAATTTCCTGTTGGGATGTGATCTGCTGCTTCACATCAGAGCCTTTATGGTGAGAAGTGGAGGAAAGTTCAAAATAGCCACCTGTAAAATTCAATTGAAATAAATAAAACATTAATATACATGGTAAATTTTTTTGATTTATTTGATAATTAACAAATGCAGTGGAAATTAAGGTTGCAGACTGTGTGCCGCAAATGCTTGACGTTTGCTCCCGCCTTGTTGACGCTCCAGCTGTTGGTCAAGTTGTTGATGGCGATGACCAGTCCCACGGCATGTTGAAAGACACACAGACATCAAGATAAAACTTTCAAGCCTTAAGAAAAATCATCATCATTTAAAATCATGAACATGCAGATTTCTAACTACATAGGTGACACAGGAGAGGTCGATGTTGCAACTGCAGTAAGTTTTGAGAAAAATTTACAATCACAACTTCATTGTGTTGTTGCAAATTACCCTGAACTTGTCATGGACATACCTGGTCATGGGGCACGGAATCCAGAAACCTTGACATAAAGAGACACAAATTACTTCAATGAGAAAAGCACAAAAAATAACTTATCCTAAGCTCAGTTAATGAAAAGCAAAATGAAAGCCATATCTTGTTCTCCGTAGACTGCTTGGAGGATCAAGGCTGCCAGGTGGGTTGGGGTGTCCTGCGCTAAAAGCATGGATACATGAATAATTACAAGCATGAGATTCATGTTATATTTGAAATTTTACCAACAGCTACTATAATTGCAACATACAAAATACTTTTTAGGTTCATAGTCTATCATCAGCTAGATTTTGGATACCTTGGTGACGTATGATGGGCCGCTCTGCAAATCGACCAGGTCCAGCCTCCTCCATCTCTTCTTGGAACCCTCATGAGTCATACCGTGCGTTGCATGCTCTCAAGACTGCAAAAACTTACTAAAACTGGGCAAAAAACGGTTATTTCCACTCAAAGCAAATTAACATAATGGCCAAGCAAACAGAGCGGAGTGGAGAATGTCCATAGTGTGGAAAAAACTGCTCCATCAGACTGGAGTATTGGCTCATGATCAGAAAGAAAACCAAAAATAAAAAGAATACTAGAGAGCTCTAGCAGGTTCTCTAGGGGAGTTAAATAAAATGTTTCAAAAATGCACTGGTCTCCAAATTAGTTCAGTGGTCGTCTGAAGTAGCTGTATTCAAGAGTAATAAGCTTCACAGCCGTTACTGGACCTGTACAGGCCGTCAGCCGACACCGCTATTCTTATTACCCGTTAAATACATTCACTTTCTTACAATATCCCAGGGGTATCCTAGGTGACCACTCGGTGCCTCAAATGGAGTACTGTGGTCATCTCAAGTTGAAGTATTCATGAGCAATAAGCTTACAGCCGTTACTGGACCTGTACAGGCCGTCAGCCGACACCGTTGTTCTTATTACCCTTTAAATACATCAACTGGATTTCCAGTATCCAAGCGAATCATTGAGGACATTTGATTCTGATTATTTGTTCTCACTTTGGTGTTTTTAAGCGGAAGACGACGAACGAACTTTGGTGTTTTTGCCCAAGACGGAGTACCATTAAAAATGACAGGACTATTGTCCTAGTGTAATTTGTTTCCCAGCCCTCCTCTCAACTTTCCAGTTAAACAGTGTTCAAAAATAATGTTCAGAAGTCATGGTGAAGATGCAGCTGAAAATGAAGCCAAAATACAATATACAGGGTTGTGGTAACTGTAATAAGTCTGCAACACACCTGACTGAACACAATATTCTGGCTGAGATATGTAAATGTGGTCAATGAGAGTCTGCCTTTCCGTTGTTGGATCCGAGATGAGTTGAGTAAATCCTTTGCTTCCAAACAACTCCTTGATTGCTTTTTTCCCCGGAGAGAGGAGGTCCTCGTTGAAGTCTCCCAATACCACAACTGGCTGAATATCCATTGAATTCAGGCCATCCAAAAGATTTTGCATGTTTTTCAAAAACATAGCTAGATCATAACTTGGTGGCCTGTAAACCGTGGCAATGAGGGCTGTGATCGGAGCATCCACTTTCACAACGTTGTATTCAAGATCGGTAACATTGTGAAAGTATCTCCGCTCCTGGGGTTGTAGAAGACTCCTGCAGTAAGTGCCTACTCCTCCCCCCTCTTTGGTAGACATGTCCACTCGGTTGGAATAAGAAACATGTCTGTTACGTGAAAAGAAACAATAACCCTCCATTTGGCCACAAGCTGGAGCAGAAGATCCAAATAAATGAGTCTCGGTAAGGCATAAAATATCTGCCAATCTGAGTTCATGATGGTGTTTCATGTCCTCAGAATGAGAGATGAGACCTTCGACGTTGTGATGAATAATTGTTAAAGTTGCACTTTGATGACGTGATTGAAAATTCAAGAGCGGTCTGGCGTTTGAGAACGATGCTGTTCTCATTGAATCCATAGCTGCTCTGATATTTTCATCGGCGTAGATCTTATTCTCATCCAAATCAATGATTTTAAGTCCTTCCAGAGAAGTTGTGCGACTGAGGGCGACGTATGCCATTCCGTGTTCAAAAACTCTCTTCAAAGAAACAACTGCAGACTTCATGGTCATCCCTTGTACTTTGTGTGCTGTACATCCAAATGCCAACTTGATTGGAAACTGATGTCGAACAACTCCTTTTATGCTGGTTTGTTCCTCAAATCTCTCGGCTGTGGGACTATCCAGTTTCAGTCCTATTAACTTCACGGTTCTGTTTCCATCTATATTCCTGGTGATGATATCTGCAATAGTGCCAAAGGTTCCATTGACAAGACCATCCTCTACGTCCAGGTTTCTTATGATCATGACTCTGATTCCCAATCCGACCGGTAGATTGTCAGGCAAATGTCGTTTCTTGGCTTTGACGCAGCTACCTAGATTTGTCATGTTTCCTGTTTTTGTATCCCTCTTGTAGTCCTCTGCCTGAACATCAACTATTACTGTTGATAAAGAAGCCACAACTGCTGCATTGTGAGCGTCCACCTCTTTGTTTGTCGCAAAAACATGCAGCACGTCCATTGGACACTCTTTGGGGTCGGTAATAGTTTGCGTTAAGAGAGATCTGTCGTCGTCGCTGAGTAAATCTGCTTTCCCTTTAACTCTAATCCGGTTCAAGAGCTCCGCAAATGCTCTGTCGTCTTTGTCGCATGATTTCCGTCAGACTCACCATGTGGAAATTTTCGTTCCAGATATCAAGGACGCCAGCCTCAGTGACACAAAGAGGTTTTGCTCCTCCCACTGGTGGCAGCTGGTAGAAATCTCCCACAGCCAAAACAGAAATCCCTCCAAATGGTCTTGTGTTTCCCTTGATTTGTTGAAATCTCCAGTGGACATATGAAAACAAGTCTTTGGAAATCATGGAGATTTCATCAATGATTAAGATTTCTACATTGGAAAGAACGGCTCTCACTTCATCCAGTGTATTTCCAAGTCCTTTGTATGGTGGCTTTAAGCTTTTGGGTAGCTTCAAAACTGAATATAAAGTCTTGCCTGAGATGTTGTAAGCTGCAGTTCCAGTAAAAGCTGTGAGGAGTACCGTGGGCTGAGACATGTCACCAATATCGCGAAATCTGGGAAGCTGGCGCAAGAGCTTGGTTGCTTCCTGGTAAACACATTTGATAACATGAGACTTGCCGCAGCCCGCCCCTCCAGTCAAAAAATAAAAGAACAGGTCTGGATTTTGACCAGAGACACGTTGCAGACACCAATGGCGAATGGCGTAAAACATGGACGCTTGAGTCTCATTTAAACTACAGTACATTTGTCTAATAAAATCAGGGCTCAATTTGGGTATTTCGATTGCTGGCATGGCTCCACTGTTGACATCAACTTGGTATTCTGGGACAGGATCTTGTTCTTCATTTTCATCGATTGAGGGTCGCTCTGCTACGCATTCCAAACGGTCCAACTCAACTTCAGGAGCAAAAGTGTTCCAAGCATTGCGAACCGGTCCTTGCTTTGTCAGTTCTTCCATAATCTTGTCAATTTTCTTTCCTTCACCTTCGTATCTTTTGCGGTTCCACTCAACGTATTGTTTAACTTGCCACCTATCACAGAGTCCATTGTCGTATAAGGCTTTGTAAGTTGTGTGTTCCTCATTTTTCAGGTCCTCATCTCTTCTGTGTGGAAAGTACAACTTCAGAAGCCATCTGTAAAACGTTTCTGGTGTTTTCTTCTCTGAGAAACGGGTAAATCTGATAACTGCTGGTTTGCCCATTGTTCTCTTCTGGATGTATCCGGCATCATTTAGGAGGGGTATTGCATTTGGTCCTTCAATTTGTTTTCCATAAAGGACCCTGCATTCTGACACAAATTCCGCCAGGCACATGTGTTGAAATTCTAACGTTTCAGGTCTGTTGAGATATTTTTCAGGCAATCCTGTCATCCAAACATTCTCTTCATCTGGGGCCATGTTCATTAGTTTGCTCATGGGAAGGCTCATTTTCACACAGTCTTCATCAGTTTGGATAAAAATGACACTGCGTGATGACTTTTTAAGGGGTAGACTACATGTACGGGCTACTGACTCTTGAGCACTAACTTCTCTCTGTTTTAAATAGGCCTGCATGATCTTTTTCATCTCGTCCTGTTGGTTGACATCGGACTTCTTTAGATCCTCAACAACGGATTTGAGGAACTGCGCCATTTCATGCTCTGGCTTGGCTATGTAGGACATCATGTACTCAATACAGCTGTACTCATCAATCACATACTGAATGTCCATGTTAGCATTCCAAGCACGCAGGAGATCCGGGTTGTATCCATTCACCCAGCTGTCTTTGGGATCACGCTTCATCATCACTACCATTCCAGAAGTCAGAGCATCCATATAGTGGTTGTATTCTTCTTTGGTCATCTTACAAGCCTGGAGTAATTCTGACAAATCCTTGAAAGAAGATTTTTGATCCATGAGCAAATCCCTTATTGATTTCAGCTTCCTCTTTGCTTCTCTTTGTTGGTTTGAGATGATTATTGGCTTAGATTTTCTGGACTTCTTCTGGACATCCTTTGGTCTGGATTGCTTAGCTTTTTCATCACAATCATTTTCAAAGTCAAATAAGAGAGGGACTGTGATTCTGGTGCGGTCCATGGGTAGTTTGGGAAATCCAAATCTGCATTGCACATTTCCTTTCTTGCATGATTTGCAAGAATGAATGCTTTTTGCTGTGCATTTGAACCTCCGTTACAATTTTGTGGAGCTCAGGGTCTGTGGTTTCATCGGGCAACTGACAGCATATGTAACGGTCGATGAAATTGATGACTTGGTCACAACATGAGGGGTCATCCATCTCAGGTGCATCCTTAATCCATATCACAGAATGTATATGCGGGGAACCCCTTGCTTGAAATTCCACACGATAAAAGTAATCCTCAACTGGTCCGACGGGCTGCGCAGGGGACAAAATGAGATCTGTGAAGAGAGCATCCACCCTCTTGGAGAACATTCTCATCACAGTAACAGGGTTGCTCCTAAGAATGTCACACTTGGTGTTCCAGTCGAGCTCTGAAAAGTTGACTTGCTCTCCGTGTTGAGCTTTGATGGCCTCAATGACTTCCGGCCATCTCATTTCAGCAGCAGAGAAGGTACAAAAGAAGGTTGGCTTTCCCAGCTGCCTCACCATGGCGTGCAAATCGCGCAAACCTTTCTCCCAATAAGCTGGAGTTCCTCTTATGGGCTGCATAAAATGAGTGGCCTCTTTATTTTGAATGAGTTTTTCTAACTCTTCTTTGTCCTGTAGCATCTTGCTGGAAATGTTTTGTCCTTCTTTGCTCCTGGCTTTGCCTTTTCTTGACTGAATTGACATGCTGTTGTTGGCCATATGAGTCTCAGTAACAAACTGAGCAAAGAAAAGATAACTCTGGTCTTTGGCAAATCGAGTGTCTACAGAGAAAAGCCTGACATTGAAATACATACTTGGTGACAGTATAACTCGTCTGGCTTCGTCTAACGTGTTTTGGCCAGCGGGGAACTGCACAGGAAAAGCCTTGGCTTCCAGCCTTGGAACAGTAAAGAAGCCAACGGGTTTGTTTCCTTGGGCGGGAGCGACACTAAAAATTCCATCTCCATAGGAGAGCACTTCTTGTGCTATGTCAAGTGGCTGCATGCAAGTGTCCAAGATCAGACCCGGTCGAAGAGCCTGATGTTCTTCCCCTATGTGGTCAGGTTGGTCTGTGACTGCATCCTCTGCTTGGGTTTCTGATTCCTCAACAGGTTGGTCCTCCTGGAAATCCTCAAATGTTGCACTTTCATTTATATTTACATCCTTGTAATCCGGGTGGGTCTCTTTAAGCTTTCTCAGTGCAGCCAAAACATTTTCCATGTTTACTGTGTAAAAGTATTGGTATCCTTTGTATTTAATTTTCCTTTTCAGCTTAACCTGTAAAAGTTGTGCTTCTGTGCTGGGCCTGGGAAGACCGTTCACGATTGTTTCCATTTCTGAAGGTACACAAACAACAGCTCCATGAATTGCTCTCTGCTGTCCTTTGGGCAATGAAACAATCTAGGCAAAAGGCAGTATTTTTGCAATTAATTGCCTCTCAAGTACATTCAAAAACGAAAGCTCTGTGGGAATAGGTGCCAGGTCCAGGTGATTGGCAGCAGCGATTGATGGCATCTTTCCTCTGTTTACGTAGCTGTCACATGTGTAGCAGATCCTCTCCTGAGTCCACTCTTTGGGTACAGAACACGGGGCGGAGCATGCAGAGTCACACATGTGAACATACGTATCTGTCAGGCATTCGGCCTCCACACGAATGTTCTTGGTATATTTGCCTCTGTTACAATGCTTGACTTGACTCGGGAAAAGAGCTCTGTGACAAACCGTGCAGACATGTGTGGGTCCAAGTTGAATTTTCTCTTGAAATTTCAGAATTGCAGCTTTCATTTCGTTGCTGATCAGAGGCTGTGGAGTTCCTTGGAGAAAGCCTAAAGTCCTTCTGTATTTTCTCCTGATTCTCAGTGCACACTGCAGCATTGTATTTTGAGAAAGTGTATTCTTTGATAGCCTTAGTCTCTTGTTGACAGCACATTTTTTATTATGTTGCACCTGGAACTGTAACTTGCTGTACTTTTTCTTCATATACGTCCTCATAAATGTTTTTTGTCTGGCTGTGAAGTTGGGATCGTTGCTGTATCTTTGCTTCACATAGTTCTTCATAAATGGTTTGTGTCTGGCTGTGAAGTTGGGATCGTTGCTGTATCTCGCCTTTATATACTTCTTCATGAATGTTTTCTTTCTGGATGTGAAGTTGGGATCGTTGCTGTATCTTTCCTTCACATATTTCATTTGTCTCCTTCGGAAAGCAACATCGCGCTTGTATCTAGCAGTGAACTGGATCTTCCTCTCTACATGTTGAAGAAGATATGCTTGTTTCATTACCCGTAGTTTTTGTACCTTAAATGTAGGCGATGTATCATATTTTTCTTTCTCAGATGTTCTTTGTTTCATTTTTTTAACTACATCCTGTCCCAGCTGTGCTTTGACCCTGTCTTTTACTTTTTTCCTCCTGGCTTTCGGCATTTTGGACACATCTGGCACTGTTGGGACGGTTTTCTCTAATATGTTGCCAACTTCAACAAGCCAAGCTGGCATTTCCTCTTCATCCTCTTCATCAGAAGGGCTCTCTGATTTCTTAGCACCTGGGCTTGCTTGTGTGGATCCAGGTGAAATATTCAGATTGCTCAAGGCCGGAGGAGGGGCATCACCAATGTCGTCGCTGACAAACGATACGGGTACAAACTCATACGTGGCATAGGGGCCACGGTTCTCAAAGAGTTTGTACAGATGTTCAACCATGAGCGTTAGGTTGCTAAAGTTCATGACTACTGCAGTTCCGTTAGGATGGGGCAGGCCTGCTGAGTTTCTTGAGTGAGAATCAAAAACTCCAAACCTACCGTCTCTGTCCCGGAAAACTGCAATGCACTCTGGAGTCACCAAAAGAAAAGCATGGGTGACATTTTCAGTCAGATACTCTAGTTGTGAAGCAAGAGGCAATCCCATTTGCCGTGATCTTTGAGGGCTATCATTCTGACACAAAACATGACCAACTCTTACACCCGTTGTGTGTACAGAGTAGATGTTCCCGTCTGTCAGTACTTGTTGGGGCATCTCTTCAACTGTCAAGTGATTATCAACAAATCTACCATCCAACATGAGCTGCTGTTTAATGCCAACATAAAGTGCATCTCCTTGCTCAAGTGCTCTGTCAAGTAACACTGTGTCATACTGCAACCCCTCACTGTGGTAAGCTAAAAATGTCAGAGCCATACAGGTACACTGGTGATTACGGAAAAATGCACCGTATCTGTAGTCAGCCTGGCAATGTGTAGCCCTCACAGTCAGGACAGGTGGACTGCTGGCGCAGGGTTCCAACGAAAAAGCCTGAATCATAATCAGAAAATTGCATAAATTTAGCATTTTTACATAATTATTTGGCTCATAAGTTAATGAATTAAAAATATACAACTGTATTAAACAAAAACTTTTATTATCCTGTTAACAGGTCAAACAAAGTTTAGTTTCCAGGGTGTAGATATTCAAAATATTTGACATTACAACAGTAGATTATTCACGAATGTTACCTGGCAGCTGTCATCCCTCCAGAGTTACGAGAGAGGACTCGGCGGGGACGTCAACCTCCAACGTGGGGGCGGCTCTCCTGGGCTGGCGACGGGCTGGCCTGGTCCTCTCAGTCGGAGCTCCCTCCACCTGAAATCAAGAGGAGCTTTAAATTTGGTGGAAAGTACAGAAGATGCACACAACTCTATATCTTGAGGTCTCTGATTTAGGCTCTGTTGCAAATATATTTTAAATAATTTAAGACAACTTACATCCACTACTATTCAACTATTGAAACTACTTTAAAACACAGAAAACAGTTTGAAATTCTTTCTGTACCAGAAACGAGGCAAGTGTCTCACAACACCGGCTTCAGTAGTTTTTGGTGATTTTGGTGCTGCCATTTAAAAGGTTAATAAAGTTTAGTTTCTAGTATTTACATATTTAAAATATTTGACATTACAACTGTCATTACAGTTGTCAGTTATTGCTGGGTTGAATGTGATCAGCCATGGCAGTTCTGGCCTAAGGTCATGCTCAGAGTCACTCTCTGTCAGAGGAAACTTAACTTCACTGACAGCTGTGTTCTGTTGCTTTGGTAATGAATGAGCTGTGTGATTGACTGCTTAGGACTTCAATCTCCATGTCTGCCCCTTTGATTCGACAGGATTTACTCAAAACAGTAGTCCGAACAGATCCATTGCAATTGAAAGCAATACAGGCTATTGTAAAAATTTTGTAAGCATGAGAGAGGCCAGTCTTTTGTCTTCTTCTTTTGTCTTTTGTACAATCACTAGTAATTATTAAAGATTCAGGCTTTTATTTTGAAAGTTTCAGTAAGCCTTATTTTAAAAGGGCCAACATAGTCCCATTTCCAACACTTGATGAGCCTTAAAAATAGTGTATAGTTTAAAACATAAGACTTTTATTTTGTAGATCATGTTTTGTCTTATTTTGAAAGTCCAGCATGGTTGTCCCTTCAGGTCTGGGTTAGTTCCATTAGTTAAATAGAACCCGCTTGCTATTTAAAAATCATTTTCTATGCTCTTTTCAGCTCACAAAATCCATAGTAACTATGGGGGGTTGAGGCTTTTATTTTGAAAGTTTCAGTAAGCCCGTTTCAAAGGACCAGCATAGTCCCATTCCCATCAATGGGGGAGATCCAACAGTAGTGTGAAGCCCACTCCTGCAATCATCTATTGTTTAAAGGCTTTTATTTTGTAGAGCATGTTATGTCTTATTTTGAAAATCAAGCATGGTTGTCCTTTCAGGTCTGGGTTATTTCTATTAGTTATATAGAACATGCTTGCTATTCTAAAACCATTCTGTATGTTATTATAAGCTTTAAATAATCATTAGTAAGCATGGAGGGTTGATGAAAGAAATTGCCCTTTAGGGTCAATCACTGTTGTCTGGATGTTGGAACAGCAGTACATGCTGTTTAAGTTCCCCACAGAACATGGCCGCCATGTAGTTGCCTCCTATGAAGATGGTCAAAGGGTTAGGGGTCGGGTCAGGTTTAAGCCATAGAAATGAATGAAAATCAATGAAAGTCAATGCAAAGTCCTCAGAAAGATAGTAATCCATGCATGTGTGTGTGTGGGTGTGTGTGTGTGTGTGTGTGGGTGTGTGTCTCAGTGTGAGACACAGAGAGGCAGAAAGAAAGACAGAATCACATCCAGACATATACAGTAGGAGATACACAGAGCTATAAATAGAACAGTGAGGAATGAATCAGCCAATCAGCAAAGAGCGTCAGTGTAACGTGACACCTGCTGTTTCTCACTCACGCAGCACCTCACTCTGTGTCTCCCCTGGTCTAGGCTTTATAACATGGAGGCGCATGCTCCCGAACAACTGGCCATAACTCTGAAACCGTAGGGGCGATCGATGTCATTCTTGGACCGTTTTTATCAGAACGGACAGGGGAACATCAATATTCATCCTTTATTAGTGAAAATATAATAATAAAGACACAACACTGGGTGAAAAGAGAGGGAAAATGGCAAAAAAGACAAAAACGCCTGAACATGCTCCCGAACAAAGTCTAATATCTTGGAAACCGTACATGGTATTTGAATAATTGTTAAACTGTGGGCGAAAGCCATCCCTCGTCCCCAATCGTGGAGATTTTCATAGCTCTATGTCATTTACAGTATAAAATAGTAGGATGGAAATACATGGTGTCACTCATGGATTACTGGTCAAACTGTCATTGAAAATACATGGGAGAAGGCCTACAGAAATCTGCTGACTCTTGGCGATAGAGGGGTGTTTGACAGAAAACTATGAGACTTGGAACAATTTTGAAGTTATTGTGTGAAAGCAGAGGCCCGGCCCTACAATTTGACCGAAAATTGTGACTTTAGAGCGAAATCTGTGGCCGTGAGTGCCAGTTAAAAATCATTTTTTCTTGAAAAAATCCCCTTTGTACACTAGTTAAACTGCCATCTGCAGAGTGCGATTTTCTTGCAAACTTTGTGTCGCTTGGAGTGTAATTTTAGAGAAACCGTAGCAGTTATCAACAAACCGTTTTCACTTCCGAAAAGCCGGCGGATTTTTCTACAAACTGAAAGTCAAACTGTGTTTCTAGGCGAAAGTATGGCGAATTTTGAGGATTCCTCCGCCCCTGACTTCATTCATTCCTATGGGATTTTGGGGGGGGTGGTTTTTTGTTAATTACGTCGCCACGGTAACTCGAAACGCCAATAAAAGTAATAGCACACCTCCCGGGACCGAGCCGGACGTTTTGATGTATATATTGTGGGGTTGCGCGCTGCGGTTCGGGCCGCATTAACGGAGATATGTTTTGACCAGGTGAATAGTAATGCACTGCTCTCCTATGCATTGCATGGCAGGCCCCAATAAAGAGTCCAGTTTAGAGGTGAATAGTAATAGGTGCCTCCATGCAATGCATAGGAGGCATTGAATGCCTCCTATGCATTGCTATGGCTGGCCCCAATAAAATCCTGATAAAATCACCCAATATATCAAGAATACATTTGTGGACCTCATAAATCTGCTTCATCTTTGAGATCAATTCACAGATGCATTAAGGTACAATGCTTATCTGTTCAGTTATAGTATAAACACCATTACAATTATCTTACGGTCCTAATGTTTAGGATGGAGACATTTTCTTTGTCTTGGAGAGGAACGTATTTTTGTGTAAAATGTGCGCATCAACCGCAGAACAAAACCACAGTCTTTAAGATGCTAGCTGAAGGGGGTAAGAGAGTGTTGTTTTCCCCAATGAAACCAATCCTGTGTTGACATGGGCTGAAAGCCCACTCAGCTAAAAAAAGCCACTAGCCAAAGAACAACATGAAATGACAGATTACAGTTGCATTCAGGAAAAAAAAGACCTTATTCTTTGGAGACATGATCTGTAATCTAAATAAACTAGCATTGAGGTTTTTAACCAAATTGAGCATTTTTACATTTGAAAGGAAAAGATGGATTCTTGCAAGCCAGAAAACACCACCACAGCTGTGAAGTACAGCGCAGTGCAGAGGTTGCAGCATCATGTTGGGGGGGTGTTTTGCTGCAGGAGGGACTTGTGGACTTTGCAAAATAGATGAGAAAAAAACAATATATGGAACATTGAGATAACCTTTTAAGATCACCAGACAAAATTGGAAGCTCTCTTTAAAATTAACATGTGATAAACGTAAATAAAAAAACGAGCTAAACCTGTTTTATTAAGCTAGTATACGACTCACCTATGATTCAAATGCCAGTTATGGCACTGCAGACGTTCAGTATGTGTGTATCAGTTTCTATTTTGTTCTGCACTTTGAAGCCTTGCATAGTACTTTCTTTGAGGCAAACTATCCATACATTTGCTGCTCTATTTGTTGTTTGTGTAAAATGTTCTTACGGTGAATGAATCCCACTGAAGTATGATATTATAAGAGGTGCCAATATGATGTGTTTGATTGTCTTTCATTGGAAGATTTTTTGATTCTGAACCACGTTGGTTTTCTCTTTCTCTTGAAGTCATAAATTCAATCTTCATTTCCTCCCAGACATGCTGCACAAATTGAATACTTGTTTTTTTCTCAAGAAAAAAAAAAGGTGTAGAAAAATTACTTTTCTGCCAGTTCCTGGCACTCTCGTCTGTGCGTTGTGTTAGGGAACGATGGGATGAAGAGGGAAAGCCATTGGAATCTGTGGCTGGAATGTGGTGAGTGACTTTGACAGGCTGATTTCATTCTGTTTCATCAGACTCTCACCAAAGAGAAGCCCAGTCACTGCCATTCCTGTTATTGGACTGCCGGTGGACATGTACTGGATGAAAGGTATTACTGAAGCCTAACAGAAGCTTCATCCACAGCTCTGTTCAGACTCATAATGACAGCAGCCAGTTAAGGGTAAGCAAAAGTGAGGCAGGTTCGACATTATATAAATATTGCTTCTATATTCTCCTGATAAAATGGTGCCAAGAACCTGCATTAACTAAGATAATTAACCCTGTGAATTGTGATAAAAGTCAATTCAAGTCTTTGCATAATAGCGGGCTTGAGAGAGTAAGTTGCTTGGTTTTGAGTTTCACCGTGAAAACAACATACCTGCTACAACCGCATACACTACATTTACGTTTGTGGTTGTAATTTAAGTGTGAAAAAGTTAAAGGGGTATGAATACAAAACAGTGGTTCCAATTTGTTGTAAAATATCACTTGAGAAGCTCTGTGGAGATGGTGGTGAAGCAGTTGTAGGTAAGGCTGAGTGGGATTTCAAAATCTATTATGTATGAGTTGATAGGATGAGTGTAGGTTTATCAGCAGGAGTTTATGAGTCATACTAATTACTGACCATCTCTGGGGTTGATGCTGTAATCCCCAACAGTGCATATGTGGAGCTGCACTGTTTAGTACAGAAGCAGATTTATCCCAACATTTTTACAGTTCAGCTTCATAATTTACATCCAATTAAGGTCTTTTGTAATGAGTCTAGAGATAGAAGTAAACAATTGTGTATTTTGCAGTTGAAAAGCAAGTAACTGCCGTTTATTTATTTATTTCTGGAAGCTCTGAAACGTCTTGTTTTTTGATACCATTTCGCCCTCAGTGTCTTATTGTCAAAAATCAGTAGTTTACTCCAGGGTTCTACTTTCATTTCACATTTAATTAAAGGACCTTCTTGGTCAGTTGCACCTTCTTACTCACCATTTCTATGCTCCTGCCATTTTGTCCAGTAAATGTAGACTTTTTTCCACTTTGCACTTTATTTTGCCCTCTTCCAAAAGTACATTCTATTTCTGAAGAACTGAAGAAAAGAAATGTTCACGGAGTGTGACTCATGGCTTTTTTTAACTTTAGGTTTAAAAAAAAACTATGAATGAGTGGAAGCCTCTTGAAATTTGCACTGTCAACTTTCACCCCAATCCTCTTGGTTCTTTATTTATATTATTGTGAAAAAGCCACAAAACTACATGGAAGAAATTTGGATTTTTAGACTTTAAAAAGAAAGTTAATCTACTTCCATGAGACAGAAAATCAAACACAAACATGCAAGAGAAACAAACTGATTAAAGAGAGGCTGAAAAATCTATCTGTGACAATCCCCATTTGCTGAAGGTTATGTGATGAGGTTGTGATTTAGATTTCACTCTCTTTAGTGGAAGGGCTCAGTCAGATCTTTTTGTTGAGAACATTTTAAAGCAAAGTTGAGATGTGGTTAAAAATGAAATACCTTTAGTATCTGATGGAAATAGTGGAGATAGTTAAATTTAAATATTTCTGCTAGTGTATACATATATGATATTGTCAGAGCCTTAGAATGTACTCACTTGCAGAAAAAGCTACAGTTCTCTATGGGAAGAAACTTATGCCATCAGAAACTGAATTTGAATTTTTTTGCAGCAATTTTTAGAGATAGATTTGCAGCAATTCCTCATACTGAGCATGCATGTAGCGACATTGGAGAGGAAAAACTCCCTTTTAACAGGAAGAAACCTCCAGCAGAACCAGTCTTAGTGTGAGCGGCCATCTGCCACGACCGACTGGGGGTTTACACAACTACATTCTCGTCTAGAATTCAAATTCAGTTTCTGATGGCACAAGTTTCTTCCCATAGTTCTCTTCACAATTATTAGCATCCTTGATAAAATGAGGACTAAAGACTTGGTGATCCACCAGATACCACACTTTGCTGTACTTTCAATGGTTACTTTGACAGCAGATCTGTGCAAGTTTAGGTAAGTACCTGTTTTTTGGAAGCTGTTTCTTAAATAACAAGCAACACTCAATCTTTTTTGGTTTGTCACGCTACTCCACAAAGTAGTGCTTAATTGTGAGTAGAAGGAAGAGGGTACTTGGTTTACAAAAATATTTCACAGATACAGATCTTAAATGTGTGGAATGCATTTGTACTCAACCCTCACGAGTCAATATTTTGTGGAACTATTTTTGCTGGAATTACAGCTGCAAGTCTTTTAAGATGTGTATCTTCCAGCTTTGCACATCTAGAGAATGAAATTGTTGCCCATTTTTTGCAAAATAACTCAAGATCAGTCAGATTAGATAGAGATTCTCCACAGATTGTCAATTGGATTTATGTCTGAACTTTGACTGGGTCAATTTAACACGCATCCCTGTCACCCTGCTCAGTGGCACACCTCTAACCCATGCAGTGTGAAGTCATTTTCTTTGCATCAAACTAAGTATTTTTCTCTATTTAGCTCCCTCCATCTTCCTGTCAACTGTGTCAAGCTTCTCTGTCCTTTATGAAAAAGGCATACCCACAGCATAATTCTACAGTCACCATGTTTTACTCTGGAAATATTGTGATTAGGAGGTTGTGCAGTGTTTGCATATGTTGTGACTATGAATCTGAAAATATTATTTAATATTTAATATTAATAATTTAATATTTTATCAAATAATATTTTGGCCTGTTAAGGGTTGTCCTGTGAATACCAGCCCAGTAAGGCGGTGGTATTAGGACAAAATAGAAAGGTGTGAGACGAGCTCTGACATTATTGAACAGCATAAACTCTGCACACATGGAATTAATTCACACAATTTCTTAAAATACAAGAATTTTTAAACAAAAATAAGTCAACTCAAAGTCAAACATATTTCAATCAACAAACTCTTTACTATGCTAAAACAATCCAACTAACTACCAAGCAGAATTAAAGAATAACGAAGACTAATGGGTTATGTACAATATAAACAAGTTGATTAAAGATGGTTGAAAATCATGACCAAAAGAGTGATGCAACATTACCATGCAATGTTTATGTTTGAGAACCAAGGATTATCTTGAAGAATCTGGAAATGAAGTCAAGTTAGTCTGGGAACCAACTTAGGCAATAATTGGCATACCTTTAATTCAATTCAATTCAATTCAGTTTATTTATATTGCGCCAATTCACAACACATGTTGTCTCAAGGCACTTCATAAAAGTCAGGTACATACATTCCAATTAATCCTAACAACAGTGCAGTCAGAGTCAACTTTTTATTCAAATTGGATAAAAAGTTTTTCTATCTAAGGAAACCCAGCAGATTGCATCCAGTCAGTGACTTGCAGCATTCACTCCTCCCGGATGAGCATGTAGAGACAGTGGACAGTCACTGGTGTTGACTTTGCAGCAATCCCTCATACTGAGCATGCATGTAGCGACAGCGGAGAGGAAAAATTCCCTTTTAACAGGAAGAAACCTCCAGCAGAACCAGAACCAGGCTCAGTGTGAGCGGCCATCTGCCACGACTGACTGGGGGTTTGAGAGAACAGAGCAGAGACACAAAGAGAACAAAGAAGCACTGATCCAGGAGTACTTTCTATGGGAAGGAAAAGTAAATGTTAATGGATGTAGCTCCTTTAGTCGTTTCACCTAGAAAGAAAGAACAGATAAACTCTGAGCCAGTTTTCAAGGTTAGAGTCTGAAAGAGAGCACATAGAGTTAGTCACGGTAAAAGCTCAGTCAATTTCCATGTCTACGAGAGAGAAAGGGTTGAACACTAAAAGACAGGGCTAAGTGGATCATCGGTAGAGGGTGAGCATTAAGTTGTTGCCAGCAGAAGCTCGGACAATTCCCCTCTCCAGAAAGGTGTCACAGGCAGACACAGAGTCAGACCAGGTGTAGCTTCTAGGAAGAGAAAAGAGAGAGAACAAGGTTAAAAGCTGCAATAACATCAAACAATGCAAAATTGGAGAGTAGAGTGCGAATGTAGCAAAGAGGGTGAAAGTGGTCATTATGTCCTCCAGCAGCCTAAGCCTATAGCAGCATAACTACAGAGATAGTTTCAGTTCAGATTATTTAGTTAAGCGGCGCTTATTTACAACAATGTCGTCTCAAGGCACCTCACAAAGGGTCCCACTGATGGTCATTGTTATACTAAAAACCACAAGGATTGGGATACCTCCCTCTGTCAGACTGATTATATACATTGGAAAAGAGAAGGGGTCATACAGGTAGCAAAAATGGAGGGTGTGTTTGCACCTCAACCATAACTGAGCCGGTTTAGGTTAAACCTGACTCCCCCTTACTCCAACCAACAGGGAGGGAAGAAGACGGAGGTAAAAAATAAGGAAGATAGCTCAGGATAAACTAAGCCACTCTAACTATAAGCTTTATCAAAAAGGGAAGTTTTAAGCCTAGCCTTAAAAGTAGACAGGGTGTCTGCCTCACGGACTAAAACTGGGAGCTGGTTCCACAGGAGAGGAGCCTGATAACTAAAGGATCTGCCTCCCATTCTACTTCTAGGGACTCTAGGAACCACCAGTAAACCTGCAATCTGAGAACAAAGTGCTCTGTTAGGAACATATGGACCAATCAGATCTCTGATGTATGATGGAGCTAGATCATTAAGGGCTTTATATGTGAGGAGGAGAATTTTAAATTCTATTCTGGATTTAACAGGGAGCCAATGAAGGGAAGCTAAAATAGGAGAAATATGATCTCTCTTTTTAATTTTCATCAGAACTCTTGCTGCAGCATTTTGAATCAGCTGAAGGCTTTTAACTGCATTTTGTGGACATCCTGATAGTAAAGAATTACAATAGTCCAGCCTTGAAGTAACAAATGCATGGACTAGTTTTTCAGCGTCACTCCTAGATAGGATATTTCTAATTTTGGCAATGTTCCGGACAACCCTTCACAATGCAAGATCAGATAAAATATTATTTTAATAAAATAATATTTTAAGAATGATTTTCTGAATATGACCAACCTTCTGGATGACTAATTCTCAATGGTGTCTCATTATATGCCTTTATTTATTAAAATAATATTCAAAGAAATATTATTAAGGAAGTGGTAAAATATTTAAGGAAATATTTTGGAAAAGAGCCAAATCTTTCTGGGGAAATGGGCTTAATGGTGTTTACTTAATTATCACGTTTAGCAAAATAATGTTTAGGGAACTATTATTTACTGGATTGAAAGCTAACAACCTTTCTGGGTAAATATTCTTTAGCAACAAGCACGTGTTCTAAGCTGTTAGCAGTTAAATCTAACAAAAGAAGCTGATAACTTAGCACCAGAATCAAACACACACCTTTAAAATACTGTCAATAAAAGGGTTAAAATGCATAAGCGCGGACGACGCGTTATGATCAATCTTCTGTGTTTAAAATCACCATTTAAATAAAGTTTGTCTTAACTTTAAAAACACACAAAGAACACTAAAAACGGAGCACGTGTGCTGCAGATAGCCTGCTAGCACTAAGATAGGCACAACTGTTAGGCGTCCCAATAATTGCTGCATTGGATTTCTAAAATATTATTTCCCAATTTCAGAATTTTCCTCACTTAATAAATATACATGTTTTTATTGTTAGCTAAGTTAGTTAAGAGGAATGCATCTCTCATTTTTGAGTCAGAGTTTAGAAAACATTTGAACAAATTCTGATAGTGATTAATATTTACATTGTGAGCAGCTTTGAATAGCTCCTAAGAACAATTTTAGTCAGTAATGATTTTTCTCTCTCCTTAAGAGATGTGTTTTATGACTCTCAGAGGCATTCTAATCCAGTAGAGAATTAAAGCACTCAATCAATATCCCAAGGATAGTGAGACAGCCTTATCATGCCATATACAAGGCCATTCATCTTTGTGTGGACTTGAAAGAGTTTATAAAGGCAACCTGACATCAGTATACAGGGTTTTGTGGACAGAGCTAATGGCACATTTTATTGATTATGTGTGGTGTAATCTGTCCATCAGCGCTTTCAAGGCTTTAGCGAAAAGCCCTATAGGTTCATTTTCAACCATCTGCCATTCCCAGCACCCTGAGAGCATCCTGTTTTTATTGGCATACTCCTTTTTAAAATAATCTTTCAGAAGGAATAGGAGAAGATTACGGCAGGAAAAAAATGTAAAGATAGCAACTTTAGATACATTCATGAGTAGCTCACAGTAAGAGATTCAATGAATTAATAGAACTTATCTTATTTAGCTGAAACATCAAAAAGCTGCTAGCTCCATATCTCATCTAATGCTTTGCAGTCTGTAGGCAAAATTCATTGAGTCTTGCCAGCAGACGCTGTATCAGTGACCCAAGTTGTCTTCTCTGTAAACTGCTTGCTTATTCTTTTCCACCCTGGGGCTGGAGCCAGTTTAAACAGTCAACACATGAGAGGCGAGGTTCACCATCAACAAGGGGTGTAATGGGAAAGTGGGACAGGATTTTGCAACATTAAAAAAGCCACAGTATTTAGTGAAGTTGCTGTCCAAAGTTTGTGTAGTGAAATGAGTTTAAACTAATATTATGGAATATAAAGATGTGTTCTTCAAGTTAAACTCTATGTATCTTCTGTATGTTTACTCTCTTATTTTGAAGTTCAAAACAAAGTATTTCTTGAGCTGCTGCCTGATGTTAACAGAGATGACTTATAAAGACTGCTTTTTAGAAGGTTGACAAGTATTGAAGAAGCCAGCATGGAGTCTTTCAGTGTTTATCATGTGCCTTACCCAGGATGGTGAAACCTCAGTGGCTTCTGCCACCAAGTCTTGCTTGCTTTGAGAGTTTATGACCTCCTGATATAACATATTTAAGTGTTCAAATCGCATTTATGTAAATAGTGTAATTTTATATATTTATGACTGATTTCTACAGTATTATGTGTAAGACCAAAAATGTTTTACAACAGGTCCAAAAGTCAAGTGTTAAAAAAATTTACTATTTAATTTACAATTTTAATCACATTTTATCACTATTTTAGAGGTTTTGGATAGTCATAAATATGTCATGTCAGGAAAACACATTGGTTTGTTATTTATTCACTGTAAGAGACCATGTGTAAAATTATACATTAGTAAGATGTATTTTAAGTAAAACTATACAAAAATAATATATTTAACATGACAAAGTAGTTCTGTTTAGTGCTGACAGTCCATATAAAACCTTGAAAAACAAACCAAGAGTCTTGCTGTTTTTTTCAGTTTTGGTCAATATTCTATTGATTGGTTTCCACCCAATTTCCCATGGATCAACACAATATTTTATGTAACTGTTTGGTTTGACTCAATAGGCTCATGCAGCATTTTGTTGTGTTTGCTCACTCCTGAATATCTGCCCTCTCTGTTGGCATTTGGATCAGTGTCCCTCATTGTCTCACTTTTCCTTTTGTTTATCTGTGTGTGTCTCTCCTCCACCAGCTCCTTCTTCCTGGTCCCCATGGATCCCCCTGTGCACTTTTTTTTTTCTCTTGCTGTCTCTCACACTCTCATCCTGGACCTCACATCTTCTCTCCGGTGTCTCGGTGAGTGCCAGGCAGGGTGTCCCTGGAGTGACCTTGGGGGGTAATGAGCTCTTGATCACAAGTCAGGAAACTCAGAATTTAACACCCCACCCCATTACCCTCCCCTCAGCCCATGCAGTCCTAACAGAAAAGAAAGAAACAGCCTACAGAGCCATCGAGTGCTCAGCCCACAAAGAGAAATAGTATTGGAGAGACAGGACAGCAGGGCAGAGGTGTAGATAAAAAGAGACTTGAGAAACCATTGTTTTAAACCCTGACATACAACTACCAGACCTCCAGAGCAAAGTAAGTGGATTCTATTTTTATCTTAGATGCACACATACTGACAGATTGTTTCTATAGGAATGATGGGCTGGTTAGATAGTCACTTGATCAGCCCCAGAAGCAGAAAAGTTCTATGTGCAACAGTGTGTGCAAGTCTTGGGTTTTGCAAATAGTTTAAAGGCTTTCAGTCTGTATCTTGAGGTGCAAACTTTTGAATTTTCAATGTTGCAACTGTGTCCTCATTTATTTAAAGGCTTGCAAAAAGAGAACTTTTGCAAAATTTATACAAGTGAAGTCTTATTTGTTTTGCATTTGTGGATCTGTACTCATATTTTGCCTTTTGGTTAACTATGTGGACATGCTACTAATTGGTTTTTGCTGTTTGTCCATGTCAAGCATAATTTTTCCCTTAAAGCTGTTGATACAAGATAATAAACATATGAAAATATAAAAGATTATTAAGCTTGAATGCTAAAGAATTATGGTTGCAGATAGAAAATGGCTTGTAGACAATTGGGTAAACAACTGGAAAGAGCTAATAATCTGACAGCCATGGGCTAAGGAGTGTTGTGTTAAATCATTAACAGGCCCGTTTTTTTCAGTGATTAGACTTCAAACATCCATATGTTTATTATTGCTATCAGCCAAAAAACGTGAAAACCCAATTAAGTCGGCTTTTGCATGTAAGCCGGTAGATGTAGACCACTTTTATTTTCCCAGGATATTTGTAATTTGGGTCAGGCCTGACTAGAATGACAAACCCTTCTCTTCTGAATTGCATCAGCGCCATGTGATCCAGCAGACCTTCTGCTGGTGTTGCCATGGCGTTATTCAGTGCCCTGTAAAGCAACCCAAGTCAGACTGAACGGGGTTCCTCTCCGTCTTATGAGCATTCCTTCAATGGACAAAAGCTTTCTCCAGTTCATTCTTGCTTAAAATGAAGTGTTCACTTCATTTCTTTAGAATCAACACATGGTGTGGTCCTAATGAAAGGGCAGGGACAGATTAAACATGAAGTGGAGATGAGCTTGAGAAACCCCCTTTGGTCTGCAGGAAGTTGGAGCACAATGTGGATTAAACTGGATGACAACCAGCAGGGTCAACCTCATAAAACTGCTTTATTACAAAGTGGGTCCTGGTATTTTTTCCTCCAGGATGGTCTCTCAAAGGCCTTAAGGTGACATTTTACATAGTCTTGCCTTTTCTCTTGTTTAAAGCTTGCCCCACATACTTTACCATGCAATCTTGTCTATGTGTCACTGTTTTGTAAGCACAAAGCCAGTTCATTTCCTTCTGTATTCTCAAAACCTCTTTGATGAGACTGTTCTCCATGGAGGAGCTGGAGCAATAAGGCATAGAATTGCGCTGCTAGGGGCCAGAAAAGTCCACTCCAGGGGGGAGGGAGGCACTGTGAAAGGAGCCAGTTCTTGTCTATAGGGCATAAGTAAGTGAAAAAGAGAGAGGAAGAAGGGTAGGGGGGCTTCATATATGCACAAAGGTCCTCACATTGAGGGCTGGTTTATTTTTTTTTGGGTAAACACTGACCCTTCACATGTGAGATGAACAGAATAGGCCTTGATGGGGTCTGGAGGGCCTCCACAGAAAAGGAGGATGGGATAAAGCGAAATGGAAGAAAGAAGGAGGAGAGGAACTCCAAAGCAGAGGCCTGTCAATGAACCATCCATCTAACATCCAGTTTCCAAAGACATCCTGCAGAAATGACAGAAAAGCTGAGCTTCAAAAGGCAAGCTGCGTAAAGAATATTTGCCAATATAAGTCAATTGTTACGTTATTTATGTCCCTTTGGCTAAATAGCAAGTTCTCCAATTGTTGAAGGATAAATAAATAAAAAAACAACCATGTTTAGGCACCCATGTTTACCTTAGTTTTATTACAAAGGCATTTTGAATATTTATTTATGATTACATTGTTTGTAAAAGACCTTTAAACTACACAAGTGGAGATGTAAGGTCATTAAAGGACATATGTTACAACTCTTAACAATTACATCAAAAGCAAGCTGCTGATTCATTACTATCAAGTGTAAAACAAAGAGTGTCTTGAACCACAAATGTTGTGTGGTGCTGGTCTTCCATTGTTGGAAGATGTTTGTTGAGAAGGCTCCAAATGTCTTTTTTTTTTCGATGAAAATTTCAACGAGTTATGTTTTTCTGAAGTGCAGGTATTGAAGGTTGTCCATGCCATCTTTTAGCTTTTTGCCTTTTTTTTTTTCTTTTTTTTTTACGTGTCCAAAATGTTCACTTTTGCCACCCTTTATTACATTGTTGGATTTTTCTGCTGCTTGAATATCGTTGGGTGAAGGTTTCAACTATTTGTGTACTGGCTATCCAGAAGTAATAGGAAAAACCCCAATTTAGCTGCAGTGGGGAATAAGCATAGAGGTATTCTGCTCCGTATGTGTAATCACCGTTCACCAGCTCAACCCCAGCTAACCCCTTTACCTCCACGTTGGTCTCTCTGGACTAGCTCGGGGGTGCTTTTTTTCCGTCATGTTTTCTTTCCTCTGTAATGAGTCAGCTCATTAGTGGCTCATTCTGCAGCCCCAGTCTCTGTACACATGCCCAAATCCAGACAAAGACTTCCCAGACCTCCCAATAAATGACTGAAAGAAGACAGAGGGCAAAGGTCTCATGGCTGGATGTAAGGTTCTGTGCCTACTGAGGAAGTGAACACATAGCTACAATTTAATATTTATTTGGATAGATTTGATTGTATTTTTCGGTGAGTCACATTAGGAGCAAACAAATTTAACTCACACTTATCATTTTTTATTCCAATAATGTCAAATAAAACCATTTTGTTTAAGCCTGTTGCATCTTACATCCACAGAAAGCTGACTCAGTGGCCACTGCAGTGGTGAAATTAGATACCAGAAGTAAGATGAACATGCTAGGTTTACTTTTAGTGGAATGACTGCTCTCTAAGAGGTTTTGTGACTTGTCTTTGAGAACAAGCTTGTAGACCCAATTCATGCGGCTCAAAACATAGTTGAGTGACATAGGCTTTCAGACAATAAATAACTTATATTCCTCTCAGATTATTATCTTATTCACCTGTTTTATTCCTTCCATCCAACATTTTGAGGGTGAGTTTTCTTTGGAATTTCTAATTTTTTGTCTCTATAAATCTGAAGGTGGAGGTAGTTTTGATGAGTCATGTGTGTCACATTTCCATATCTGCTTTGCCTCTTACACAGCTTTTAAAGGAGTGATTCCCCAGTACAGATTATATCTGCCAGTTACTGGCACTGGGATCTGGTACCAGTCAAAGCACACAAAACCTCATTCAACTACAGCTGACTGAAAACATATTAAAACTCTGTCAACACAGAGATTTTCCTGTAGGATCTGTCTGTAGCTGTTTGAGGTGAATTGGGAGTATTGACCCTATTGTTTTTATGTAAAGTACAATGAGATGACTTTTGCTTAAATTTGAGAATGTATAAAAAAAAATACATATATCGAATAATTTATTGCATAGGATGCATTTCTCCTACTTTGAACCTAGTATATGAAAGTGTAAGTTGCAGACTTTCTAGAAAGTTCAAAGTTCCCAAATAGTCTGAGAAATGTTCTGCTAAAAGTATTTCAGACTGATAGTAAGAGTACAGAGAGAAGGAAACCAAAAAAGTAATAGTAATGGTGAAAGTGATACTTTTATATATTTTGCAAAACTGTTTGAAGGGGAATATAAGTCCTCAAGGTGCTGCCGTAATTTTTGAGTTTTAAGACTCCAGTGTGTAAAATATTTGGGTTATAGAAGGTACCAAAGTTACAATGGGAGATCAAATTTAAAATATCTGGATTCTAAGAATATTACAAATAAACTGGAATGGTAATTTTAATGGGACCCATCTGATCTTTCCTCTGTGAATACATTTCTTGTTAAAATGCTGCAAAGATATTGACTTTGAAGGACGCAGCGTTTCCTATTGCAGAATCCTGCTAAATTGCTCACAAGTAAACCCTGAAGGCGCTATTCAACAACATAAAGCCAATATTCTGGCAAAACCCTCCATAACTGCTATAATCTATTGGCACAATCAATGCACTCTTGTATAATTTAGAAGTACTCTGTGATTGTTTTTAAGGTGGGGCTAAACAACACCCCACCAGCAGAGTTTGCCTTAAAACCACAACTGTCACAATGAATGTAATATCAAACAAGGATAAGCACAATCAATAAAAAAAGCTGTTTTCAAGAGATGATTTTGGAACCTTTTTTTTTCATAAATCTTATTTTTCTCCACATACACGTTTTTTCCTTCTTTTTAAATACAGTTTTTTGATTTCACCCAGGTTATCTTAGTCTGAAACTACAGTTTGTTTGTGACAAGAAGAAAATGACTAGGAGAAATCTGTGAGGTGCAAACCCATTCTTACAACCCTGTACTTGCAAAACAAGGTCTGGCATGGCCAGAAATTGTACAGTGCTGTGATCAAACCATCCCCATGGTAAAACATTGTGGTGGCAGCATCATGCCATAGGGATACGTTTCAACAACAGAGACTGGGACGTTAGTCAGAAGTAATGGAAAGTTAGTTAAATATAAGGAGGAAAAGCTTTCAGATGCTGCAAAATACTTGAGATTGAGGCAGAAGTTCACCTTCCAACAAAGAAAAAAACCCTAAAACATAAAGAAAAACATTGAGAATCTGTGACCAGACTTGTATATTTCTGTTAACAGATCTTTTATCCAATAATTTGTTTTAGGTTTTTGTAGGTAAAAAATGTAAATGCATAAAAAACAAAAACTGATTTTTTTTTTTTCTCAACTTTTTGTAAGGATCACTGTAAAACGCTGATAGTGTCTCTATCCCTGACTTATTGCTTGTTAAACTAATAATGTTTCACACCACTGTGGCACTTTTTCAGTCAAAATGAACACATGGAAATGAAATATGATTTATAATCTGACTCAAAATTTTGAATATGATTAAACAGCTTTTTCTCCTCATTTAGATTTTTTTAATTAAGCTGGACAGGTGTTACAAGGCATCTTCAGGGGACAAATTTTTATTAGTTAATGCCAAAATGATTAAAAATAGTTTATATCTCCTCCTTGTGCCAAAGGGTGTGTGTAATACCCAGCTGGTTTTAATCATCCCTATCGGGCAATTGCTGTTGCTGTTCGATGTTTTCTTATTCCTGCAGGGCAGCACAAATGATGAGGAACTAGGATTTGATTAGTTAAACACCGAAGATGGATGCAGAGCAGATTAGATGGGCTGATGGTTACCAACAGAATAGATGGCTTTAAGTCCACCCACCAATGAGTGATGAGAGAACAGGACCATCTAACATAAGTGTGTAATTGCTCTGCACTAAATACCCTAAATGTGTGTGCATTTCACAGCATAGTCAGTGGTGAGTTATGTATTTTGAATCCTTGACTTTTAAACACTTTATCCATAAGGAGGCAAATGGAATAGAAGAGCAGCATGAGAGGAATAGGAAATAACATCTGGAAAAATGGAGAGAGAATCATTACTCATGTGCATTAGTATTCCTTCCACAGCTTGTGCTGTGAGAAAGCCGGTCTGTCCAAACAAACCACAAACAGAGGGGGATGCCTCATTATAACGTCCCTTTTTTGTTTCATCCAGAGTTCACATTCCATCTGACCGTGAACACTGGGCCGGAGCTGCGACCTTGCCCTGTGTCTATGCTGGAGTTTAGACTTGTACGAAGAAAGTAAAGCTGCAATTCACATGCTGTTGCGTTCCATGAGGATAACAATGCAGCAAAAGGCAGCAACGAAGGAGAGTGAGGCAAAAACATATTATGAATTTCGATGTTTGAGTCCTTGAATAATTTTAGGCTTGCACTTAGGGGGCGACCAAATGGGATGATAAATGAATCTGAGTGCAAAATTCCCAAAGCCAGTAGCTTATATGTCCACTTAGGTCTGACTCAAAAAGCAAGTCATTTCCTATACACTGTTAACGTTGTAATTGCGGTTTTGAAACTTTTTTTCTGCATTCCCATTTCCCATCAACTTTCCAGGAGTTAGAGTGCCTTGCAAAAGTATTCCACCCAAAAAGTTGAACATATATCACTACTTAATTCCAAAGTAACACAACATTTTAAAATTTTTATTATTAACAAAAAACTGAAAACTGTGGGGAGCATTTGTATATACATGACTTTGTAAAATCCCTTTTTATCTGCAACGTTACAGCTACTAGTCTTTTCGGGTTGTCTGGGAATTTACCAGCTTTGCACATTAGGGGATAAAAATTTAGACCATTCTTCTTAGCAAAATAGTTAAAGAGCAGTCAGATTGTACATAGATTTTGAAGTCTTGCTTCAGATTTTTAGTTTTAGATATGGATCTTAACCAGGTCATTCTAACACATGAAATATTTTAATCTAAATCATTCCATTGTAGCTTTTGCTGTATTTTTAGTGCATTGTACTGCTGGAAAGACAACGTCTGCCCCTGACTCAAGTCTTTTGCAGCCTCTAAAAGGTTTTCTTCTATCATTGAACTGTGTTTAGCCCCATCGACCTACCCATCATTTCTGACTTGCTTCCATGTACCTGCTGAAGAGAATCGTCCCCACAGCATGATGCTGCCACCAACATGTTTCTCAGTGGGCATGGTGTGTACAGGGCTATTTGCTGTGTTAGTTTCCTGCCACATGTTGCAGTTTTGCATGTGGGCCAGAATGTTTTGTTCTCATCTGACAAGAGAACCTTGCTCCATGTATGGTGTATCCCTTACATGGCTTGTGACAAACTACAAACACAATGTGCAATGGCTTTACTTCAACAATGCATTTGTTCTTGCCACTTACATAAATGCAAGGCTTGTGATGTGTATAATAGATTCTCCCATCGGAGGGTCTCTCTGCAGCTGCCTCAAAGTTGTCATGGTTATCTTGGCTGCTTCTGTTATTAATACTTTATTTGGTCTTCATGATGCTGTTTTCTTTTAAATAAAGTTGCTTAGCAGACCTCTGAGGGCATCACAGAACAGCCAGATTTATACTGATTAAATTCTACACAAATGGATCAGGTGACTTCTGTAGGCAGATGATTACACTGGATTTTATTGTTGTAATATTGTAAATGAATCATGATTCTCAATAACTAATATCCCATCAAAATACAATGAAGTTTGTGGTTGTAATGTGTCAAAATATGAAAAAGTGGCATCAATACTTTTGCAGGGCATTGTATATGATTTCCCTTGTAGTCAGTTTTAGATGAAGGTCCTGATAATTATTCTGTGTTCATATTTAACTTTATTTGCAGACCGGTTTCTAATGCATACGAAAGACACATTGGTTGTACAAAAACACACACCTCATGAGAGATGCACAATGCTCAAAATAGGCTCTAAAAATCAACAAACTAGCACCTAAAGCCTGGAGAATGGATGCATTGAAACCAAGGACCTGCATGATCACAAAGAGATAAAAACAGCCAGAACTGAATGCAGAAATATGACAAGAATTGTGACGAAGAATTGAGAACAAAAAGAAAAACTAAACTGATCTTATCTAGGTTTCATGAAGTGTCTTAGGTACCTTTAATTTTTAATGTACAAAGCAAGTATTCAAGTTTGTCTTGAAGATGGGCTTTGTAAGAGGATTTTTGATCAAACAATTTTGCTATAACTCAGGGCAAGTAAGGAAGCCCTAACATATCTTTGCCCAGAGGTCCATTGTTTCTCTTATGTCTCCTAAAACCAGAATATGGACAGCCAAATGGGGAATTCTAGCTGTGTTTATATTTGATGTACAGTTTTTGCATGCACCCCCTGGAGTCTAATCAGCAATCTGATGGTGATGACATTGTTCCACCTTTAAGAAGTAGCTTAAAGCTTATGCATAAAACTTTGACAGTCTTTGCAGATGCGATACTACAAAAGCCTGCACAGAAATATGCTAATCAGTTTGCCTCAATTGCTTTTGCATAAAAATATACATGAGACCATGTCAGATATTTGTTTGCCCTCCATCCCATCTAGAATAGCATTTATGTCTTATAGGACAAGATTGTCCCTTCTGCCCTGAGGTAGTGTTTTCAAATGAACAAGGTTTCCCCTCTGGGACTGAACTGCAAATTTTGATGTGATGAAAGTTGTCTACTTCAGTTTGTGCTTTTTTTTCCAAAAAAATAGTCTTGTACAAAGTAAGCATGGATGTACAAAAGTAGACAAAACAATCAAACATTGCTACAATTATTGCTTCATGACCTGCTTTGCACTCAAGGTGTTGGCATTCCTACAAGGCCTGAAGACTTTAACTAAGCAATGCAAAAAAAAAAACATTTTGAAAGCACTCAAGACATGTAGGTTTTACATGTTTGCATTGTTTAATATTAAAGAATATATGCATGAGTGAGGACCTTAACAAGTACATTACAGCTCATTTCCTTCAAAGTCAACCTTTAAAAAACTACTATATGTAGAATAAAAAGTTCAGATGAGTAGCAAAGTGACCTTATCATCTGAACATTCAGAAGCAAATCTGGGTGCTGCATAAATTTAAATGGCTTCCAACCCTGTGGTCCGTTCTTTCATGTTTGGCTTTAGGAGGCAATAAACTGACCAACCAGAATGACATGTCAGGACTGTGACAAGAACATCTATGCTCTCCGGCTGCTAGCATGCAAACTGCATTACTGCATGGAATTGAACCCAGGGACTTTACTGTGTGACCCCTTCTGTTCATACGCCATTATTTAAAGAGGAACTGATTTGATACTTTTTAATGACTTTGCCAATTTATTGTGGCAGAATGGACTCTTCTTTTGTCTTAACTCCCACTTATAGTAAATGGACTGAATTTATACAGCACTTTTCTATTCATACGGACCACTCAAAGCTCTTTATACTACATCTACGTTCCACCAATCGCACACACACTCATACACAGATACACATCAGTTGGACTCTAGGGGTCAAGTGACATGTGGCAGGAAGATGCTGGAATTGAACCCACAACATTTTGGCTGCAAGATGACTGCTCTACCCTCCCTCAAGACTAAACGTTTAAGTTTTCCCTGTGCTAAAGTTTTATTTTGTTATACTTTAGTTCCACGGAGCCAGAGTTTGTTACAGCTAAGTGTTCTTGATCAATAGTTTTTTTTTGTTTTGTTTACTAAAGCTCTTCAACAGATTTCCATTGTATTTTGATTGCTATTTTACTTATTTTTGGTCCAGTCCTTGTAGCTTACAATGACAGCATATTAGGCTTGTGTAATTAAAAAGTTAGGAAAGTGAACATATTGTGGACAAAAGAAGTACTGAGATAATACAACAAAGACCTGACATAGGACTTGAGAGGTGCATCATCATTTTACTGATAGTTATTGCATTGAGTCATTGAATTCCCAGGATTGCTCTTCCTGAGCAATTGAACAGGAACAAACCTTCAACAGAACTGAGCTTAGCATGAGAGATGATCTGCTTAGACCATGTGTGATTTGAAAGAAAAAAAGAGTTTACAAAGTTAATGGCAGCAGTAACTCCTTTAATACTCCATCACGGAAAGAGACACAGCTTAAGACAGCAGAAGCGGTGGGCCACTTGTACTTTATATGGAAATAACAAATGCAGAATATATACACTAAGTAAGTGAGAACAACTGATTTGTCAATGGCTTCAGTCAGTAAAGAGACACAGCTGAACACAGGAGGTTGAACATCTTTGGAAAACAAAGAAAAGACAAACAAACAGTTCACACAGCTTATGAACATGACTGGAACCAAAAATGGAAATGTTGATCAAGATTTTTTAAATGATTACTACAAAGTGTGACTCATCGGAAGACACATTTAAAGACTTTTAAACTGTACTGTACATATATATTTATATTATTAGTTTTAAGAATAAACTTATCTGATACATTTCTATTTACTATAGATTACTGAAGGTCTCTTAATATTTTATTGTGCAACATTATCTCTATACAGGGAAAACTTGTACTCCCATCAACTGCATTCCAGGTTTAAAAATGTGTCACATACATGGTGAAACTACCTCCTTTACAATGTGAATGAATAGATTTGCTCCTGAGGCAAAATACAATCCCTACCTTATTTAGATTTTCTGTCACATACAATATGAGGTTAGTGATGGTTTGGTAAATAAAGCTGGAGCAAATATTTTTTTGGAGAGATGAATATGGCCGTTAGTGTTACTTATGAGAGGACATACCCTTTTCCAGAGGCATAATAATGGTAAATAGGTCAATTCTGTGAGGTGAACTTTTTCACACAATGCAATGGACTGTGTGAGCAAAGTAGTTAGCTCCTAGAAAATAAGCCATTCCTCATGGTTCATGCTAATTTTAAAGGTTCAAAATTACATCGTAACATGAGGTTTAGAGGTTAGACTTTTCAATTCTTAATACTTAAGTAGGCTCATTAGGTGGAACATTAATTATTTTACAGTTCTGCTTTAGTTAGGGTTGGAATTGATAGAGCTTTCAAACTTATTTAGAAAAAGAAATGTAAAAATTTAGCAATTTTTTGTACAGTCCCCTTAACTTGGATTGCCCTTTATAAAATATAGGGCTATCACTTCTCTTTAGTAGTCAGTTTGTATTTACAAACTGTGTGACACACTGTGTATTTTAGTCTCTGTACATTTGAAGGCATGAGCGATCTGTCAGAGAACATTAGAGAACAGCTTCATAAAGACCAATGAATACAGCAGACAGGTCAGAGATAAAGCTGTGAAGAAGTTTCAAGCAGGATTTGGCTATGAAAAGGCATCCTATTTGAACATTTTGTTAAGGAATTTTGGTAGGGGTTCGTCCTGTAACCGGTGGGTTGGCGGTTCAAACCCCTGCTCCATCTGTCTCATTTAGTTTGTCCTTGGGCAAGACACTCCACCCGCCTTGCCCGCTGATTGTGGTCAAAGGGCTCAGTAGCGCTGATTGTAGCCTCACTTCTGTCAGTCTGCCCCAGGGCAGCTGTGGCTACAACGTTGCTTACCACTGTCAGTGTGTGAATGTGTGTATGACTAATTGTAGTGTAAAGCTCTATGGGGCTAAATCCGAGGACCCCAAGTACAGGACATTTACCATTTACTAAGACATCGTCCATCTAAACTGAGAGCATTATACAGAATAGTAGCTAAGAGCTCCCTGGAGGAGCTGCAAGGATCCATCGCCCAGGAAAATAGGTCCACAACATACCTGTTAGTTAAACGAGTGGCAAGACATTATAAATAAGAATTCCCATTTAAAATTTGCCACAAGCCTTGGATACAGCAAGGAAGAAGGTGTCCAGTCAGACTGAATCAAACTAGACCTACATGCAAAATACTGTGATAAATCCAAGTTAAAATGAGTTAGGTGATATGGAAAATAAACAACCTGAACGCACCATCTCCATGATGAACCATGGTGTTGGCAGCCCCATGCTGCATGGATGCCTTTGTTCAGCAGGGATAGGAAAGCAGATCAGATTTGATGGGAAGATGGATGGAGCCAAATCAAGGGCAGTTGTTGAAGAAAACCTTTAAGAAGCTACAAAAGACTCGAGACTGGAGCAGTGGTTCGTGTTCCAACTGGACAATGACCCTAAACAAACAGCCAGAGCTTCAATGGAATGGTTTAAATCAAGGCCTTTTCATGGGTTTAAATGGTCCAGCCAAAGTCCAGATCTAAATCTAATTGGAAATCTGTGGCAAGACTTGAACATTTCTCCTCACAGATGTTATCCTTCCTATCCGAGTGAGCTAGACCTAATTTGCAAAGAGGAGTGGGCAAAAATTTTATTTGTTTAAAATGCAAAACTGAAAGAGACATACCGCAAAAGAGTTGCTTGCCACACTTTTAAGATTTTATTTAATTTTTTTAAACAAATGAAAACTTTTATTTTATTTTGCTTCCAGTTCACAGTTATGCCTGTGCAGATTTATCAAACAAAATCTGAATAAAATTCACTGAGGTTTGTGGTTGTAAAGTAAAACATAATACAAAGACATATGAATACTTTTCATCCTACAAAATCTATTTTGCTCAACTTGTTGTTACATTTCTAACCTCTAGCATTCAGTGCAATGACAAGCAAACAAGTAACAACCAATTTCATAGTTGCATATATTAGGTGGTATGGAGGCTTTGTATTGAATTCCCATCAGCCAGTCCAGCTGAGGTTAGAGGACCTCAGGCGGTAGGTCTCTGTGGTGCTGCACATGCCTTCCTGGGTGACTACTCTGTTCCTAACTCCAACACGCTCGAAAACAGGAAAACACACAGTCGTTGCATTTCAAAGCAGTGTGCTTAGGTCCTTTGCAGATTTGATGAGTGCATTGTTGTCCACTGCTTGTTTAATCAATGTTAGCACCTTTAATCTTTATCGCATTGTTATTTGTGACTCTACAAGTAATAAAGTGGACTGCATGAAAACTCGGAGAGCTTAGCAATTGGTAAAGCTCCATGCTGGCATTTCAGCTTGATGGCCAAGATATAAACAGACCAAAAGATGATGCAGTACAGTGAGGGATTTTATTTCGCCAAAAAAGCATTAAAAATAAAACAATTTATGTCCTTGACAGATTTATGATGTCCAATGTCTTCCTTTTTATCACTGTTTTCAGTAAATAGACTTTCCTGTTTTTCTGTGTCTGGGAATAAGATTGACACTGAGCTGGGGAATGTAGTGTGTTGCAAGATGTTTGATTCAAGGTCACAAAGAACCTACTGGAAAAATGAAGTGACACTGCCATTGCAAACTAGAGTAAACAAGTTAAAATAGTAGTCTCTTTATGTTGCAGACAAATTCTCCCAAACATTTTTGTTTTTACTCACAGCCCGAAATGATAAATAAATTTAATATTATACCAATATAATTTAACTAAACACATACCATAATACAAAAGGTACAGCATAAAAAAAACAGCCCTTAATAATGAGGAAGTTTTATACACATATTTTTCTTTACAATGCTCAACCATATAATAAACCTGCTAGAAATGTTTTTATTTACAGGATGGTGCAGGGCAGGTGCCGCCATTTATAATAAACCCTCCTGCAGGTTGCAGATTTGTTCATATTGCTACAGAACGATGTCAAAATATCTAACAAATCAGAGCATTGACATAGATTAAAAATGTATTTATAGAACACTTTTCATATAGTCTGATGCAACACAAACTGCTTTCCAGAGGCTACAAACAGAAAGACAGCCAATTAACCACTAGAGACACACTGTAATGAGCAAATTAAGTAATCATCAACAAGCCATTGGTAATAAAACAATGAAGATTTAAAGTGACAGAAATCCATAATTTTTTTATTTCCATCCATCCATCCATCCATCCATCCTTTCCCCCTATCCTCTGGTTTTGCAGGTTCCACATTTAAATCCAGCCCAAAACATCCATAAGTAAAGACATATGGGTGTGGAAAAATAGGGAATTTTTTACAAAGAATATATAGGAACCCTGGAAAAGTTGGTTATGCATACATTTCCTCTAGTGATACTTCCACTGGAAACCGTGAAAAGTATGTAAGAATTCAGTATCACTAAAGGTTTCTTCAGAACAAAACCTACATAGAACATTTAGAGTGATTTTTAATTAAAGTGATGTGATATGTGATTTATGATGCTTTCAAGCAGTGGTATTATATTTATGTTTGAGGAAAACAAAGTTTAAGTGAAGTAAATGTTTCATTCCTCAAATGGAAGAAGCTCTGTGTTTTGACACCTTTTCTAAAAAGGAGTCTGGAGTGTTGACATTTGAGAGATTTTTGCACTTGGCAGGTGTTTCATATGTCTTTCAGGGAATAAATAATGATGGGCTGCTGTGGTCTGGGCATCTTTAACACCGCCGGGAAGCCTTTGTTCTTTCTCTGTTTTCATGTCTGATCCCCAACAGCCCACAGAGGAAATTCTGCTGGCTGTATGCTCTAAAAAACCTGTTTCTGTTTGATCAACTTCTAAAATATTTTAGCAATTTAGGCAGGCATGAGGGGAGATAATTCAAAGCCTGCCAAAAGGGATATTTTTGGGGGAAGATAAGAAGACACCCAGGTTCACAAGGAGTATCGGAGGATCTCGCTTTTCTCATTTCTTTGCAGATGCACACCCTAAATTTTCCAGTCAACATGGATGACAACTTTCAAATGAACCCATAATATGGCTAACATCTCCCATCTACAAAGACTGGTTGAAATTACCCTCAAAATCCCCCTTAAAAATCAGTTTTCTCTGCTTTTATACACTCAGGCTATAACTATTTTCACCCAGTAGAGGCCAGTATGTAGTTGATGAGGTCATCAAGTGAGTTTGATTCCCAAACAAAGATTTAACACACCTTAACCTGGACATTATAGGAAAGAATACTATTAGTATAAAGTTGCAGAAAATCATTGTACAAACTCCAAATACAGACAGGAAGGAAAAAAAAATCTATTGAGAAATCCTCCATTCACTGAAAGAAACTGTTTGAATTTAAAAACATTGGTAACTATTCATAAACATTTTGTTTAAGTTTCTCTTAATATCAATACTTTGGAGCAGAAATTATGTAGGGTGAACAGCTGAAAGACACCTATTACATTTTTTTTTTTTAAATGTATGTTCTCTACAAAATTAGTCAAATTCTAAAATATTTAGGATTTCGTTTTACTCAGTTATGTTAGTTAGGTTCTAAACGTTGTTGAAACTTTAGACATAGGCAAATTTGTCACCATATCAAAATATAACCCATTTTTGATGATATAATTAAAATGTATCATTCAAGAGTCAGCCTCCTAAATACACCACTGAATCTAATTAAATTGGAATATAATGAACAATTCTGTCACTTATTCCATTTAAAAAGTGAATTGTATGATGGCATGGAGGCAAATGGCCTATGGTTCTGCTGAGGTGTTAAGGAAGTCAAGTCCAAGTTACTTTTAAAGTGACTCGCCTACATCGTGTGTTCTGGTGTCTCTCATCTTCCTCTTGACAATAGCCCGTACAGTGGGAAGAACAAGTATTTGATAGACTGCCGATTTTGCAGGTTTTCCCACTTGCAAAGCATGTAGACAGTCTTTAATGTTTTATCATAGCATATCACAGCTGTGACAGAATCTAAAACAAAAATCCAGAAAATCACATTGTGTGACCTTTAGGTAATTAATTAGCATTTTGTAGCATGGCATAAGTATTTGATCACCTAACAATCAGTAAGGATCCTGGCTCTCATGGGCCTGTTAGTTCTCCTTTAAGAAGCCCTCCTGTTCTCCAATCCACAAATTAACTGTATTAACTGCACTTGTTTGAACTCGTTATCTGTATAAAAGACTCTTGTCCACAAACAAACTCGAACCTCTTCACAATAGCCAAGAGCAGAGAGCTGTGTAAGGACAGAAGGCATAAAATAGTAGACCTCCACAAGGCTGGGATGGGCTACAGGAAAATAGCCAAGCAGCTTGCTGAGTAGGCAACAAATGTTGGTGCAATTATAGGAAAATGGAACAGGTCAAGGTTAGTGTTCATCTCCCTCAGTCTGGGGCTCCATGCAGGATCTCATCTCGTAGGGCATCAATGATCATGAAGAAGGTAAGGGATCAGCCCAGAAGTACACAGAACTACTCCTTTCCTCAGTAAGGGCATTAAAGATGGATCGTGGCTGCTGCAAAATTCCTGCTACAGTGTGTGCAAACCTCAGCAAGAACTACAGGAAATGTCTAAAATCTAATTGCAAACAAACGGTTTTGTTTTTCTGATGTATCAAATACTTATGTCATGCAATACAATGCAAATAGTTACTAAACAAAATCACAATGTGATTTTTCTGGATTTTTATTTTAGATTCCTAAGAGTACCTATGATAGAAATTAAAGACTTTTACATGCTTTGCAAGTGAGAAATCCTGCAAAATTAGTAGTGTATCAAATACTCCCCACTGTGGGTCCTTCACTGGGTTTAGATCAGGCCAGTTTACAGTTCTATCAAGCACCATGGTCATTAAAGCAGGCGCTGGTACTTCTGGTACTGTGAGCAGGTGGGAAACATTAAAAGCTCTAAGATTCTTTGGTACAAGCCTACACTGACTTTGGACTTGATAAAACACAGCTGATGACATGGCACCCCATATTATCATTGGTTTTGGAAACTTCACACTGAACCTCAGGTACCTTAGAATTTCTGTATCCCCCCTCTATTACTACACTCTGACACCTTGATTTTAAAATGAAATGCAAAACTGGCAGAGGAAAAGAGGACGATTAACCACTAACCAAAAGTAAAATCCTTTTACCCTTAGCCCAGGTAAGACGTTTCTGAAATGGTTTCTGCTTCAGGAGTTACTAACAGATGCAATGGAACAGTTGTAGCCCGTGTCCTGGATTAATCAATATCTGGTGGCTCTTGAAGCACTGTCACCAACAGCAGTGCATTCTTTGTGAATATACCTAAATGTTTTCCTTCCACTCAACTTTCCAATAAAGTGCTTGGATACAACACTCGGTAAGCTGTTAGCTTTTTCAGCAATGGCCTTTTGTGGCTTGCCCTCCTTGTAGAGGATCTTGGTGGCTGTCTGTATGACAACTGTCAAATCTGCCAGCTGTCAAATTTACTAGCATGCTAGCATGTCTGACCTTAGCAATAGCGATGTTAGAAAGCTATTTGAACTGAACACAAATTTACAGTAAATTCCCAAATTATTCTTACACCTGTAAGATTTACGTTTAGTCCTTTTAATTTCATCAACAAGTTTCTTCTCACCGGAATATTAAGGTTTTAGATTGGTCCAGTCAGACTGCCGACTTGAATCTGAGAGAAACTATGGATGAACCAAGAGATTAAGGTGGTGGCAAAGATGGCTTCCAATCTTAAAGACTTGAAGCTCATTACCAAAAACAAATGTTCAAAATACCAGTGGAGACATGCAAAAAACTGCTCAGCAAATATAAGAAGGGTTTGTTACTGTAATGCTAATACAGATTTTTCCAATAATTATTGAGAAGGGTATGATTAATTTTCAACTTGCCAGTTTTGATCATATTTTAAAAACTAAATATATATATATATTTTTCAAAATAAATACTCCTTTTACATTTTATCATCTTTAGGGAGATGCCTGTGTCATTTTCTGTCAGAAACAAGCTTTTGTTCAAATTATACCGATTTGAAAACTAAAGGCTATAAATAATTTTGGGCTTAAATAAAATAGCTACATTTTAATTGAACATTTCTTTTAAACTACTGTGCGCTAAACTAAAATAATTTTTACAGTTAATGTTTAATGCACATTTCGAGCAGGGGGGAACGGTGTGCAGCAATGACGAGTCCTGTTCAATACTACCATGACTGCATGCTGGATGGCGTGTGCTATTCAATACACTTACCGCAGCAGAGGTCAGAGCCATTACAGATAGATCATGAGAGCCCTCTGCTGACAGTTAAATCTACAGAGACCAATGCAGTGAACATCCAATCCAGCTCCCCTGTTTGTAATGTGTGCTGTACATTAATAAGAAAAATAGGCATTACTGAATGTGTGATAATTCTGCCTCATTAAGTCATCTAAAATAAGTTGATTTTTCACCCTTCATTTGAGGAATTGGTGGTAGGACTGGGAAGTTATTATCTTCACTCGACATTAAAATTGTTTTACCCACCCAACCAGTGTTGTAAAAGAAATTAAATAATGATTTAGTGATGTGAAGAGAGGTGTGGAGGTGATGAAGATAACAGTGAGAATTTTCATTTTGTCTTTGCAAATGACCTGTGAGTCAGTTCTTGCCATTTATTAGTTGAACCTTTGCAGCTTTACAGTTTTCAATTCCAACATAACTGTTTTTTTGCTATAATAAAACATTTCGGCCTTAAAAATTACATGTGATTAAAATTATCTACTGATGTTTTCTTTCAACTTTGAGAGTGTGTTCATATTTATTATGCAGTTTCAGTAAAACAACGTGGGAAGTTGAAATATAATTATTTGCTTACTTTTAAACAGGCCTTACACTTCTGAAAAAGGTGCATCTGGCCAGTTTGGAGACAAGAAACAGTATGAATAGATTTAGAGCAAATGTTTAACTGTCCTAAGAGTTTGTCTTAACATGTTTAGAAGAGGCATTTAGTTTAGAGCAGCGGCCCTCAAACTGGGGTCCGCGAACCATAGGTTGGGGGTCCGTGAAACACGTGTTGTCGAACCCGAGGAGGCACTGGTGTGGATCTTCCGGGCTTGAGCTAATTAACAGAATGGACAAATATTTAAGTCCGTCCACTTCATCAAGTAAGGCAAGAGCCAAATCGGCTAAAATTAGAAAGTATGACAGCAGTTATATCGAGTTTGGCTTCATCGAGAATGAGGATGGAAGACCAAAATGTGTTATGTGTCTTCAAGTGCTAGTAAATGAAGCCAACTAAGCTAAAGCGGCATCTCATCACAAAGCACCCGGGGTTCAAAGATAAAACAAGATAATTTTTCCAGCAAAAGGGTGAGAATTATATGCGGCAAAAAAAACAATTGCTGAACCTGGCCACAACATCAGAAAAAGCTCAGAGGGCTTCGTATCTGGTGGCACAGCGAATCGCAAAAAGTAAGAAGCCACACTCAATTGGACAAGACCTTGTGCGTCCAGCTGTGGTGGACATGTGTGAAGTTCTGCTTGGCACAGATGCAGCTAACAAGGTGAAAGCTGTCCCGCTTTCAGATGACACAGTGAGGAGAAGAATTAAAGAATTGTCAGCTGACATTCAGGAACAATTATTGGACAGACTGCCTTCATGTGAATAGTTTTCTATACAGCTGGACGAATCGACAGACATTTCCAGTGCAGCTCAACTGATAGCTCTGGTACGCTATCTGTGGGAAGGAGACATTTTAGAGGATTTTCTGTTCTGCAAGGAGGTCTTGGGTAGGACAACTGGTGAATAAATATTTAAACTTGTTGATGCTTTTATGACTGAAGCAAGACTGAGCTGGGAAAAATGTGTCGCTGTTTGTACGGATGGTGCAGCAGCAATGACCGGCAGAAAGAGTGGAGTTGCAGCACGGATAAAATCCATCAATCCAAAGGTTAGAGCTACCCACTGTGTCCTGCATTGGCAAGCACTAGCTTCCAAAGACATGGAACCAGATCTTCACTCCATTTTGAACACAGCTATCACTGCAGTTAACTTTGTGAAATCCAGAGCTTTGCAATCAAGATTGTTTGGTCAACTTTGCCAAAATCTGGATGCTGAACATGACGCAATGCTTTATCACTCGGAGGTGCGATGGCCATCGTGGGAAAGTGTTGCAGAGAGTTTTTGAGCTGCACAGAGCAATGTCAGAATTCATGACAGAGGAAAAACTGGAAATTGCACATTTCGTTTTCTTTATCCAGACTGCATTGCCAAGTTAGCCTATCTTGCAGACATATTCAACATACTGAACATCCTCAACCTCTCAATCTATCCTTGAAGTTAGTGACAAAATCACCGCCTTTATGAAGAAAACCGACCTCTGGAGAAGAAGAATACAAGATGGAATAACAGACATGTTCCCCCAACTGACTGAGTTTTTAAACAAAGAGAACTTGTCCGTTGCTATTGTGAGGGATGTTGTAACTTCACACCTAACATCACTGTGTGAGCACTTCAGCTCATATTTCTCTGATGTGAACACCAATGCCTGGGATTGGGTGCGTGATCCATTTTCACCTGCTGCAACAGAGAATGGCCTAACAGGTAAAACAGAAGAACAGCTGTTGGAGTTATCTTGTGACAGAACATTGAAGACCAGATTCCAACAGGCAAGTCATGCAAACTTTTGGACCTCCCTCTCACATAAGTATCCTGAACTGGCTGTTGAGGCCATGAAAATATTGCTGCCCTTTCCTACCACTTACCTCTGTGGATCTTCATTTTCCACTCTGACTGTAATGAAGAACAAATACAGGGCTCGTTTACTAGTGGAAGATGATCTTAAGAGTTTGTTTATCATCTATACCTCCAAGAATAGAGAAACGGTGTGGTGAGACAGGCTCATCCTTCTCACTAATTTTAAGGGGTTATTGGTGTAACTGATGACTGGTTTTACTGTATGCAACAAAGCCTAAAGCAGATATTTTTCTGAAGGTTTTTCAGTTTTCTGCCAAGAGTTTGAATAAGGTGTTCATTGTGTTAAAATGAACCAAATAAGAGCTGTTAAACTGTTTTTTCCAGTTTTCACCTTTTTCGTGTGTGGAAGCTTTAAGATATATTTGAAGAAAACACCCTAGGAGTTAAAATATAACTTAATTTTTTCCTGTTTAAAGTGTTCAAATGTTTTTATTTTTTTTTATTTTTATTTCTATAAAAGATTGGGTGTATGTACATTTAAAAAATAAATAAATAAAAAAATTAAATATACAGAATTCCTACAGTATTTAAGAGTACAAAACGCAGTTTAAAAAATATTATCAGTATGAGGAATCTTAAGGGGTCCTTGGAAAAATTCTACCACTTTTAAGAGATCCCTGGCCCCCAAAAGTTTGAGAACCCCTGGTTTAGAGATGGGGCTCTACATAGATATGACTGAGTACGGTCAGATGAAAGCTATCTTGAAACTAATAAATGTAAAGGGAGATCAAAACCAGTGACTATAGGCTAGAGTAAAGGAGGTTGATATGATTTAATGCAACTGCGATGACTGGGAAACAAGAATGAGGTTTGAAAGAAAAACAAAAGCCATTAAGCTCATTTTCCCTGTCGAAATAAAACATAAGTTTAGTTTCTTATTTCTTGCGTTCCGTTCTCTGTGGGTTTTTGTTTATCCTCTAGATCAGAGTTGGTATATTTTCCCTCTTGAATTGTACTTTCCTTTGTGTCTAGTTTAGTTCACTCTGATATTTATTCACCTTTCCTCAGTTTCCCTGTTTTCCTCTCATCCACAACTGTTTAAAATCCCCCTGATTAGCTTACCTGCATTCAATGTCATTCGTTGTATGTAAGCTCTGTGTGTCATGTCCTGTTCTTCTCATTCCATCCCAAAATTCTTTCTTCTTTTTGTATTAAAATCTTCAACATATTCCAATTTCATGTTTGCATTTTGGTCTAACTCTCAACATACAAAACATGACAGAAGTGGTGTGTTCAAGCATCACCAAAAGGAGGGATGCCCAGTTCTGATTCTCAGCAGCCAGTGATCTAAATCAGTGTTTCTCAACCCTGGTCCTCAAGGCACACTGCCTGTCCTGTCTATCAATCAGCTATCAATTGAAATCAGATGTGCTGAACCAGGGAAACATCTAAAACATGCAGGTCGCTGTGCCTTGAGGACCAGGGTTGAAAAACAGTGACCTGGCTGTTTTAAATATGCCTCTGCTCCACTGCAGCTGATTCAAATGAATAAAATATCTACTTATCATATCAGCAAATTCTGCAGAGGCCTGCTAATGACTCATTCATTCACATGAGACATGTTAAAACATTTGCAGGACACTAGACCACTAAAACATGAATTGCTTACCCCAGTTGTTGATGGAGACATGGTTTAAGAGTTGTAGATACTTTGTGCTTTTTGCTGTACTTCCCCTAGACTGGGAAGGAAAAAGACTGCCCAGGTTCTTTGTGTATAGTATGTTGGAATGAAATGGCAGGAGAAGTAAGGGAGTAAAATAACCTGGGGCAGTTTCTTTGACACACTGTTTCTATCAGGATCTCAATTCCTTTCTGTTAATGCAAATTACTTGTGGCGGAGGAGTTGGAGGATGCATAGTTCCTTCCACTGATGGTGTTTTGTTAGGGTCATGATCTGCACAAACCATATGGGATTTTTTTTCTTCTGTTTATGTTCATTAAGTTTATTACACTCAGTTTAATCACAATAAGACATCATTTCAAATGAGCCCAAATGTTTTATCCATGTCATAATGGAAACTGGCTTCTTTCTATCCCTACGAAAATCTGTCATAATTTGTTGGTATTTGAGTTTGGATCTTGCTCATGATTGTTTGTTTTCCAGGAATGCTTTACTTCATTCCATTTTTGATTTAGCTTCATATGCATTTCTGTTAAGATTTATCTTTGTTTCATTGTCTTTATTTCTCTGTTCAGTTCCTATTGTTTCCACTCTTAGCCACTGCTTCCATAATCAGATTCATTCGGTCCACCTGTTTCATGCTAATCGGTCTCCTTGTTTTCACTTGTGCCAGCTAATTTATATACTCTGCTGTTCTGTTTACCACTTGTGGATTCAATCTGTTTGTTCATGCCAAGCCTGTCAATGTTCATGTCTGCATCTGTTAGATCCTACCTCCTGTGAGTTTTACATTTTGGTAAATTTATTAAAACGTTTTTCTTTTTGACTGCACTGCTTCCTGATTGTCTGGATACTGGGCTCTGATCCAAGAACCACTTCTTGACAGAAAAACAAAAACTCTAAAGAAGAGAACTGTATTGAACTTGCTTATAATACTAAAGAGTTTTCAACAATAAATGCATTATTTTAATTATGAAAACAGAATTGGAGCTTTTGAAAAGCATCTATAATCATTGTGAAACATTAATTAAAAAATATTGAAGAAAACATGTTAAATCTTTAGCAGCATTTCCTGCTAACGCTCACAATCCTGACCTGATGTACTGTGTATTTAAATCTTTTCTTTTAAAATTGTATACAAAGAGATCGTAAATTAATTTTTTGTTTTAACTCTTGACAGGTGGGGCACACTCTTTACTGGTCACCTGAATGTTACACACACTGCAAACACAGACAAATGGAAAATAAAGGGTATATGAAATATAACAGATTAACTTCATCTGCTTGTTTTATCAGCTAAAAGAGAGGAAAAAAACCAAAATCTATATAAAACCCAGACTTGCACAGGGAGAAATAAACATCTCTCAGTATTGGGGGGAAATAAAACAAAAAAACAAAAAAAACAAAAAATGGAGAGAGAGTTCAATTTGCATGATCTGCATTATTTTTTTTTCCATCAAAAGCTTCTCTAGGGTATTTTAATTGAACAAAATGTTTTTATAGCCCTGCAGCACAATTCATTAGTTGAAGGAACAATAATCGGGTAGTTTTTCTCTGTTAAGTTTAAGCAAGAAAGGAAAAAACACCAGACAGAAACAAATCCCTTGATCAAAGAAGTTGAGAAGCACCAGTATTCCATGCAACAAAACCTGCCACATCTTTGTGTAGATACTCCTTCTCATGTGAGTAACACATTACAGCAGGGCTGCCCAAGTCCAGTCCTCGAGATCTACCACCCTGCAACGTTTAGTTGCCTCCCTTCTCGCACACACTTGACTCAAATGCCTGAATTCCCTCATCAGCTGCTCTGCAGAGGCCTGATAATAAGTCATTCATTTGATTCAGGTTTGTAAGGAAGGAATACATCTAAATGTTGCAGGATGGTAGCTGTCATGGACTGGACTTTTGCACCTCTGTATTACAGAATATAAATAAAGCAACATTTTCAAAGTAGAGATTAAAATTAAACCAAGGGTTTAGATGCTTGTCCAGTAATTAATAAAATTCACCTGGTGCTAATTAAAGGGTCCCTGATGGGTGTGAAAAAATAGATGAACATCACCACTCACCAATCACATGGGTTAGTAATTAAGACTCCTCTTACTTGGCAATGGTCACCCTGAAATTCAATGGGTTTTCAGATAATGTAGTTTGTCAAAGTGCTGTAGACATCAAGTCACACTGCAGTTTTAAAATCAATAGGGTGTTTTTGACTCCACATGCAGGGGGCTACTAGTCAGAGATGTGTGACGTGCATTTCACAGATGTTGAGTTGTAAGTTATTTTCCTTTCGCTGCTGGTGTCGTGTGATCTGGGGTGAGCCTTAGCCTGGAGGAAAATTTACTCCTGTTTGCCTCTGTCAAGGTTTTGTAATGCTCAGCCAGGCTTTGTTCTAGTACCACACAATCTTCAGGAGGACCACAAGGTTATGGTGCTTTAGAGATATATACAGGGGTTGGACAATGAAACACCTGGTTTTAAATCACAATTTATTAGTATGGTGTAGGGCCTCCTTTTGCGGCCAATACAGCGTCAATTCGTCTTGGGAATGACGTATACAGGTCATTCTCAAAATATTAGCATATTTTGATAAAGTTCATTATTTTCCATAATGTCATGATTAAAATTTAACATTCATATATTTTAGATTCATTGCACACTAACTGAAATATTTCAGGTCTTTTATTGTCTTAATACGGATGATTTTGGCATACAGCTCATGAAAACCCAAAATTCCTATCTCACAAAATTAGCATATTTCATCCGACCAATAAAAGAAAAGTGTTTTTAATACAAAAAACGTCAACCTTCAAATAATCATGTACAGTTATGCACTCAATACTTGGTCGGGAATCCTTTTGCAGAAATGTCTGCTTCAATGCAGCGTGGCATGGAGGCAATCAGCCTGTGGCACTGCTGAGGTCTTATGGAGGCCCAGGATGCTTCGATAGCGGCCTTTAGCTCATCCAGAGTGTTGGGTCTTGAGTCTCTCAACGTTCTCTTCACAATATCCCACAGATTCTCTGTGGGGTTCATGTCAGGAGAGTTGGCAGGCCAATTGAGCACAGTGATACCATGGTCAGTAAACCATTTACCAGTGGTTTTGGCACTGTGAGCAGGTGCCAGGTCGTGCTGAAAAATGAAATCTTCATCTCCATAAAGATTTTCAGCAGATGGAAGCATGAAGTGCTCCAAAATATCCTGATAGCTAGCTGCATTGACCCTGCCCTTGATAAAACACAGTGGACCAACACCAGCAGCTGACACGGCACCCCAGACCATCACCGACTGTGGGTACTTGACACTGGACTTCTGGCATTTTGGCATTTCCTTCTCCCCAGTCTTCCTCCAGACTCTGGCACCTTGATTTCCGAATGACATGCAGAATTTGCTTTCATCCGAAAAAAGTACTTTGGACCACTGAGCAACAGTCCAGTGCTGCTTCTCTGTAGCCCAGGTCAGGCACTTCTGCTGCTGTTTCTGGTTCAAACGTGGCTTGACCTGGGGAATGCGGCACCTGTAGCCCATTTCCTGCACACGCCTGTGCACGGTGGCTCTGGATGTTTCTACTCCAGACTCAGTCCACTGCTTCCGCAGGTCCCCCAAGGTCTGGAATCGGCCCTTCTCCACAATCTTCCTCAGGGTCCGGTCACCTCTTCTCGTTGTGCAGCGTTTTCTGCCACACTTTTTCCTTCCCACAGACTTCCCACTGAGGTGCCTTGATACAGCACTCTGGGAACAGCCTATTCGTTCAGAAATTTCTTTCTGTGTCTTACCCTCTTGCTTGAGGGTGTCAATAGTGGCCTTCTGGACAGCAGTCAGGTCGGCAGTCTTACCCATGATTGGGGTTTTGAGTGATGAACCAGGCTGGGAGTTTTAAAGGCCTCAGGAATCTTTTGCAGGTGTTTAGAGTTAACTCGTTGATTCAGATGATTAGGTTCATAGCTCGTTTAGAGACCCTTTTAATGATATGCTAATTTTGTGAGATAGGAATTTTGGGTTTTCATGAGCTGTATGCCAAAATCATCTGTATTAAGACAATAAAAGACCTGAAATATTTCAGTTAGTGTGCAATGAATCTAAAATATATGAATGTTAAATTTTCATCATGACATTATGGAAAATAATGAACTTTATCACAATATGCTAATATTTTGAGAAGGACCTGTACAAGTCCTGCTCAGTGGTCAGAGGGATTTTAAGCCATTCTTCTTGCAGGATAGTGGCCAGGTCACTACGTGATACTGGTGGAGGAAAACGTTTCCTGACTCGCTCCTCCAAAACACCCCAAAGTGGCTCAATAATATTTAGATCTGGTGACTGTGCAGGCCATGGGAGATGTTCAACTTCACTTTCATGTTCATCAAACCAATCTTTCACCAGTCTTGCTGTGTGTATTGGTGCATTATCATCCTGATACACGGCACCGCCTTCAGGATACAATGTTTGAACCATTAGATGTGCATGGTCCTCAAGAATGGTTCGGTTGTCCTTGGCAGTGACGCGCCCATCTAGCACAAGTATTGGGCCAAGGGAATGCCATGATATGGCAGCCCAAACCATCACTGATCCACCCCCATGCTTCACTCTGGGCATGCAACAGTCTGGGTGGTACGCTTCTTTGGGGCTTCTCCACACTGTAACTCTCCCGGATGTGGGGAAAGCAGTAAAGGTGGACTCATCAGAGAACAATACATGTTTCAGATTGTCCACAGCCCAAGATTTGCGCTACTTGCACCATTGAAACCGACGTTTGGCATTGGCATGAGTGACCAAAGGTTTGGCTATAGCAGCCCAGCCGTGTATATTGACCCTGTGGAGCTCCTGACGGACAGTTCTGGTGGAAACAGGAGAGTTGAGGTGCACATTTAATTCTGCCATGATTTGGGCAGCCGTGGTTTTATGTTTTTTGGATACAATCCGGGTTAGCACCCAAACATCCCTTTCAGACAGCTTCCTCTTGCGTCCACAGTTAATCCTGTTGGATGTGGTTCGTCCTTCTTGGTGGTATGCTGACATTACCCTGGATACCGTGGCTCTTGATACATCACAAAGACTTGCTGCCTTGGTCACAGATGCGCCAGCAAGATGTGCACCAACAATTTGTCCTCTTTTGAACTCTGGTATGTCACCCATAATGTTGTGTGCATTTCAATATTTTGAGCAAAACTGTGCTCTTACCCTGCTAATTGAACCTTCACACTCTGCTCTTACTGGTGCAATGTGCAATCAATAAAGAATGGCTACCAGGCTGGTCCAATTTAGCCATGAAACCTCCCACACTAAAATGACAGGTGTTTCAGTTTCAGTGTCCAACCCCTGTATATACAGTACAGACCAAAAGTTTGGACACACCTCATTCAAAGAGTTGTCTTTATTTTCATGACTATGAATATTGTAGCTTCACACTGAAGGCATCAAAACTATGAATTAACACATGTAGAATTATATACTGAACAAAATGTGTGAAACAACTGAAAATATGTCTTATATTCTAGGTTCTTCAAAGTAGCCACTTTTTGCTTTCATTACTGCTCTGCACACTCTTGGTATTCTGTTGATGAGCTTCAAGATGTAGTCACCTGAAATGTTTTTCACTTCACAGGTGTGTCCTGTCAGGTTTAATAACTGGGATTTCAAGCCTTATAAATTTTTCTTTTTCTTTTCCTGCTCTTGGTGGAGGTTGATGCTTTTTCTCTGTCTCCCGCACCCCTCCCATATGTGCCCTGCTTCAGCTCTGTGTCTTGTCTTTTTTGGAGCCTCTTTTTGCATATCTTCCAAATTCTTCCAAAATATAGATTTGGTCAGCTGGTCTCTCAATGCAATTGATCAAATTTTCTCGAGGAGAAGACAGGGTGAAGGAGAGCCCAACTTGTCTGGACTGGAAGTTTTTCTCTGGATACACAATGGACTCCTGGCAGAAGTGGAGGATTGTGTGTTTGTCGATAAAGTCAGTTGAGGATGTGGAAGATGTGTATATAATTGGATGTTTGATATCAGGATTTCTGCTTTTTGGAGTCAGCGGTTACCTGGCATATCGAGAAATTCGGAGAATGTCAGCAGCTGTTCTGGCCATTGTAAGGCTTCGTGGCATGTGTGATGGGATCTTCAGGGCGATCAACACTCAGACTGAAGGCAAAGCCTCGGTGACCCGTCCCCCCCTTGTCTTGTGTCATGATGTATGTTTGGATGGGTTGCACTGGAATTCTAATTTCCCCTCAGGGATCAATAAAGTATCTTTGAATTGAATTGAAATGGGGTTGGGACCATCAGTTGTGTGAGTGAGTGAGAAAGCTTTTTGAAGAAAACTTGTCTGAAGGATAGGTATATAAAGCACCAAACTCAAATTGCTTATATTTCCTAAAGTTTTTCCTGCAGTGACAATAATGCTGTTAACAACTTTCTGTTTCCTCCACACAGCTGGAAGAGCTGTCAAAACTGTCCAACAGCATTTGTTTTGCTAAAGTGAGCAAACGAGCCCTACTTTCTTAGTTTTTTCTCTCACGTCGATGTCAGGACATACAAAAAAAGCGTCACATCAAGTGTGCATCTGAGTTTAGCATGCCTCATCGACTGCCTGACTTCTCTGCAAAGGCATGGGAGAAGATCCACATGCAAGTTGCGAGATTTTTGGAATTCTTTGACAGGTTTTTTCCATTTTCGTTCTGGATGATGAGATGGAAGTACCAAACATAGCACTCAATATTAATCATTCTATCCAGGTGCTCTGAAATAAGATGTTTTTGTGAAACTTCCTGCATTTAGCAAATGTCATTTTACATACTGACTGCAGAGAGAGCACCGTGAATAGCACTTTGATACTTAAAGCACTTTTGCACTTTTTAATAAATCAAATTTTGACTGGCTTTAAATTATATATATCACCAAATCACCTTCCTAATTGTTTTTTACAATATCCATCAGATTGACAAAAACATCTGATGTGTACACTCTTCATTGTTTACTTTGAAATCACATCTAGTGGTTTTTCTTGTATGAATGGTGCCTAAGGTAGGCTATTCTTTCTGCCCCTAATTTTATACTTCTCTTGGACTAAAGGCCAAAAATGCATTTTTTTTGTTTTCACAAATATCAACAGGTTAAAAATATCTACACCTTTTTTAACTATTTAGGATTTTTTTAGAATATCCAGGTCATCCATGAGACTTTGGGAGTTTGCTAAAAAAGATTTCAGTGTGAAAAAAGAAAGTGGTTATGCAAAAATCACAGGTATCTAAATGGGTTATGGATTATTAAAGACAATATTTAAAATTCCTTTAATGTGCACGCCAAGTCAAATAGAAGACAAACTGATTGAAATATGAACAAGTGAGTAAAAACAGAGGTTAGTTCTTGAAAAGAGATAAACAATCCATTTGTTTTGCTCTTAATTCAAAGCTTTCAGAATCACGGCCATGTATTCTCACACAGCATCCACTGTGCACAACACATAGGACTGCACACTGCCCATTTAAGGACATGCAAAAAACAGTAAAAAGTATTTCATCTATATTAGATTGATAATTTAGTTTTTTATGTGCTCATGTTGCTCCCTTAATAGACTGGCACCCTGGGCTCTGAGCCATAGGGCCCATATAAAAAAATAAAAAAACCCCACTGTTTATAGGTTAACACTTAAATGCATACATAATCCTGCTACAACATGCTGGGTTACACATTGCAGACCTAAAGAAAAATTACTAACCACAACCCTAACCCACATTGACTCAAACAAGCATGTCCACATTCTCATTATCATTCTAAAGTGTTTCCTTCATCCATCAACAAAACCCTCTCGAAGGATACCTATTATTATTTCCTGTACAGATATATTTTGATCACTAAAGTACCAATTATTTTCTCCAGACTATCATTGTTCATCTTGCATGCAACTATTTTAGGGAAACATGCTGTAAAATCTGAATGCACATTTACCAAGATAAAAGCACTTTAGATTTCATTCACTCAGAAGCTCTTTCACAACTATGTACTACACTTTGCCTCTTCATTATCTTTTGATTTATATTGTGCATTTAAGCATAATTAATATTTTGAATTAAGAACAAAGGTTTTAAATGTGGTTTCTCCAATTTTATTAAAAATTCTTCAGCTCAGAGTGAGGAGAAAAAAAACCTCAAACGCTATTTAGCGCAATATATAGGAAACGAGAGGACAATATAAAGACGGGTATAAACATACCATACATACATAAACAAATAAGCACTTTGTTTTTTATTCATTCAGAAAATTAACATTCACATTTTTATTAGAGCATAAATGCCTTTTTGTATTTCTAATTTGGTAAATATTACACTTAATCAATTTTCAAAATACTATAAAGCAGCTTTTAGTAGTTTTTTGTATGCTGAAATAAATGTTATTAGATTTAAAGATACTTGTTCAATGTTCATGGGGAAATTTAGACTTGAGGACAAAAAGCAGAGGTTTGGATTACTAACCGAATGTGATACAGAGTTAAAGGTGTACTAGATATCATGGATTTGATAAAAATATGTTGAGACTTGACTTGGACTTGGCCCTCAATGACTCGAGACTTGGAAAAAAATTATTGTAAACATCTCTAGTAGACATACAGTACAGACCAAAAGTTTGGACACACCTCATTCAAAGAGTTGTCTTTATTTTCATGAGTATGAAGATTGTAGCTTCACACTGAAGGCATCAAAACTATGAATTAACACATGTAGAATTATATACTGAACAAAAAAGTGTGAAACAACTGAAAATATGTCTTATATTCTAGGTTCTTCAAAGTAGCCACCTTTTGCTTTGATTACTGCTCCGCACACTCTTGGCATTCTGTTGATGAGCTTCAAGCGATAGTCACCTGTAATGGTTTTCACTTCACAGGTGTGGCTTGTCAGGCTTAATAAGTGGGATTTCAAGCCTTATAAATGGGGTTGGGACCATCAGTTGTGTTGCGCAGGAGGTGGATACAGTACACAGCTGATAGTCCTACTGAATAGACTGTTAGAATTTGTATTTAGTAAGTAAAAAGCAGCTAAGTAAAGAAAAACGGGTGGCCATCGTTACTTTAAGAGATGAAGGTCAGTCAGTCCGAACAATTGGGAAAACTTTGAAAGTGTCCCCAAGTGCAGTCGCAAAAACCATCAAGCGCTACAAAGAAACTGGCTCACATGAGGACCGCCACAGGAAATGAAGACCAAGAGTCACCTCTGCTGCAGACGATAAGTTCATCCGAGTCACCAGCCTCAGAAATCGCAGGTTAACAGCAGCTCAGATTAGAGAACAGGTCAATGCCACACAGAGTTCTAGCAGCAGACACATCTCTAGATCAACTGTTAAGAGGAGACTGTGTGAATGAGGCCTTCATGGTAAAATAGCTGCTAGGAAACCACTGCTGAGGACAGGCAACAAGCAGAAGAGACTTGTTTGGGCTAAAGAACACAAGGAATGGACATTAGACCAGTGGAAATCTGTGCTTTGGTCTGATGAGTCCAAGTTTGAGATCTTTGGTTCCAACCACCGTGTCTTTGTGCAACGCAGAAGAGGTGAACGGATGGACTCTACATGCCTGGTTCCCACCGTGAAGCATGGAGGAAGAGGTGTGATGGTGTGGGGGTGCTTTGCTGGTGACACTGTTGGGGATTTATTCAAAATTGAAGACATACTGAACCAGCATGGCCACCACAGCATCTTGCAGCGGCATGCTATTCCATCCGGTTTGCGTTTAGTTGGACCATAATTTATTTTTCAAAAGGACAATGACCCCAAACACAACTCCAGGCTGTGTAAGGGCTATTTGACCAAGAAGGAGAGTGATGGGGTGCTTCGCCAGATGACCTGGCCTCCACAGTCACCGGACCTGAACCCAATCGAGATGGTTTGGGGTGAACTGGACCGCAGAGTGAAGGCAAAAGGGCCAACAAATGCTAAGCATCTCTGGGAACTCCTTCAACACTGTTGGAAAACCATTTCAGGTGACTACCTCTTGAAGCTCATCAACAGAATGCCAAGAGTGTGCAGAGCAGTAATGAAAGCAAAAGGTGGCTACTTTGAAGGACCTAGAATATAAGACATATTTTCAGTTGTTTCACACTTTTTTGTTCAGTATATAATTCCACATGTGTTAATTCATAGTTTTGATGCCTGCAGTGTGAAGCTACAATATTCATAGTCATGAAAATAAAGAAAACTCTTTGATTGAGAAGGTGTATCCAAACTTTTGGTCTGTAATGTACACCAAATGACTTCCAGCTGTAATTCCAGCAAAAGGTGGTTCCAAAATGCATCGAGTCAGTTTGGTTGACTGGAATGCATTCCATTGTTTGTAGACTTTTTATTTGCAAATCACCCATTCTTTTTCTTCCAAATGGCATATGCACTATTGTGTTAATCTATCACGTAGGAGGCCATAAGATAATCTGAACGGATATCATTTGAGACGTCACTTGCAGTTGTCCTTACAACTAGCTAAAGTTGCAAATTCTTTAACGATGACTGGATTTGTTCACAGCATGTTGAAACAACTCATGGCAGAGTATTTTCAGTACAAATAAACTGCATTTTGCACCTCATCTGCTGTTCAGCTCAGAAAATATTTGCTACTGCCTGCTGCAGAATTAGGTTACTTCAGGTTTTTCTAGATATTTGGAAAAAATCCAGACAAGTTTTAAGTGGGTTTGCTGAAACTGTCTGTTTAAAAGCAATCATACCTCAGCAAACAGCTCAAAATCTCTGCTTGAGGCAACCTGTAGAAGCACCGTAGAAAAGGATTCGTGGCACTTTTATTATTGATGGTTTTACTGTATATTTTGAAGTACCTAATCTGGTGTTAACCCCTGACCCTCTCGGCTGTTGAGCATTTTGGGGTCATCATTAAGTGTGCAGAGAGCTCTTCATTTCTCCACCAGCAGCTGCAGTTGTACTTCCACCACGTAATCATTTGAAATGAGCTGAACAGTCCAAACATTTGACTTGTACAGCTGGTTGGCCCAGATGGAAAAACAAGTGTAGCTTAAACCACTTATCTTCAAAGCTGAGTTTTAACATTTTATTCCCAGAACAAGGGTACAGTTCAACGTTAAAAGCAGCAGTTAATCAAAGATTGTAAAAAACACCTAAGTTCATATGGGTGAGTCCTGACTCATAAAACTACGAGAACATCACAGGTACGAATGACACAGCACTTACTCTAGGAGAGCTGGAGAGGGCCATCCGAAGTCCTGAACCCATCAGCAGGGCTGGTATCTGGTCCTTTGTGCAAAGAGGAACATGATGAATACTGCCAGAGCCCTACAAAATGACTGCCAGCAGGCCACTGGTGTGAAAGTCTTTGACCAAACCATTGGCAAAACATTTTTTGAGGGTGACTTGAGGGCCCAACGTCCTCTAGTAGGCCCTGTGCCCCCTGACCTAAACCCAATAGTACATCACTGGGGCTCCATGTTTAGATGCTGCAGGGTTGCACCTCGGACTGTCCAGGAGCTCAGTGAAGCCCTGGTCAGGATTTGAAAGGAGACACCCCGGGACACAGTCACCTCATGAGGAAAATGCCCCAGTGTTGTCAGGCATGCATACAAGCATGTGTGGGGCATACAAACTGAGTACCCTTTTAAGTTGCTCTAATAAAATTTCAGCAAAATGGACTGGCCTGCCGCATCAGTTTTTCTGTTTAAATTTCTCTTTAGATTAAGTCCTTTGTGGACTGATAATTTTTATTTTGATCATATGATCTGGCATAATTTTGTTTATAACACATTACTCATTCCATATTGAGATCTGATTTGTTTTCATAGTGTTCCTTTAAATTTTTGAGAAGTGTAGTTATGCCTGATCTTTGGAAAATACTTCAAGCTCAGTCACACTGAATGGAGAGCATCTGTGAATAGCAACACTGAAGCCTTACCACAGATTTTCAATTTGATTACGGTCTGAACTTAGACTAGGCCATTCTAATACATGGAAAAAATTGGTCTAAGCCATGTCTGGATTTATTTTTAGGGTCATTGTCCTGCTGGAGGTAGCACTTTCTCCCCAGTCTAAATTATTTTGCAACCTGTATGAGGTTGTCTTCCTGGATTGCTCTGTATTTAGCTTCATACATCTTCTTAACTTTGATCAGTATCTCTTTTGCTTCTTTAGAAAAGGATCTGAACAGCATGATGCTGCCACCACCAGTTTCAAACTGGGGAAAGTGTGTTCAGGTGGATGTGGGGTGTTAGTATTCTGCCAGAAGGTCAAAAAGGTAAAAAGGTCACAATTTTGGTTGTATTTGGAAATAGCACCTTGTTTCACATATTTCATTTGTCCCCTACACATTTTTTGGCAAACCACAAACTTGCCCTCCCATGGCTATTTTTTACAAGTGGCTTCCCAGACTTTTTATGGTTCATATAATGAACTGTAGAATGTTTTTTTGAGATGTGCAAGCTTCCAATAATGTTTTTTTTTTTTTACCTAACCATGATATAAACTTTAATTAACAACAACTTTATCTCATACTTGTGTGCTGTATTCCTTGGTCTTCATGAAGCTGTTTGTTCACTAATGTTCCCTAACAAACCTCTGAAGCCTTAAAAGAAGACCTGAATTAATCTTGTGTGTAGCTCACCCAATGACTGCTGGAGATAGCTACCAGCCCCACCAGCACCCTACATCAATCAGCAAATATTGAGGATGGATAGAAGGATGGACGGATGAATTGTTTACCACTCTAACAGATTTCAGGAACTGTAACAAAATTTATCTGCAGCTGCTCTCAGCCCAGTATTTTATTGAACTGATGCAAGTTGTGATCGTTTGATATAGTGTAATAAGTGCGTACACCTCTGGGACCATACACACCTCTGTGGGCGACAATCTACAGAGGATCTGGGAAACCTCGATTTGTGATCATTATTTTTCACCTGTGTCAGATTCATGTAAACAGGTTTTCATCTCCAAGTCAAATCTCGAGGAAAGTTTTTCACTAAACTTTAAAAGACATAAGTCCTGCTGGCTGTGGGGAGCTACAGAATGCCAACATGTACTGTGACATACTGAAGCAGAGCATGATCCCCTCCCTTTGGAAACTGGGCAGTATTCCAGCATGATGACAATCTCAAACACACTTCCAAGATGACCAATGCCTAGCTAAATAAACTGGAGGTAAAGGTGCTGGACTGGCCAAGCATGTCTTCAGACCTAAACCCTATTTAATATATGTGTGGCTTCCTCAAACAGACAGTGGAGGAGTACAAAGTCTCTAACATCCACCAACTCTGTGATGTTGTCGTGGAGGAGTGGGAAAGTGCTGGAAAATAATGGCAACACAAAATATTGACACTTTGGGCACAATTTGGACATTTTCACTTAGGGGTTTATTCACTTTTGTGGCCAAGAGTTTATACATTAATGGCTGTATGACTTATTTTGAGGGGACATCAAATTTACTGCGGTTTACTTTTGTGAGATACTGTATTCAGTTTGCATGAGTTTATTCATAATCACAGACGTATATTTTAGGTTTTAAAGTGTTGTAATAAATGAAATAACAGCCTATTATGTGTGGTAGTATTGCATTGGTTGGTACCACTGAGTTTCATAGAGACCAACTTGAAATCGGAACGTGAAAAAAAATGTAGCCTGCTCTAACAGTGTGACACAAACAGGAGGTAAAACACACAAACATCTATGCTTTCTAAAGCGTGGGAGTTAGACATCACATTAGATCTCGGACGCGACAGCAGGGCATTGAGCTGCACTTCATCTGTTTAAAACAAACATGTTTTGGAGTCAATCAAATCCGTTTATGAATGAGGAAATCAGGAAATTTAACAACTCATGATGTACGGATTTAAAATCATAACAGCTCAGTGAATGCACCAAATTATGGCACATCTTTTGTCTCTTTCAGACATACTTTATATACTCCTACTGAGACTGATTTTACTCCACATTGTTAAAATTAACCTCTCAAACAAACATTTCTACGGGGCTGGCCACATATATTTGCAGTGCTTGTACTGATGTGCAAAATCCTTAAAATCCTATTTTATTACAATAGCATGATATCAAGCACTTTCAACCTGTAAGTTTCACATTAGTGCAGTGCTAAGAAATTGTTTTTTCTTTTCAATCTGGTCATATGTTTTGCATTATATTGCTCTTGAAATAAGTTGTCACTTTGATTTTAAGCTCTGTGTAATTATGAGTTTATTTCTATTGGATTCTGCTGTTTAGTCATATTCCATTCAGTCTTTTCTCATTATTCTTGCATTTGTCTTCTTGTCATTCTTTGTTTTTAAGTTTTAAATTTAGTAGATTCTTTTGGCCATGTTTAGTTATTGCTTTAGTTTTCCCAGATCCCTGTGTTTTCCTTTTCTAATTTTGCTGTACCATATCCCTAGTTTAACTCCTCAGTTCTCAGACTTCATGTCTCCTCTTAACTGCAACCTGTTAGTTAATCACATTCACCTGATTTCCATACCAGTAACCAGTCTTTTTTTTTATATTCTCCAAGTTCATTCAGTCAGTTATCAGTTCTTCTTGCCATCTATCATCCTTGTATCCCTCCCTGTTTGTTCTACCTTCTCTTTAAGTCTCTCTCTCCCCATATGTGGAAGCCTGATCACTGTGACAATATTTGTTTTCAAGTGATGGTGAATTTTTGTATTTATAGTTTAAAAGGAGTAAAACTGAAAGCTCTGTAATATTTAAACATGAAAACACAATAGCACTTTACAAACTCTGTCCTGCATGTTTTAAATGTCCTGCTTTGTCTCTGTTCCAGCACACCTGATTGAAATGATTGCATGACCTTCTCTGCATGCCATCAAGTGCTGCTGCAGCCTGGTAATCACCCAGTTATTTAAGTAAGGTGTGTGGCAGCAGAGAGCCACCTGAAACATGCAGGACAGGGGCCTTGAGGAGCCAGGTTGGGAACCACTGCTCTATAGAAACCCAGGATTTTTTAACCCCAAGGTGTCCTTCTTTGTTGCAATTTCTTTTAATCAATGATCTTAGGTGTTGTTTTCTCATGTGCCACCCTCCTCTTTGTTTATAGAGGCAAGATAAATATGGGTCCTGCATTATGGCCAGTGGCTGCAAAATAGGTGTCTGTAAGTCATATTTATATGTTAGCGCAGGGGTGCCCTAGTTTATTCCTGCAATTTTTAGCAACATCCCTTCCCCAGCACACCTGAATCAAATCAATGGCTCGTTATGAGGCCTCTGCAACGCTGACTGACTGAGTGATGATGAGGGAATTCAACTATTTGATTCAGATGTGTTAGAGCACGGTCACATCTAAAAGTTACAGGATAGTAGCCCCCAAGGAATTGGGCGCCCCTGAATTAAAGAAACTCTAAGTTCCTAGAAACTCATATCACCTTTAAAAGAGTATAGATAAAAAAAAAACGTCTGCTACATTTAATTTAAAGAGTCTTTCACTGATGTCAGTTATCACTGTGATTGTATCACTGGTAATTTTGTGTTTTGGTTATTTTAGTGAATACACCTATTAAAGCTTGGATTTTAAGATTTTTTATACATCTTTACCAGGGGTGCCAATAAATGTGCCAACCACTGTTTTTATGTACTGTAATGGTCAAATGTGAGACGTCTGCAGCTACAATAAGTCTATTGCAACTAGACCAGCTGACAATCGTGCCTGGGACCCCAACAAGATAATCTTAGATGACCCCCCCACCCTTTCTGTAACTAGTAGAAAATTAATTCATATTTACTATTTCAAGACATGATTCATACTGCATTCTAACGCCTCCTTCCATATTCTCCCTTACTCTCCTCTTCCCACCTTTTATGCCCCATATTTGCTTTTTAGTTTTCCTCCTCACAACAGACTAAAGACAATATTCCTGCACATAGAAGGCTAACAGTGACAAAAATCCCCAAATAAATAAATATTATTTTGAATATATTTTAAAAGTCTCAGTTTAATACTCAATTAAATAATTCAACTGGGAAATCTCACATTTGAATCAAATACGGTAAAACCATATATATGTATATCAAGTTTTTTAAATGCTTTTATTTTTCCTGTGCTAAAGTACATAATTAAATAATTTAAACTGCTGCTTTGTCTCACTAAAGAAAAACCTCACATCTGATTGTTATCCTGCACAGCAACTAAACTGTATGCCAATAACTTTTTCTATGGTAGTGTTAGCTCCACTGAGTGATTTGTTAAAGTAAAATAAATTTAAGATGTTCTACAGCACATTACCATAAAGTAAAAATTAAGTATTTATATAGTTTATTTATGTAAGATAAAGAAATATTAAATCATTTTTTTTTTATTTCTCTGTGTTTAAATATCAATTTTGGGACTTTTTAATTGATTGAATTGTGGCACTTTTGACTTTCCAAATCTGCTGGGTGGTTTCAATCACAGCTGTTCACCTCCTGCCACAAAACTGATGTACAGGTGGAGGAGTGAGGATGTGCCTGATGGTAAACTCAGTCTACCTTGGTTTATGAAACACCTCAGCCATTAACGTTTATCAGCCTCTCACCGTTACCCATCGGACCTGTTCTAATTATAACTTCCACTAGCAAAGATACACAGCATGTCTCTGACAGAAATTGCTGAGTTTGTTGGCTTCATCAGGTCACAGAACACAGAAATGAGAGAGGTCCAGCTGCTCATGTGACAGAAACGGTACCGTTTATATCAAAGTGATGGAGCAGCTGCCTGACCCAGAATGGACAGATTGAAGCTGTGTATAAAGTATCAAGCACTTTATACACTTTATGCAAAAAAGCCTATAAAAAAAAAGAAAACAACTTCTTCTTGACCATAATTTGATGGTCCATGGGAGAACTGACCTGGTAGACAACCCCAAACACAAACACAGCTGCTGTCATTGTAACTTTCAAGAAGACTATAAGAATATGAGTTTATTTACAGGTAATATTAATGTAGGGCATCTGCACTGCGATGTCCAAGTGGAGAAGATAGTTGATGTGAAATTCTCAGCTAAATATGTCCCCAGGATTTGAGGAAATGAAGAGGCAGGAGAGGAGGAGGCAGACATGAGGAGAGGGAGGTTGGATGGCTTAATCAAAAGGCGGACACGACTGCCCGCGCTGTGTGAGAAAGCTTTCTCATCCAGCATTCTTTAATGAACAAGTGGCTCAAGGTGCTTTTAGATGGATCCTGGGAGAAACATGCTCACACACACACACACACTTAAAGATAATTGTGCCCACTCAATTAAACAGACACCTATAAATTGGCGCCTTTGGAGAACAGGCAGCAGAAAGCGTCTCAGAGTGGAGAGGCGGGGGTGGTGACTGTTGATGCTAACAGTGAGGGGGTTTTAGGAAGAGAGTGGGATGGAGTTCTGTTTATGGGCTGTCAGTGCGCTGCCGGGGGGGGGGATCAAGGCTGCACAGGTCCACCAGCAAGCCTGTCAGCATCTGAAGGGAACAAGGCCAGCTATTTCTAGGTGGTACACAGGTGTTTCTCTGTAGCTGTGTTCACTGAGAGAAAGGGAGATTAATAGATAGGATGGGAATAGGTGGCTATATGAAAAACAGCATGTTCACATGGGAGTGTTCTAAAATGGTCAAAAAATGTCTGGCAGAAACATTAGCTTTTTTCTAGCCTGTAATAAAAAAGAAATCTTTGTTTACCATAAAGTACATTGCAGCATCCTGCATGCAGAAGGTATATGCTTGTGAGTACTTTTTGTATTTAATGTGTTGATTGTGACGAAATCCTGTTTTTTTGAAAAAGCACGTCCAACTGTGGTGTGTTGATTGTACAATGAATAATTTCTCTTGAAGAGTGATGGAAGAATACCTTCATTTTGTAAATTATTTTGACAAATTGCAACTAAAAACATTTCCATGATGACACTTGGACATTAGCACTTTGCATCAGTTTCAAATGAACTTACTGAAGTAAATTTATTTTTACTGGTTTGATATTGGCTGAAAACACCAGTATTTGTTTTATTTATTATAAAGAGTGCTTTGCAAAAGTAGTCCTTCCTATTGAACATTTTATATCTTATGAGATCACAGTCATTTATTTGTTTCACAGTGCATTGTATTGTAATTTTATGTGATCGACCAACAAGGCGTAGTGCATAACTAAGAAGTGGTAAAACGACACAGGGTTTCCAATTTTTTCCAAATGAAAATCTAAAGGCAAGAATGTGCTCTGATCAGATAAGGTCACAAATTGCCTATATTCAAAATATTAATTGTAGAGGAAAACTGCTAACTTCACATCACCCTGCAAACACTGTCCTCACGGCGGGACATTGTGGTGGCAGCATCATGCTTTGGGCCAGCTTTTCTTCAGCAGTAACAGGGAAGCTGGTCAGAGTTCGTGGGAAGATGAATGGAGATACTTTATGATCACACTTAGCTACGTCCCTGCTACTAACCCAAAGCATTACGGAGTAGTGAAATGTTTTGCTCAAATTAAAAATATGTTTTGATTATTATTATGTTGCTAAAACATAATGTCTTAATGTCTTTACCTAAACTATGCACACTGCAAGGCTTCACAATGTTAGTTTGTCAAACTTGATAATATGGAAATACCCTTCACTGTGCTGATTAAATTTAACTAGGGTGCATTAGAAACGTTGCTAAAATGGCATGAACTTATTTGTATGAGTCTCCCATTTGCCTAAAAAAGTTTTCAAAATAGATTCATATATGTTTAGTTATTGTGCTGAGACCATGCAAAGTCACATTATTCTCAAGAGAAAATACAAAGGCTTATCAGACAACTTAATCTAACACCAAAGGTTGAGGTAAGTTGCTGTCCACTTCCAATATTACAAAGCCATGATCGGTCAGTTTACTCAACAAACATTCAGTCGTCACCACAAAGTGCAAAACCTAATGTAGTATAAAATGTGCCAGTAGAGCATACAAATTTAAATGACCAGAACAAAAACATCCACATTGGATGATGCTAACAAAGGAGATGCTTCAAAAGCTCCAGAAAAAATATCAAAATGTATAATTTAAGGCAGGTAACTGAAGCATTCCAAAACGTCAGCAAAAAAGAAAAAAAAAAAACAGCCCTTCCCTACACAGTTCTCTAGATACAAAAAATCTTTAATACTCTTTTTAAAAGTTTACCCTCTGGGCCTTTAACCCTAAAGTAAGATAACTTTTTTCCACTGACAAAGTATACCCATTTAACAGTTGGATTAATTAGTGACTCTGTCTCTCTTTGTGTATGTTAATACTTTTCATAAAAAAGAATTAAATACAGTAATCATCGACCGGCGGATCATTCTGCGTGCGGGAAAGAGGCGAGGCAACAGAATGCAGTCGAGATGGCTTTTTATTTGAAACTGCAGGTCACATTTTTCTACCCCACCTGTGAACAAAGAAGCTGGCTTTCTACCTTAAGGTAGTTCCAACACTCCTACCAGCTGAAGGGGTGACAAAATAAAACAAGAAATAATATACCACAATAATTCACCCCACCTAACACAAACAATAAATGGTACCAATACATGTTTACATGCATGCAAATCATTAGACTAAACTAAGTTGCAATCAATCAAAAATTAAATTTAACTTAATCTAACTCTGCAGAGCACCTCCCCTCTTAGTTGACAATGGTATGCTCCACCCTACCAAGGAGACACACCCAAAGGTAAGACTCAACAACTAACCTGACATTTCTCCACATTCCCCCTGTCAAAGGATGGCTAGTCCTTCTGCCTGAAATAATGTTTTAACTAAATATCACTATAACTGAAATAAAACTAAACAAACAGCATTTGTTCTATTAATAAATTTAATATCAATAATCACTTATAGGGATGGAGCCCCTAATCTGCATCACAACAGTAATTTGGGATGTTGCAGTTTTAGATTTCATTAAAAAAAGACATTGTCACGGCGTGGAAAAAGACAAAACTCAGGTTTAGTTTGGTCAACACAGGTAAATCCATAGTCTACATAGCATTTCCAGCATTTCATAAATAATACTGTCGTGATCAAGTATTTTGCTTTAAAAAAATATCAGGTTGGCTACTGAGCTTAAAGCTCTATAACCTACTGAATACGTTCTGATGTGCAAAATACAAAATTAGGGAAAATTGTGCAAGAACTAATAATCAAAAATGACATTGAGATGAGTTGGAGGATAAATAAACAAGTGGATATTTGGAGGCTTGGATAATGTGATCAGCAAAATGGAGGCATTCATGCCTAAACTGAACTCTTCAATTTCAGATGTTTCAGCTCTGATGCTCTCACAGACCAATTGTTTGTCATCCATATTATGTTTTCATCATTACCGAAGCCCAGAACTGCTGTTAAAACGTAGCTCTCTTATCAGGACTTAGCCTTCTAAAGAAACACACATACTGTACTAGGAGACTGACACACAGCATGCCACACATGGTGTTTTTGTTCCAGAGCTTGACTCCCTGGGGGCTCCTCAGGGGCTGTTCTGAGAGATAGCAGGGACCCACTCCACCCCCCACTGTCTGACCTTTACAAAACGCAAGTCAGAAATGTGTGGCATTTTGCTCTAATCATCTCCACCTAAACACATGAGAAACGGTGCTGCGCCTCAATTAAGGAATCCTACGGCCCCATGAGAAAATGGTTTTCTTCAATGACAGTCATTACGAACCCTGGAGGCGTTATTGGACTCAGCAGCATTTTCATTGCTTTCACTCACATGATTATAAATACAGTTATTCATATTTCTGCACCATGCCTCTGCATGGCTGTTAATCTATTTTATTTAGCTTTTTTGTTGTTTTTGTCTATGCTTGCCTGCGTTTCTGCCTTTTTCAATAGACCCCTCCACTTTTCTCTTGTCAATACTCTTCTTGTTTCATCTGAGCCAGCTCTGTTCAAAGAAAACACACGAAGAGAAACTCGTGAATAAGTCCTTTAAGTATGCCTTCTATATCTTTGAGGGTTTCTTTATTCTTCTGAATCATAACAGCTGAGATAGGGGAGCTGCTCATAACTAGATGTTTCTGCCTGACTTTTCCCCAAGATCCTACTGCTCTTCTTTGTAACTGAAGATAAACAATAAACCAGAGAAAAACATAAGTTAGTATTTCTTTTCATTTTGTTTTTTCAGCACCTCAGAAGTGAGTTTGTAGGAAGGTGGAGGAAAAAACAAAAGGACCTTTATTTTCAATGTTTTCCACATTAATTTAATCATCACTCTCTAAAGGTCAAGAGATCCTCACAAAAGAAGATAAATGGTATTCCAGTTGACATTTTTAATGAGCCACAGCAACACTAACATACAAAAAATAGCTTAACTAGACTGTGTGTAACAATTATCACATCTAGCAGTCAGTTTGAAGATAACAACCATCTCAAATGTCAACTACCACCTCTCTACAAATTGCCTCAATATTGTTAGGCAAAATTACCTGTCGAGGACAAAACAATCAAGGCCCTCGTCAATCTGAAGACCTTTTGTTTTTTGTCAGCAGCTTCAATAGAACCCACACCAATGTTTCTGATTTTGCCTTTTACTAATACAGGTCGTTCTCAAAATATTAGCATATTGTGATGAAGTTCATTATTTTCCATAATGTATTGATGAAAATTTAACATTCATATATTTTCGATTCATTGCACACTAACTGAAATATTTCAGGTCTTTTATTGTCTTAATACGGATGGTTTTGGCATACAGCTCATGAAAACCCAAAATTCCTATCTCACAAAATTAGCATATCATTAAAAGGGTCTCTAAACGAGCTATGAACCTAATCATCTGAATCAACGAGTTAACTCTAAACACCAGCAAAAGATTCCTGAGGCCTTTAAAACTCCCAGCCTGGTTCATCACTCAAAACCCCCATCATGGGTAAGACTGCCGACCTGACTGCTGTCCAGAAGGCCACTATTGACACCCTCAAGCAAGAGGGTAAGACAAAGAAATAAATTTCTGAACGAATAGGCTGTTCCCAGAGTGCTGTATCAAGGCACCTCAGTGGGAAGGAAAAAGTGTGGCAGGAAACGCTGCACAACATGAAGAGGTGACCGGACCCTGAGGAAGATTGTGGAGAAGGGCCGATTCCAGACCTTGGGGGACCTGGAGTAGAAACATCCAGAGCCACCGTGCACAGGCGTGTGCAGGAAATGGGCTACAGGTGCCGCATTCCCCAGGTCAAGCCACTTTTGAACCAGAAACAGCGGCAGAAGCGCCTGACCTGGGCTACAGAGAAGCAGTACTGGACTGTTGCACAGTGGTCCAAAGTACTTTTTTCGGATGAAAGCAAATTCTGCATGTCATTCGGAAATCAAGGTGCCAGAGTCTGGAGGAAGACTGGGGAGAAGGAAATGCCAACATGCCAGAGGTCCAGTGTCAAGTACCCTCAGTCAGTGATGGTCTGGGGTGCCGTGTCAGCTGCTGGTGTTGGTCCACTGTGTTTTATCAAGGGCAGGGTCAATACAGCTATCTATGAGGAGATTTTGGAGCACTTCATGCTTCCATCTGCTGAAAAGCTTTATGGAGATGAAGATTTCATTTTTCAGCACGACCTGGCACCTGCTCACAGTGCCAAAACCACTGGTAAATGGTTTACTGACCATGGTATCACTGTGCTCAATTGGCTTGCCAACTCTCCTGACCTGAACCCCACAGAGAATCTGTGGGATATTGTGAAGAGAACGTTGAGAGACTCAAGACCCAACACTCTGGATGAGCTAAAGGCCGCTATCGAAGCATCCTGGGCCTCCATAAGACCTCAGCAGTGCCACAGGCTGATTGCCTCCATGCCACGCTGCATTGAAGCAGTCATTTCTGCCAAAGGATTCCCGACCAAGTATTGAGTGCATAACTGTACATGATTATTTGAAGGTTGACGTTTTTTGTATTAAAAACACGTTTCTTTTATTGGTCGGATGAAATATGCTAATTTTGTGAGATAGGAATTTTGGGTTTTCATGAGCTGTATGCCAAAATCATCTGTATTAAGACAATAAAAGACCTGAAATATTTCAGTTAGTGTGCAATGACTCTAAAATATATGAATGTTAAATTTTCATCATTACATTATGGAAAATAATGAACTTTATTACAATATGCTAATATTGTGAGAAAGACCTGTATGTCTGGTGGCCAACAGCTCTATTTGATAAGTTTGATTTTTCATGTGAAAAATAGGTACCAAAAAACAAGTAAATCGTTTTTGAATCCTTAGTGAATATTGTATTTATTTGTCATCTAAGGAAAGAAACAACAATGCATTAAATAAAGCACTAGGAACTATTCAAGTAATAGAAGACTAACACTAAACTGAAAAGCAATGGCCTGCGATGAAAAAGTTGCTTGTCGTCTTCTGCTTCATCCGAGACCGGGTTGCGGTGGCAGCAGGCTCGGTAGAGACACCCAGACGTCCCTCTCCCCAGACACCTCCTCCAGCTCCTCCAGGGAGCCCAAGGCGTTCCCAGTCCAGCCGAGAGACATAATCCCTCCAGCATGTCCCGGGCCTCCTCCCGATGGGACATGCCTGAAACACCTCCCGAGGAAGGCGTCCAGGAGGCATCTGGTACAGATGTTCAAGCCACCTCAACTTGCTCCTCTTGATGTGGAGTCGAGCTGCTCGACCTCTAAGGGAGTGCCCGGCCACCCTACGGAGGAAGCTCATTTCAGCCACTTGTTTTTGGGACAGGTATGACAAAACTGGAGGGGGCCATCCCCAAACTGACCCCATGTAGTTGGAAGAAAGAAAATTACACAAAAGTATTTTTATGCTGCAGGATTAAGACTTCCTTTCACAAGAGCTAAGGGTCCAAGCCCAACATCTGATAAATAACTCACACAATAATCACTTCTTTGCGAAACTTTAGACCTGACACAATGCAGTAGGGTATGTACTGTTCTCCCAGCAGCTGCTAATCCTCACTCACTGATGTGACTGCTAGACAGGGAAGTGTGATTCATCTCTACAAAGAACACATCTCCACTACTTTAAAGTCTCATGGAAGTGTGTCTTACTACATCACTCTATTCAAAACGTTGCATTGCACTTGATGATTTAAGGTTTGAATGCAGCTGTTCAACCATGAAACTCAGTCCATAAAGTTTCTTTCTTCACTGTTTTTGAGCTAATCAAAGGACCATCCAAAGTTTGGAGCTCTGAAGCTATTGACTGCAGATACTTGGTGACTTCTGCACAATGTCTACCTCAACACGTTCTGTCACCGCTAAGTAATTTCAGTTTTTTTTTTACAGATATTTTCAAAGCTGTCTGCATGTTCAGATACTCGATTTTATACATCTCTGTCAATGAAAACAATTGGATCACCTAAATTAAATGATTAAATGAGGTGTGCCTCAATATATTTGGGAAGGTAATGTAGGTTGTTTGGCTTGTCAAAGCAGATTTTATGCCATTACCTTTGTGTTTTTGACATAAGTAGATGCAAACCCCCCCATTTGTTTACAAAGCCAATGCAAACCTGAAAATGACAAACTTGCAGGTGTTAACCTCACTAACTTTGCTTTATACATTTTTGCACAATTATCTGTGTTTTCTCAACATTCTGTGAAGGTTTACTCTAAAGTGATCCTGAGCTTTACCCCCCTGAGAGTTTCTGTGGGTTAATGACAGTTTAACTGTCCAGTTCACAAAACTCACATTGAGAAAGCTTGTAGTGTCTGACATTGGGTGCAGGAGGAAACCAGACATCCCTCTTCTGAGCTGGGGTGTTCCCACAGCATTATGTTGACACCACCATGTGGTTGTTGATTTTTCACTGCATACATTTTTGAATGTTAACCTAAATGTTTCATTTAGGGTTTCATCCGACAAGAACACCTTCTTCCACAGGCTAGCCGTTTTTTGATCTAAGAATCGTTTCAAACATTAAATGGGACTTTTTGCAACTTTCATAAAGATGAGATTTATGGATTGCACTACTGTAGATTTCTTGTCAACAGATTCTTCCACCTGCAGCTCCTCCAGAATCACTCCATAGGCTGCTTTGCTGATTAATGCCATCCAACTCCAAAGATAGCTTGTCATTACTCCTGTTAGGTTGAAGAAAAAATATTTAAAGAGGGGCTGAATACTTCTAGTGAGGTATTTACAATCACTGTAATTTTGTTTTACGTTATCCACAGTTTAAAACATGTATGCACTAAATGATTGTCTATCATTTTCTCTGGGATATTGTGTGTGTTCCTTAGTGTGAGCAGTGAGTTGAACAGAGAGGATGTTCTTGTAGAACCGATCCTTGAATTTTAACGGAGAAGAGTATTTTGTTCTCATATAAACGAACACGCAGTTTTTTTTTTGCTCAACACTCCATGGCAGGGAGGATGGATTTAACAGTAGACTGTTCAAAGGTTGTGATGTTGTTTTATAAACTTCCTTACTTTAAAGTTCTCCACAACTTTATCCCTGACCTGTCTGCTGTGTTCCTTGTTTTTCAGGATGCTCTTTGATTTCTAATGTTCTCTATCAAACCACTGAGGCCTTCGCAGTTGTATTTATACTGAGATTAAATTATGCACAGGTCAACTTTTTTTTACTAATTTGGTGACTTCTGAAGGCAAATGGTTTTACTACATTTTTTTTTTCTGGGGTATGAGTAAGGGGATGAAAAAAATCACTCCACACTTTTCAGATTTTTATATGTACAATATGTCAAAAACCATGCCAAAACAATTTCTCCATTTCATAATTGAGCACTTCTGTACGTATTAAAAAAGATTGAAGCTTGTGGTGTATAAACTGTGATTAAGTTGAGGAGTTTTAATACATTACAGGCACTATAGGTTTGTAGTACAGATAAAAAAAATTACCTTGCGTCCTCTCAATCTTTGAATGAAGTCAAATATAGATAGATGACAGTCTTGGTTTTAAAAATTACATGACAATTATTGAAAACGTACAATTTATCTGCAGCTCAGAAATATTAAATACATAAATCTATATTATATTTGTATTCATCATTAACACATCACAGAGTGGTAGGTTTCATTTCATGCTCCCTATATATTTATATATGTTTATTTATGTTCTGTCACTAAAATGTATTCTAATCTTAGAGCTTAATGGATTCAATTATAAAGCCAGTTTATGCTCAGCCGATGCAGTTAACAGCTCAGGCTCCCTTTTTTATTGGGCCATATAATTGATTCATTAAAGGGGTGTATTATTTCTCATTTACATCTTTACATTTTTATCCTGGGACTCCATTAAAGTAGCTTTATGTCATTCACAGTTCAATAAAATCTATTTTTATGACTTCTTTGTGCAACTCCTCCATAAAGCTGTTTTAGTTTCTCTCTGGCACTTTTTTTTCTCATTGGTCAACTCATTGAGGCTTTTTAAAGGCAGCATCCAGAAACTGTTTCTCATTCATGTGTTTCAATGAAATTAAAAATATTCCAGGAATATCAGATTGTTGTATTTAAATGCTTTTCTTGTCAACATAAATGATTTTGATCATATCTCAATATATCATTCTCGCTGTCTGTGAGTTGTACATTAATTTAAGGATGTCATGATCCTGCAGTTAGCTGTTTGGTTCAAGTTTTGTTCATGTTTCTGTTTCATTTCTCTGTTGTTCATTGTGTTCTATATTCCTCCGACATTTGTTATTCCTTTGCATTTAATTTCTTAGTTCATTCCTTTATTTATTTGAAATTATTATTCTGCGTTAGATTCTTCACAATTTCTCCCCGTTTTGATCCTGCTCACTTTTCTCTTTCCCTCAGCTCCCAGCCTTAATTCTGCTCAGCTGTTACTCATTCCCACCTGATTGCTCTACCTGCTCTCCATGCCTTTTCTCCGTCCTTTCCCCAGTATATATGCTCTCTGCTATCTCTGGTTCTTGCTGGTTTTCTTCTAATAAATGGAGCTATTTTCAGTTTAAAGCAGATATTTAGATACAGTATAAAAATAACTTAATGTTTTCTTTTTTTCTGTTTTAAGTAATTTTTTCTAATTGCCAGAATAATGAGGGAACATTTTGAGTGCAACTTGGATGCAATTTCGAAATGTTTGGAAACATTTTTACTCTTTATATGTAAAAATTTATGCATGTATAAACACCATGGGAATGTCCAGCCATCACACCATTCAGAGCAATATATGACCTCCATCCCAGAGATAAACATGGTTTGGTACTAAATGTGCATATCGACCATTGAACAAGAGCAGAAGACCTTTTTAAGAAGCTAGTTGAAGCTGATTACAGAGTGTTATTTTCACAATGAAAAGGACACTCTGTAACCAGAGTTCTTGGAATCTGTAGTTCTTGGAATCTGGGAAAGAAGACATTGCTCCAAAAGTGACATGAAAAGCCTAATTACAGGTCCTTCTCAAAATATTAGCATATTGTGATAAAGTTCATTATTTTCCATAATGTCATGATGAAAATTTAACATTCATATATTTTAGATTCATTGCACACTAACTGAAATATTTCAGGTCTTTTATTGTCTTAATACAGATGATTTTGGCATACAGCTCATGAAAACCCAAAATTCCTATCTCTCAAAATTAGCATATTTCATCCGACCAATAAAAGAAAAGTGTTTTTAATACAAAAAACGTCAACCTTCAAATAATCATGTACAGTTATGCACTCAATACTTGGTCGGGAATCCTTTGGCAGAAATGACTGCTTCAATGCGGCGTGGCATGGAGGCAATCAGCCTGTGGCACTGCTGAGGTCTTATGGAGGCCCAGGATGCTTCGATAGTGGCCTTTAGCTCATCCAGAGTGTTGGGTCTTGAGTCTCTCAAAGTTCTCTTCACAATATCCCACAGATTCTCTATGGGGTTCAGGTCAGGAGAGTTGGCAGGCCAATTGAGCAAAGTGATACCATGGTCAGTAAACCATTTACCAGTGGTTTTGGCACTGTGAGCAGGTGCCAGGTCGTGCTGAAAAATGAAAGCTTCATCTCCATAAAGCTTTTCAGCAGATGGAAGCATGAAGTGCTCCAAAATCTCCTGATAGCTAGCTGCATTGACCCTGCCCTTGATAAAACACAGTGGACCAACACCAGCAGCTGACACGGCACCCCAGACCATCACTGACTGTGGGTACTTGACACTGAACTTCTGGCATTTTGGCATTTCCTTCTCCCCAGTCTTCCTCCAGACTCTGGCACCTTGATTTCCGAATGACATGCAGAATTTCTTTTCATCCGAAAAAAGTACTTTGGACCACTGAGCAACAGTCCAGTGCTGCTTCTCTGTAGCCCAGGTCAGGCGCTTCTGCCGCTGTTTCTGGTTCAAAAGTGGCTCGACCTGGGGAATGCGGCACCTGTAGCCCATTTCCTGCACACGCCTGTGCACGGTGGCTCTGGATGTTTCTACTCCAGACTCAGTCCACTGCTTCCGCAGGTCCCCCTCAGGGTCCGGTCACCTCTTCTCGTTGTGCAGCGTTTTCTGCCACACTTTTTGCTTCCCACAGACTTCCCACTGAGGTGCCTTGATACAGCACTCTGGGAACAGCCTATTCGTTCAGAAATTTCTTTCTGTGTCTTACCCTCTTGCTTGAGGGTGTCAATAGTGGCCTTCTGGACAGCAGTCAGGTCGGCAGTCTTAACCATGATTGGGGTTTTGAGTGATGAACCAGGCTGGGAGTTTTAAAGGCCTCAGGAATCTTTTGCAGGTGTTTAGAGTTAACGCGTTGATTCAGATGATTAGGTTCATAGCTCGTTTAGAGACCCTTTTAATGATATGCTAATTTTGTGAGATAGGAATTTTGGGTTTTCATGAGCTATATGCCAAAATCATCCGTATTAAGACAATAAAAGACCTGAAATATTTCAGTTAGTGTGCAATGAATCTAAAATATATGAATGTTAAATTTTCATCATTACATTATGGAAAATAATGAACTTTATCACAATATGCTAATATTTTGAGAAGGACCTGTATGTGTGCAAATGCACACAGGGACATGGACCTTATTATTTGGATACATGTTCTGTGGACTGAAAAGTTTTGCATTTGCAGCCAAAAGTGTGTGAAGTACAGGATTGACACCCTCATGTGGACAACCTCATGTGCTTTATAAAATTGTTGTTTTGCAGAGGCCATTACAAAGCCCTCTGTCCTCTTGAAAATTTGTGTGCAGAGCTGAAAAGGTGTGTGTGCGTGCGTACAGGGTGGCCTACAAACCAGACTTAGTTACAACTGTTTTATCAGATGGAATGTGCCAAAACTCAAGCAAATGTTTGTGAGAAACTTTTAAAATGATATCAAAAACGCTTGATCCAACTCATACAATGTAAAAGGAAATGGAAAAAAAGTCCTGAAAAAATCATCTGTCTCATTATTCTGGCATTTAGCAAACTAAAATTATTTTAGCAATATTTACTGACCTAAACATGAAAGTTGTCTGATTTAAATTTTGGACAGTGAATTTTTATAGTGTACATAAAAAAACATCTGTGTATATGTATATAGCAGAAACAGCTGTCTGCTCAAACAAATACTTTGATAAACTGTCTCATGCAAAATTTTAAAGCCACAAATATGGCAAAACATGGTTAAGGTATTTGCAATGGGTGCAATGCAAGTGTCAGTGAAACGTTAACTGCAGTAATATGTAGTTATTTTGTACCAAATACCACAAAAAAAAAAAGAGTAAGTTCAAAAGGCAGAAAAGTTAAGTTCTCCCACTTCTACAGAGGATGCACATAACTCAAATGTGTAAGTGTGCTTTTTCTTTTCCCAAGTACATTCGATTGCCCACAGATGAACAGCACAAAACTAATGTCTCAGCCTCCGGTCTTGGTGGCATGTAAACACCATTCATTAGGTTTCAGACTGTGGCTCTTACTTTCAGAGTAAGCAGGAGAGGCTAAATCTTATTTTTTTTAGTTTTGGTCATTTGTTTTGCTACAGATTATGATCAGAACATCCCCAGGAGTCACAGTATCAGTGTTTTCTTTAATGAGCTTTGGGTTTTTTGCTTGAATCTGCCTCAGACCTGCGTAATTTGCAATATATATACACCACATACACACTGATATCTTTCTGACCAAAGGAATGACTGTTCCTTTGGTCAGAAAGAAGAAAACTAAGTATTAACACATACTCTGTGAAAACTTCTCCAAGCTTTCAATCTTACTACAGCTTCAGGAAACTGAATGACACTTAGTTATGAGTTTTACTTTGCTAAACCTTCAGGTGCAGCAATTTCCTGTAGTTCTTGGAATCTGAGAAAAACTTATTCATGATAAATGAGTGCGGATATCTTGTGTCATGCTGCTTGGGTATCAACTTAGGTAGGTCATTAAGATATCTAAGCAAGCTATGAAATGCATGAAAACCTTCGCCGGAACTCTGAAAAAACTAATAAGCTGAAGTCACTGCTAGAAATCAGGTCATCAAGGTTGTGTAAAAATAAATTCATCCATTATTGGGTGGGATAATTTCGCACTGAAAAATATAGAAAACCTAATCTTTAATTCGAGTAAATTTTTTCATTTGGTAAAAACCCATGCTAAGAAAGAATTGTTGAACTAATACAGTGATAATTGTATTGTCTTCCCCATAGAAACACTTCGAAAATAGATGGAATTGAAGCATTTTTTAATATATAATGCTCAGAGTTATCAAGAATCTCTAGTTGTTAATAAATGACTTTCTGTTTCCCTGGGTGTAACTATGACACTGAGGACTCTAAGCCCCTGGGCACCAGGATGGATGAAAACCCAAATCCTTCTATAGTATAATGTTGCTTTCAGGCAACATATCAATTTCTCACCTGTCACATGTCCACAATCCATCCCTTGGAATGATACAAACCATGGTATTACTTGCAGGACATTTCTTATAAGTGAATTTGTACACATAAACTGGCTTTTTGACTTCTTCCTCACTGAGAGGCCTTTCAGCCCAGATCATCTTCATCTTAACATCTTTTGCAACTAAACATGTTCATCACTGGCACACAGAACCATCTGCATCATTACAATGGCTATTTATTCGTGCGTTTAAGATTAATGTAGATTTTAGTTGCTGTGCAATTTTCAGGCGTCTGGAATATGTACCCAGGGTTAGGACCTACTTGTCAAGGTCCACATAACTCAGATATACAGATCTTATGTGCTTCCCTTTGATTTTTCCCACATTGTAATAAAAAGGAAGCAATGCATTTAGTCTTGCCTAAAACCCATTTATTGGTGTGACTCCATTTAACTCTGATCTATTTTTTTAATTAACCAATCAGAAACTCACAGAGCAGTGACATAATCACCTGGGCTTTCTCTGTTGGCACAGTAACCATAGTGTCTCTCATTATCCAGACATGTAACAAGTAGAAATAATTCTGGTAATACTGACTGACTGAAAAAAGAAAAAAAATTAGACAGTGGGTAGAAATAGGTTACCGGAATGTGTTAATAGATACTTTATATTCAGATGTAAACACATTCTGCAATCCAAACACATTTTTGTGAATATTGGACACATAGATAATGCAGTGATGATATAATGTGATATATTGTGTGACCTTAACTCTGACCTTGTTACTTGATTTAGAAAAAGACTAAAAGCTGTCTTATTTGCAAAAGCTGGTTGTAAGGACAACAACTGAATCAATGTACGCAGAGTGAAAGTTGGACTTTCCTAAAAGTCTCAGTGTTACATTTTACTGGTTTAAATTGAAGACATATATTTTACAAACCTTACCAAAGGTTGCCCTGCGATGGACTGGCGACTTGTCCAGGGTGTACCCTGCCTCTCGCCCATAGACTGCTGGATATAGGCACCAGCTCCCCCGTGACCCACTATGGAATAAGCGGTAGAAAATGACTGACTGACTGACCTTACCAAAGGTGCCAAACAATTTATTGGCTAAATCTGCTTTAAAGGTGGTAAGCCTTTCTGTGAGTAAAGTAAATCAGGCAGAATATTTATGGAACAATGTGTGTCCTTTAAGTTGGCCTTCCTGTGTTTCTTATCAAAGTGTTATAACTAGCTGAGTGTCAAGGGCTCATTCACTCATCCTTTTATAGGGGCCATAAAGCTCCAGATGGAAACTATGTGGTGAATTTCACCAAATTTATTGACTTCAAGAACAAGGGGAAACCATGTCATCTTGCAGGACTCCCCAGCTACAGAAGAAATATGGTGAACTTGTCTTCATTCAAAGTCAGTATCCCTGTCCCTTACTATTCCTGTATTGCACCCCACTCATATTGCTCTGCTTGTGACTAACTGAGGAAGAGCCTTCTTATCTTCTGAAAGACCAAATTCCTTTTTCATAGAAAATTATCTTTATCTGGAGGCTTCATGGGATTTTTTTATATGAAACTCTTAGAAGTCATTGTATATACTTTGTACCACTGGAATGTAAAGCTTTTTCCGTTTTTGCTTATGAAGCATCTGAGCAATTAATCAAAACTGGATTTGCCTGCAAGCTGCCAAAAGTAGAAAAGAATAAATTCCATTATGCGGAGAATTCAAATGATTTTTCTGGGGAAGAAAAAGTAGAGGGGACACCTTTTAGTACATTATGGGTTTCTGAGTTCTAGAGGATGTTAAATTTAATAATAAAGTGTACTAAAAAAAAACTGACTAATGGAATTTGAGGTTTAAATATATGCATAGTCAGTAAGACTGAATCTTTGTAACAAAATGTCAAACGAAATAACACAGGACTGAGAGCCAACTGTTGATAGATTGACAAATGCACATTATTTCCCTGCAAGGCTTAACTGTTCTACAAGAATATGAAAAGAAAAGAGCATTTTTGGTGTCACACACTTGGTAATTGCCCAAGTCCTATGCTGTCTCACTCTCAGAGCACTGTCTACTGGATCATCTTAGAAAAGAATGCATAAAGAAAAAGGAAAGGGCAGCACTGACAAAGGCTGCAGATTCATTTTGGCAGTACAGTATAACAGCTTCCTGGTTATCTGAAAAACAGCAGAAGAATCAAGTAAGGTAGGGAATTTACTGCATGACATCCTAATTTTTTTTATTCTTAATCCTTAAATGATGGATTGTCAATGATTAATACCAGCTGCACTTGGGAGATGATGGATAACTAGGAGACATAAATCCAAATGCACACTGCTTCTTCTTTGAAAGCTTTAATTCTCTTGCGGCCGCTGCCACGACAGTATAATCTTTCCTCGAGCAAACAGTGTCAATGAGTCTTTTGGACTCAAAAGCTGTGAAGTCTCTCAGCACACTTAAACCCTGAGGCTACTTGCACTTAGTGTCAGCTAACAAGAGAAACCAGAGCAATCATTAGGATCGATTGGTGGTTATAATTATGCATATTAAATGTACAGTATCATAAACTTACAAATATTTCACACTCCTATTTGTATTTTAGATTATGGAGGTTGTTAATGGGAGTCTCTACCAGCTACAGACCGACATTTTTGTCTTTGTAAAATACTTCAAGCTCAGTCAGATTGGATAGCTTTGTAAATCCAAATTTCAAGTCTTATAGATGTTTGATTGGATTTGGAGCTGGATGTTGACTAGACCATTCTAACACATGAATATACTTTGATCTAAACCATTGCATTGTATCTCTGGCTGTATGATTAGGTGCTGTAAGGTGAAGCTTAAGTCTTTAGCAGCTCTCTGATGTCTCTCTTTTACTCTGATTATCATCTTAAAGGTAAAAAAACTCATTCTTTTGATCAGCAATTAATTACGCTGACCCATGATACAGATTTGCACACCATACACATTGGACTAAGTTTCGCTGGCTTTTACACAATAGGCAATGCTGACAGTACACCAAGATCCGGGTTTGGAACCTGAGTTTTGTAAGGGACTCCTTTACCAATCAGCTAAAAAATGCTGTGGTTGGACGCTTCATCTGATGCTTGTGATCATACCAGAACATTCCTTAATATCACATCCTCAGGTTGTATTAGCTGCCAGAATGATCTCTGATGTATAAAGAAGTTATATCATTATCAGTACATATGCAAATTATTTATTTTTGTTTGTTTGCAAACAATTGCACTTGTATAAGATGAGCTAAACTTCTACTAATATCTACTAATGCATTTCTGATAATAAGCATTTTAACCCTCTTACACCTAAATCTGGAAATTACATTTCTGGTATTGCAAAGAGTTTATTATTATTTCACATTAGAATTTCTGTCAGTTATGCCATGTGCTGTCATCTACTGATCAATCAGGGGAAGAACAATAGAAAAAGTTGTGCAAAACTGGTGAAATATTTACTTTGAATCTAAACAAATACAGATAAAATGCATGTAGCGTTTTCATGGTTGTTTAGCTCAAAAGCACGTTTGGACACTCCAATTACACTATAAGATGAAAAGGCAAAAGGTAAAACACTCACTTTTCAAGTCTTTATAAACCCTTAAATTGTATCGAAAAAAACATATACCATAGTATTTATCATTATTGCATAAAATGTTTACACGAAAGGACAATTGGAAACATGAAACCAATAAAATTGAATTATTCATGGAGTTTTTAAACTGACTGTTACTCTGTGTTCAGCCAGAGGGGATGCAAGGGTTTTAAATGGAACACGTATGATGGCTTTATTTGACCGTGACATGCTCTCTCTGAGATCAACAGCACATACCCCTGTAACTGCCACTGTAACTGCTGCGCAGATAATCAAAATGTTGATGCTAGAGCCCAGCACAGTGGTGATGGAACAAGATAAGATGGAGAGCGGGAAACGCCCCAGGCTTTTCTCAGGTCTCCAAAGACTGTTGCTTTGCTGTTCACCTCCATGTTTTTCCAAAACACTGACTCTGTAAAGTCCATGTGCATGTTTGAGGAGGCTGAAACAATAACCATGTCATAATACTTTTTATTTATTTACCTGTTTTTAAGAATGACAGGACAGAAGCTGTGGACACAAGTGGCTGTCCTGGCACTCTTGGTGTTGACAGTGATGGCAGCCGAAGGAGGCAAAGCAGAAAAACAAGGTGATTCTTGCAACCTGTAACACTTGCACACTTGTGATATAATAGAGCAATTTGGATCGAGGATCCTGAAATTCAGAAATACACATGCAGGGCTTTATCTTCTTGAGCTATTAATTTAAAAGGATAGAATTAAATTATGCAAACAAAGTTTTAGAGTGAAGTAATTGATATCTTGTGAAAGTTTAGAAAAAAAAACTAATTTGCAACAAAGAGAAAATAAGTCAGATGCATTCCTCCTGGGTAAAGGAAATAACATTTAAGCTGGTTTAAATTCAAGGGAAAAAGTTTATTTGCATTGGAAATTAATGCAAAGACCTAAAGCAATTACAAAAATCCAAGAGAGGAAATTAGTAATGTTTTTATTCTTTTTGTTTGAAAACATAAACATAAAAAATAATGTGACTTAAGAAAAGTTACAGATGTACAAAAATTAGAACTTCAGTCTAAAAAAAAGATTAAAATGAATGGTTTTATTTTAAAGAGAATATCTCTGTATCCAACATCTGTTAACCGTACAGGAAAAAAGGAGCGCAAATCTGACTGTGGGGATTGGTTGTGGAGCGTATGTGTCGCCAACGAGGATGACTGCGGACAGGGCACCAGGGAAGGAACACGCACAGGTACTCACTGTAAGCAGACCATCAAGACCCAACGCTGCAAGATCCCCTGCAACTGGAAAAAGAAGTTTGGAGGTAAAAATGTCCTTAGAATCTAGAAATGTGGACAAATTTGTTGTGTAAAATGTGTAAAGCCCTAAAATAATTTAATCTTTTAATTTGTATACATTTTTTCATTGTGGAAGAATCTTTTGTTAAGAAACAACTGCTTTAAAAAAATCATTGGTGACACAATTGTTGACAGTTTTGCTGTCAGTGCCAACTACAACCTCTTTGACTGGTTGGACATTGATTCGTGTATCCAGTGACATCCTATTTTCATTTTCTTTGGTAGAGGCTAACAGATTTTTATCTAACATGTCCTGGCATTTCATAGCGTTTACAATGCACTCTAACAATATCCAAATGAGACTTGCAAAAAAAAACAACTGGCCCACAGCATCATGGATCCTTTACTATATTGGGCATGAGTTGCTTTTCCCTCAAATATATCCATCTGACCAAAGTATAGAGATCCAGTTATGATTCCAGCAGAGTTTTTCAGATCTGACAGGGTACATATAATTGCTGTGGACTTTAACTCGGCCAACTTAAAGTCTGGTCTGCCTTAATTTCCACAATACGTGAAATGTGCTACCAGAAAAACAAAATATTAAAACATGTGTACTGTAACATCACACATGCTTACAGAACAGAACCTCAGCCCCATGTTGGACAGACATACCTCTGTCTCTGCATCTCATACCAGCTTATAGCCCGCTCAGAAAGAAATTCGGTCCCACAACAAAAACTCCAGCTGGCCAGAAAATGCCATCGGCCAACTACAGGACTGCTTCATAAACACAGAATGGAGTCTGTTTGAGAATCCTAACCAGAGTACACTTGGATTGTATTCTCATGCATCTCCTAGTATGCTGGGAATGTCTCCGTGGAAAGATGAATCCGGGTCTCGCCAACCAGACGTTTCAGAGGAATACAGAAGTGCAACTTCTGATAAAAGAATGCAGAGGAGACAATGGTGGAGACAATGCACAGCAGAGCATTGCCAGGGCTAACCTGAAAAAAGGGATCGAAGCAGCTAAAAAGTAATTCAAGCAGAAAACTGAAGACCACCTTACTGAAAACAACCCAAGACAGGTATGGCAGGGAATAAACCATGAAACCAACTACAGAGGCAACAACATCTCAACTGTTAAAGCTGAAGCTTCACTGGCTAAGGAACTGAAAAGTTTTTTGCACATTTCGAGGTCCCCTCCCCTATCAAACAGAATCACCACACTGTGACTCTCCGTCTACACCAGATGAGGCAGGAGTTTAGGGCAGTGAACACAAGGAAAATGGCTGGTCCAGATGGAATTCCTGGCAAGGGACTAATCGTTGTGCAAATTAACTCTCGTACCCCTTTTCCATCGACCCAGTTCGGAACCCATTCTAGTTCCCAAATGTGATTTTGAACCGGTGACAACTATTTCCACCAATGAAAAGAGGTTCCAAAGGAGGGGATGAGGCTGCCTACAGTACACCTCAAGGTGTTCTCCTTGTGAACACCTAAAAATCCAAGGAGGTTGTTAATGGGGACGAGGTAGAGCTGGTGACCTCATACAGATTTCAGGGATATAAAGATAACGGAGGAGATGACCTGGCCTGCAAACACAGGGGCAAGGTATTAACAAAATGGGCCCGTGGGCCACATCTTATTAATACTAAAGTCATGAAATACCATTTAGAGATGGCTAGAAACTTTGATCAACTTAAAGTAAACTATACATTTGAAGGTGATTTAATTAAACTGTTAAAAGCGGTTGTGTGGAATTTGAGCTTGGTTTCATCAGAGTTTTGTGTTCTCCTCTATTTGTTTGATATTTAACTAAGTTTCTTAGGTGTTGTTTTGAAGTCCTGGTTCTTCCTTGTGTTCTGTTCTTCTTGCATTTAAATACTGTATAACCATTTCTATAGTATCTCCTTTTAGGGTTTTTAAATATGCTTCCTAAATCCTTGTGTGTTCAATGTGTTTTCCCTCAGTCCATCAAGTCAGGTCTCCACTCAGCTGGAGTGCATCCCGTTGATTAGACTCACCTGTTCTAAGTTTTTTTTTTTTTTTTTTTATCAAATCCACAGCGTTTATAAGCTTGCCAGGTTGGTTACTCCACATAGAGACCCTTACTGTTTAACAGTACTCCTTTTGTCCTGCCTGCTTTTCATTTGCGCTGCCTGTTTTCTGTCTGTCTGTCTGTGACCTGTGTTCCTAGTTACTAGTTCCTCTACTTTTGTATTCCTAAATGTATGATGTCAATAAATCATCACCTGCAATTATTTTGCCATGCTGTTCTGCATTTGGGTCCTACACTGAACCTAATAAAACATTCCTAAAGGTAAGAACACTTTGGCCACCAGTGAGGTTTTTTTGTATTATCAGCTCAATAAATGTGCCAATGTATTTTGTCTGTATACATAAATGTATTTTGCGTAGGAAAATACTAAATAATATAGTTCATATAATGTATGACACATTTCTTTATATGATTTTTCATTAATTTTTGCCAGGATCATCAACAAATATGTGCATGTCTGTTACTAATTAGCATTACCAATATGACTTAAGTTAGCATGTACTGTGTATCTAAGAATTCTGTAGAAATCCAGCATTGTATTCATAGTATTATTGACTAACATACCCAGAGAATTCCTCCCTTGTACAAGTACATTATTTCCATTTGTTGCTCCACTCCTCCTCATAGTCCATTGTTGCATGTCATTCAGACAAACAATGGCCTCATTTTCAGAACAGGAATGCATAAGCTAGCTAATTAGAGGTACAGCAGAAATGTCTGCTGAGAATATGATACATTGTCATGGAAATAACAACATCCAACATCGTCATTACCAGCAAAACAGAGTAGCAGGCATTGTTTTTACCTTGTTTGTGGGGGTGTGTAAATGGAGCCATCATAAATATGGTTTGGCAGGTTCATAAATCTCTGAACAAATTTTGTCAATCGCAAAGTTTTACAGCTGTGGAAGGCACATTCACTAAGCTTTTCACATTTCTAGCTTACATAAATACCATGTTCTAAAGCAGAAGTTGTCCAACAAGTCAACCCAGAGAGATCTCATAGCAAGATAGCAGGTTTGCTTTTTTGGATTGGATCTCTGCAGCTAAAATGTCCACCAGTGACAACTCTGGGAGTTTTGTTTCCACGGTTAGACCTATAAGACATGAGTCTCCTGCTTTGCAGCGAGCCTGTCAGGAATGATGAACAGAGTGCAGGATGGTCCTTGCCAACTGGCCAAACAGATTATGGCAGCAAAGGTTTTGAAAGAGTGGCACTAGGTTACATAGATCCAGACTTTAAATAGAGGGAAGCTGCTTGGCAATGTAAAATGAGTGTAGCACGACCATCTCAATTAGTGGCAAAGACACTGCAGTTGCTTGAATACGTTTGTAATTAAAATCATATATTGCATTAGGATCACAACAGCTGGAAGGCCTGTCAACATGATGGGATTCTGACCTGTCAGTTTTCAGCTGTAAAGTTTTGTTACTCAGACAAGTGTGACGCTGTCATCTTGACAAAACATGTCCGCAGACAGACGTATGTTTTCAAATGTGTTCTAAAAAACCTTGCATGCCTGGACTGGAGGTGCCTCCAGGATCAGAATTTACTATGATGTTAACACCATACACAAACACAATGTGAAACCATTGCCACTTACTCTGATATACTGCAACATTTAAGGTCTGCTTGCACAAAAAAATGTATTTGGACTCAGCAATTCTGACTTGGAGCCTGGAGCAGCAGTTAGATTCTGTGCTGCTAATTAAATCATTCTTTATTAAAAGGTAACATACAGCAGTAATGTGCAAAAGTTTTAAACCACCATCATTAGGCCCGAGCAGGAAGCCTGCAAGGGCCTATTGTAATCGTAGGATTTCTTCTTATTATTCTGGTGCCTCTTTGTGGGGCAATTTGGGGACTTTGCCAAGCCCCTAGATGCACACGCTTTAACCCAAAATTGTCCCCTGCGTGAAATTTTTGTTGTTTAATGTTGTCGTCAGTGGGCGAACCTTAAGTCGTACAGATCTGAAATTTGGCACAGTGGTAGAGCTCCTCAAACCTCAAAAACAGTCTCTTGGGGTTATGCCCTCAAATGCACAGGAAGTCGGCCATTTTGGATTAAAGGCAAATTTTTGGCCGTTTTTCACTTTTACTCACCTCAAACTTTAACGAACTCCTCCTAGGAATTTTGAGCTATCAGGTTCATATTTGGTCAATATGTAGATAAGGCAAGGGGGATTAAAAGTTATCAAAATCGTGAGTTTTCGGTCATGTTTAGGGGGCGTGGCCATGGCACGAAAATGGCGTTTGTGCCGAAAGTGAAAAATTGCAATAACTTTACCAAAGAAACACCAAATCACACCAAAGTTGGCATGAAGGTGGAGGACGTTCGGGTTCCCGACAATTCTATGGGGTCCATATGCTGACATCATCAAACCCTGAGAATAGGAAGTCACTTTTTTCACTGGGAAATGTCACTATCTGAATGTCTACACTCAATCTGCTTCAAACTGTGTCAGATGACTGATAACTAGTGGGTCTTATTTCCTTTGAAAAAAAGTGACTTTTTATAAAAGGGCGTGACCGTGGTGGCTCGGCGAAGTTTGACGTCATGCCATGGCCATATGTTTGGCTCTAATTTCCACATAGATCATCTGATCTGCATCAAAATTAACATGATTGATCCTAGTCCAGTCCCCAAAACAGATCTGATGAGATATTTGGGCAGCAGCCTCATCAGTGGCTTTTAGGTGGCGATGCCAGGCTCCCGCGGTCACTGCACAGGCTGAGCTGCGCTGAGCTGCGAGGGCCTTAAATGCTGCTTGCAGCTTTAATTTCTTTATATTTTCCTTCCAAGGGCTGGAAGTTATTATATGAATGGAACCCTGGGAAAGTATCACCCTTTGCTGCAACACATATTACCAAACACACACCGACTCCCATGCCGAAGCCTGTTTTTGGAAAAACAAAAAAAAACAAAAACACTTTTGTTTGCAACATAACAAGCAACATAAACCTTAATTAAATTACTCTCTACTTCTGCATAGATGAAGCAATCTAGCTATGGCTATAGATGGATTTCAACAATATTTATGAAACATCTAAATATCCACCTTTTTACAAAAAGGGTTTCACAAAGCACAAACTGTGTTTTAAAGAATTTTTAATCGGTGTAGAGTAATTCAGTCCAGGTTTAACCAGTTTCAAGAAAGCATTCTATATATTAATTTAATTTTTTCATAAAAACAAAGGTTTTATAGATCTCAAATTGTGTTTTTTCTAAGAATGTATTTAGTGTAATGGTATTAAACACAGTAAAATTTGGACTTATAGTTGGTCAAATGCAGTGCAGACTCCTTTAACTTAGTGTCATGTCAGTAACAGCTAATCAGACACCAGTTTCAGCTGACAAGTGACCTATGTATAGTCACTTTGTTTTACAGTGGCTAACCTGCAAAGGGCCCTCTCATGGTTGAAAGGACATACAAATAAACAAAAGAAAATTATTTGTGGAGCACTTGACAGGTGACATTTTCCCCTTCTCATTTCCTTTTGGTGCATCGTTGAACCCCTCGGCCAAGAGCCATGTTTCTTGAATTTAGAAAATCCCACAGGTGTAGACTCAAGTTACATCCTTCCATCTATCCATTTTCTATACTTGCTTCTTCCATAGTGGAAGTCTTCCATCAGACTACGGGCGAGAGGCAGGGTACACCGATTCGACCCCTTTAAGTCAAAAACACATAATAAAAATAATAACAAAGGAAGTCTTTCACAAATAAAAGGATAGAGCATATAACAATAGAACAGCGCCACACACACAATCAAGCCTGCTGCACCCCCACCCTGCAATTTGCCAGTATATTCTCTTCTTGCTACTACAAAAATCACACTGCATCTACCATGCTGTTTCTTATTTTTTTACAGCATATAATGACAGCCAAGACTTATAGGGTGGTACTCTGATGGTCCTGTCATCCAGCGTAATTAGGGAGGTCTGCACAAAGTGGGACAAAAAAACTGTGCGTGACATCATCCAAACAATGGGTAGGCTTCTATGCAGCATAGATTTATGTACTAACGTTAAGACACTTTCAGTAAGATTTTAAATCCAAACAGAAGTTTCTCAGACCGATTCTTCTTAATTGCAGACCTGGGACAGTGATGTGAGTGCTCCAAACGACTGTATCGACAATTTGTAAGGAATGCCAGAGCTACCATAAATCTTTGGGCATTGTGTTGGGTAAATGCTAAAGGTTCCAAGACACCATGATGTCTTTGCTAAAGTCATAATGGAAGTGTTTTTGCTTAATAAATAAATACATAAATGAATCGAAACAAAGCAAAATAATCTGTTTTAATTTCCCTGTGTTCTTTGTCTATTGTTTAGGTTTAATTAATGTCACAAATACAATGCTTACAAAGCTTTAGTGTTAAAGTTTGGTTTAATGACACTATTATGTTGAAAATTATGTATTTCTTTATTCAACATGGAAATCATTTTTGTTTTGTGTAGAAATTCTGTTATTTTTTATTATGGATCAGTTTGCTCATTATTTTTGATTTTGAAGTTCACTTCCTCTTTCTGGTTGTTCTGGCAAATTAAAACATTTAATGACGTATTTGATCAAAGGACTTGTTTAAGATTCGAAATTATCCTATTGTCATATAGTTGACAAAACAGCCCTGATCCATTAAGGCATAAACTCCACTAGATCCCTGAAGGACTACTGCCACTTTAGATTCAGCACGCTGTTGCAGTGGTTTTTTTGAAAGCTTTAATTGACAGTTAAGGCTTCAAAAGCACAAAACAGCATAACGTTTAAAGAGTTGCTGTCAATAATTCAGAGTCATTGTTTTCAGTAAGGGAACCCAAAATAAAGGGGCACCTTTGGGACCGGTGACAGAGGTCACAAACATTTCAGCTAATGGCTCTGAATATATCATATACATGGAAACCGGTCACACAATGCATCACAATGAATGTTACTATGCATTTTAAAACACAACGTTCAAACTTAAACTTGAATACTTGATGTGATTTATGTCTTGTTGGTTTGTAGTTTCCAAGGTTTTGAGCTATCAGAATATCTATGAACATTGCAATGAACACAATGCTAGGTTCAGTCAAATGATCAATTTTGCTCCTCATACATGTGACCCAGATGTGTAAGTATGGCCATGATAAAAGCTGTTGAAATTCTCTGAACGCTTAGGAAAGAGTTCCAGCACTTCCTTATGGAGTCATTTCAAACCTACTGAACCTTTTACTCTTTTTCACATTTATAGTCCTGACTTCATCTTCATCATTTTATTTGATAGACCAATACAAAATAGGTCCTTATTGTAAAGTACAACACAAATGCTAACTGGTATTCAAATCTTTCTACAAAAATCTGAGAGTGACATTCACCCCCCCTGAGCCAATACTTTCTAGAACCACCTTTCACTGCAGCCACAGCTGTAGGTTTTTCGGGGTATTTCTCTCTGAGATTCACACATCTACAGAGTGACAGTTTTGCCCAGTCTTCTTTGCAAAATGTCTCAAGCATCTCTAAACGGCAATTTTCACATCTTGCAAAAGACCCTTAATTAGATTTATGTCTGGGCATTGAATAGGGAATTCTAACACATTAATATGCTTTGATCCAAAGTGTTCTGTTGTAGCTTTGGCTGTATGTTTACCGTCGATTTTCTGCTGGAAGTTAAACCTCATCCCCAGTCTTAAGTCTTCTTCAGCCTCCAAAAGGTTTTCCATTGTACTTAACGCTATCATTCTTCCTTTTAAGTCTGACCAACTTACTTTTCCCGCTAAAATTAATCCCCACAGCATGATCTTGCCTCCACTATGTTTCTTGGAGAGGATTCTGTCTTCAGGGTGATGTGCTGAGTTATTTCTGTCACACAAAAGATTTTGCATATTGGCCAAAAAAGAAAATGATACATGGTCTTTAAAAGTTGTCCAAGTGAAAATTTGAAAAGGATGACGAGCATATGTATTCAGCCCATTTTACTCTGACACCCCTAAATAAAATAAAATTTCACCCATTGCATTTAGAGGTAGCTAAATAACCTTGTGTTTAATTTAATATAATAACAATTGCAGCTGTTCTGGGAAATGAAAGGTGATAAATACAGGGCACTCCTAGAAAAAAACCTGTTAAAACTTAAAAAAAACTAAGACTTTGGAGGGGATCTTATAAATATCAACCAGAGCGACAATGCATTTCTTTTCTATTAAACCATATTCAAAGTAAATGTCTAGCCCTAAATGAAATTGAAGTATAGATGTTCTCCATCCAATCTGCCCAAGTATGAGCTATTATGCAAAGAAAAATGGAAACAAAAATCAAATCTGTGTTAAGATGTGCAAAGCTGATACAGAAAAATTGCAGCTATGCTGGCAGAAAAAAGTTTTCTAAAAAGAATTGACTTTGGGGGAATAAAAAAAATTATAGTATTACTTTTCAGGTTTGTATAAAAAAATCAAACCATTTCCTTCCAGTTTAATTTATGCACAACTTTGTTGCTCTAATATATGAAAGTCAAGTAAATCAAACATGTCAAAAAGTTCAAGGTGTGTGAAAACCTTTGTAATACAGCATACTGTATGTGACACTTCAAAATGTAGCACAGTTTCCTGATAAATTCCCAACAAGTGGGATATCTCTTGCTGTCTCTCTGACATAAATTATGGTTGTGAAGGGAACAGGGCTTTCAAAGTTGGTTGCTCAGGAAGTCCCTGTAGGATTCCTGCAACAATAGCCCTGTCACTCCCTCTCTCTGCTCTCCTCCCTTCCTTTACCTCACCTCTCCTCCCACCTCTCCCCTGCTCTGATGAGCACTCTGGGATCTCAGCTGCGGTGACACAGGCTTTCATGTGAGAGAAAGCTGACGAATGAGTGTCACAGACCCGAGGGAGCCTGGCTGGACTGGCAGAAAAATAATGCAAGAAGAGAGATGAGAAGCATGGTCTTATAGAACACCAACACTTATGTGCACACCACACACACACACATGCACACTCTGTAAACCCATTTCTATAACATACACCAGCAGCTAATGGCATTTAAGAAGTAATCTCGCATCCCTTTTGACTGTTTAAATGCACCCTCAAATATGTGCTTTCATTCAAAGGTGCTTCCACTGGGCAACATCTGTTTTATATTTCCAGGTGGAGCCAGGTTGATTTTTTTAATTAGATTCATCTGTTGGTAGGTTTGATCATATAGCAAATGTAACATAAAAACATTAAGGTTCCATCTGCTTCTACATTGAGATCATTCTTTTTTAATGAAGTTAAAGCTTCTCATGAAGTCACACTGTTGACATTGGACAGAAGTTTTTAACAACCAATTACACATCAAGCAACTATTAAACATCCATGATTTACGAATCCATGAACTCTGGGTCTTCTTTCGATACGTCACTGCTGGTAAAATGAGGAAAAATCTGCATTCTGTTATTTTACCAGCTTTTCTGCCTGGTTTGCTCTTCAAAATAATAAGATCTAATTCCTGTGTTTGCTACAGGGGAATGCAAGTATGAGTTCGGTGATTGGGGAGAGTGTGACCTGGCAACGGGGAAGAAGAACAGGACTGGGACTCTGAAGCGAGCGCTCATGGATGCGACCTGTGCTGCCACCGTCACGGCAACCAAGCCATGTGGGAAAATTCCCAAGACCAAGCTGCAAGGTAAGCTGACAAAGAAAAATCATTGCTGGATAAAATAAGAGCCCTCAAAGCACATGGCGAGTCTGTCAGAAACTATAAAGATTCCCAGAAATCATGTTGAAAAAAATGTCTGTCTATGGCAGAAAAGAAAATGAGTTTGCTGTTGAGCTTCAGAAGCAAAAACAAAGCTTGGATTGATTATATATTAATGTATTAATGAAGTACAACTAGTAGCAAGTTGAATAAGCTTGTTTTTGCATTTCTTTTGTAATGTTTTACAGCTCTTGGACCTCCAGTGATATAAGAATTACAGGGATTGTACACAGTTGGGGAAAAGTAAGACTAAACTATCGAATTTGACATTAGCATTTTCAGAGTTGGATAAGCATGGGAAAAGTAAATGTAAATGGCCTGTAAGCTTTTTGCTTTTAAAGATAACACTGTTACAATTAACTTCTGAATCTTTATCATGTTATTTTTTAAATAGATTGAAAAGAGATGTATTGGAAGCATCGGTTTGTCAGCTTACACTGGACAGCAGGAAAAAGATTGTTCAGCATTATCAGGCAACTGTAATTTCTGCATCTTGAATGAGAATATCCCTAATATAGAGAGAAAAGCCTATTTATGTTCATTCTCAACACAAATCTATTCCACAAAATTGATTAAATCAGTTTGTCAACCTGTCTAAATGGTTTGAAATCTTAAGAATAACTAAAATAGATTATTTGGAAAATGTCTATAGAAGATAAAACTTAAGAAATGTTTTTTTTTTTCAATTGTTTTCTCTATTTTTTATGTTGACAACACATTAAGAAATATGAGGCTGTTGCATGTTTACCATAGTGTTGCATCACTGTTACTTTGAGCAACACTTCAAAGAGGAACAGAGGAGACTGGCTGACTGTGGCTCTGAAAATATAATATGTTGGGGTATGGGTATAATATTTGACTATATCAGCCTCCTTTGACAAATTTTGTTTTTCATTAGATTCTACAGGGGAAATTATTGATGATATGGATCTGATCTGAAGAAGTTTAAACTCATTAAAACCATAGTACCAGTAACCAGTGTCTATATTAATGTCTAAGTACATATCGTCTTACTATTGTCTTTAAACCAGAAAATGGATATTGTATTTTAAATTAGCTGCCTATACAGTGTTTAAATGTTCTGCAGTGTTTGACATTATTAGGACTAATTTCACATGACGGCTTTGCAACACAACATGCATAGTACATGTTCTGACATGCCCTTCTGACCTTTCTTTGAGTCTAGACTTTGTAAACAACTGACTATCTGACTATTTGAAACAGAACCAATAGAGCAGAGGCAGTTTTTAACATGGACACGACTTTCTGCCCAGGGGAGGCATAGCCTGGTGGTGCCACAGAGCAAAAAGAAAAAAAGCTGTGTCAGCTATGGCCTTAACAGGTATTTTATTACTTATATATGTCGAGCTAGTTGGAAAATACACTCTAAGAGAATAATATAGCACAGCGTGGGCAGTTTATGACGCTGAAGTTGGTATCTGATTCCTAGCTTATGAATTAAATCTAAATGAAAGTGTTGTATTTCAGGAGGTCTAGGCGACATTTAATTGTTTTACATCAAAATCTTTTATTTTTAAACTGGTTAAACCTTAACTGGATTATTATATGGACAGAATTTCTTATTTAGCTATTTTTTTAAACACAGAAAAGGAGCATTTTAATTCTTTCTTAGCATTATTACCAACTAAGATTGAGGCAAGTGTGAAACACTTTACTCTTATGGACTGATCAAACCTGGAGCAAAATGTTTTACAGTAATTACAGATTTTATTTTCTAAAACAGGGTTTTATATTTGTGAAAGCTTCACTTTATACGTGGAAAAGATAATTTATAGTTTTTTCAAAAGTATTGTGGAAAACAATAACTGTCAATCTATATTTATTTAATATATGTTAGTTCTTGATCTTTCAGACATATTAGATGATACAAAAAGCCTATTAAAGCATATTTTTAAACATTTCTGTGGATTTATAAAAAATACATTTACAAACTGAAGTCCCTCCTTTGTTATCTTAGCTGTGTTCTTCAGGTCACGGTCATGTAGGAAGATGAGATTTCAGCTTAACCTGAGATCCAAAGCACTCTGGAGCAGGTTTTCTTAAATCATTTCTCTATATTTGGCTGCTGCCATCTTCTTTTCCAGAAACAGGAACTCTCTGCCAAGTTCTAGTTGCAGAAAAAAATATCCTCACAGCATGATGCTGCCATCACATTGCTTCACAGTAGTAGTATATGAGGTCGCTGGTTCTCATTGTTTTCTGCTGGATCTTCCCATTATTCCCCATTTCCATGCCCGTTTTTTTCCCATATTCTCTCCGTCTTTCAGCTTGTGACTCTGCTCGTGCCTCTTGTCTTGTTTCTTTTGTAAGTTTTTCCATTTTATTATTAAAACTTGACACTTGGGTCTATCTCCAAAACCACTCTGCATGAGATTGATAAAAGATGTACATTTTCAAGATTGCTGGTGGAAAATTAATATTCCAGTCTTTTACAATATTTCCATTACTAATGTGAGGCAAGTTTCTTGCAATGCCCAAGCCTTTTTAAGGCTATGAAGGCTCAGAATGTTTTCCAATTTCTGAAGAAATTCCATTCAAATTGATTAAATTTAAAAAGACAAAAGAGACAAACTGCAGATTTTCAAAAACTCTGTTTTCTATCGCCAGGTGATTGTAAACAGTCTCAGGGGTGGATAGATCAGTGGGTTTGTCTAATTTATCATAGCTAAAGGGTTGTTTACCACTTGGTTGTCTGTTTCTTCTACCAACCTGCTGAGCAAAGCTGTTGATTGCATGTTTTTGATTATGGAAGCAAATCGTTACCATATTTCAAATGAAAAAGCATTTTCAGAAATGCTTTTTCATTTTAAGAATGTGGCTGCATTGTTTGTCTCATAAATGAAATTAGTAATCAATAATCCTATTTGCATTTTAATTTTCTTCTTCAAGACTGCTCATTCTTTCACTTAATTAAAATGAAAAAGAAAGACATTTGAGATTTATTTTTCAAAATGTACCCCAGCAAATAGATACCAAAATTCAATTTGAAATGTAAAATTTGAAAATGAAAAAACATTCCAGAAATGCTTTTTCATTTTAAGAATGTGGCTGCATTATTTGACCCATAAATAAAATTAGTAATCAATCATCCTATTTGCATTTGAATTTTCTTCTTCACGACTGCACATTTTATGCCATAATCAAAAAGAAAACAAAGCAGAAAGTGCTTTTTCGTTTTCGTGGTCTGCCCGCAAAGTACTGCCCAGAACTCGAAAACAAAAAAGCATTCCGAGCGGCGGGCGCAGCAGAGTGACGTCAGCAGCTTGTTTGGTAGGGAGCGCTGTGCACGTCTGCATTGCATTACATTGCAAACGTGCTGAGAAATTGATTGAATTGCAGCAGGGCCGAGCTCAATTTGTGGCAGTGGCAGGCAGAACTGGCAGTTCCGGTGGCAGGCTGTGGCACCCTCGTGGCAGCCTTATGGCCTGGGACATCCAGCGTGTTTTTAAGCATTTATTTATAATTTTCTGTGAGTGACAATTCAGAATAGCCGCTCGTGCTCTATAATAAACCGGCTGTTTGTGCAATAAATCTTCATCATCCTTTCAACACGTCACACATACACATAGTGCTATTTATTTTCCATGTCAAGTAAATACAATCACCTTATGTTATGGATCTAAAGCTGTTTATCAAATAATAATCAATAATGAAATCATTATTTAAAGGTAACAGGCTATAACAATAATGACATCCCGTTTGCCGATAATCAGCATTGGCATCACTTCCGGTGGCAGCTCCACAGTTGGCCCTGTCCAAATACTCGCACTTCCACCCTTGTGTCCCTGAATTGCACGTTCCCGTTGATGGGTTCGAGTGCGTAGTGTGTCCCAATTCTCCAGAGTCGTCCTTAGCCCCGCCCCCTTTGCGCCCCACATCCGCCCTTCGGCGAAGCCCGCATCTAAGTAGACTTTGCCGAAGTATATTACCCACAGTTCACCGCTGCAGATGACGTTCTGAGCAAAAACCAATCACAACCGTCAACGTAACCAGCGATCAAATCAGAATAACAACTGCGTAAACTTTAGAGAGCAAGCCGACAAATATATTTTTTTACTGGTTTTCCAGGCTCAACATTGTAAGATACCAGTGGGTTCAGAGTGAGTCTGGGCAGCCAGTAGCCCATAAAACTGAAGTTACCTTTCAAACAAACACTGGCATGGCAAGAGTCTAGTGTATAAGCCTCCTTCGTTTCCTGCACTTTCTTCTCCTCAAAACAATTGCTTGTTGCAGTTTTAAATAGATTTTTTTAGCAGCAAGACTGTGAAAACAGCGCTGGTTCCCGGACTTTTTAATGTTGCAGTTACGGTGCAGAGGTGCAAGTTGATGACGTAACCCCTACTGTCCCAATTCTACAATTTTGCACGCTTGTAACCTGCGCACTTCAACCCTTACATGCACTTGTATAAAGTACACACTTCATAGAGGGTGTAGTGTGGGTATTGGGACAGGGCCACTATTAACAATAATGACAACCTATTTGCTGATAATCAGCATTAGCTTCCACAAAAACAGCGGCAACCGCATTGGCAAGCTTTTACGGCCGGTCTGGCACCTTCTGGCATCCTCGCGGAATCCCCTGCCATCCTGCGGCAGGCTGTGGCAGTTCCAGTGGCAGCTTAAATTATAAATAAATGCTTAAAAACACGCTGGATGTCCCAGGCCATAAGGCTGCCACGAGGGTGCCACAGCCTGCCACAGAAACTGCCAGTTCTGCCTGCTACTGCCACAAATTGAGCTCAGCCCTGCTGCACGTTTGCAATGTAATGCAATGCAGACGTGCACACCGCCCCCTACCGAACAAGATGTGTAGCTCGGTCAGCAAGGAGCTGAGGAAGAGCAGCTGCTGACGTCACTCTGCTGCGCCCGCCGCTCGGAATGCTTTTTCGTTTTTGAGTTCTGGGCAGTACTTTGCGGGCAGACCATGAAAAAGCAATTTCTGCCTTGTTTTCTTTTTGATTATGGCATAAAATGTGCAGTCGTGAAGAAGAAAATTCAAATGCAAATAGGATGATTGATTACTAATTTTAATTATGGGTCAAATAATGCGGCCACATTCTTAAAATGAAAAAGCATTTCTGAAAAGGCTTTTTCATTTGAAATATGGTAACGATTTGCTTCCATATTTGATGAGGTTTTGTTTTGCTCATAACACTTCGGTCAAAAGAATCCTGGATTTATTTTGGTTAAAATGATTATCAGAATATGTCTCAACTTGTATCAGAATTGAACTTCTATAATCTTTACTGATAATTACTGTGCATGTTCAGTAGATTCTCGCCTTGTCTCCTCAAACATCACACAGTGATTGCATCTTTGCTAAATCCAACAAACCTTTGCAAATGATTTAATCTCAGCCAATGTCATCTGTGATTTGCACTCACATTCAATGCTCCATCACCCTGAAGGAAATCCTCCTACTTAACTGTGAAGCTGAAGCTTTGAGTGACAGTATTAAACCCGGGCTGAGATAGTTAACTCACTATTCAGCTATAATTACAGGCTTTTAGCTTTTCTCAGCCATGTCAAAGTCACTGAACTCTAGAACAATGTGTTTCTACTTGTGATGTGATAAATGGAGAGTAATCAGAAAACTTGAGTAGCAACCAGTATTGACCTAATGGGGAAAAATGTAATCATATGAACACTCAGGTTGCTGAATGGTATGAAGCTGGTAAGAAGCACTTAATTCACTGTGGGTCAGTGCAGCCTATAAATTCTGCAAACAAGGATGTAAATTTCCCACTGTCAATGCCCCATTGTCTAAACAGAATTATTATGAGTGTGTAAATGTTGCCAGTGCCTCTAAGCCAGTTTTATCACACTAAGCAGATGATGAGCGTGAATACAAAGTTTGCACAAAGAGTTTGCCTAACCTTACTGTCGCTTGATCAAACAACCACAATCGGTGAGGTTCATTCTTACAAATACAAGGTAATGTGAACTCTTCTGAGGCAGTTTGCAAAGCTGTGAACTATTTGATGTCTATCCTGAGTTGGATTTTATGGGTACATTGTTAGAGACAGTTTCAAGGACATTTGACCTACCTGCCATCTGTGTACTTTTGCTTTAGATAAAAGTACAACATATGGCAAACTGTAACATTGTTGAAAACGGTAATGGGACAAAAAAAAGCTTCAGTGACTGTTATTTACAGCCATGCTAAAAAAAACTAAGTACACCTATTGATTAGATAGCTTGCAGAACTGCTTTTTTGCATGATGTTCAGATTCTACCTGACAACATTGCTTCAGGACATTAAAATATGCAGTGATTCGTTTTATGCACAGCTCTTTTATGGTCTTCCCATTGTATTTTGATCTTTTTTAAAGTTGAAATCTGGACCTTGTGCAATTGTAAATTGTTGATTTTGAGTGATGATTTTTAAGTGTTTAAGTGAAATATATTCGTAAACCATGCATTTAGGATACGTCTGCCTATTTTGGTCTACCTTGTTGCTTCGCTGGATAGAACATTAGCTTTTCCATTGTTAGTGAGCTTCACTGGGACCCATATTTTCAGATGAACCAAAAGTTGGCTGGTCCGCACCAGAGTTCAGATGACCCTTTTCTCCTGCCCAAACAAAGCAGATTATCAATTGAAACAAATTCTGTTCCTTTTAAAATGGACCATGAGTCTGGTGTGAAAGTAACCCTAATTTTTTTATGTATTCCATAGAGTTTTAGTCTTGGTTTACCTTCGTAGACCTTGATTCCTGTTTTAGTTTGGTATCCACTGTTCCATTTACTTTTCCTTCTTACTACATTGTCTCCAGCTCCCTCAGCTTATTCTGACTGCTTGCTGTCAGGTCTTGCTCCTTACTGCATTGGGATCCTCAGCAGATGACATCACAAGACAGTTGCATTACCTAATTTTGTCGAAGCTTTAGTTGCAACAAAAATGGCATATTTAACTCTAGAACACTTTGGTATACTGAGGAGCTGTGTATCAAATTGATGACTGCAAGATACCCAGGTACAGTGAATGCAAAAAAAGCCAGCATCATCACCCCTTCACCACTGTGCTCGACAGCTGGTTTGAGGAGTTAGAATTCATATTCTCGGTTTGGTTTTTCCCAAAGTACTGGACATTATTGTCATTGTTTAGTCTGATCTGTTTCATGAACATTGTTCCTGAAGTCTTGTGGCTCATTCTGACGTAAATTTGTAAAGCTACATTGTGCTGCCATTTTCTTTTCAGAGAAAACAACAATTTTTCCAGAAATTCATACAACCTAATCATACTGCCTAAAGAGTTGGAGACGTAACTATTATTGTGTAGCTTGTGGATAACCTTTCTCACTGTAGAATGATGGACCTCATAACCTGTCACAGATTTAACTATTGCTTTTTAAGGTCATTGCTAATGTCTTTCCTGCTTGGGATTGTGTTAAAAGTTTCCTGAATGCTTCAGACCAACAAATTGCAAAACAACCTGGCTTTTATAGAGATCATCACAGTTGCTTAGGAAAAACTCAACTCCTTTGAAGAGCAGCACCTGACTGCTAATTTCTTACTTAAATCCAGCGGAAGCAGCAAGGATGTATTTAGTTGTTTAAAGGTGAAGAGAGTGGGATTTTATATATATATATATATATATATATATATATATATATATATATATATATATATATATATATATATATATATATACATACAGTATAGACCAAAGGTTTGGACACGCCTTCTCATTCAAAGAATTGTCTTTATTTTCATGACTATGAATATTGTAGCTTCACACTGAAGGCATCAAAACTATGAATTAACACATGTGGAATTATATACTGAACAAAAAAGTGTGAAACAACTGAAAATATGTCTTATATTCTAGGTTCTTCAAAGTAGCCACCTTTTGCTTTGATTACTGCTCCGCACACTCTTGGCATTCTGTTGATAAGCTTCAAGCGATAGTCACCTGAAATGGTTTTCAGTTCACAGGTGTGGCCTGTCAGGTTTAAGAAGTGGGATTTCAAGCCTTATAAATGGGGTTGGGACCATCAGTTGTGTTGCGCAGGAGGTGGATACAGTACACAGCTGATAGTCCTACTGAATAGACTGTTAGAATTTGTATTTGGTAAGGAAAAAGCAGCTAAGTAAAGAAAAACGAGCGGAAGGTCAGTCAGTCCGAACAATTGGGAAAACTTTTAAAGTGTCCCCAAGTGCAGTCGCAAAAACCATCAAGCGCTACAAAGAAACTGGCTCTCATGAGGAGCGCCCCAGGAAAGGAAGACCAAGAGTCACCTCTGCTGCGGACAATAAGTTTATCCGAGTCACGAGCCTCAGAAATCGCAGGTTAACAGCAGCTCAGATTAGAGAACAGGTCAATGCCACACAGAGTTCTAGCAGCAGACACATCTCTAGAACAACTGTTAAGAGGAGACTGTGTGAATCAGGCCTTCATGGTAAAATAGCTGCTAGGAAACCACTGCTGAGGACAGGCAACAAGCAGAAGAGACTTGTTTGAGCTAAAGAACACAGGGAATGGACATTAGACCAGTGGAAATCTGTGCTTTGGTCTGATGAGTCCAAGTTTGAGATGTTTGGTTCCAACCACCGTGTCTTTGTGTGGCGCAGAAGAGGTGAACGGATGGACTCTACATGCCTGGTTCCCACCGTGAAGCATTCAATTCAATTCAAAGATACTTTATTGATCCCCGAGGAGGTGTGATGGTGTGGGGGTGCTTTGCTGGTGACACTGTTGGGGATTTATTCAAAATTGAAGGCATACTGAACCAGCATGGCTACCACAGCATCTTGCAGCGGCATGCTATTCCATCCGGTTTGCGTTTAGTTGGACCATCATTTATTTTTCAACAGGACAATGACCCCAAACACACCTTCAGGCTGTGTAAGGGCTATTTGACCAAGAAGGAGAGTGATGGGGTGCTGTGGTCACCGGACCTGAACCCAATCGAGATGGTTTGGGGTGAGCTGGACTGCAGAGTGAAGGCAAAAAGGCCAACAAGTGCTAAGCATCTCTGGGAACTCCTTCAAGACTGTTGGAAAACCATTTCAGGTGACTACCTCTTGAAGCTCATCAACAGAATGCCAAGAGTGTGCAGAGCAGCAATCAAAGCAAAAGGTGGCTACTTTGAAGAACCTAGAATATAAGACATATTTTCAGTTGTTTCACACTTTTTTGTTCAGTATATAATTCCACATGTGTTAATTCATATGCGTACATTTCATTTATATACAGGTCCTTCTCAAAATATTAGCATATTGTGATAAAGTTCATTATTTTTTCATCATTACATTATGGAAAATAATGAACTTTATCACAATATGCTAATATTTTGAGAAGGACCTGTATATAAATGAAATGTACGCATATTGTATTACATTTCTATATTTGAAATTGTATTTTGGAAAACCTGAACATTTGTTACAGTAATAACTTTTTTAAGTCAAAATCTTTAAGTGAAGATAGTGGCACTATCTTCACTTTTGCAACATTTCCCGTCTGCAGATTCATTCTTTTATATGTGCAGAGTTTTATGTGGAGGTTGGTTAGTATGTAATTTAGGCTTAAATTAACTCAAAGTTTGAGTGGATGTCAGCATTGGTTCCATAGATTTAAGCTGTATTGCAGTCAAAGTGCAAACCAGCTGTGCATGGAAACTGTTTTTTGTACTGGCATAATTAAGATCATGTTTTGTTAGAACGTTGATTATTATTTTATGTGTTTGTGGCATGCCTCAAATTATCTTTTGAGAAAATTCTGCATCTTCCATCACCAGACAAGCCCAAGTTTTCTCATTATGTTATGTGTTACTGAGCTAAGAGAGTAGTTCATTCCATAGTGCAAGAGTTTTGCAGAGGTCTTGAAGTTGGTCAGTGCATTTTGTACTGTGTGACAGTGATGATGTTCATCTGAATGTCTTTGAAAAACATGGTTGTAGGTGTACTAACTTCACATGTAAACATTAACTGGCAGTTTTGGTTGGAAATACAGCACAACTCTTTGAGAAAACTTCACAGAGCTAATGTATGATTATACTCAGTATGCACCAATTTTTCATAAAAGTAGACCTATATGCCAATAAGTGTGACTGTAGGTTATACTGAATTTGGTGTGTAGCCTTATTTGTTACAATGCAGATTCACCACATCATTTCTAGTGTGGGCTGACTGCATGGATGCAAAGTGACAACCTCAGAGGTATGAGAGCTGAGGTCAAAGGGGAAGCAAAGCAGGAATCACAGATGGCTAGATGAAGGGATGCAGTCGAAGGGAAGCTATCTGCAGGAAGTGTGTTTTTTTTTTTTTTTTTGTAACTGTCTGTTTGAAAATAAGCCATGGGAAGCAGGAAGGCTACTTGGAAAAAGAAATAGGGTGTGATGATGTTACATGTTTTAGAAATATAATCGTGGGAAGTGGGATCAAAAAAGAAAATTTAATGTTTGGCTACTGAGGGACTGAGATGAAGACAGGACATGTCATCCAACCCTCAGCTGGACACAGCTGTGCAAAATCTGCAATTCTGAACAGCAACACTGGGCTTTGGAGATAGGATTCCCCTGACCGCAGCAGGTTGCTGTGATAGGGGGCAAAAATTGTCATTTGCACATTCCAGAGGAGACGATGCTCGGGGGCCCCAAGGGAGCAGTATGAGTCCCAGAGATGTTTGTCTTTACTGCCCATTCCAAGTGAAACACATGGAGGAATAGAGAAAACAGAGAATGTAATGGCAATCTTAAAAATTGTGTAGGGCACTCTTCTGCCTCTTTTTGGATAAACAGACGGTTTTGCTCACAGAGCACCTGGTTTACAGAAGGTAGCAAGCCATGGCCTTGGAAATTGTCAAGAGAAAAAAGAGAAGGTCTTGAGTTTAAGTCTACTCAAATTTAGGAAACTTTACAATCTTCCTTTTGACATTTTAGGCATTTCTTTTCTTATGAATCAAGCAGATTTTGCAGTTACATTTTCAGGAAACCCTTGAGGAAAAATAAAACTCATGTTAAGGCAAGAGTCAGGCCAAAATGTTATCATTTTACATTTATAAAACAGCTAAATTGGTCTTTAATTATATTTGGCATTTGTCCCTAATTTTAGGTCTCTTATCTCCTGCCAGGCCTTTGACAACCCAAACGTGAACAACATGAAATACAGCAACTGCAGCTAGAGCCATGGTGTGTGGCTGTTAATTTAAATTGTACATGTTATCTTAAATAGTTTTTTTCGGCACTCAGCTTGAGCTATAGAAAAAAGAAAGCACCAGGAGATGAGAATGGACATTTAATATCCCCAGTTGGGTCGGCTATAGTTTTGACACAATTATTAATATAGGGGTATTCATGCATCAGTGATATAAAAGGATTTTGCTTAAAGTTGAGGTAGTGGTGAATATTATTTGCACAATACTTCAGAATCAGAATCTGAAAAGGTTTATTGCCAAGTACGTTTTTGGACATACAAGGAATTTGTTTTGGCGTAGTCTGTGCAATACAATACAAATTAAACAGTATACCAAGCTACTGCAAGCAGATAAATGAAATTGCGAAATTATGATTAGGGTTTTTAAATTATGATCTTTACAAAAATCCTTCAGAGAAGCTTTCACAAAAGGTCTAAGAGGACTACTGAATATTTGCTTTGTGGTCAATGTTATGAACTATCGTGTGGATGTATGAATGGTTTAAGGTAATGAAAGCCCCTGGTCTATTCATAATACTAATCAGTAAATTAAAATATTGAAAGTTAATTTGTTTCATTAATTGAAAAAGTGATACTTATTTATTTTTTAAACAAAGTGATATTTTAAGGGTTTGTTTCTGATAAATTTGTTCATTATGGCTCACAGCTAATGTAAACTCAGAAAATTTGAATATTGTGGATGACCAATAAAAAAAGCAATATTAATACAGAAATGTTGTGTTATAGCCTACACAATAATATGGAGAAATGCTGAAATTATGGAAGTCCAGCAGACATTCACTGACCTCTATGCTCATTGCTTTAAAATCCAGCAGGTCAGAGTGGTGAGTCAAATACAGTGCCTTGCGAAAGTACTCGGCCCCCTTGAACTTTTCAACCTCTTGCCACATTTCAGGCTTCAAACATAAAGATATAAAATTCTAATTTTTTGTGAAGAATCAACAACAAGTGGGACACAATTGTGAAGTGAAATGAAATTTATTGGATGTGTCAAACCTTTTTAACAAATAAAAAACTGAAAAGTGGGGCGTTCAATATTATTTGGCCCCTTTACTTTCAGTGCAGCAAACTCACTCCAGAAGTTCAGTGAGGATCTCTGAATGATCCAATGTTGTCCCAAATGACTGATGATGATGAATAGAATCCACCTGTGTGTAATCAAGTCTCTGTATAAATGCACCTGCTCTGTGATAGTCTCAGGGTTCTGTTCAAAGCGCAGAGAGCATCATGAAGACCAAGGAACACACCAGGCAGGTCCGAGATACTGTTGTGGAGAAGTTTAAAGCCGGATTTGGATACAAAAACATTTCCCAAACTTTAAACATCCCAAGGAGCACTGTGCAAGCAATCATATTGAAATGGAAGGAGTATCAGACCACTCCAAATCTACCAAGACCCAGCCGTCCCTCTAAACTTTCATCTCGAACAAGGAGAAGACTGATCAGAGATGCAGCCAAGAGGCCCATGATCACTCTGGATGAACTGCAGAGATCTACAGCTGAGGTGGGAGAGTCTGTCCATAGGACAACAATCAGTCGTACACTGCACAAATCTGGCCTTTATGGAAGAGTGGCAAGAAGAAAAGCCATTTCTCAAAGATATCCATAAAATGTCTTGTTTAAAGTTTGCCACAAGCCACCTGGGAGACACACTAAATATGTGGAAGAAGGTGCTCTGGTCAGATGAAACCAAAATCAAACTGTTTGGCCACAATGCAAAACGATATGTTTGGCGTAAAAGCAACACAGCTCATCACCCTGAACACACCATCCCCACTGTCAAACATGGTGGTGGCAGCATCATGGTTTGGGCCTGCTTTTCATCAGCAGGGACAGGGAAAATGGTCAAAATGGATGGGAAGATGGATGGGGCCAAATACAGGACCATTCTGGAAGAAAACCTGTTGGAGTCTGAAAGAGACCTGAGACTGGGACGGAGATTTATCTTCCAACAAGACAATGATCCAAAACATAAAGCCAAATCTACAATGGAATGGTTCACAAATAAACGTATCCAGGTGTTGGAATGGCCAAGTCAAAGTCCAGACCGGAATCCAATCAAGAATTTGTGGAAAGAGCTGAGGACTGCTGTTCACAAATGCTCTCCATCCAACCTCACTGAGCTCGAGCTGTTTTGCAAGGAAGAATGGGCAAGAATTTCAGTCTCTCGATGTGCAAAACTGATAGAGACATACCCCAAGAGACTTGTAGCTGTAATTGCAGCAAAGGGTGGCGCTACAAAGTATTAACGCAAAGGGACCAAATAATATTGCATGCCCCACTTTTCAGTTTTTTATTTGTTAAGCAAGTTTGACACATCCAATAAATTTCATTCCACTTCACGATTGTGTCCCACTTGTTGATTCTTCACAAAAAATTAGAATTTTATATCTTTATGTTTGAAGCCTGAAATGTGGCAAGAGGTTTACCAGTTCAAGGGGGCCGAGTACTTTCGCAAGGCACTGTAAATATATTCAAAGTTAAGTGGAGGAAGAAGTGTGGTAGGAAAAGGTGCACAGGCAACATGTACAACCACAGCCTTGAAAGGATTGGAAAGCACAGCCCATTCAAGGTCTCAGAGTCTGGAGAAAGAGTGAAGAAGCACAGAATCCAAGATGTTTGAGGTCCAGTGTGAAGTTTTCACAGTCACTGATTCTTTGGGGAGCTATGGCACTTTCTGGTGTTGGTCCACTGTGTTTTATCAAGTCCAATGTAAATCTGTCCAATGTTTAATCTAGATTTTGTAAATAACTTTGTCAAAAGCCTTATGGGTATGCCAAAACCTTCTTTCATTAGACAACGCAAACAGTGTTTCAATCTGAGTATTTTAGGTTACACTTTAAACAAAACAAATTATACAAAACCTAGAGTTGTGTGAAAACAAATTAAACAAAAAGAAATTTAGATATTTACTACTCAAGTTAACAATATCCAATTTTTATTTTGCCTTTCCAAAATGCCAAAAAGACACTGTGTAACCGTTTTTGGCTCACAACAGGTTTGAGCTGTAAAATGTAGCAACACCTTGACTATCACTGTGTTTGAAAAGCAAAGAGATGATGTGACATCCAATGTGCAAATGCAGCAGAACACACTCGAACCTCCTGAATGAGAATGCCTATCTCATGTGGAGTGGAGAGAACAAGTGTGAGAGCAAATCCTTTCCCTCCGTGTCTCTCTCCGGGGAGCAGAATATGCTGACACAAAAACCAGGGGGGGAAGAAAGGGACAGAAAACATTCCAACAAATTAAAGCAAGCAATCAAACGGGACGCCGTAGCAATTTCCGTATTTGCATGCTTGAGAGCACCTTGTGCATCTTAATTCTGCTCCCTACAGGAAAGTTGGCAGCCGAAAAGAAACAATTTCCAGAAAGATATCCAAGTGGCGCACACTGAGAATGTTAAAAGGTTGAGTCACCCCTGCTCAAATCTCATTGACTAAGCATAAGTTGTTGCTATTTGAAACTGCTTGCCAGCATGTTATTAAAGGATTTGCAAGTTGCGGAGGTGTCCTTTCAACATAATCCCTGAATATGAACATTAATTTAAGATTTAAGTATTTACTACCATGTTTCCAGATGATCATCTTCCTTCATAAGAGATTAAAACTCATTAATTAAATCCTTTCAGTTTATTTGACTGGCAGTTTGAAATGTAAAAGTACTATACAGTGACTCTTTTGGCATTTTACTCATCTATCAGAGGTTTATACCAGGTTTGGTGAAAATCCTTTTTTTGTTTTTGTTTTATTTGAATATGTGCAGGTAATCAACGGTATAACATAAATGTGCACATTATAGATAAGCTTCACATATCCAAAAGAGTAGGTGGAAGCATAGACTTATTTTTATTTATCCCACTCCTCTGTGCATCATCATTATTCCGCCTTACTTTTCTAATTATTATAGCACATAGATTAAATATTAGCATTCTACATTATAATACAATAAGTGTGTAAATGTTTTGTCATTCTTATAAATCTTGGTCTTAACATTTAAATAAATATGCTCCTTTATAGAGCACCTGATATGTATACTAATTACTACAGCAGCAATAACAATAACCATTTGTTGTATTATAATCAACTTATTTATGTAATAAACCATGATAATACTTTTACTACCTGTAATAATAGTTCTACTATAATAACAACAATTATCACATATTGTATCCCATATTGACCATATTCTTCTATAATGATTTGAACTGTTTTATATTTGGATCTTGCTTTAGTTTCACATTCAGAGATTTCCACAGCTTTAATCGAGTTATTTAAACACAAAAACTATTTCTGGTGGTTCTAATAATACAAGTTTGACACTGATATTCACCCATTAACTCATAAAGCCCCTCCCTTCTCCTAAACAGTTTTTGAATGTTTTCTGGTGGTTGTTTATTTTTGGCTTGATACAGAATCAGGACTGTCTACACTTTCATTATGTTAATGAATTTTAATAATCTAGATTTGTTTTTTTCTTTAAATCACCCTGAGCGAGCCAAGGTTGCCATTTATGGTAAAACCTCTGCTCTTCCTTGATAACCAACCTTATTAATTGCTTTTATTTTGTGTTGTTATTAGTGCCATTTGCTCTAGTGCTGGTTTTGCTTTTTTCAGCACAGAGATGTGTTTTGATAGTTTACCTTGAACATATTTAATATGAGGTTTCCAATTTAGTTTATGATCAATATTATTGCCAAGAAATGTATTTTCATGTATTTGTTCAATGTTTACCCCGTTTATCTGTATTTTAATTTCTTTATGTGATTAACATCATCTCCAAGACAGAAAATGTTTTTGTCATCAGCAAATTGTGCGGTTTTTAATTATTTCAAATATGTTACATAAATCATTTACATACAACATGAAAATGTTTTGGTTCAATAAATAACCTTTGAGGAACCCCACAAGCAATGTCAAGCATTCGGGACAAACACCTCCCAACTTCACATACTGCTCTCAACCTCTCAAATAACTTTGAACCCACTTCCTAAGACAATGCCTACTATTTCATTCCAGTCATGACTGATGTGTCAAATGCCTTCTTGATGTCCATAAACACTCCAATAGCAATTATTAATGAGACAATATCTGATTTAATTAATAGCTATAAAAAATTATTCAGTTAAATAAAATTAATTAATTAATTTTAGCTAAAAACAAACCAGCCCTTCCTTGACAGTGCAATGATGAAGTTGATATAAAAATGTACAGGTACTTCTCAAAATATTAGCATATTGTGATAAAGTTAATCATTTTCCATAATGTCATGATGAAAATTTAACATTCATATATTTTAGATTCATTGCACACTAACTGAAATATTTCAGGTCTTTTATTGTCTTAATACGGATGATTTTGGCATACAGCTCATGAAAACCCAAAATTCCTATCTCACAAAATTAGCATATCATTAAAAGGGTCTCTAAACGAGCTATGAACCTAATCATCTGAATCAACGAGTTAACTCTAAACACCTGCAAAAGATTCCTGAGGCCTTTAAAACTCCCAGCCTGGTTCATCACTCAAAACCCCAATCATGGGTAAGACTGCCGACCTGACTGCTGTCCAGAAGGCCATTATTGACACCCTCAAGCAAGAGGGTAAGACACAGAAAGAAATTTCTGAACGAATAGGCTGTTCCCAAAGTGCTGTATCAAGGCACCTCAGTGGGAAGTCTGTGGGAAGGAAAAAGTGTGGCAGAAAACGTTGCACAACGAGAAGAGGTGACCGGACCCTGAGGAAGATTGTGGAGAAGGGCCGATTCCAGACCTTGGGGGACCTGCAGAAGCGGTGGACTGAGTCTGGAGTAGAAACATCCAGAGCCACCGTGCACAGGCGTGTGCAGGAAATGGGCTACAGGTGCCGCATTCCCCAGGTCAAGCCACTTTTGAACCAGAAACAGCAGCAGAAGCGCCTGACCTGGGCTACAGAGAAGCAGCACTGGACTGTTGCTCAGTGGTCCAAAGTACTTTTTTCGGATGACAGCAAATTCTGCATGTCATTCGGAAATCAAGATGCCAGAGTCTGGAGGAAGATTGTGGAGAAGGGCCAATTCCAGACCTTGGGGGACCTGCAGAAGCAGTGGACTGAGTCTGGAGTAGAAACATCCAGAGCCACCGTGCACAGGCGTGTGCAGGAAATGGGCTACAGGTGCCGCATTCCCCAGGTCAAGCCACTTTTGAACCAGAAACAGCGGCAGAAGCGCCTGACCTGGGCTACAGAGAAGCAGCACTGGACTGTTGCTCAGTGGCCCAAAGTACTTTTTTCAGATGAAAGCAAATTCTGCATGTCATTCGGAAATCAAGGTGCCAGAGTCTGGAGGAAGACTAGGGAGAAGGAAATGCCAAAATGCCAGAAGTCCAGTGTCAAGTACCCACAGTCAGTGATGGTCTGGGGTGCCGTGTCAGCTGCTGGTGTTGGTCCACTGTGTTTTATCAAGGGCAGGGTCAATGCAGCTAGCTATCAGGAGATTTTGGAGCATTTCATGCTTCCATCTGCTGAAAAGCTTTATCCAGATGAAGATTTCATTTTTCAGCACGACCTGGCACCTTCTCACAGTGCCAAAACCACTGGTAAATGGTTTACTGACCATGGTATCACTGTGCTCAATTGGCCTGCCAACTCTCCTGACCTGAACCCCATAGAGAATCTGTGGGATATTATGAAGAGAACGTTGAGAGACTCAAGACCCAACACTCTGGATGAGCTAAAGGCCGCTATCGAAGCATCCTGGGCCTCCATAAGACCTCAGCAGTGCCACAGGCTGATTGCCTCCATGCCACGCCGCATTGAAGCAGTCATTTCTGCAAAAGGATTCCCGACCAAGTATTGAGTGCATAACTGTACATAAGCTGTATGCCAAAATCATCTGTATTAAGACAATAAAAGACTTGAAATATTTCAGTTAGTGTGCAATGAATCTAAAATATATGAATGTTAAATTTTCATCATGACATTATGGAAAATAATGAACTTTATCACAATATGCTAATATTTTGAGAAGGACCTGTATTGATTAATGTTGCAAATGGGCAGTTCCCGTAGTCTAACATGTTATTTTTCGATTGTTACATTTCTTGATAAAAATGATAATATATGAATGTGCACACTACCCAGGTGAATTGGTTAAGTCTTGAGTCTGAGTTGATTTTTTTTTTTATTACAAATGAAGGGCGAGGCATGCTATTCATGCTAAAACCTCTGCTCTTCCTCAGATACCAATGGAAATTTAAAACTGACCCATACCATAAAACTGCCAACCTATTTTAGGGATTTAATTAGGTTAAACTACAATAACTTTTGTATTAATTTAGATATTTTATTTGCTCAATATATTGAAAGTCAAGCACCACTCAAAATATTTTAATATAATTTTAAAAGAAATACTCCTTTGATGATATCTTGTCATAGAACCGTTGTTATGGAGTCATTTCAGCTGTAATTGAAAGCTGAACAGATTCAGACATTCCTGTTACATGAAAATAGAACAGCTAAAACAAAAGCAGGTGTGTAAACTCTGGTATTATGATATTTTGTTTGGGATTACATATGGATTTTAATATTGCTCTTTTAACAACACCATCTTCTGGTACATAAACAAATCTTTAGATAATAAAATATGATGTCTGACTATTTGACCTGCAGAAAGCTTTGTGAAATAATACACAGCTACTCAAAAGCTAATGGGCCAAGAAGCCGCAGGGCATCATCTGTTTCTGTGAACAAAGAGCTCACAGAGCATAAGACGTCATGGCTGCCAGGTGCCACTCCACATTTTCCCATAATGTTGTATTTTACATAAAGCTACCAAATGAGACTCCAAGAGAGATCAGGATGATGTAGGTCACAGTATAAAACATTCAGCGAGGCAAACTAGCTGATTAAACCCTAAATGGTTATTACGATCAGAGCAGGAGCATGGGTTCTCTTCATGGAGACAATAGGATTTGTTCGTTTTCAAAAAGTGTCACCTCCGGCAGAGAAGATGTTATAGGAAGGAGTATAACTATCTTTACTATATTTGTCTTTTCTTGTAGATGCAAAGAAGCAAAAGAAAGAAGGGAAGAAGCGAGATCGCACCCCAATGGACTGATGGGGTTTGTTTTTACTTTAAGCCAGCAAATGGAAGAAGACTGTGGAAACATGTCCACTGCCCTATTTCAACCTGGTTCCTGTTTATCTGTACTGTAGGCTGACACTGTAGTTTTGATGAAAACAGTAAAAAATGAATTTTAGAGCCAATTAGTTGTATTTTTCTTTTCTAGCACCCAATAAGGAACATCTTGTATATTGCTGTAGTAAACATAATAAAATGCATTAGGGATGGATAATGAGGTGATTTGTTTACTAGAGGTTACACTTAATTATGTTATCTTTTGGATTTCTTTCTAAGGTACAAATTGCCCAGGATTTGTTTTACTGTTCCATATCCCAACTCTAATTTGGAAAGGTTCTTTGGCCTGTGGTCTGATTTAATGAGGCAGTTTGTCAAAAAAGACTAAACATTTTCATTTAACTAATTTGAGCTAAAAAAAAAAAGGTTTTGCGTCTTCAATGTTTAGCAGGCCTAATTTAACTGAAAGTTTTTTGTCTAACAGTGGTAAATTTTCCTCTACAGTTTTGTCGAAAGGCTTCAGTGCAAAAAAATGTCACGTTGAAGTTTATCTCCTTTACCTCTTCTATTGTACTTTAATTTACACATACTGTTAACGCTGTCCTCAGTATATCATGGCTGCTTGAGGTTATCACCTCCTGTGCTTCTTGGTGCATTTCTGATACTAAAAAAGTTAATAAAATGTAGAAGAAAAAAAATACCAAAAGCATTAATCCTTCATGATGTCATTTTGTCAATATAGTGGATTTAAAAAATAAAACGGTCTCAAAAACAAGTATATTTTTGTCATATTTTATTTGAAGCGGTTATTACACAATATTATATCATGTCAGATGAGATCAAAATTGGCATTTGTGACAGAAAAATAATACTGCAATCCATCCCCGCTGTGAAGTATGGCAGTAAAGAAGTTAAATACAGAGCAATCCTGAAGGAACACTTGTTAGAGGGTGCAAAGGACTTGAGACTGGGGTGGAGGTTCAACGTTTCAGCAGGACAACGTCCCTAAACATCCAGCCAGAGCTCCAATGAAATGGTTGTAATCACAGCATGATGTGTCAGAAGTCATGTCGAAGTCCAGACCTTAATCCTATCAAGAAAATGTGGGAAGACCTAATTCATTTACATATATTGTTAACTCTGTCCTGAATGTATAAATGTTGCTTATACCAAAGGCATTGAATCTTCATAATGTGTCAATGAAATACTAAACTAAATTTGGAAGTCACAAAAACATGCATATTTTTATTTGAGTTTATGTGAAGAGCTTATTATACAATATGATGTCTGGTCAGATGAGAGCAAAATTGATCCTTTTGGCCTACATGCAAATTGCTATGTGTGGTGAAAAATAAACAGCGCACATCAGCCTGAAGACATCATCCTACTATGGTGCATGGTGGTGGCAACATCATGCTTTTCTTTCGCAGAGAATGGATACTGGTCAGAGTTGATGTCAAGTTGTCTGGAGGTAAATGCAGGGCTACCATGAAAACCAACCTGTCAGAGGCTGCAGGCTGGGCCTCGTTCTTACTTTTAATTTGGGATGAATAAAGGATTTTTGAATTGAACTAAAATAAAACTAACATATCTTCCGCTTTCTATTACATTTGAAATAAATACGAAACAATACAATTAATAAAAACATACCTATAAACATACAGGTCCTTCTCAAAATATTAGCATATTGTGATAAAGTTCATTATTTTCCATAATGTCATGATGAAAATTTTACATTCATATATTTTAGATTCATTGCACACTAACTGAAATATTTCAGGTCTTTTATTGTCTTAATACAGATGATTTTGGCATACAGCTCATGAAAACCCAAAATTCCTATCTCACAAAATTAGCATATTTCATCGGACCAAAAAAAGAAAAGTGTTTTTAATACAAAAAACGTCAACCTTCAAATAATCATGTACAGTTATGCACTCAATACTTGGTCGGGAATCCTTTTGCAGAAATGACTGCTTCAATGCGGCGTGGCATGGAGGCAATCAGCTTGTGGCACTGCTGAGGTCTTATGGAGGCCCAGGATGCTTTGATAGCGGCCTTTAGCTCATCCAGAGTGTTGGGTCTTGAGTCTCTCAACGTTCTCTTCACAATATCCCACAGATTCTTTATGGGGTTCAGGTCAGGTGAGTTGGCAGGCCAATTGAGCACAGTGATACCATGGTCAGTAAACCATTTACCAGTGGTTTTGGCATTGTGAGCAGGTGCCAGGTCGTGCTGAAAAATGAAATCTTCATCTCCATAAAGCTTTTCAGCAGATGGAAGCATGAAGTGCTCCAAAATCTCCTGATAGCTAGCTGCATTGACCCTGCCCTTGATAAAACACAGTGGACCAACACCAGCAGCTGACACGGCACCCCAGACCATCACTGACTGTGGGTACTTGACACTGGACTTCTGGCATTTTGGCATTTCCTTCTCCCCAGTCTTCCTCCAGACTCTGGCACCTTGATTTCCGAATGAACTGCAGAATTTGCTTTCATCTGAAAAAAGTACTTTGGACCACTGAGCAACAGTCCAGTGCTGCTTCTCTGTAGCCCAGGTCAGGCGCTTCTGCCGCTGTTTCTGGTTCAAAAGTGGCTTGACCTGGGGAATGCGGCACCTGTAGCCCATTTCCTGCCCACGCCTGTGCACGGTGGCTCTGGATGTTTCTACTCCGGACTCAGTCCACTGCTTCCGCAGGTCCCCCAAGGTCTGGAATTGGCCCTTCTCTACAATCTTCCTCAGGGTCCGGTCACCTCTTCTCGTTGTGCAGTTTTTTCTGCCACACTTTTTCCTTCCCACAGACTTCCCACTGAGGTGCCTTGATACAGCACTCTGGGAACAGCCTATTCGTTCAGAAAGTTCTTTCTGTGTCTTACCCTCTTGCTTGAGGGTGTCAATAGTGGCCTTCTGGACAGCAGTCAGGTCGGCAGTCTTACCCATGATTGGGGTTTTGAGTGATGAACCAGGCTGGGAGTTTTAAAGGCCTCAGGAATCTTTTGCAGGTGTTTAGAGTTAACTCGTTGATTCAGATGATTAGGTTCATAGCTCATTTAGAGACCCTTTTAATAATATGCTAATTTTGTGAGATAGGAGTTTTGGGTTTTCATGAGCTGTATGCCAAAATCATGCGTATTAAGACAATAAAAGATCTGAAATATTTCAGTTAGTGTGCAATGAATCTAAAATATATGAATGTTAAATTTTCATCATGACATTATGGAAAATAATGAACTTTATCACAATATGCTAATATTTTGAGAAGGACTTGTACATTTCTCCTTCATAATGTGCCCTCTGTCAATGAGATGCCACTTGAACAAAATAACTGTCTTAAAAACATGTATATTTTTATGTCAGTTTTATTTGAAGAGGTTATTATACAATGTAACCACCTAAAGGAGTCTGTCTGACAGTTTTATAGGTGGCCAGTGATGAAAAACACTCAAGATTCATTGTTCAGAACAAATAATCAAGAATGCATTAAAACAGAAATCAATACCAATGTTACTGTACAAAAGGGATCATAGCAGGGGGGGAGGGATAGGTGAGGAAGGGTTGGGGAGACATTCAAATAGCTATACCATGTGTACGTACATATCAAATGTACCGCATCAGAGTTACATATAATGTACTGTCATATAGAAATATATACAAGGCAAACAACAAACTGCTGCATTATTATTTTTTTCCTATTGCAATAGAAACCACAAGCCACAGTGATTGAATACACAATGAACATCCAAATACAGAGGAAACATGGAAAATTAACACTTGAATGTATGCTGAACACTTGCAGCAGGCTATGGATTTATTTGAAGATTTATGTAAGTTCCATTTCAAATCCAGATTGGTTCTGTGCCCCCTCCTCCTTGAAGTTCAAATAAGGGCACACAACCACTTAAACTTCTCTGGAAGATTGACAAATAAATTATATATATATAGAATTATATATCTATATATATATGTAGTGTGCCCATTGAGTAAACCATCTTCTTCCCAGGGTAAAAATGAAGCCTCAAAAATATGCAGGTGAAAATCAAAATGAAAGCCATTGCCTCTGGGTTTTAGGGCCACACTGAAACTAGTTTTAGCCTTTGTCATCCTCTGGGGTTTTCACTTTCTCCCCCGCTTTTTTTTGGCTGCGGAAATCATTCTTAAAGTCCCTCTGGATGTTTTCTATCATGTGAAATAGTTACTGTACAGTGTTCATATTGCACAGTGAGAATCCTTTTTTGGCAAATCATGAAACTTCAGAAATGCACCTATAGTCATACCCTCTTTATACCCTTTATACCTTTCATAATTCACAATATTCATAGATTGTGAATAACGTTTTCTCAAAAAAAAAAAAAAAACAACAAGCTGTACACAGATCATATAATAATTTGCAGTACTACACTCTGTACAATGATAAAAGTTGCAGATTTACAAAATGTGATAAAAAAATTTACAATATCATGTAACTACATTTATTCCTACAGCACAGAAAATGTGTCTGAGTCTTTGGAAACATTTTTACTGAGGAAACATTATTTTAAAAAGGCAAAAATGAGGAAAAATTACAGATCTTCCTTGATTTCTGTCTGGTTATTTCGTCCAATTTAGTTAAAAATGACCAAAAGTGGAGAAAACTAAAAATATTTTACAGCGAACAATGTGCACACACAGCCACACACACTTGAATTAATGACAGCACTGTTTCGTAATGATGACAGACACACACAGGCTAAACAGCACATTTTTCAGTGCAACAATTGTGAACACAACAAAAACCAGCCCATCATATTACTGATATTTATCACTGCCATGACTGTTTATTGTTTTAGTGATGATAAATTAACTTAAAGACATTTAGATTATTAATTTAGTTCAGCCTTAACTTTTCATTTCCTCTGCAATAAGTTAAATTGAAAGTAAAGAATAGGAGCTCAGAGCTGGAGCAAGAAAAATACAATGAGGTTATATTTGGGAAGATTGGGTTGCATTTTTCTTAAATGTGCACAGTCTTAACAAACACACTCCAAAACTGTGCCAAGAAGTCATAGATAAAAAGAGCAATTTATTCATGTCATTCTGGTTAAGGCACTTCAAACTGCTCTGTACAATCTGGCGATATATCCATCATTAAAAGTAAAAAAAAAAAAAAAAAGTCTAAATTTGGAGAAGGCGCTTTTCCATCAGAATGTGCTCAGCAACACCCACACCTTCTAGAATAAAAGCCAGAGAAGCCATCAATTTGAAGTTGTCTCTGATTACCATTACATGTCACGCGTTCTCCATAAAAGGAGTGCAGTAGCCCTTTGATATAGGCCGTATGAACAGGAGCCCAGCTAGCTCTCACGGCACATGATGATCTGATGATTACACATACCAAGTTTATTTTTGTCCAATTTGACATAAAAATGAATACACAGCCATTTTAGTGGAATCATAAAATGCGAAGGTTGTGACCATAAAACCACAAAACAGCAAATTCTGTTTGTACGGGCCACAGTGAACGGAGCATGAGGGGATAGTAAACAGCAGCTTAACATACACCAGATGGTGGATTTTGTCTTAGAACATTAAAATTCTTGGCTGACCTATCCAAAGCGTAGCTAAGGCTTCTCCAAACACGGTCCACGTGCCTGTAGAGTTGGATCTTGTTTCTAACAGACCCCACTTGTCCCCACATTTCCTGCTCATCTGGTTCATTTGTATAGTACCTTGCAGTATTCAAATCCTATTTACATATTTTGTTTTTTCATTAAGATCTTATGTGATAGACCAGCACAAAGTAGTGCATAAGTGAAGTGAAAGCAAAAGCTTTTATGGTTTTGAGTTTGTCAAAAGTGTGTTATACACATCTATTCAGCCCCTTTTGAAAAACTATCCCTTAAAAAAATTAAATTAAATCAATTGCCTTCAGAACTCACCTAATTTGTAAAAAGAGTCTGCCTGTGTGTAATTTAATCCATTACATGTAAAGTGCCATAGGTGGTGGAAAACTAACACTGTACTCCACAAAAAAACAAGACAACTATTTAGTGGCCCATGGTGGTGGCAGTATCATGCTGTTGGGGTGTTTAGGCTGAGGCAAGAAAGCTGATCAGAGTTGATAGAAAGATGTATAGAGCTGAATACATTCAGGACAATCCTTCAAGAAAAAATTTTTTAGATTGCACAAGTGTTAACGGTGTGGTGGACATTTGCCTTCCAGCAGTTCAGCAGGATCCTAACCATACCCCCATGTTTTCCATTTCAGTTATGCACTACTTTGCGTTGGTCATTCAAGGCGGAGGGATGGATATAGTTTCGAACATTGTGTAATGCTATCAGATTTGTTTCTGCTTTGTATGCATGCAAAGAAGAAACAAATCTAATAGCAGTGCACAATGGTAAATATATTTTATACCATTGTGTACTGCCATCAGATTTGTTTCTCCTTTGCATGCATGGCAGCCATACTTACTGTCACCAAACAATACTCTCATGTTTTGCCATTATCTTCCAATATCAGTTCCACACAAGACCTTACGCAACACCTCTTTGTTTTCATCTACACCACAAAGTGAACAAAATGGTTTACAAGAGTGCTGGTCCCTGCTGTGAGCACCTCTGTTTGTTTGATGCAACTTGCCCCCTTTAAACCACCCCAGGAAGTGATAAAATGCCATCACCTTTCATCATGCACCCCTCAAAGTGAGACCCTCGGACCACCACTTACTCTCCTGCTGGTATTTGTCAAGCAACAGCCAGGCTGAGATTAATCGGATGTTTTTGGAAAGCTTTTTAGTTTCTGTTTGGATGTGTGACAAATGACAGACAGGCATGGCTCCACTCCTCCATGTGATGGATGTGAATTGATAGGACAATTTCTATTACATATTTAACTTATCTTTTCTGTTACCTTAAATAAGCGTGCGTCATTTGGTTTGAACAATTTTATTAGTACTTAACTTTTTCGGTCAGTAATTACCCCTGACATTAATAAATAATTCTAAAGTTTGCACACATACAATTAAAATATGGTGCAAACAATGATCTTCAGAATTCCTCCAATTAGTAAATAAAGTCCACCCGTGTATAAACTCCATATAAACACAGTCAAGAGGCCCATGGTAACTCTTGATGAGCTCTGGTTGGACTATCCATTAACAGCACAACTATAAGCCCTACATTTCACTAATCTGGCTTTAATGAGAAAGCCATGACAAGTGGCTATTTGCAGTGTGCCATAAGTCACGTGGGGGACACTGCAAATGTAGAGGAAGGTGCTCTAGTTAGACAAGACCAAGAATGAACTGTTGAGGCAAGTCTGAGTTGATAGGACAATGGATGAAGCTAAATACAAAGCAATCCTGGAAGAAAACCTCCTGAAGACAAGGACAGAGGTTCACCATTCAGCAACACAACAACCCTAAACATGCAATCCAAGCTAGAATTGAATGAGTTAGATCAAAGCATCTTCATGTGTTTGAGTGGCCCAGTCAAAGTCCAGACCTAAATCAAATTGAAAATCTTAGCAAAACTTGGAAGTTGATGTTAAGAGATGCTCTCCATCTAATCTGACTGTGCTTGAACTATTTTTCATAGGAGAATGGCAACCACTTCTCTACATGCAAAACCCTCAAGACATGCTTTTTTCCTCTCAACAGCAGCTTGTGGTTGTAATGTGACAAAATTAGCAAATTTTCAAAGAGAATATATTTTATTCTATGCAATGTGGTAAAAATTTTAATTAGCCAGTTCACTTGAAAAGATAAATGGACTGGGTCTTTGTGAAAAGTTTCGAAAATAATACTGGTAGATCAGAAATATAGGCACAACATACAGAAAACGTTAATAAATAATGGGGTGCTCAACAAAATCGTACATGTAATATTTTTATGTTACACTCATGACCTTAAGAGAATTAGAGACCATACAAAGATAACGAATCACGAGAAGAGCAAGGCCGTAAGTGGGGCACTGGCTTGTAGCGTCCAACCACAAGCTGAGCGTGTAATGGGCAGCCTTTAATTTAAAATGTAGGTGTTCCACATCGGCCCGTAATCTGATCAGCCTCATGGGGAGTTTTCATTATAGGATCTGTCCCAGATCTCTCTTTAAAGCCGACAGCCTTAAGGAGCTATCCGGTGCAGGCGTAAATCTCAGCAAAGCCCCCCTACCAGCCACTGTGGCAACCTCCTGATGGCAAATGCTGCTGCATATTCATCACTCCAACGAGCAAGCTGCATTACTGTAACTGAGAATGGTCTAATAGGCTGAAATGATGGATGACATGCATGAAAACACGGAACATGCCTCTTGGTAAATTAATATTTTCTCATTTCTTCTAGCACTAAAATAAACACAGCTACTCATCACATTTAATTTAACTACGATGAGTTAGAATCAATTACAAGATAAAACGGAGGAGTCACAACAAGTGTATGGAGACATAAAAATAGCCCTTTTTTAAGTCACGAGGCTGAGACCTGTGATCAGAAGTAAACTCCACACTTGGAGAACACAAATGTACATCAGCACGTATTCCCACACACATCTAGAAGTTGACAAATTTTATCCATGCAATACATGTTGTGATGTCCATCAACAAATCAGAAAGATCAAACAAGGTCATCCACTCCTCTGCACACACACAAACACAAACACATACACCACAAAATGCCCTCCCACAGACCCTAAAACAGGACAGCTCCGAGCTCCTACCTCCTTTTGACTCACTGTGTTCTTAGCAACTTGACAGCAAAAAATAAATAGCTTAATAGCTGCCATAAAAATCAACACCTGACATCCTGTCAGCAGCAAAAGCTGAAGTGATGAGAATTGCGGCAAATGAAAAAGTGCGACTGAACGATTTCATGCCATATATAAATATATTTTCTTTTCTTTTACGGTTGTCTGGTCTGTATGCCTTCATTTAGTCACTTTTATTTTCAGGTTAATAGTACATGACAGGTTGTATTCACTAAATTCTTTTAAATAATAGCCTCACAAAATAGAAATGTGATGAGGTGATAACAGAAATAAGAGTCCCTGTCATAACCTCTTAGTATAATCCTCCTCATTATATTTATAGATTAATTTGATTGGTCCAAATTAGGCTTTGTGTTTCAGTATATTCTTGTTTTTGGCAAAATAAAAAGTCACACAAATAAGGACTTTTCCAAGCCTTAATTTGTTTTTATCCACAATTAACACATTTTCAGTAGGATTTGAAAATTCAGGACATTATATCACAAATGTGCTATTTTACAGGTGTGCATGCTGTGACCATCTAGAGAAAATGATGATCTTCTGAAGAACCATTGGGATAGTGTTGATGAGTTTCTGTCCTTTAGGGCCAGGAGTGCTGCATCTCTTTTCCTGGTTCAGCACAAGTTGTGATTTTGCTGAATTTTAATTTCTTTTTAATTTCACATCTAAAACATGCTGGATTTTGGCCCCAAGAATGGAATTTGAACACTGGTCAAATGTAAAGATATTCCAACTCCAGTAACTTGCTGATTTCTTGCTGCATCTCTAATCTTGATTGTCTTGAACAATCAGAAAATGTTTTTGAAACCTTAAAATCTGATGTTCTTTGCCAATTTGTCAAATGTTTGGTGTCATTTTAATAAAGAATATGCACAGAATATGATATTACTATCGAGAGACTTAGATGGGAACCTTGTATAGTAATCTTCTTAGACTGTCTTCTAGAAGGATCCAAACACCCCACAAATGTTAAAGATATATACTGCAATGATTTAGCTTAAAAAACTCATACTCTTTTGAACTAATATGAAATCATTATAGCTATTTGGAGTAATATTTCAGAATTAGAAATGTTTCATTTTGGTAGACCAGTTCTTCTAGTTAGTGTGCAAATTTGACAAGTGAAACTTTATTGCATTAATATTTGGTAATTTGTGCCTACTGATATTTACTGACGCTTTTTGTTAGGTAGGATAACTACCAATCAGGATGAGAACCTGTCAGCAGAAATCTAACATTATCTATTGCTGGTAGGAAGATGAGGATGATCACATATAGAAACAAGGCAAATAAAAACACAAGTGGGCGTGCACACAGACAAGAAGCCAGCACACACCCACATGTGCACACACAAATAGAATATACACCAATTATGTACAGTTATCTACAAGTATCTTTACTGGATTTCAAACTTGTAAGGTTTGAAAATTCAGTCAGCCCTATTTTCCCAATTTGAAGAGTTTTCCATAGAGCGCAGATCATCCTCTGCCTTTTATCTTTCTTTTTATTCAATCAGCTCAGCATCCTTTACTGTTACTCTCCATGTGTTAGCTGATTTTTTTCAAGGTAAAAACTGTAAATAAGTTTTTACAACCCTCCGTATATACGTTGCTTCCAAAAACACATAACTGAATTCAGTTGAATAGGAGTAAAGTGCTACAACAAGTTATTTAGAGAGACTGGAAAGCTAATGATAAAATGATAGAAAGTGATTTCCAAATGTTCTTGTCTCATTCTCACACATTTCTTTCACAGAAACACTTATGCATGGATACCAAACAACACCCACAGGCAACTCATACCTCAATGCCTCCTCCAAAGGGAGCTTGTATTTATCTGGCTGATCTTATGTTTTTATATTGGCAGAGAAGAAGATGTTTGAATGTCTTTTTGAAGGTGACATTACACAGAGCGTAGCAGGCTGGATTGATGGTGCTGTTAATGTAGCACAGCCAGTAACCAATAGTCCAAACAGTGCTGGGAATGCAACTGGAACAAAAAGTATTAATGAGCACCATCACATTATATGGAGTCCAGGTGGCAACGAAAGCCACCAGGATGGCCATGATTGTACGGGTCACTTTTTTCTCCCGTGACGGAGCCCCTTTCTTCTTCTTGTTTGGAGGCTGCTTTGTCATCTTCACGATCTTCCTCGCCACATGGTTCTGACGTTCCGTGGTTGGGACAATCTCAACTGTGGTATTTGATGGTGTGTAGTAGTCACCCTTTGGGGACTTGGTCTTGATCTTGATGCAGGTCAGTTTGGAGCCCCCTGCCTTGGCTCGCTGCCGTGGAAGCTGCTGGGTGGGCTGGGCACTAGAGTTTGCTGTGGACGCAGCTTGTTCTTCATCCTTCTGATTAGAAGCCGGCACACTGCCGGATGTTGAGTCATTTGAGCTCTCTTTCTCCTCTGCAGGAGCGCAGTTCTCTTTTGCCACACTGTCACCCTCAGTTTCTACGTCAGCAGCAGAGGATGAAGGTCCTTTGCCATTTTGCAGTTTTCCATCATGCTGGTTGGCCCCATTATCTGCACTCTGGTTCTGGGAATGCACTCCATCCTCCCCAGGTACATTGTTATTGTTGGGTTTCGGAGTGCTCTCTCTCCTCTGGCCAGATAACAAGGGTTCTGGGTTTGACCCTGATGGCTTGCGGTTGTCCTTCTTCACTCGACTTTTGCTTGCTCTTGAGATTTGCCAGTACAGCTGAATCATGATAATGACAGGCAAGTAAAAGGCGGCAATGGCAGTTCCAAAAGTAACTGCAGCATTGGAAAAAAACTGAATGTAGCACTCTTTCTCAGGCACAGTCCGCCCACCAACAATGAACTGCCAGAAGAGGATAGCCGGTGCCCAGAGGATGAAAGAAAGGACCCAGGCTGCAGCAATCATCATTCCCGCCATTTTGGTGGTTCTCTTTACAGGGTAGCTTAGGGGCTTGGTAACACAGAAGTATCTGTCAAAGCTTATTATGAGGAGATTCATGACAGATGCATTACTGACAACATAGTCCAAAGCCAACCACAAGTCACACACAACTGGTCCCAGGGGCCAGTAGCCTATTACTATGTATACTGTATACAAGTTCATAGAGCACAGTCCAATAATTAGGTCAGCACATGCAAGGCTAAATAAAAAATAGTTGTTGACAGTTTGTAGGTTCCTGTTCACTTTGATGGAAAGCATGACTAGGATATTGCCGATAATGGTAACCAAACTCAGGGAACCAGCCACCAACACGATGAATACTACCTCCACAGTCTTGTAAGGGCTGTCTTTTTCTTCCAAGACTTCTGTCTCATTGCCTTCGGAGGCATTCCAGTATGTAAAATTAAAAACATCCATGGCATTTGGTTTCTGTGTTGCCACCTACAACTCAGATGGAACCTGCAAGAGAACAAAAGACAAACGAGAATGTTATAGAATGAGCTAAAGACTGTGACAGCCTCAGCATTTTAGTTATGTGCAGTTTTGCATTGTACACACAAATGGGTTGCGGGTAAAATAAAGGAATGAAATAAGCTTTCCTAACTAGCACTGCTTCTGGTATTCTGGTGAATCCATTTAATGTTCCTCTAAAGCTGTCATGATACTATTTGACAGGCAATGGTGTCAGTCAAATCAATATCCGGAAGACGATAACAAAACCAAAAAGTGTTTGTCATCAACCACCCGCATTAGCACTATGCCTTGTTCTGCTTTGGGGTTATAGACCTTTTAATTCAACAAATCACAAAAATAAATTTGCCCTTTACACCAATTATAGCAACGATGATTAGAGGCACATTTATCTGGCACATTTTTTAGAATCACTGCAAATAACATCTCACCATTATTCAGCAGCATCATTATAAATAAAACAAAAGGAAAGCTAGGAAAATAAAGGGGTATTATCTAAACGGATATAAATAGATAAAAAAATAAAATATATATTATGCAAAGTAATTTAAAACATCGGGTCATATTTGGATGAATGGTCTTGACATTTTATTACACATCTAAACACAAAATGCATTTCATTTTTCTAAAAAAGTTGACACAAAAGGATGTTTACATATTGAACATATGAACAAATAAGAAAAAAAAATCCTTTTGAAAATAACTTTCACACAGGTATTAAACAGTTTTCATTAAGCATACATTCTCTATTAAAAATGTTTTTTTTTTCATTGGTCAGATGTAATAGCTTAAACTTACATCTTGCGTTAGCTGTTAGAAGAAAATCCTCATAATTAACACAAAGAAAGGCTGGAAAACATTAGTCTATGTGAAATTAATCTATATACAGTAATGTGTTTTACTTAGTGAACTGAGTTAAAGAAACATTTCAAAAATATTTTAATTTACTGAATTTTTCTGAATCTGGCTCCCCTGCACGGCCTTGATGGCTGGCTATCTTCAACTTCTCCTGGAAGTTATGTAAACATGACGCTCTGCTCCCTCTGCCCCCTCCCTTCCCTGAGGACATCTGTGGACCTGCTCAGAACTTGGCCGGTTGATGTATTCCAACGAACCTTCAAGGACAATGGCCTCTGTGACAGTGCTTCATGGACTTACTTGCACACACTCACTTACACACACACATGCTCAAGATAAACATATGCACCCCTCACACCACCTTCACTGTTCCCAGCATGATGTTGTTTTGTAAACTTGTTGCTTCTTTGTGCTGAGGTTTTTTGCAATCTCAAACTGTATCCTGCTAAGGATAAAGTGTGAAATATGATTTGTTTTCCCTCTACTTACCTAATGCCTCGGTGACCCGTCCCCCCCTTGTCTTGTGTCATGATGTATGTTTGAATGGGTTGTACTGAAATTCTAATTTCCCCTCGGGGATCAATAAAGTATCTTTGAATTGAATTGAATTGGATATGATTGTATATGTTTAGCAAACTAAATTTACCACACCTACCACACAGCATTAACTAATAAATTTGCATGCCCTGAAAAATAAATTTTCATGGATAGAAATCAAAAGTAGAAAAATCTTTTTTTCAGTAATTTTTTTATTTATTTAATTTTATTAAATAAAAACAGCAAGACAATGCAGTTTAACAAAAAATTAAACATCAAAAAAAAAAAAAAAACACAAATCAATATTAATTAAATGCCATTAAAAGCCGAAGAAAAGTAAAAAAAAAAAAAAAAAGAAAAGCAGACTTAGCATATTTAAACGTATCCCTATTGCATTCTTTACAACTCTGTTTGACCTATAAGCGAACTGGAAAGGATCAAGTTTATCCTGTATCGATTACAGAGGTCTTAATGACATAACGTTTAAGAACCGTTATTCACTCCCTCTGATGAACTCTGCTCTTGACCTTATTCAGGGGGCCAAGTGCTTCACTAAACCGGATCTCCAGAAAGCCTATCACCTAGTCCGCATCAGAGAGGGGAACAAATGGAAGACCGCATTCAACACCCCTAATGGACATTACAAATACCTCGTAATGCCGTTCGGATTGACCGATGCTCCAGCAGTGTTCCAGCATTGGTCAACGACGTTCTCATAGACATGGTGGGACATTATGTATATGTTTACGTTGATGACATTCAGATTTTCTTTCTCCAGAACCCATTTTTGTGAAGGCTGAGAAATGTGAATTGCACACTTCTTCTACCTCTTTTCTGGGATTTGTTATTTCCCCTAAACAAGTCACCATGGACCCTGCTAAAACCAACGCAGTTTCGGAGTGGCCCATTCCATCTGACCGTAAACAAATTCAAAGGTTTCTGGGCTTTGCTAACTTTTATCACCGCTTCACCCGCAATTACAGTCAGGTTGCTGCTCAAGAGGTAGGGACCAAGCTCCGCATCCTGTGTGACGGTGATCGCACCAAATGGTCGCACAACTTACCGTGGGTGGAGCATGTCATCAACTCTCTTCCGTCAAGCACCACTGGTTTTTCCCCTTTTTAGGCCATCCATGGATTTCAGCCACCGGTGTTCACCCTCCAAAAAAGGGAGGCCAAGGTCCCGTCTGCTCATGTTGCTGCAATGAGGTGGCAACAGGAATGGAGAAAAGCTAGAACCATGTCAGCAATGTCGGAGGTGCAATACAGAGCAGCTAATTGTTGACGCACTCCGGCACCAGCATACCGGCACCAGTTTTGCTCTCCACCAAGGATCTTCCTCTAAGAGTGGAAATAAGTTGGCACCTCGTTTTGTTGGACCTATCCCCATATCCAAGATGGTGAACTCGGTGGCAGTCCGCCTCCAATTGCCTCGCTCCATGAGAATCCACCCTATGTTCCATGTGTCCCGGATCAAGCCCTACGTCACGTCCCATCTGGAACCCTCCTCAAGGCCCCCTCTACCCACCTGGCTCCTGGATGGTGAGTCTGTCTACACAGTGCATCACATTCTCCGGTCTAGGAGAAGAGGCTGGGATTTCAATATCTGGTGGACTGGGAGGGTTAATGACCTGGGGATTGCAGCTGGATCCCTGCGTGCTTCATTATTCACCAGAGTCTCATCAGGACCTTTCATGGGTTATCTCTTTGCTGAAACTATTCTGATGATTGCTTTCACCTGTTCCTTCCCTGCCAGCTCCCTAATCACGCCTCACCCGCTCCACGTGTTCACCAGGCCTTATGAGCAGCATGCTGGCAGACAAACAGCACCAGATTATTGAAAGCCCCAGCGTGAGTACATGTCTAGCATTCCTTCCTTGTCTGATTGCCCGATCATGATCTCGTTTTTGCCTCCTGGATTCCCTCGCTCTGCTTTGCCCACGTCGGATATCTCCCTGGCTTCTGATTTCTGGACATCGACCTTGCTTCTGCCTCTTGACTACCGCACTCTGCCTAAAACTCTGATCCACCTGCCTGAATCTGCCTCCATGTGTATAACATCATTTATGTGCCCTGACCACCAATTCAAGCCTTTCCCTCGGATCCTGTCACCTGAATCAGTCTTCCCAGCTCTTACCCGGTTTCTGTCCTCTGACCACCGCACTCTGCCTATTCCCTGGGTTTGTCTGCCCACAGAGGTTCCTGAGCCTGCAGCTGGCGGTTTCCTACTGAATGTTACACAGAGCTTTCAGTAAGCCTTTTGATGTTGATCTGTTTTGATCTGGTTTGTCCGGCTGAAATTTCAGGTCCTCTGTAAAATCCGTTACAGTATCAGGTCCAACAGTATCTCCTTTAATACATTTTTTAAAAACATCCATAACCAGGGATTTTAAAGCTACTGGTCTACAATCATTATTTGATTTTGGTGTTTTGTACATTTGGAATAGGGATACCTATTTTTAGTCATTCAATAAATGAGGGAGATTGTGCAGTTTTAGGGACATTTGGACGAAAAAACAGAAAACATCTGCAAGCTGAATAGGTGAATATATAGCTGAATATACAGAGTTTTAAAACTCTGTTCTCATCAATAGCAAAATTTTTTGGTTTTTAGTTAAAATCAGGATCACTAAAGACACCTCTTTACTAAAATTATAGGAATTAAAATCACTATAAAAGACATTCAGTTTATTAGAGAGGTCCAAGTCAGTTTGTCCATTCAAGGAGAAAACAGATTTTTGGTCTGCATCCCCATCATATTTTTGACTCCGATCCATGCTCCTATCCATTCCCTGTGCTGTTCCATGTTCTCCTAATTGAAGCAGGTGTTGCTCTGAATAATAATATTCATAACTGCAATAGTAATCTAAGGTTTTGTGTTAGAATAAAGAATGGTGGATTTTTTAGGAATAATCAATTCCAAGACCAGCCCTTCTCCAGGGGTTGAGTTACTGTACCCAAGCTGGGAATAGAGATGAGTCCAACTATTTCTAGGTGGTACCTTCAACCTCACACACTATCTCTGGCTCCTAACTCACCAGTGAGGTTACATTCCATTCTCATACCCGTACTCAGGACCAGGGGCAGCAGACCTTACGACCACAGCTGCATCGGCATCATTGATAATAGACGCGGAGAACATGGTCCACTCGGAATCTATGTCTCTAACCTCCTCCAGAATATCTCTCGACCTCCCCCACAAGCTCAGGCTCCTTTCCCACAAGCAAGGTGACATTCCACGTCCCTAGAGCCAGCCTAAGCATCCGGAGATCGGGCAGCGAACGAAAGTGGAGACCTCGGTGGCCCGATCTTCTCTTTGCACCGGTCCCTCGTGGTTCCTCCTGCAGGTTTTGGGCCCACTGAGGGATGGTCAGGTCCTGCGAGGAGCAACCCGGCCACCAGGCGCTCTGTGTCGAGTCCCGACCACAGGCCCCGGCTCCGTTGTACCGGGCGACGTTACGTGCCTCGATTGTGTGGTCCTCGTGAAGGCGTCTTGAACCGCTCTTTGTCTGACCCATCACCCAGAGCCTGTTTGCCATGGGAGACTCTACCAGGCGCATTCAAGCCCCAGACAACATAGCCTCTAGGATAATTTGAGCACTCAAACTTCTTCACCACGTTAAGGTGGCGGCTCAAGCAGAGGGATTAGATTGCATGCCCCTAAAATATAAAATAAATAAAAAAATGTAATTGGCTGACATGTAAAATAAGATCTGAAGCCAATTAATTTCATGACTATGGTAGGGGGTCACAGAATGGAGCCTTGAGCATCTCTGTGATGAAAGATTTCAAGAAACTCCATTGCTAGCCACAAAACTTAAACTGAAATTACAAATCATCACTTGAAGAAAGGTTTTTTGAAAATCTTTGGAGAAATCTCCCAGTATGATACTTTTTCATACTAAATTTTGAATCTAAAAACTTTAAAGATGGGTAATAATTTCTCAAAAGGTAGAAAGAGAACGGACAACTTACATAAAAAAAGACCAGGTTGATGGTCGGATTAAGTATAATAGCATGTACGTTTTTACTGTTAAAGACAAGGTATTTATTTTCTTATGCAGAGAGCTAAAACAAATGAATTTTACCATGCTGTCTCATGGAATTATATTAAAAAAAAGGGCTTCTATTTTATCTTCACAGGTCCATTCCCCCACCTAACTTGACAATTCTCTTCACACAGCACTATTAAATAATTTTAAACCCCAGGGACCCTGCAAGTTTACTTCTTTCACTGGTTTGGGTTGTAAACTTTGCTTTGATTTACGAAGTACTGCCATGTTGACAGGAAGTTTTAAACCAAAGAGCCTAGTTGCTGAATAACTAGTGAGCATTCACTTATCTGCGTTACCAGAAATCCCTTATTCTTGCATTAGCCATGGAGCTAAACTGGCCTAATCCCCATAAAATGCTTAAGTCCAGTGATTAACATACAAAAACATGAACAATACCAATGGGACACACTTGTGGCTCACTTGAGACACATGGATTAGAGAAGTAAAGTGGATCACTTAATTCCTCAACTGCTCTATATCCAGCTACATCTTCCATAAGTCTTGTCCCACGCCTGAAATCTCTGCCATAACTCAGAGAAAGCACAAACACTCAAATCCTATTTAAGCTAAATGCAGGCAGCTGTAAATAAAAATAAAAAAACTAAGCAGAATCCATACTTTGTTTTTCATTCAAATAACATGAATATCCAAGCACGGGACACCCCAGCTTTCAAGGGAGGGCAGTGCTCTGATTTTCTTTAGCTGTCAAGCCCTGTTTTGCCTGTGATTCTGCAACTCATAAAGCTGTTTTACTGGATCTAAACAAAATCATCCTCACTTTAAGTTTGGCTGGTGAAAAATACTGGCACTGAAACCTGCTGAGCTTGAGTGCAAGTTTAATCACCTGCAGAGAACAGCAGCAGTGGAGCTCTTAGTATTGCTATCAATCATGGAGCTTACCCTAAAGTTCTAGCACAACTCCAGTGAATGCCTTTGCATATGGCAGAGAACAATCAGAGAATGAGTGCCATCACGATTAATATTCAACTCTCCCAGAATAAAACAGAATTCAGTAGAGTTGATGAAATACAACCAGTGGGTTACATGTTTTCGTAAACCATCCATCACACAAAGCTTTCACTCCAAAAAACTAATTTAATTAAATTTGAGTTCATCCATACAGTAATCCTAAATTCAGCATTTTTTGTTTTGAGTAAAAATTGTGACAGTCAGCTGTTGCCATGGGAGGATGTGAATAAATGAGCTTGAATATTGTTCTGTGTTCAGTGTTGGGTATTCCTGGAGCGGGCTCACCAGAGCTGAAAATTGCCTATGCCCTCAGGGAAACAGAAAAGGCCAACTTCACCATTTTTTAAAACTTCTGTCCTCACTCAGTCTATAGTAATGTAGCCCAGGCTGGTCAGATGGAATAGAACATCCAAGAAGCTTACATCTTTTAGAAAAAAATATTTCTTATGAATATCAGCAGTTTTGTCAGAAAACTATGGTTGACGATGTTGCTTTAAGCATTTGTAGGTGTTAAACTATCAGCAACAGTAGAATCCATGGTTTTTCACTTTATTGTATGCACTTCACTGCCTTTCATATCCTATCTGTCACTGATGAACAGGTAGTGCCCAGAGCACCTGCCACTGCTTTTGATGATTACATACATTTTCACTTCTGGCATTCTCCACAATAGTGTACAGACTTGGACCCTCATGTAGCTGTTGTGTTTGATGCAAAACAAATCATTGTTGCTGAACAGGATCTCTGCAGGGGAGTTTACCTTTGACTGATTTTAACAGTGCTTGAAAGGTGTTAATCATTACTTACACAACCTTGGCTCAATGCATATGTCATACTAAAAGTATACATTTATATTTTTGTTCAATAAAATGTGAGTTTGCAGATAGATAAAATATAGTATCTTGAGAAACAAAAATCCCCATCCCTTGAAATTTCTTTACATTTTCATTTTTAAATTCACAATATATTTTATTAGAATTGTATTTGATAGACCAAAGCAAAGTAGAAGATAGTTGTAAAGTTGAAGGTAGATGAGATGTTTTTCAAAAGTATTTACAAATAGAAATTTAGAACATTTGGCATCAGTCAATTTGTATGTTTTCTCTAAAACCCCTGAACAAAAATCAGTGCAACCAAGTACCTTTAACAGTCTACTTAATAAGTAACCTTAGCATACATCCAGCTTTTATGTGAAGGCCTCAGGTTTTTTTTTTAGAAAACAATAGTGATAAAAATGTATCATCCCAACAATATGCAAAGTTTAAAAACATTTTCGGAGCACTAATTAATCAAAATGGGAGGATACTGGCATAACAGCAAGCCTACCAAAGCATAGCTATCCACCTAAAGCGACAGATCAGGTAAAGGAAAACATGAATCAGAGAAGCAGCCAAGAGGGAACCTTGGAGGAGCAGATATAACAAATAACAGGTGAGAAAACCTGTTGGCAGGACAACCATTAATTGTGGACTCCACAAGGATGAAGAGAAGAAAGCCATGGTTGAAAGAAAGCCACAAGAAGTCCCATTTGCATTTACCCAAAAGCCATGTAGGGGACAAATATGCATAAAATGCTCTGGTTAAATGAGACCAAAATGTTACTTTTCGGTCTATGAGCAAAACAATGTGCTGAGGAAAACTAACAATGCATATCACCCTGAACATACCATCTCCATAGTGAAAGATGGTGGGGATGCTTTTCCTTTCTAGGGACAGAGAAGCTGGTCAGGGAAGATGGATAGAGGACAACCACCCTAAACATACACCCAAGTAACAATAGAATGGTTTAAATCAAACCTAGTATCAGTTTCCTTCCACTTTACAAATATTATGTGGTGTTGGTCAGTCACATACAATCCTAATAAAACACATTGAAGTTTGGCATTGTAATGTGAGAAAATGTGAAAAGACAACCAGTGCTGTAAATCATAGCTAGATAATAATCATGGCCTGTAAACACTGTTTAAAGACATTTTCTTACTTAATTGAACATTTAGGTTCCCGCTTGTAGAATGTTGTTTCATTCATTTTAAAATCTTCTGAACTACCCTCAAGCTGGCCTGTCATGCAGACAAGAATTCAAACTAAATCCAAAAGGAGCACTGAGGCATCCAAGTGCATGCAAATATTCTGAAAAAATACTTGACAGGAAATTAAAGCAGTCTTGATAACCAACAAAGTAGGGAAATAGTATCTCACCAATACTCTACCCATCTCTGTGAGGTGGTGAAACATGGTTAAACAATCTGAATCTTTAGGTGGAGAGTAATTACAAATTTGCATTCATTTCCTTAGACTCTCTGTTCCATGAGTTTTAGATCATGAGAGATGCAAGAAGAGCTTCAGTACATATTTGCAATGAGAAATGTCACAACACTTTTTGAATTTGCATTTACTCGTTAGTTTGTATAAGATCATTTTGATTCGGGGTGTGAATGAGATGTATATCTTTCCTGGCCAACACCTTGACCCGACATGTCATTTTCTGTACAGAAATAATATTTAATCCCCCCCCCCCAGCAAACTCATGAATCCACTACCACTGACACATCTATGTCAGAACAACTGACACCATTGAACTTGTGATCCTAAGATAGGTGAGCTTTACTGTGTATTTTTTTTCGCCTGCCACTTTTGACTAGTTTCCTAAAATAACTGAAAGTGGAAGTTAGTCAGTAAGCATGTCTAAGGTATTACACAGAGCTATAGCATAGGGTAGATCCACAAATATTTTTACAAACAAACTTCATCTTCATTGTAGTCCTTTGAAATATTGAGGTTTATAAGCTTAAACTTATTACGAAATGGTAAAATTGTAAAGGAATCTATTATGTTGTTTATAATTTTGGACAGCCATACAGACTACAACAAGGAGACCTATAACAAAATATTTCAGTAGAAGAATAGTAGCATTTGAATGCTATCCAGCCAAGTACCAAATTGGCTTCTGCTCATATGAACAAACACTGAGGCTGGAGATGTCCACACCTACTCCAGATAGTGTAATCTAACACCCCTGCCTTGCATTATAGTAGGATGATACACTACCTTTCAAATTATACACTCAATCATTGTCTTCCTATGCATCTGATACTGCAACATAAAAATATTCATATCGAGCCACACCAGGCAATCCTGGATTTTTTGGACAAGTTGAAAAAAAATACACACTTATGAGCCACTGATTCACTGATAAGGACTTGCTAACCTGCGCCGTATGCTTGGAGTGGATACAACCTGCGATGGCTCAACCTACTTTCTGATTAATTAATCTAATAATTGACCACTTAGGGGCACTCATAGACAAAGCATTGAACTGTCAGCCTTAGACGTCTGGGCACTCATTAAGTGATGAAAAACATAAAATGACATCACAGCAAAGATAACATATCCTGTCTTAATTCAATAGAACGCATGAAATTTATGCAATTCATTCCAATACATAGGCACTATACAAAGTGGGTGTGCATCAGTAGCGATGCATATATTTCAAAGACATCACAGGACTTGGCATTCCACAAAATTAGCTTCATTTTCACTTTCACACCTAGGGAAAACAAGTCTTCCAATAGTTCAACATACAGGGGTTGGACAATGAAACTGAAACACCTGTCATTTTAGTGTGGGAGGTTTCATGGCTAAATTGGACCAGCCTGGTTGCCAGTCTTTATTGATTGCTCTTACTGGTGCAATGCGCAGAGTGTGAAGTTTCAGTTAGCAGGGTAAGAGCACAGTTTTGCTCAAAATATTGAAATGCACACAACATTATGGGTGACATACCAGAGTTCAAAAGAGGACAAATTGTTGGTGCACGTCTTGCTGGCGCATCTGTGACCAAGACAGCAAGTCTTTGTGATGTATCAAGAGCCACAGTATCCAGGGTAATGTCAGCATACCACCAAGAAGGACGAATCACATCCAACAGGATTAACTGTGGACGCAAGAGGAAGCTGTCTGAAAGGGATGCTCAGGTGCTAACCCAGATTGTATCCAAAAAACATAAAACCACACGGCCGGGCTGCTATAGCCAAACCTTTGGTCACTCATGACAATGCCAAACGTCAGTTTCAATGGTGCAAGGAGCGCAAATCTTGGGCTGTGGACAATGTGAAACATGTATTGTTCTCTGATGAGTCCACCTTTACTGTTTTCCCCACATCTGGGAGAGTTACGGTGTGGAGAAGCCCCAAAGAAGCGTACCATCCAGATTGCTGCATGCCCAGAGTGAAGCATGGGGGTGGATCAGTGATGGTTTGGGCTGCCATATCATGGCATTCCCTTGGCCCAATACTTGTGCTAGATGAGCGCGTCACTGCCAAGGACTACCGAACCATTCTTGAGGACCATGTGCATCCAATGGTTCAAACATTGTATGCTGAAGGCGGTGCCGTGTATCAGGATGACAATGCACCAATACACACAACAAGACTGGTGAAAGATTGGTTTGATGAACATGAAAGTGAAGTTGAACATCTCCCATGGCCTGCACAGTCACCAGATCTAAATATTATTGAGCCACTTTGGGGTGTTTTGGAGGAGCGAGTCAGGAAACGTTTTCCTCCACCAGTATCACGTAGTGACCTGGCCACTATACTGCAAGAAGAATGGCTTAAAATCCCTCTGACCACTGTGCAGGACTTGTATATGTCATTCCCAAGACAAACTGACGCTGTATTGGCTGCAAAAGGAGGCCCTACACCATACTAATAAATTATTGTGGTCTAAAACCAGGTGTTTCAGTTTCATTGTCCAACCCCTGTACTTGTCAAGATAAAAAACTGTGACAGCAGCTTAAGCCATTACACTGGTGTTTTATTAAAATGCAGGGCTTTTGCAAAAGAAACGTTTTGCCATTAGTGCTGAAGGAGACAAGTGAACATTCACAGAGGATGGGAGGTTTATGGACTTAGGTGCCAATAGTCATGACCTAGAGCACCCTACTTCTTTTTTGTATGTAAAACACATACTGATCCTGTGTAAGCTCACCCTTTCTAAATGTAGCCGGTCCTAAAGACTTGTCTTTAAATCAAAACAAAAACTTTTATGCAGCAATACCACTGTCAATGTATGATAAAATTTGACTCACTAACAGCGTTAACTCTTACAAATTTATGTCTCAGGGGACGACAAATCCTTGATAAAGCCTGAGCTCTTTTACGTGCTCGTGTCAAGTGGGTATGACGTAAGAGACGTTAATGGGGAGTTAACAAGCAGGAAATGACATTCAAGCAGGTGGGAAAAAACAAGCTTTAATTCGCAGAGCCAATGAGTTGTTTTCTCAAGAGAGCCTGTAGGTGGCCTTATGTTACATTACTATCAAAACATCAACAAGACTCTTACGTTAGAGACCAAGACAGAGAATAATTGTGAAGTGGAAGAAGAATGATACACAGTTTACATCTTTTTTTTTTTTTTTAACAAATCAAATCTGAAACATGTGGCCAGCATTTGTCCTCATCCCCTTTACTCTGATAACACTAATACACATACAGTGGCAGTCTTGTGCAGCCTCTGAAAGATTTTCTCCCGTGTTTGCCCTGTCTCTGCTGATGAAAAGTATCCCTACACTGTATGATGCTACCACTACTATGTTTCTACATGTGTTTTAAATCATCTTTATTGGTCATTGCACATCACAACGAAATGTGTCCTCTGCAATTAACCCATCCCTTATAGGGAGCAGTGGACTGCCATTGTGTGGCGGGGAGTATTCTGGGGCTAAGGGTCTTGGTCAGGGACCCAGAGTGGCAATCTGTGGGATACGAGCCCGGCCCCTTGTGTCCCCTCCGCAACGCAAACCTCCTGTTCTAACCACTAGGCCACCACTCCCCAAAACATACTCCCCAGCAAGTTTTGTGTTTAGGGTTGGGTGGAGTGTTAGTTTTCTGCTACACATAACCTTCTACTATGTTTGTTGGGTTACCTGTATGACTTGCTGTTACTTCTCATATTCTCTCTCCTTGAACAGTCCTCTATGAGATGTTGATGCTTGTGATATAGTTTTGTGACCAAATCTTGTATTTAACTTTTTCACAAATATATCCTTGAAATGTTTGGTGTTCCTTGGTCTTCAGCTGTTTGTTAACCAGTGTTCTCTAACATATCTCAAGTCCTTCACAGAGCAGCTCTGTTTATACAGAGAATGTTAGGTACAAATGTATGCCTGTCATGATTTATGGGTGTTTTGTTATTTTGCCTTTCCAGATACAGTTAATTTCTGTGTTCATTGTTATTGTTCAGGTCCTGTCACTATAGTTCATCCTTTTGCGTTTAGCTTACTTACTTTTGATGTTGTTTGTGCATTTAGGATATTCTTTTATGCTAGTGTTAGTCTCGTCATTCCTTTGTGTTTTGGTTTATCTCCCTCTGAGTTTATTCGTTTTCTTCCTTCAGTTTTGTCTACTCAGTACTCTCCTCTCACAGCTGTTCCACATTGCCCTGATTAGATTCACCTTGTTACTATGTTGATCACATCTCTGTATATAAACTGCCTGGTGTTCATTGTTTTTTGATTATTTATTTCATTGCATACTAGCTGGTTCCTAGTCCTGGTCTCCTTGTGCACGACCACATGCTTCCAAGCTCTTGTTTGCATTTTGGTCAAGCTTCAAATTCACAATATCTGACAATGCCTCACATTTCAGACTCTTATATGAAAGAACTTTTGAACACCATGCATAATTTTCCTTCCACATCACACAGAATTTTTACATTGTGTTTGTCTGTCAGACAAAACCAGAATAAAATGCATTTAAGTTTGGGGTTGTAACATTACAAAACGTGGAAAACTTCAAGAAGTATAATTACTTTTCCAAGACACTGTGCATGCCCATTTAAAGTCTTAAGATCCCCAGGAATGCAAGTTTAAGTCCCACTCAAACACCTTTAGAGAATACTGAGTGATATCTCTATTGATTTTTAAGCTTTGTAATGGTGGACTCCACACCACTTGTTAAACGTAATAGTGTTGCATTCAACCAGTTCTGTTCTGCTAAGCAATCAAACTGGAAAATATGTAAGATAAACATATCTGAAGGCATGTTCTTGCTGTCTGTGGAGAAGAGATTAAAATAGCCACGAGAGCTGACTTATTTTTGAACATATCCAGCTCAATGAAAAGATCATATATTGTTGTAACCTCTGCTGACAGTTCAGAAGCCACCCTGTCTGGGAAATATCACAGGCCTTCTGGAATGCAAAAATTAAAAAAGCGAACCTGGAGTTCAGCCAGTAATGAATGAACAATGTCCTGAAGCTAGCTGGGATAAGGTAAAGAGGGCAATGACTCAATTTTCCCTTGTCAAGGGAAAGAGAGCCTGCAGCTGCTATATGACTTGACAAACACCTCCATGCCGCCTACTTAAAATGCTCACTTCTGCCTCTCACTTCACATTAAAGACTATTTCATACAAATAGTTTACCCATGGATGGAATATGTTATTCCTGTTGCTTTAGCCTTCCTTGGCAGATTTCCGTATATCAATCCAAACTGTTTCTGCATGCTAAAACTGAGAGCTAGCTACTTCCTTACCTACAACCTTCTCATTAGTATGGATCTTTGTAGAGATCATATTAAGTTACATCAGATGTACTTCCAACATCGACCATCAAAACAATCTTATGTAAAACTATCTTGATGTATCCTTCCTAACTAAACATCTCATTTTTACTTTTGTGGAATTTTTCCCATGTGTCTCTTTGCTGATACATGACCATTTTTTTTTAATGAGCACCCAAGGACATTTGCAGCAACCTTGAAGCTTTTTCATGATCAGACAGACACATTAGGCAACATCTGGTCGTCGGTGTAATGTCTCTGGAGAAATTCTTCGGAACAATGTCAGTTTGCAACAGCCTGCATATTTGTGTGAGCCTAAAGGCATATAAGTAATTTAATGATGTAAAAAAAATGTCCAGTCGTCTCTATCTACATTAATTCTTCCACACAGTGCATGTAAACTCCTTTGAGCTTGGATCAATGTATTGACATTTCCATTTGTTCTACCATAAGAACATGCCCACTTTTGATTATATAATCTGTGTCTCGTGGGCAAAAACAGAACAGCAATGATTGTTTGTGCACAATGTGGTGCGTCCATTCCCTTCCATGGCCCTCGAAGCTCTGATTCACAATACTTTTGGAAAACTTTTATTCACTAAATGTTGCTTGGCCATCAGGACAATTATGAGCATTATGTGGCAACATTATGCCATACATTATTGTTTCTACTAGCTATAATCTTCTTCCAAATTTTGAAAATGATAAACCAGTTTGTTCTGACTCAGGAAGCGCTTTTTGTCCTAATTTATTTAATCTGTCTTCGATAAGATGTGGACTGGCTTGTTTCTTCTGACAGTTTCTGGCACTTTGCCATTTTCACATAAAATTGAATGCATAAAAGTGCTCTTCAGAGTTGGCTCATTTAGGTAATGGTTCTTTAATCGTCTCACTCTAATCAAGTCTAACCCTTTATGTGCTACACTGAGCTTGTGTTTGGACATTCTGTTTAATTAAAATCTGCTTGTAAAGTGGCACCAGTAAACTAGAATAGTTATGTTTGTATATGACTTAAGAATACCTCACTTATGTAACTTTATAGTACATTTCAGCCAGTGTTGGGTGATAGGGTTAGGGTATGGTAGGATTAGGCATAATTTAATGACCAATATGGGTACCCCGATTTGTCTTTGACTATGAAGCCTTTTATGCAATTTACAGTAATACAGAATATATTCTCAAACCTGTTTCTCAGACCCAGCATAAACTTCTTCAGCCGGCTGAGCTGCAGTAGCTTGTCTGTTGGATCAGACCACAAGGGCCACTCTTATCAACATGTCATGAATTGCGGTGTAGAAGGACCCAAACATAAGCAGCAGGTAGGTAGGATCATATTAAAAGTAATTTAATGAAAAGCTAAAAGTATCACATAGGAGAAACGAGTGATAAAAATAATGTCAGATGTTAACACAAAGCTCCAGCAAGGATTTTCTGAAAACAGGGAGCCTAGATTACTGGAGAAGGAAAAGGTGAAACTTATTAAATGAATGTGCAACAGCTGTGGAGAAACAGACAATGAGGGAGTAAAGTGGCAAAGCATGTGAAGATAAGCAATAGCTACTAGTAAATATGGCTGAACACCAAAGTAGCACAAAATACAAGGCCAGATAAGACAAAACGACACAGGAACAGGTGGTAAAAAAGTGAATAGAACATGGTGCAAAAGAGCAACTAGATTATCAAAAACAAAATACATATCAAAAGCATTTTCCACTATTCCTTTCTTTAACAAAATATACATTAGGTAATTCACAAATGCTTAGCTGGCTGAAAAGACAACAGTGTTAGTTTTACCTTGATAATTCATTTTGTTTTACTTTAAATATGTCAATATTCCTTCATATAAATATATTTTGTGGAACTCTTGGCTGTGGCAAAACTTTTTGACATTTCCATTTTGGAGATTTTATAGAACACTACTTCAGCTGCAGTTATTTAAATGAAAGCAAAGGACAGATATGCACACTTCAATTTTGATCTCTGGGAGATTTTGAGACTGCGTGAATGAATTAGACATACATTATACTGCTCTGAGTCGGCTGCAAACAAATGGAAAGGTCACCTTTTATTAATGTGGTGCAATGTCGCCTCTGAGTAATGAGATTGTGTTATGCAAGTGAGCATTCAGACTTTGTAGTGTGAGTGGTTCTGACTTTATGACCAGACCTTTATAACTTCGGCCAATAAACAATTATAGCTAATTCTACCTCTAAAGTGTGCTTAGCTGTATAAACATAATGTCACTCATGTCACTCTCAGTAGTTTAGAGGGTCATATGAGGGGTGATGTCATACAAATTGGGTAGTTGAGACTATTTCATGTGATGACACAAAGGCTATTCTGCTTTAAATATGAGAACATATTTTATAGTTTCAGAAACATTCAATAAACCCAAAAAAACCTCATGTTTCATCATGTTTTTGTTTCGTTTCTAATTATGCATTATTTGCAAATATTGTTACTATTAACATGTTCTCTATCTTATTGATTCCACATAAGATATGCCCAGTGTTTCTATTTTAAGCTTTGTCTCTTTCCTGTTTGGAGCCATCGGAGAAGCTAATTCTGCCATTAACTTTGTTTATGGTTCTCGTGTGTTTTTCCCCTACATAGAAAGTCTTTTTGACCCAGTGCATCTTTGTTTAGCCTTGTCTCTTTTCTGGAGACCAGCAATACCTCAGAGTGGGGTATTGCCATGTCAATGACTCGATTGCAATTAGCTGGGCTTCTTTGGACAGGCAACTTGGTATTATTGGCATAGTTTCACCAACTGAATTTGGTTTGATACTATTATAATTAAACATAATTAGGTCTGGATCTGAATCTGACTAAATGATTGGATTGTATTGGAATGGATTTTGAATTTAAATTCAATGTAAACTGAATTGGATTCTATATATTTGGATGTGAATCGCTGTAAAGTGCCTTGAGATGACAATTGTTGTGAAGTGGTGCAGTATAAATATATTGAAGCAAATTGATACAGAATTATCAGCTTATAACACTTTGAAATACTACTTTTCTAGCATGTTTCAGTGAGCTATGTCACCTCATTTTACAGATTACATTCAAAAGAGACATATTAGGATGTTTGCTGTGTTTTTGCAACAGGAAATTCCAGTAGGAATTAGGTGTCAGTTTGGTCTGGTGTTTCTTATACAAGACCTCCTCTGCCTTCTAATTTTTATTTTTTTTATTCAACCTTTTGTTTTTAAAACTGATTCTCTGAACATGCACACACTCTGTGTCTTTGTCATTTTCCACTGAAGAAAAAAGAATGTCCACCTCTGCCATTTCCCTAAGCATGACGGTGTTCTTTTGCCCACACTCTGAATCAGCGGGCCTATCTAAGCACTCCTAATCCTCCTGGCAGCATCACTGTCACCCTACTACTGTCCTGTCGTCGCTCCTTGGTATGTGTCCTGCTTGTGATGTATCGCACTGGCACCATCCCTAGATAGAAAGCTGCGGTGCTCATTAAGATAAGGGAAGATAGCAAAAAAAAAAAGCGGAGAAAGCAGAGTGAATGAGATAAAGCCTTGTGCCTGTTGGATTTGTTCCACTTCATTGTTTCTGTATTTCTCTGCCCTCTCCTTCCTCCATTCCCCATTGTGTCCCTCTTTCTCCAGTGATTCAGAGTTTATAAATAGAAAAGCAGCACCATGTCGCCCTTCGATAGGTTGTGCAATTGACAGTTAGTGATTTAGGTTTCCACATTATACCAATTACATGCAGATACACATTTATTTGAGCAATAGAGAGTTTAGTATTACTGAAATGTACCACCGAGCCAAAAGCCACAAGACTACAACAAACTGTCAAATTCAGTGGGGTGTTATGGGAATTGCAGTCCTAGAACCACTGATGTATGAAGACTCTCTGTGGTTTTTCACTTGCCTAAAAAGAAGTTCAACTCTGTCAGATGAGACAGGGATGCAATGTACCAGAGCCAGTCACAAGTGGCCATCAGCATCCCAGGCAGTAATCAGAGTTCTGAAGCCTCATGGTGTCGCTCAAAATAAAGCTGACAAGCTAATCCATGGAAATCAACCTTGATCCCAGTAACAGATGTGCCAGGACCAAAACTGGTAATGTTCAAACCTGACAGCCTGTAAAACTGGGCTGTTAAAGATAGACAGGGAATTTTAACAGGATTCACTTATATGGATTTCCTGATTAGATGAGCATGTCAGTTTCTCTCATTTATGTGCTGATGAAAAGGGATTAGTGTTGAATGTAATATGATATTTCATATCTTCTCTTACCCTTATACCCTCTCTAAAGTAGGTCTACACTGTTTCTGACAGCCATCCACATAATTTGTGATTCTAGAGCAACGCCTATGGACTGGCAGACCAAAGTGGTGTTCCCACATTTTTACAAAAGGGAACCTGAGAGTTTGTTTCAACCATGGAGGGATTACACTTCTTAGCCTTTCTGAGAAAGCTTACTGTAGGGCTGTGGTCTAAAACTCCAGTCCTTGAGAGCCACTGACCAACAACTTTAGATGCATCCCTGTTCCTACAAGACAATGGCTAAACCAAATGTCAAAAAGCAAGCCTCAGATTCAGGAGGAATAGTGTTAAGTTTAAGTGTTGGACAGTGGATCAGATTTATTTATTTATTTATTTTTTTTGCTTAGAACTGCTGAGGCTGTGGAAGGTGTAGTAGGTGAATGAGGTACCTGGGCTGCTTTTGAGGACCAATCGGTCCTTGTATACCCAAAGCTTAGAACTGTGTTCACATGCTTGGCAGAAAATCAAGTCTGCCCCCAGTGTAGGTTGGACTCTGCCAAGGTTGCCCTTTGTTATCAATCCTGTTTGTGGTATTCATGGACAGAACCTTAAAGACACAGTCAAGGACTGCTTCCTTCATGTCAGCATCAGCTTATGCCCCAAGTGGAGGAGTTCAGGTTTCCAAGTGTCTTGTTCATGAGTGAGTAAGATGAAACTGCAAGATGGATAGATGGATTGGAGCCTTTTCTGCAGTAATACTGACATTGGTCCTGTCCATTGTGGTAAAGAGAGAGTGGAATCAAAACACATTGCTCTGGATTTACCAGTCTAAACCCAACCTTTGGTCATGAGATATGGATGATACAACCAGCTGTTGTTTTTTTTTTCCTAATGTGGCTAATATGAGCCTGAAAAATAGCGCAATAAACTCATCTGGAGGCAACTTAAAGTGGAACTGATGCCCTTCCTCATCAGGAGTCAGTTCAGGTGGTTCAGGCATCTGACCAGGTTGCCTGATGGGTATCTCTGTTTGGATGATTTCTGGGCATGGCCCAAAGGAAGGAGTCTGCTCGAGGAACCATATAATGCCCCCTCCTTATCTTAATATTTGGTCCCACATGGAATTACATGTCATGATTGGAGCTGCTCAGATAAATAATGTCTGTGAAGTTTAAAAGAATAGTTAATGATCCCAGGGTCAAATTTTCTGATTGAAGGGTCCACTGTAAGTGCTGCTAGCATCCTTTCAAAGATTTAGATTTTTTGAAAAGAGAAAATTCATGAGGCAAAAAAGTTAGTTGGTCATGACATGGGATTGATCATGCATTGATCTCTGTGGCACTGTTCTCAGAGGGAATAACTGCCTTAACTTTGCATTGCTTACTAAATATAATCACAGAGTTTGTAAAAATCCAAACAAAAACAGTGTTGTGGATTTAGTGAGGAAAGAGAATGTGGAAAAATGCTCTGCAAAGGATTTGTGAAAGGAAGTAATGTCAGCTATGTAATTAGCCCTGTTTAGTATGTCCTCCCTATACTTTCAGCATTATATTCCCATGTGTCCTGACTGACAGCTTTATTTTTTGTGGAAAGCATGCCGCTGGACTTTTGTTCTCCAAAGCTATTCTCTCTGCCATTAAAACTTGGCTAATTGGTGTTTCTCATCTGGCTCAGCAGAAAACACTGGACCTAACCCTGCATCTCATGAAAACACTGTGCCTTGAGCAAATCAGATCCTCTCATTTAAGCATTCATTGGCAGACCTGACACCTTAACAGCTAATTTGTTAAAGTTAGCTTATGAAAAGGAAAGAAGCCCAAAGAAGCCTGCTTATGTCCAGCTACTGTAATTCCTAGAATTTCATGTCTTTTGCCTGCAGCCAAAATATATGGAAACAACAAATCTTTCACCAATGTTTACCCAGTATAATATAACTAAGCAGATCATATTTAATACTGCTAAATAAAAATGTGGAATATATACTTTGGTGGCAGAAAACTCTCTGAAACAAAAAAGCTTTTTCTATAATTTTATTTAAAACATAATCTTTTAGGACTTTGCAATGTCTGTATATTTACTGGTGATCTAAAATCCCATATAAAATCAGACTATTTCATAATATCATGTAAAGGACATTAAAATTCAAGGTCTTAATATAAAAAAAATATCTTTTTTTGTCCATGGCTTAAAAAAAACAAATAGAAAAGAAAAACTGATATCTACCTATTCCTTGAAGCCACAGTTGCAAAATTTGCATGGTCTTCCCACATAAATTATCTCATCACATCTTCTCAGAACAAGAGAACAACTTTCCATGTAGTCATTTGTGTCAAAATTAGGCAAACTGAATTCATTAATGATCATGCATGATTTTGCTGCTTGACTAAAAGTACTGTTTTATGCTGAAGCATCACTGTTCTGCCATTGGTGAAAGAGACAACTTTTGGACCAGAATTCTTACATCTACACATATGGTGTCTAGCAGGGCAAATAAAGATTGAATGAGAGTATGAGTTTTACTTAAAACAGAATGACACTTAAATAACTAAAACTTCGTCTCTCAAAAAAACATCTGAAGTAAATGCCTCTGATACCGTATACTAGTATATTTGGATGCCATATCAACTACATTGCTACTGACAGAAAGGATATAATTTCATTTCATTTTGATCAGGCATTTGCTATGCTTTTAAAGCACTTGGAGCACATAGATTTTGCATGTATTTATATTTAAATGTAAATGCTCTGCTGTAGTTTGAGAATGTGTCCAGAAATGGATATTCTGAGATGTCATGCACTGATAAGGTATTACTTAAATCACTGTCGTAAAAGGACGTAATTACATAACCTATTATTTCCAAAACCAAAAATTACATCTGTTCTTAGCTGTGCTGTTTTTCCTTTTCAGATGCATTTTTTTTGCCTTGGGTGGTCATTCAAACCTAAACCACAACGGGGGTTAAGCATTTTTCTCCCCTTTGGACTTTTGTGTTTTGGTGGTTGCTTTAGATTTACATTCTTCTGCCTCATTCATCTTGATCCCACATCAGTTTACTTTGGCTGCATGTTCCACACACACCTGAAGGCAAATGTGGCTCAGTGGGAAGAGTAGTCATCTTACAATCCAAAAGTTGTGGGTTTGATTCAGGCTTCCTTCTGCTACATGTTGATGTTTACCTGGGCAAAACATATAGTCTCAAGTTGCCTCTTGATCTGCGCATCGTGTATGAATGTGTGCATCTGTGAGTGCGATTGGGTCAATGTGGCTCTATTTACCTGTTGAACCTGCAAGTTAAACTTCCTCTGGCTATAGGTCCAACCTTAAACAGTGCAACCAGTAGTCATGTTCGAATATGCCTATGTCATGATTTGGGACCTGGCTGCTCTCTGACTCTTGCCATGCCCTGCTGCTTTTTGCAATTGACCTCATGTTGCAACAGTTTCTATTTAGGATGCTCTTCTGTCCACAGTCCTTTGCCAGATATTCAGAGACTCTAACTAGTAGATATCCAGTGTTCATTCTATGTTTCTGCCTGGTCTCAAGATTTTGACCTCGCTTTTGTGCCCTGGATCTTCCTGTCTTGCCTTGCCACTTGAGTTTCTGATTTCTGGACAACGACCCTGTTTCAGTGCCATGACCCGTTCTGACTATTGTTTGGATTTGTAAGCCTGCCTTTGCTCTTTCGTGTATGACTCCTGCTTCCCTATCGCATTTTGGATTATGTCCTGCACCACCATACGGATTAAAGCCACACTTCCCGTTCACTTTGTCACCTGCTGTGACGTCATCGCCTTCACCGGCTTAATTCCTGGATCCCTCTGGAGAGGAAGGGATCAGAGTAACAGGATTGAGCTCATCATCCTGATCCTGAAAAGGTTAGTGGCTTTCCCCTTGGGTTTTTCTGAAAACACTGACTCTTTAACAGCCACTAACCTGTCCTTTCCTCTTTCAGAAGTTTCTGTCTGTTTCTGTGGAGGTTTATTGACTCCCACCAGTCTTTCTGTTATAATAAATCTTTTAAATCGCTCTCAATGTCTGACTGAAATTTTGGGTCCACAGTCTGGTGCATTACAGCCTGAGCTTTGCAGGGTGCATGCTTGTCTGTGATTATCAAAAAAGACAAAGAAGAAGCTTCTGCTTGACGGGCTATGACAGTATTAACATATTATCTACATGAAAATCAAACAAACAAATTTGAATATGAAATCATATAAAATTCTGTGTTTATTAAGCATCAATTTGTCAACCAAAAGGGGAGGGGTTAGATATAAAGCACTACATTTGCTCACCATTGATTTCTGTGCTAAGAACCACAACAATGTTTATTGTTTGAGGTGTATACTGCTACTGTTCTGAAGTTGCTTAAATAATAAAGTATATAAATTACAAATGAACAAAGAGCAGGCATATTTACATAACACCTTCTCAGAATCTGTCATAATTCTCTTCTAAATCCACCCAGTCATATAAGATTCTGATTTGTTTTATAAGAAATCAAATTACTCCATTATATTTAATCTTGGCTGAATTTTTTTTTTATTGTTAAAGCTCACAGAAATCATTAAAATATAATTGCTAAGGTCTAAGCTAACACACTGATAACTAAATTGCAAAAAGAAGGACATTGTTTGCTGCACTCTTGTTTGTTGCGATCCCACAGAGTAATTCCCCTTATCTTGATTGGATTTGTCAAAGTTAATGAAGCTAGTGACAGTATATTAAAGGGATTATTTGCCAAAAAAAAAAAGTTTAACATCCATTGCTGTTTCCAGTCTGCAGGAAAAACCTCACAAAGAGCCAGGCATATGCCTAACTGATCCTTGTGATTTTCTTACAATATGCGCTTAGTAGATTTAGAATTGATATGACCATAATGATTTCTCAAATCTGTGGTCAGAAAGAATTTCAACTTGCTTGTGAAACATCAGTAATGAACAAACATCGTAAGCATCATCATACGGATCAGGAATGCAGAAATGTTTAATAAGGGCTGCCATTCCATCCTTCTCTGTTGTTTAGGGACTATTTCCAAAAATGCTAATTGTATAAACTTAATGGGAATATGAAAAAAGTTCCCAATCTGTGGTTTGTGTATTCAACTATTAATATTAAAAGTGAAAATAAATCACTTCAATAAATACTATGACTGTTGTGCTGCATGCAGTAATAGCCCATCACTTTGCTACTATCTGCTCCATCCGAACATCTCATTTATAAAGCAAATAGTAATAATAATTGTATGGCAGCACAAACACATCAATTAAAGTAAATGAGAGGAATATACAGTCCTATTGATTAAATTTAAATATGCCTTCCAATGATGCTTATTTGTCAGTTAAAACGTATCTTTTGAAAATAACAACTTTGAACCAGGTATTAACCATATTTTTTACTAGGCCCACATTCCAGTAAGAAGTTTCTTTTCTTTTGGTCTAATGTAATATGCTGATCTCAAATGTCATGTTTTCATTAGCTGTAAAAAAGCAAATCATCAGAATTAACAGATATAAACGCTTGAAAACATCAGTCTGTGCGTAGTTAATTTATATAATGTTTGTGAACTGGGTTAATCAAATAAATGAACTTTCAATAACATTCAAATTTATTAAATATGACTGTATACTCTTTTTGCTAAAGGTTAAAGCTGACCATGATTTGAAGAAGTGTCATAAATTGCTAGGAAGGTTGACATCATCATTTTTAAATAACATTCTTATTTTAACAAATATGATCCATTTCCCTAAATGATAGTTTTTTTCTTTTTGCCAAATAACACAAATAGGTGTCAGGAGAAATGAATTTATAAAACTGGTTTATTAGCTTTGTCAAGTCTAGAAGCGAAGATGTTAAATTGTTATCTAAACCGGGTCACAGTTGATCAGAAGCTTTGCTAGAATTTATTGATTTGTAGACAGGTGATCTCAGTTGTTTAACCCTTCAGTAACTTTTTGAGCATGCCCTCCTTGCATTAACAAAACAGCTGTGAACAAGTGGGCAATTGAACAACCTCTAAACCATGTAGACCAGGAGAATGAGAGATCATCGGCGCTGTGTAAAAGTGACCTTGGTGGCTGTCTGAAGAAGTGCTCTCCAGTGTCTAGAAGTGTTGCTAAGCCAAAGGTGCGCTTAAAAAGGAAGTCTCACATCCATAGGGATATAGTAAGTAGGTAAAGTATTTATAATTAGTGCGTTTCGCAGAAAAAACCTTCTCAAAGTGACATCAATAACTGTTAGAAATATGTGTCATAATAGCCAATAAAAAGATAAACAACTTAAATCAACAGGTAAATTAGATTCTCAAAAAAAAAGGTGATAAACCAAGTAATATTTTAATCCATTAACTCCACAGAGTCAGCTAAATGCAGCTGTAGCAGTAGACTGTGCCACAGCCTTAGTGCCACAAACAAATTTTTTGTTGTGTGGAACAACTAACAACTCTGAGCGAATACGGCATAGAGCAGTGTAATTAGTGAGAACCTGCGATAAATTATTTGTGCCTTTGCTGTTTAGTGCTCTGTATGTTAACATCATTTTTATTTTATTTTGTGTTACTAGAAGGTCAACAGGCTGGGACTCAAACTCGTGATGGCTGCGTCGAGGACTGTAGCCTCTATACATGGGTCGCACACTCTAACCCTGCGCAACCGCTGTGCCCCGCTAATATACTAATTTTAAAAAAAATCCTAAAATCTACTGAAAGCCAATGAAAAGTGCATGAAAGGGGGGTGATATGAGCTCGTTTGCTAGATTATGCTGGTCCTGTGGACCGAAAAAGAACCTTCCCTTTTGGTTGAAAAGAGCACCAGTTCTATTCTGACTCAATCAACATGTGTTTATAATAACTTGTTTATTGTTTGCTTGGATTATTAAGATTCAAGCTGGCTTTATTTTATTTAGTTTAGTCTAACAGGATTAAACAAATTTAATACATTAATATAAATGTATGATATTTTTCCCTGTAAACTTTTGTGAGGTGTTGCATGAACAGGGAAAGTCTTGCCGATGTTAACGATTGAAATGAACAGAAATCTTTTTTTTCTTTTTCACTGCAATTATTAAAAACTCAAAAGAAAGGCATAATAAAATTAAGAAAAGTCTTTTTATTTAGAGGATCTCACAAAGATTAAGATTACTGCAGGACATGCAGTGATAACAGGATGTCCAGTCCTCACGAGCTACTACCTGAAACGTTTAGATCGTAGCTCCAACCCACCTGAGCCAAATGGCTGAATTCCCTCATCAGCATGCAGTCAATAAGCTCTGCAGAGGCCTGGTAATAAGCCATTCATTTCAGTCCTGTATGTTGCATTTAAAAGTTGCAGGATAGTAGCTCTCAAGGACTGGACTTGGGCATTGGTGTTTATAGGGTTTAAATTTAATTGTAATGAGTGGTGCAAATTCAATATACCCTCGAAAGTCGTTTTACTGCAGTAAAAAAGGTTTTTAATTGCTACTAGGGTTAAATAGAAACAATGTTCCACAGAACCATTAAAAACCTATCCATTAAGAATAAATGTCAGAGTTGGTGTTCTTTTCACACATATAGAAGGAAACTTTTCTGCTCCAAGTCTAATGGAATAAATCTGACCCTAAAATCATATGAAGTCTTTTAATATTCAAGACAAAGACTTGGCTCCATCTCTAAGTATTAAAATGTCCAAGTTTGACAGGGACAATAAAAAATTCATATGAACCTCCGTGAGCTAATCTCACTTTTTTCATGGTCAGTACTGTACAGGAAAGGGGCTCATTTGTGGTATTTCCTTTTTCAGACTGTTACCAATGTCTCACTCACTCTCTCCCTCACTTAAACACACACACACACACACAATATAATTGATTAACGTGAAGAAATTATCCCCATCTCTGGAGAATAGAGTCAAATCTGCGTCAGCTCATCATAGTACTGCAATCACGATGTCAATCAAGCTGAAAAGTGCAAAGAAGTAGAAGCAGTCTTAGAAAAATAACATTAATAAATCTTACTTCCTGCACTTGTGAACGTGTATTTTGGCACTTCTTCCATGGTATTCATAGTAAAACTATTTTAATTTGTTTAACTCATTTAGTCTTGTTTTGTACTACTTGCATTTAAACTAACAATAAGAAACTAAAAAGCTTCAGAAAGCAGAGTATAAAATAATTGGGTCAGTGTTGCAGCCTGTTACATCTAATCAGCCATTTCTTTATTAGGTTGAAAAGAGAAAAGTTGTTAGCAGCAAGAAATGATGAAATGCTGAGAAATGACTATTGCACCGAATTGAGTTTTATTGAAATATTTCAGCAATATTTTTACTCAAGTAAATTGTTTACAGGAATGTATCCCTTTTTAAATTAGGTTTTAGTGTCACCTTGCATTCTTCACTAATTAGAAAGTATTGCTACTCCTACAATCAGAACTAAACTAGATTTTTAATCTAATGTGTTAACTGGATTCTAAGTCACAAAATTAGATATTAGAGCATTAAGATCTTTTGCATTTTGTCCATTTTCAGTGGTCGGAAAAGGATTGAGGGCTTTTCTTATTTATTTTTAGAATAACCTTCACATTTTCTATAGTGGTTTTCAATCTATTCATTTGAAATGTCATCCTAGAATACCAGATATGTGCTGCACTCCGATTTCTGATTGAATCTAACAATGCATAAACACAGCTCAGTCTTAAGTTTCTGGAGAGCCTTTAACAGCAGAATGAACATAAGTCAATAAAATAGATGTAATTTAAGGGTAAAAAGAAATAAGATAAGAAAAAAACCTCCATGTGTAAGGTATTTTTTTTATTCAGTAAGGGGAAAATTTGTCACATGCCTTTCAAGCTTTTCTGAGTGCACCACACTATACACTATACATCTGATCTGAACACACCCACCATTTCACAGCTGCAGTCATTTAGTCATTAGATAACCCAGCTGAACATGAAAGCATGAGACGATACAAATGCACCTGAGCTACTCAGTCATGGCTTTACTTTCACAAAGAACAGAAACATTAAATAGACTGTACATGCTGCATATTATTTTGGCAAAAAAAAAGTCCTTATAAAGCATGTTCTGCATCATGGATGCTCAGTAGTGAAATACATTAATCTAGAACTAATCTCTGCAGAAGCAAATTGGGTGGAGATAAATAATATAAACAGCTGGAAGTTAAACAAAGCTGAATCTCACTTGATTTAAACATGTACTCAAATAGAATATTTAAATACTTGGGTCATGTTTAAGGGCAAAAGCTTATATTTCAAAAGAAATATATATACATTTCTAAGTCTAAAAATAATGCTCTGAAATTTAATATGAGCCACAAGGATTTAGAGTACATTATCTTTAAACTTTGTCTGCAGAAATTACCAAAATTCAAATCAGAGGGCAAATCATAGCTTTTTTATTTAAACTAGCATTTTGTTCTTTCAGTTATTAATCTTGAGGCAACTTTACATGGTTATTTATGTTCCCTGTAGCCCACATGGCCATCTTACTAGCACATCCTAAACTACACTAGTCAAAAAGTGCAATTTTAAACATTCAAACAAAACTAATACAAATCCATAGAAACCAGTGGTTAATGTGCAAGAGGCCAAATACATGCTGGACAGGTCAGCAGCCAATCACAGCGCTGTACAGAGACACACAGAAAAACCAACCATGTACACACACTCTGACCTAATGGCCACTTAGAGAGGCCATTTAACCTAAGATGCATGTTTTTGCACTGTGGGAGGAAGCTAGAATATCCAGAGAGAACCCACAAATTATTTGGGACAATATGCAAACTCCATTTAGAGGGCCCCAGCTAATAATTGGACCACCCTGAAGCCCCATGCCTAAATATGCTTAAATTACACAAAATCATCACATAAATATAAGCCACATGGTGTTTATATTCATACAGGTAATACTGTTGAACAAAAGAGAGTCACCTTCACAGATCTAAGAATAACCAGACTATTTGTGGGGGCCCACAATTCTCTTCTGAATATCTTGGCAGATTTCTTTAGATTTTCACATTCTAATTTGAAACATGTGCTTAGTATACCTCCTGCAACATGGAAAAGAGTTGAATGAAAAAAATATTTAATTTCAGGTGGATAATGGAGGTTTAACGGTCCCTAAAAAAGCCTCCTATGTTGTGTTTGCTTGGTTTAATGCTTTTGATTTGTTTGTTTATTCTCTCTCTGTGTCTTTGTGTGATTTCCCATGGCTCCCCTGTGGTGCAGTGCTAAATGAAGTGAGATCTCCACACACAGACATACACACACAAAGTGCCACTCTTGTCTCCCAGCAAGGCGTGGGGGGAGGATGGCATCATTCACTGCAGCTTCCATCTCTGGGGAGATGATTGATTTTTGGGCTGGTCTGCATCATATAAATGTCACATCTGAGTTACATTATTTGGAATTTCTTTTAGTTTGAAAGAGTTTGGAAACATAACATGTGAAAATGAATTTCACTTTTGTCCTATATTTTTGGTGTACTAGGTTATTCTATATTAATGCACCTAGATCTGCAACCATGACATCAAAACCTTTTAGCAAATACTAAAATGGGCACTTTCAAGAAATGGCTGGACATCCAGATCTTTCTAATTTGCACTTTGAGATTCACTAGCAATGAAAACCAATTTTGTTTCGCTAGCTCCCTCCATGCCCATCTCCCACTCATCTGTGTCCATCGCCTAATCAGATTAGAACATTATATTTGAGGTTGCTGGCTTAATCAGCGTAATAAAGGGTCACTTGGGATCATTGCTGCCCATTAGTGTCATTATGGCTACAGCTGAAAAAGGGGATTTACAGATGCTGCTTGATCACCGCTGTTAGGAGAAGGTGAGCATCCACGTCTCAGGTGAGACTATTGATCTGTTTACTCTCATATGAGTCGGCAGGATGCAATGGAGCTTGCCAGCACACAAGAGCTGTAAAAGGGTACAAGTATTCACTGAAAAGGTTGCAGTTGTGTTGTGTAACTGATGAGCTTCTTCTCCTCTTGCTCTTGAGAGCACTTTGCTATTCGTCTTGTACTCTCAATGACAAGGCTTTGGCTTAAATGTTCACTTGCAAAGGTATTTATGCCCATTAAGCTTTTCACATTTTTGTCATGTTACAGCCATAAACTTCAATGTGTTTTTTTGTGGTTTAAATGTGTAGACCAACTCCAATTCGCACATGGTTGTGAATAGAATGATTGATGGTTTTCAGCACTTAATCTGAAATGTAACTGTGTTAGTTGAGATTCAGCCCCAAAATACAGCTCCAAAGGTACACAGATCAGGTGTGAGAATCTGACGAAAACACGGCTATTAATCTGCCCTTTATGGAGGAGCAGCCAGAAAAAAGCCATCATTGGAAACAAAAGGCATAAGAAGTATGTTTGTAGTTTTCCTGTAGGTGGCCAGCAAACGTTGATAAAGATGCTCTGGTCAGAAAAAAAACTAAAGTTGAACTTCTCAGCCTAGATGGAAAATGCTGTGTGAGGAAGAAACTAACATTTAGCCTCATTCTTAACATACCATCCGAAGGGAGGTGGAAGAAGCATCATGCAGTGGGGATACTTTTTATCAGCAGTGACTGTAAACCAAGTTATAGTTGATAGGAAAAATGAAGGATGACAAATTGTTAGAAGATGCATAACTCTTGAGACATTAACCCTAAACATACAGCCAGAGGTGCAATTGAATGGTTTTGACCAATGAATGTTTATTTGAAAATGGCCCAGTCAAAGTCCAAACCTAACTGAAAATCAGTGGCAAGCAGTGGTGATTGCTCTAAGACTGCAAGAGAAGCTCAGCTTCCCCTAAAATGTAAAAAAATAAGTGATCAAACATATACTGTTGTGTGTTCATGTCATTGACTAAATATGCGCTACAACGCGCTCAACTTTTGTTCAGAATCAGCTTCTTATCACTGGTAATGACGCGGCTTTCCTCTCACTCCTTCCCGCAGCTTCACAATGCTTTAGACAGTGAGTTCAATAGCGAAGCAAAAATGCTGGGCTTCGTCCCACCCATCGGACACTCACCGTCTCTGGAGCTCTATGGGGCAGCCTCGGCTGCAGTGAAACGAGACGAGTCATTGGATAAATGCTAGCTTTGTCCCGCCCATCCGACGCTCAGCGTCTGTGGAGGTCTATGGGGCAGTGGGCTGGCCTTGGCTGGCCCGGACGCTCAGCTACTACATGATGATTGGATGATCTGTTTGAGGCTGAATCCCTTTTTAATTGACAGCAAAATGAGCGAATTAACGATCTTGAAATTGAGCTTCCCCTCCTTGAAAGACCAGCATCCGCCACTGGTGGCAAGATATGATTATCAACACTCTCCACCCAATTTGCTTGAGCTGTTTTGCAGAGCAGATTCAGAAAAAGTCTCTAAAACGTATTGACACAGGAAGGCTGAATAAAACTGTCCCCACCACACTGCAACAACTTTTTTTTTAGCAAAAAATTTATAAACCTTCATCAGAATCAGCTTTATTGCCAAGTTCGTACATACAAACAAGGAATTTGACTCCGGTACACTTCATGCACTTTCTTTCCACTTCCAATTACACACTACTTCGTATTGGCCAATTACCTAAAATTAAACGCACTGAAATTTGTGGTTGTAATGTGACAAAAGTTCAAATGATGAACACTTTTGCAGATCACTATAGTTCTCGATGTCCAAAATATGGGGAGTGCTAAAACCAGAACTTATCAAATATGGATGAGGGCTTAGTGTTACAGTCGGGCACACAGACTGGCCATGTCCCAGAAATATGACTTTTGTTAAATCTGCTGTTGTGGGGTGTATTTAGACTTCTTTTGCAATGTCAGAGCACTGAGTGGTTTTAATCTACAGGACTCACGCTGTCATCCTTTCACAGCACAGTGGGTTTGATGAGCCCCTGCTAAGCCCTCTGTGCCTGCGATGGCAGGAAGCGACCAGAAGCACAGCTAGGCGTTGGTCCAGTTGGACGACTGTTACCACACTCCAGGGGCTGGCATCAATATGCTTCACTCAGCTATGCTGCTTTTATGTAGGACTGAGGATGAGAGGGAGTGACTCTGCCAATTTGATTTACAGGCCCAGATTAGCAGCTGCATTGAATGCTGGAGGCTGTCATCCTCTTGTGCATCAAAAGAGATGTTCTTTAAGAAGGACTTTCACAAACTTGCAAGTAAAGTTTTTAGCTCAAAGCCAGGACAATATGTAGAGCCTCATTATGCATGTCAAATTCCTCCCCTCTGTGTTAGCAAGTAAAGTAAAATGAACAACCACATGGTCTGTGAGCATTGGGCAGACCTCAGAAACATTAACGAAAGGGCTGTAATCTATGACCCCTTCGGTAATAAAAAAAAAAAAGTAGCGTTGTGCTTCAGAGACAGTAGAGGCCGCCTTATGCAGAAAGTGAGGCCAAACTTTAGTAATGGGTCAATGCACAGCCTTTGCAAAGCGCTCCTTAGTGTATTTTCTTTTCCCTTATTCCTCTATCCAAGGATGTTTTTCTCACTGCAAAGGTTTCTCCTATATCTGGTTCAGAAGGGTATGATTTGATACAATAAAAAATTGGCATAGAAAAGGGGAATTTCAGTAAGATATCATTCTGACATTGGAGCTGTGCCATTTCTATTATTTTCAGAGTCAGTTGCTTTATACTGCCGATCAGTTTTAGTAGGGCTTCTCTAATTAGTTTGTCCGAAGACACAGTTCAGAAGGTATCTGCACCTAAATAAATGTCAGGTTTGACATAACAGAAGCATAAATCATTACAAAACCTGTTTAATTTGGACAGTCCCAAATTCTCTTCAATTTGTTTCTCGACAACTGAAAATTCTTTCTGGCAGATGCAATTCTGTGCTCAGAAAAATATTTGACAATTCTTTTAGTTACAATAAAACAGCTGCTCAATTCCATCTTTTTTTTTTTTTTTGCTAAAATCTGATTTTTTGCGTGGTCATTTAAACCACTAATTAAATCAAACGTCAGTCTAAACAGTTCACAACCATAAAGCGATCCAAATGCGCAGAAGGAGATTGTCGACGTAACACTGCAGCACACTGTTTACAGAAGTAACAATGGATGTCAGCGTCTCTCTGTTATCATTAAGTTGTTGAGCAACGGGAGCTGCCAATATTATGACCACATCATAACAAGACCAAGAAAGGTCAGGAAAAAGAGAGAACAACTAATTACAATGCCCTTTTGTAGAGAAGTGAACACTACTTATATGTAGATGTATGAGTGGTGGCATAGTCAGAGTCGTATGACGTGAAAGCCAGATGAAATGCGACATGACTGTTCAGACTGCGGATGCAAGATATGTATCCGATTTAGTACCACAAATGAAAGTGCCACAATTTGGATTGTTTTGAAGGTGAAAAGTTCGAATATAGGCTGCATTTTCCTGCAGTGTGAACATGCAGGAAATATACAGCTTGCTAGTATAAAGTTACACCTTTTTTTTCCCACAAATGCCAGATTTCTGTGTGGCATATTCTCAACTAGGTCTAGGAAAAAATCCTCATAGGTTTTTGTGCATATAAACATGACAGCATCCTGCAGTTGCTGCAAATATGTCACTTGCAATCACATCCTACAAGGTGCTCTATTGTATTGTGTTGACAGAGGCAGCTATTGGAGTATAGTGAACTAATTGCAATGTCCAAGAAACCAGGTTGAGGTAATTTCCATTTTGTGATATGGTGCATTATCCCGCTAGAGGTAGTCATCACAAAATCTCAGTAGATCAGCAGTCTCTGAAATACTCAGCCAAGTCCAAATGGCCTCAACAACTATGCACTGTTACAAGTCACTTAAATCTCCTTTCCTCTCTATTGTGACGCTCCGTTTAAACTTCAAGTCATCTTCAATATGTCTGGATGCTTAAACTCAGTTGCTGCCATGTGATTCGATAGTCCACTATTGGTGTAACAACCAAAGGACAAATTGTACCTTCTATTGTGACCAGTCAATTCATATGTCATAAGAAAAAAATAACATGTTAATTTGAGTCATTTTTAAAGCTAAACTGGATGCAATATATTATTAAAAGGTTGGAATTTATGATGTGTAAGACAGAGTTTGCAACAGTATATCAATAACACATTTCTCCTTGATCACCTATGCACCTGCTGTGTTTGAAGCTGAAGTGAGGGCATTCTGTGTCCTGAATTTAATGTAGAAATAAAAGCTTATGCAAAACCTGAAGCAATTATAGTTTTAGAGGTTATCACACAAACTATATGTTCATCTCTGAAATCCTTGTTTTTCTTTATATTATTGTATTTGTACACAGCTTAAACACATCCGCATGAGGTATCTCTCAAACTCAAAGGAATATTTCCTCTAAACTTCTGTGTCCTGCATACCATTAAGGTAGTACACTTAAATGATGTATTATTGCTAATAACATTTAATCCCCTGTGGTGCTATTTTGTCACAGACAGAAGGCAATTTTACAGATCCATTTAGGACCATAATTTGCAATTATGCTGTGGTTCTGGTGTTATGATTCTGTCTGTGGCCTCCGATAGTCATTTGACAGCAAGAGAATGATTAAAGCCACCAATCAGCTTGTCATTTGAATTACTCACCCCACAGACTGCTAAAGTAAGGCAAAGAGGACCTCATGTTTTTAAAAACAGAAGCTGGATGACGGTGAAATGTTCATTGTCTGAACTGTTGGTAACACAGAGTGATGGGAAATAGGCTCTAATCTTGGCCTGTTGACAGGAGCGTAATCATGGTTTATAATAGAAGTTGTAATTTTAACTGAAGTGAAAGCTGGTGGAGTAATGACACTAAGCATTATTTCTGGCATCCATTTGAAACTCTGAACGTAACAATCGCTTTATCACAAAATGTTTGAACTCTGGCTTATTGAATACCCAGAGAATTAAATTCTGAAAATGGAAATTAAAGGTGATGCAGTGATGATCATGTTCAATTCCTGTTAAGGAAATGACACAAAGTCAGGCTAGGTTATTCTGATGAATGTCTGAGATGTGTACATGTGACAGCACTCTGTGCCTCTCTTGGAATATTGATTAGATAGAAGATTCTTCTCTTTGTTGGCACTTAAATTGGCTGAGATGAACGGGACTGTAAGGATAATAGCCAGGGAAACCGTAATTTACATTAAGCTGAAGCAAAGGGATGGGAGGAAGGCCTGTGAGAAATGACCATGCTGGGCAACGTTGATCACATCTAATTAATGCAGCTTGCTCGTTTAGTACCAGCAGCAACCCTAAAAGGCTCCCGATGTAACAGAAATTCAACAAAGGACACCAAGAGGTATCATTCTCTGTGCACTGATTGTCATTCTCAAGCAAGAATCCTTATGCTGACCAACACAAATGTTTTCTGCAATTATGTGTTAAATGTCCCATTTAGGTGTAACCAATTTAGCTGGTAATGGCCTAACAACCAGCATCATTAAATCTGTAGAAGACCAAAACAGGTTTTAGTGTCCATAATTTAAAAAAAAAAATCCCTTTTTTTCCTTTTTTCTGAAAGTAGTTAACATAGAAAAAGTACATGAACAGAGAATAGTGTTTTCTCATAGAAGTCTAATACCTTCCCTTCCACCTCTAGTGACAGCAAGGTTTGACGAGCTCTTACTTTCTGATTTTACACTCAGGAGTCACTTTATTAGGTACACCTGCCAGACAGAAAGGTCTGCCTATCTTCTGGGTTTTTCATGCATAATAATCTATTAAAATGACAATGAATGGTCTGAAAAAGAGAGTTCCCGTGAGCAACATTAGTGTTGATGAAAAAGCCCAATTACTGGCAGAGATGAGAAGAAAATGGGCAGACTAGTTTGAGATAATAGGATCGCAAATGTACCTTAAATAACCACTTCTTAAAAGCAAGATATGTGGAATACAATATATGAGTTAACAAGTCCAGCCTTGAAGCAATTTGACCACTGGAACAGCAGACAACACAGGCACAGCTCCTCTAATCTTAAAACAGTTTAAATAGGTTCACCAAAATTGCACAGTAAGAGACTGGAAAAATGTTGGCCAACCAGATTAATCTTGATTATATCTACAACAGTTTTATGGTAGGGTAAGAATTTAGCCTAAACAACATGAAAGCATGGATCCACCCTATCTTATTCAGGTTCATACTGTGGGTGATTGTTTGGGCTTTTTAGTACCTACTGAGTATTGTTTAAGTATGCAAGTGTGCTGTGACCATGTCCGTCCATTTAAGACCTTTATATAACCGTCATTTTATGGTCATTTCAGCAGGATAATGCACCATGTAATAATGCTCAAATCACCTCAAACTGGTTCCTTCAACAGGAAAATGGATTCAGTGTGCTCCTGTGGCTTCCACAATCAACTTATCTCAATGCAATAGAGCACCTTTAGGGATGTGGTTGTATGTGCAACTTTCGATTTCAACACAATACCTTTCGGATTTGGCAAAATGGGATTTGCAACATGGTTAACAGAAATCTCAGAGGACACTATTTTTCAGAAGCCATGAAGAATTAAGGCAGTTTTGAAGGCAAAAAAGGTCCAGCTCTGTACTGAAAAAGGCATATCTAATAATGTGGCCAATAAATGTTTATTAGATTGTTGAAAACAAAAAAAGGACTTAAACAAAGGAAGTCCTTTTTAAATAAGGAGCTGACCTATACCTCTGTGTAAAATCCGTCTGTACTACAAGAAGAAATAATGAGTCAGTAGTTACTTTCAATCTGCAATTTTCCGTGGTATCTTTACATCAATGAATCAGCTAAAATGTATTGTCACAGAATGGGGATGAGGTCAAAGATCAGTAATGACCATAACCTGTAAAGATAAGAAGGGGTCATGGAATAAGGTTTAAAGATAATACAAAATTAATCAAAACAGCAGCCTAGTCAGCAGGTGAAAGCAGAGCACCACAACTTTGAGACCCCCCAGTTTCCATTTTGCATGAGAAATGCGTTGTTCAGGCAAATCTGAAGAAGAAATATTCATGTTACATATATCACAGCACAAGCTTACTTGTATTTGATTTTGGACAAGCATCCTGAGGATTAGGATGCAGAGCTTGGTCAGATATTCGAAATATGGGAAATGCCTTTTTATGCATGAGTGAAATGTTGCTGGGCAACATTTTACACATAGTTCACAGCTGACTACTGCAGAGTTATATATCCCACCCCCTTTGTTCTGCAATCCCAGCTGCAAGCTCTGAAAGCACAAACAGCCTCATGATCTCAGTAGTTCAGCTTGTATATCTTGCATGATCAAAGTGCTATGTTAAGAGGTGGCTGTGGTTGCATGTTTACCTTTTATCTGAAAGAGGGTAATATAACATGCTCCACTCACAAACAAACTAACAAATGAAGGACACCGGGCTACTTTTGGATTGCATATTTGCAAAGATGTTAATTAGCAGATCAACTCATGTGCTTCAAATAACAGCATTTTCACAGGAATGGAAAAGTGCTTTTACACATTGGGTTTTGATGATGTCAGGTAATACCATGCACTTTTGGTCATGATTATTTTTAGAAAATGTCACTCTTAAGGGGGGACTAAATTTTGTGACATTTAAAGACTGCAATAAAAATAGATATGGTTAAGCCACATATTATTCAAAACCCCAGCAGATTTAGATTTTTTTGTCATTCAACCAACAAGCTTCTTTGTGATAGGACATCTCTCAAAAGAAAATAAAACTAAAGTGGGTATCAAATAAAAAAGTTTAAACTTGCATTTCATTAGAAAATGGTAGAAAATTATTTATACCCTTCTCATATTCAATGGAAAAACAGCAATCAAATCCTTCTCATATTTGCAGACCAGCTTTTGGCATGCTTCCACTTACATTTTGACAATTTATTTTTGGTTGTCAGCTCCACCCTAATCTTTGATTTTCTCCACAGATTCTCCATCAGGTTCAAAATGGGACTCTAACAGGGCCACTCCAAATGGTTATAGTTACTTCCAGTCAGAAAAAACATGTTGGTAACATTACAAGATTAACTGAAAACCAAACCTGCCAGTTGTGTGAATTATTTTGACTAACTGTATCTATATTACTGTGATATTATTTTTTTAACAGAAACAACTACTTGTCTATACATTGCACTTTTAAACCATTGAAGTTTAGAGTAATCTTTCAAGGGACCCCTGTTTTATTAGACTGCAGTGCACTTCCTGTGAGTCTTTGTTTAGCCATCTGTAGATACAGATGGCTAAACAAAGCTGCCCTTACTATTTTAAGACCATGTTCTGAACTGATTAAAAGGCTATTAATTGCTACTCAAACTGTCAACTCACTCAAACCCGATCAAGGTGAATTGACATTGAGTTGCAAAAATTAGAAAATGAAGAAGATTGAATAGGATAATTTCTGGCATGTTGCCAGCGTAAGAGTCTTTGAAAACATTACTGAACAATGCCCTGCTGCAGTAGTGGGATTGCTTAACACAATTACCAGCAAATCAAGCTCTTTGAAAGTAGCTCATAATTTTACAGTGAGCAAATGAGAAAGGTGTATAACAGAAATTAAGAATAGGAGAGCTGCAGTGAGAGGTACACAAATAATGCTCCAAACATACCACCTGTGCTTATTTTCATAATGATCCTTTAGACTGTAGCCTGTTACATTTGTCAAAGAATTCTCCTTAAAATGGGGACCATCCATTGTTTTATTGTTTATTTTTATTTAGGAGACAGTTTACCAGTATTAGTTTATGTTCAAACCTCCTACTGTAAGAAAAGATTTGCAATTGTTTTTATGTACATTTTGATTTAACATTTTCTGCTGACAAATGTTCAATTTTTACATTGTTTTAAAAAGCCTTTTGCCTGTCTTCATCTGCAAAATCCTCCACTTTGTAATTACATAACACTCTGTTAGTTGTGGACTTTATGGAGATCCCAAACCCTACTGTTTCGGTTCACCATTAGATCAGGGACCTTAACCTCAAAGCAGGATCTAAAGCCTGCTTTTCGGTCTGCCAAATCTCACTCTTGTTTGCTAATTTCCTCAACCTGCAGTGAGACAGTGTTACCCTTGTTACCCTATTTTAATTGGAACTAATAGTAGTTTATAGTATAAACCAGGTATTTACACACCCTGTTTGACATTACATAACCCTAAGGTTTTCCGGTTTAAGGTCAGTTAGAAATATCAAACTTATTTCAGTTTCTAAATACAAAGAAGATGAGAGATTTTTAAACTTAATTTTAGAAGTTTACATATATTTCCTTACTATTTGTAAAATTGCCTTTTAAACTGCATGAATTGGGTAACTTTCACATGTTTCTCACCATAGTTTGTTGGATTTCTGGCCCTGATGATTGCATCTACTTTGTGAAAACAGCAACCTCGTACTTCACAGTTGGGATGGTGTTCTCATGTTTGCAAGCTTTGCCGTTTTTCCTCCAAATGTTATCAAGGTCATTATGGCCAAACATCTCAATTTTAGTTTCATCAGACCACAGGACAAGTCACCAAAAGTTAACTTCATTGTTCTTAAGTGGAACTGGAAACAAATCTGGCTTTTATGTTGCATTTGGAATAATGGTTTCTTCCTTTCTGAGTTATCTTTCAGTAGGTAAAGGACTTGCTTCACTGAGGACAATAACACCACCTACAAAAAAACAGGGCAAATAAACAATGTCCTTCCTAAGCAATACAATATAAATACATTTTCATGGTGTTTTTTTCTTGCACATAATTATTTAAATCTGGGACTTTCATGTATCTGGAAATTCCTGTTATGTTGGCTGATTTCTTTTTGGTATATTATTTATTACAATGTATCATAAATTACTTAAATGCAAAAACATCTCAATGGATGTAAACTGTATGATGTTTAAACAAAGGAGATAACTCATTTAATTAAAAGACAAAAGCTGTGCTATTATTTCAGCTACACTTCACTCTACAATGTGAAGTGACTGAATTAATTTGTGACTTAATTCCTCTGTTTCTTTTGTACCTGCAAACTCTTATGTCTGCTTACATTATACTTCCATTCAGTAAGAACAACGATTAGGAGCATTTTAGATAGTGAAAGAATAACTCGTTATTTACATTTAAATAAAAGAGAAATATGTTGTAGTCAGTTTATCCCTCCCAATTTAAACCTATCAATCAGCAGCAGGTCCTCAAAGAGACGGATACATGTGCACACAGCAGTCTGAACCACACAAGGCACAGGGCACAACCGCTAACAAATGCATAGAAAAACCAGCAGTCACCAGGCTCTTACCTTTAAGGGTAAATGTCACAAATATTTTCTGTATAAAAAGGTTACCATTTGTCCAGTTTACAGTTTACGTTGTGTATTCTCTTCCAAATAGAGTGCCTTTTAATGAAGATGTTGATAGCTACACTCAATACATGTTCCTAATGTCAAAAACAGCATTGTTATATTTAAAGTTCTCCAAGAAAAAAACACTGCTAATTAACAGTTTTGGAATACACTATAAAAAAGGATACTGGAGGATATTAGATATTAACAATTGACATTTTTTACCTAAATCATGCCAATTTCATCTGATTAATACAAAATAAATTGAAAATATTTTGCCTGTTGTCAAAGGTTTAAGTTAATATAAAAACAGAATACTTATATCTTATTTGAGTACAATGATCTTGTAAAAAGGTTATAACTTAACTAATTTTGTTGAACGTACATTTTCAAAATTGTTGAAATTCAACAGATTTTATGTTTTAGCTGTTAAATAAATTTCGTACTAAAATATTTTTTAAGAGACACCCAAATAAAGTGTGTGTTAATCAGTGCACCAGCTTTGTTTGTTAAATTCTAATGGTTTGTTTTATCTTTAAAACATTTGGACAAAAAATAAATACAGAGAGCCCAGACCTGTATGTCTGACTTACTGTTGGATCAAACATGACAGTCAACTAAGGTTGTACTATAACCTGCTTCATGCCTTTCTCAATTGGTAGCAAAGCATTAATTTTCTTAACGTGTCACATCCCATGTTGACAGTTAATTTGCTCAGTTTCACAGGTAATCACCTTTATTACTTCACCCTAAAATACCAAGACGATGGGGTAAATCTTCCTAATGGGCATGCTCTTAGGGTAAAGGAAAGTAACCTTACATTCTTTTGAGGTGGTGTTGTGGTGACTGGGATGTGTAGAGAGGGTGGAAGTGGCATCCCAAATATATTTTAGTTTGAAGAGATGAAAATTATAATCAGATGTGGAAATTTCTCCGAATTTGAATGAAAGAACTAACTTAGAACATGCTTGTCGCGTTCTGTGGTTTAGAGTGACCAACGTGCAGACAAGAGCTAGGCAGCAGCATGTTAAAGGAGTCGTCTTACTTTATTCAAGAAAAGTTCAAAAAAATGTTCCCAAAGCGTAGCAAGAACGTAGCAAAAATCACTGCAGGTAAAAAACTCAAGTCGAAACTTCAAAAACTTACAGCATAGATTCTGCAGGAACATAATACAAAAAGCACGTAGACATGGGTGGAGACCGGGGTAGTGAATGGAGGAACCAGCAAAGTACAATGAGAACCAGAGAGGTAATAAACAGAGGGGAGTGAGGTATGGACCAATGAAACAGAGGCAGGTAATCAGATGAGAATGGAAATCAAGTGTGGACCAGGCTATAGAGAACTGAGGGAATCTGGGTGGTTGCTAAGGTGACCAAACTAGAAGACAAAAGGGAACATGAGGAAAGCTAGACAATAACATAACCAAAGGGACCTGACTATAAAAACAAAACTATAAATAACAAAACTCAGGGAAACAAATCTAAACAAAACTATGGATGAAGATAATAAACCAAAAGAAACCCTGTCCGTAAATAAACAAAACCTAAACTACAGAAAGGGAACCAGGACGCGAAGGAACAGAGAAAATAAACTAGTAAATAAACACAGATATACTAAATGGGAAACTAAACTAGAAACTACAAGGAAGACAAGGGAACTAGAATAACAACAAATATAATAATAATCATAATCATAAGAAAACCATAACAAGCAATAGGAAAGCATAATAATAATAATAATAATAATAAAAACCATACAAAGTAATAAGAAAGTAACCATAAGGAAAACTTAAGAACGAAAAGGAAAGAAAATGACAACACACTAGGAAGTGGTAGAAGGAACAAAACTTACATGGAACAAAAGAAAATAAACATGACTACAAAACCTCAAACTAAATAAACGGTTGAAAACACAAGACCACAACAAAGTCCAAAATGTCACACCACGACAATGCTGATGTATGATTTTGTTTAGGTTATATATTTATGATTTACCTGACAAATGGATCAAGGAATTATCTAAGTTGTCTGCCTTAAAGAATATCAGATAAGCTTGTCTTAATTATCCAGTGATTTTGTTTAGAATTTTAAGCAATTGATATATCCGTGATATTGTGTCCATAAATTTTTATCTGGCAAATTGTCCTCTTAACAGAAAACATTATTTGCTTAAAAAACCACTTTAGGCTCTTTGGAACCCAAATGTTTCATGTATTTAAGTGTAAATTATGTGCTAAGTCCCTTAGCAATATGCAGAGAAACAACATGCTTCTGTTGCCTTCGACATACTTCTGGTGTGATTCTGGGAGAATATTTAAACATTATTTTTGCCAGAATTAGATGAACTCACTTCAGGAGGTTGGTTTCCAGGAATTAACCCAGTTTTTGAGCAAAATTCATCAATTTTCAATAGAGTTGAGATTGAAGACATTGTTTAAACTGGACGTGAATGATTTGAGCGTGTCAATATTACAGAACAGACTTCTATCCTGGTCTTGATCATCTCCTTTCCTGATCTTGACCACAAAAACTAGCTACAAAAACTAGCTTCAATGTAAATTGTGAAACTGGTGTTCCAGCATTAAATGGCAGCCTTGATTGTTGGTAGTTTCCAGATTCTTCTTGAACATCCTAACCAAGTTCCTTTTAAGTTGATGGTGACAGCTGGATTGGATGTTTGACACTAGGACACAGTAGGGTCTTCCACCAGGACAATGATTTCAAACACACATCAAAACTAATTCTGGAATGGAATATAAGCTAACATTAAGATTCTGGTCTCTTCAAAGCTTCAACCTCGGCCCTGTCGAAAATGTGTGGACTAAGCTTTAAAACTGTGGTAGTGAAAATAACCCAGACAATCTAAATTAATTCTACAAATTTTAATCAGAAGAGTGGTCGAACGTCTAGCCAAAATTATACCAGAAGAATAATTCTACAAAAAGTGTGTGGTTGAAGTCTAAGTTGCTAGGAAACATTTAACCAATCTCTCTTGGGGGTTTAAACATATATTTGAATCTGTACGAATAACTTTGATCCAGTATGGGTAAAAGAAAATATACAAATTTAAGCATTATCCCCGTTTTAATTAATTTTGTAGTTGTATGTTGTACACCACCACAAGGAACTGGTTAAAAATAAATCAGCAAACATTTTTGACATTAAAGGCCATGGTGAGTGTATGTAAACGTTTGACTAGAACTGCATAGTTTATCATTTTGCCATTTGCAATCTTACCCTGTTTTTTTGTGACAAGCTGATTGTGTTCAATTTTGACCCTCATCCAGTGTTTATTATTTTATGAAAAAGTGAAGTTAAATGGGTACCAAGACGCTGGATTTGATGCATATAAAGGTTTTAATGTCATAATTGAAATCTGCAGGACGTTTCTGTGTTACCTGCTTGCCCAGGAGAAAAATAGGCCCCATCAAGGAGGAAGGTGGCCAGCTATTTCTCATAGTTTAGCTGCTTACTCTACTTAAAATGTATAATGATGTCAGGCCTTAATCAAAACCTGACACATTCCAAATGGAGACATGTATCATTTTCATTCATTGCCCTAATGTAGCTCATTGGCTGCATATTGAAACTTCTTTTCATGCTCTATGCAACATTAGCCATTTCCCGTTAATTTAGTTTTCACAAATTCATTTAAGAAGTGTTTTTAGAAGCTTTCCTTTAGCAAAAGAAAGACAGAAAGTTACATTTTACTGTATCACTGTGTGCCAGGAATATGTAACAGGATGTGAACTTATTGTGACTTTAGACTTTATCTCTTGTTCTAGAATCCCTACTGGCCACTCATTCATTCTGTTTAGAAATTTACTGAGTGCTATTGATGTGTCGAATCGAAAACCTCCTAGGGGTAAGGGCTGTCATAAATTTTAACATCTTGGACACAGTGTGGCTGTCTGCAACTCTCGGTGGGTCTGTATCCGTGTCAAAACATTGATCTAACACAAGCAGTCGAAAAGACTTCAGCGAAGCGAACAGCATCTGTCACTGATGTAAATGTATTGTAATTCTGTGAAACAAGGGCCTTTTATTTATGTGGTTGCCACGAAGCCTTTGAAGAAAAGGATTTTTTTTAAGATGGTTTAGTAGCTGGACACAGATTAAATGAGAGACACGTGATTGTGGTCTCATTCCAGTCATTTCCTCTAGGAATGATGCTATTGTCAAAGGATGATGTTATTTTTTTTCTGTTAGTAGAACCTCATTCTTCCTTAACTTTTATGTTCACAGCAAGAACATAATTAAAAAAGGAAAAAGTTAGAGTAGTGTTACTTTAAAAGGAATTGAACGCAACAGTTAATGGAGAGCAACAATTAGGAAGGCAACAAGTTGGACATAGCAGGAAATACCGAGATAAGTGAAACCACCACTAGGTTCATATTTTTTAAACAAGTTATAGGCTAGATTTGCTTGAAAATGTAAAGACAAGGATAAGCTAACTGAACAAGAGTGATACAATTTACTGTATCTGTCCTGCAAAAATCCTTTTTTTTTCTAAGAATGTCAAATATTGACTTTATATAATATGAGTTTGTTTAGGTTTGACTCTTATAAACAATTTGGAGAACTTTCTCCACATCTTGGCAAAATGGCCAATGTGTAGCATATAAATGGGGTAAAAACACAAGATATGTTCTGACCTGGTATGGGGATGGACCCAGGCACTGCCTGAGTTTGTCCAGGATTTGAAGGGCAAATATCATAATTTTTACATTTTCTTTTCAGTTGTGCTCAGGTTTGGAGCTCACGATTGGTATATTCATTCCCAAGTCCAAAGTTTAAAGAAAAGTAAATACAAATGGTATTAAATAAAGAAAGCTTCGTATAGTTAGATTCCATTTTTATTTTTTTTTCCTGGGGCAAAAGTTTCAATAGATATCCTTTTTTTGCTGTGTGAAGAAAAGTGAACCCTCCTTTGAAGAATTTCACCCATTTTTCTTGTGTAGAATCATCTTAGGTAGAGTAACAGCGCTCACTCCATCCTTTTCTGTGCTTCCAACAGCCTGCCTTATCCAGTCAAAATGTTTCATAAAAATGTTCTTGTATTTTTAACAACAGCAGCCAGTCTCACTCTTCCAGATGGCATGTCATCATCTATACAGTATATGGTAATGTTTTTGCAGGACTATTTTTGTGGTTGTTAGGTTTTCTTTCCCCAAAATATGCTTGCCCATTTACAATGACCCTATAACTAGATTTAGAAGATGTGGCTCAATCACTCTTTATTCTTTTTCTAAAAAAGGGGAAAAAAGGTGAAAAAACTTTCTTTTCCAGCTTTTTAATGAAAACTAAGTGTATGGAAAAGTGTCTCTTCAGCTGAGGTTTGACCCATTTTAGGAAGCAAATGTAAGTCTACCACCAACAGTAAACATTATAGGCTTTGTCCGCCGCAATGCAATTACAGGTAAAGTGGCACGCACACTGATATCGGGTTCTTGTAGAGCAGAAAATTGCATTTTACATTTTACTGACAAACCAACTCCCTGCATCATGTATGTAAATACTCCCTTTTGGGAAGCCACCCATTCCAAATTTGTAAGAAATGCAAAATGGGTTGTACTAAATGATTGTTGGTTGTTCAAAATATGTATAGTATACATAATATTGTGTGCACACTGAAAGGGAATGTGTGCCTCTTCATGAGAATATCTATTTGACTGATAATGGCTTCCATGAATGGTAATGATCTGAGACACCAACCTTATTTTCTTCCTACTACTAATGCTCAGATGACTAGTCACACATTATGTGTTTCTTAACCCCCTGCAAGCAAATGGTGTATGACTATAATACCTTTAGTCATTATGCTACTAGAATGCAGTACAGATTGATAGGCTGCTAATGTCCTTTTCTGGTTGTTGTTTTGTGTTGGAAAAGCAAAATTCATAGAGCTTTCTCTGATTCTGTACATTGTAAGAAAATGGATACAAGCCATACTTATGCAGTCTTTTTGAAATTGTTTTGTCATGAACTCACCAGCCACTTTATTAGGTACACCTTGCTAGTACAGGGTTGGACGCCCTTTTGCCTTCAGAACTGCCTTAATCCTTTGTGGCATAGATTCAACAAGGTACTGAAAACATTCCTCAGAGAGTTTGGTCCATATTGACAAGATAGCATCACACAGATGCTGCAGATTTGTCCGCTGCACATCCATGATACAAATCTCCCGTTCCACCACATCCTAAAGGTGCTCTATTGGATTGAGATCTGGTGACTGTGGAGGCCGTTTGAGTACAGCGAACTCATTGTCATGTTCAAGAAACCAGTCTGAGATGATTCGTGCTTTATGACATGGCGCGTTATCCTGCCGGAAGTAACCATCAGAAGATGGGTACACTGGGGTCATAAAGGGATGGACATGGTCAGCAACAATACTCAGGTAGGCTGTGGCATTGACACAATGCTCAATTGGTACTGAGGAGCCCAAAGTGTGCCAAGAAAATATCCCCCAAACCATTACATCACCACCAGCCTGAACCGTTGAGACACAGCAGGATGGATCCATGCTTCCAGGTTGTTGAACGCCAAATTCTGCTGACAGGAGTAGCACCCGGTGTGGTCTTCTCCTGCTGTAGCCCATCCGCCTCAAGGTTCGACGTGTTGTGAGTTCAGAGATGCTCTTCTGCATGCCTTGGTTGTAACGAGTGGTTATTTGAGTTACTGTTGCCTTTCTATCAGCTCGAACCAGTCTGGCCATTCTCCTCTGACCTCTGGCATAAACAAAGCATTTGTGCCCACAGAACTGCTGCTCACTGGATATTTTCTCTTTTTCGGACCATTCTCTGTAAACTCTAGAGATGGTAGTGTGTGAAAATCCCAGTAGATCAGCAGTTTCTGAAATACTCAGACCAGCCCGTCTGGCACCAACAACCATGCCACGTTCAAAGTCACTTAAATCACATTTCTTCCCAATTCTGATGCTCGGTTTTAACTGCAGCAGATCATCTTGACCATGTCTACATGCCTAAATGCATTTAGTTGCTGCCATGTAATTGGCTGATTAGAAATTTGCGTTACCGAGTAGTTGGACGAGCAGGTGTACCTAATAAAGTGGCCAGTGAGTGTATGTCCAGGAGTCTTTGGGTGACAGGCAGAACACACCATGGACAGGTCACCAGTCCATCACATGGCAACACAGAGACACACAGAACATACACTCACACCTAAATAGAGAGACAAATTAACCTAACTAATGTTTTTTGTCCTGTGGGTAGATGCCGGGGTACCTTAGGAGAATCCATGCATGCAAGGAGATAACATCTCCAGGTTGGAGGTGTTTTCTGGTCGGGAATGTTTGTCAAATCTGTGACAATGTAAGCCTGTGTAAGGTGTAGTAAGAAGTCATATATTTGTTTAAATTTTCCGGTTAATATTTGTATTTTTGGATGTCGCCACACAGCATTTTAACAAGGTTACTTAGGCTCTCTCATTAAGCTTTGAGTGGGGGTGTTTAGATTTATAGATTTTTCCATAGTCAGTCAATTGAATATGCTGGCCACCTTCCTGTTTTGACCATATATGTGTTACCGCTGTCACAAAACATTTCTAGCAGAAACCCCCAAAGACCCTCTGAGCTTACTCTGTCCACTGACCATGCAGGACAACAGGGGTGTAATGCAGCATCGACTTCAGCACTAAGCATAAATTCTGGCAGTTTCTCCATGTCATTTCTGTCAAAACAACAATGGCAGGAGAACCTAATGTCTTGATCCTGCTGTTGCCTGAGCAATGCTTCAATCTTACATTTTATTACTCACTTTTGTACTTGGAAATGATTTCTGAGCCTCATTTACTATTTTAAATCATGCAAACTATGTATCATTACATCACCGGACTTGCAGATTCAGCAATTTGTATACAAGTCAGCTGATGCTGGCCTGTAGAGGTTTGTTTTGTTTTGAACCTACACCACAGCATGTACACTCACTGACCAGTTATTTAGGTACATCTTGCTTTTACCTGGATGGACCACATTTTGCATTCAAAGCTGACTTAATTCTTTAGGGTACAGATTCTACTATTTCTGTCTATAAAATAGTAGCATCATGAACTCAGTGCTATAGCTGTGTGTGGGAAATCTAGATCATCAGTTTCTAAGATGCTTCAGAACCAGCCTGTCTGGTCTCAAAAACCCTGCCACGTAAAAGTCACTAAGGTCCCCCTTCTTCCTTATTTTGATGCATTCATGGATTTTGGGAAATTGTCCTTACCATGTCTAGATACCTTAATGCACTGAAACTGTGATGGTCCCTTTCCTTTAAACATGTGGGGCATCTGTCTTTAATATGATCTCTTATGTTATGTTGTGTTTCTTTTTCTAAGAGGTGCACCTGAAGTCTCAGCATGCAGGATCCGCTAGTGAGGGGTTGGGTTCATGCTTGTTCCACCTGGTCCATGCAGCAGCCATGCCAGCCACTGTGGGCTGCAATCTCGACTAGCATATTATTTGATTTTAGCATCTTGAACACTGCTTAACATTTCATAGAGTTCATTCAAGGCACACATCTACATGCACCTACATTAGCTCAACATATATAGTGATCACGCACACTGATCACTAATATTTGTAATGTTTTGGCCAAATAATGCTTCATTGGTTGCATCCGTGTCTCCCCGTGCTTTTGTTATGGCTAAAATAGCCGAACCGTAACAAAACATTGTAATATGATTGGCTGCTCAGCTATCTTTGTTAACAAACAATTGAATAGGTGCACCTAATATTGATTGGTCATGCACATAACTTGTTTCTCTGAGTGTGGAAAAGTGAAACAAAATTAGCGATCTTGTTTTTTTGTTTCCAAAGAAATATGCAATATGATTTAAAAATGTTTGCCGTTACACCATGTTGGACCAAAATGTTATTAGAACTCTCAAAACTGATATTGTCATACTTGTGTTTTTGTAATATTACCTGGTCTGGTCTTTTGTTTTCTGTCTCCTTGCACCCCAAGCCCACACCTATTCTGTGTTTTCCCCTGATTGTCTTGTCACGTTTGTCATTGGTTCCCCCTGCTGTTCAGTTTTGTATTTAAGCCCGTTTGTTTCCGTTGTTCCCCGCTGGTTCCTTATGTTATGTGTATATGTGATCTCGTATGTTTGCTACCCTGTCGGCATCCTGTCATGGAAAATAAAGACTCATCTTACCTGAAAACCTCGAGCTTCAGGAGTTCTGCCCCGCATTTTGGTCCAACAAAAATCCACTTTATGACAGATATATGAAGAAGCTAATCCATATTCAGTGTTTGACATTTTTTTATTCCTTAACCGGTGATGAGGTGGGTTTTATTATTAAAATTGGGTTAGTACTTGATTAACTTTTATTTTAGACTAGCATGTTTTCCATTTTAGAGACATCTTTGTGTAAATTCTGTTGTCTTCTTAAGGTGGCTGGAGCTTGCATATTGATGCTTTTATGCTTTATGTAACAAAAACTGCAAAAATATATGGCAGGCATAATCCCATAGCTATTATAATCTATTCAGTGGATTTGTCACAACACAATTTACACTTATCTCTGAAAATACAATATACATCAGTCTGTATCGGTGGATAAAACAGGATTAGGCAACACGTGTGCAGCTGAAAGCACAGTAAATACAGTCTGATGAAAATTCAAACTTGATTAATTCCATCACAACACAGTCTCAAGCTATTATTGTTTCAAGATATTTGCAACTCACATGGGTTACAAAGCTGTAATTACTAGTGATAAATGTTTTCAGCTGCTAACTGTTTCCACAGTTTTTGTTACATGTATATTTTCATGGTAAGGTTATGTAGTCCTAACCACTGGTTGCCACAACAAGCCTTTGCCACTTCTGTTGCAATGCACTCAGAGAGTGATGAAGGCCAGGAAGTGAGGATCGCCTCAGGTAGCTATTCTTGGCCTTAGCTTTGGGCCATCCACATTCTCTAATTGTCCGAGTCAACATGTGACAAAGGAACAGCACTCCTTCACCCATGCTGCACATGGCGGAAGAGAGGAATTCATATGTTGACATTTACAACCTAATTAAAAGCAAGAAAGGAAATGACCTCTGTGGGGTCAGATTTTCACTACACGCAGGTAGATACACTCTGTTAAACATAATGCATTTGCACAATCAGTGGTTTGAGACATGATTGAGCTGACCATCACTACACCAGCATCACCACAAAGATGGAAAACCTGCTGATATCCATCTCTGCTTGAATTTGGAGAGGGTCAGAGGAACACAATGGTCTCACAAAAACGTACTGTATCACAGATGGACTTGAACCAGAACATAGATGATGTATTACACATATATTTGCACATCTGGGTGGTGTTTGTTCAGCAGCCCAAACTTAAGTACCCTGGGCTGAGCAGGCTGCTGTCACATTGCACTCATCAAACACAGGGATGCCTTTGAGCAAAGTGTTTTAGCTTTTCTGGCAAACAGTGGACATCAACTGTGCTGTTTCAGCGTGAAGGACATTGTAGAGGGTGAACTGTTTTGTACATCTAATCTATCATTGTCCTTCACTGACATTGTACTGACTAATTTTGCAAAAGCATAGTAATGATAGATTATAGATCTAATCAAGTTAAGGTCTGCAGAGGATTTTAGCTAGTGTGAACTACTTTTTTGTTTTCTACCTGCCAATTTACAACCACACACTTCAATGTATTTTATTTAGATTTTGTGTAATAGACCGATACAAAGTAGAAGAAAAATCATGCATCATACATACAAAATATGGCATGCATTTGTGTTACGTTTTATTGTGATTCTGAATAAAATCCAGTGCAAACCTATCAGGATTTTGCTATCTAACCAAAATTGACAGGGTGAGTAAGGGGAGAATTATTCCTAGAAGCATACAAGAGGCCTAAGGTAACTCTTTAATGCACATTGTATTTTCCTCACTTGAGCCAGCCACTACATTTCATAATCTTTATTTATTCAAATGTCCTTTATGTCCTTCCTTGCAAAGCCCTAGATCACAATACAATCATCCCGTATGTAGCCACATGTGCAATATTGTATTGGTTGTGATAAGCTATGCAGGTCCTCCTGTTATGGCAATCTGAACGTTCGGTGAAGAAAAGTCATTTCCAATAAAGCTGTTGCTTGGCTTATTGTTGCTCTTGCAGTCTTTCCATGCACCATTATGAAAATTAATTTACTACCTGTCTTTTCAAGTGCAGCCCCATTTCTGTGACTAGTGCATTTGTTTTGTGTGTGCTAATAATTTTCAGCCAAATATTCCAATCTTATTTTCATGGGTAATCAGCTATGCAAGCCATGGAATCAGGGACCTGCAGGCAACACAGTGGAAAGGCAACACGGGGATGGAAGAAACTGCAATCACTGAAGCATGTCAAACCTTTTTTCTTCTCTCCTTCATTCAGTGACTGCATGTGATTTATTAATAATTTTTTGTGCTTTCTTTCCATTCAAAAATGCCCATAATCTTCTGAACCATCTTTTTCTATCTTTTTTGGGCTTCTTTGGCTGTGCAGTCGCTTTCCTCCATCAGTCTTGTCGTTCTTTAATTTCCCTCCTCGCTCTAACTCCTAACTCAGCCTGAGAGTGCACCCATATCTCGATTACACCTCTGGAAAAGCCTGTGCAATTTCCTGCAAGATTATAGTGATGGATTTACACAATATCAATCAGAGCAAATGTGGGTCTCCAAATGGCCCTCCACTACTGGAAAAATATGTTTTTGAGTAGTGGTCAAAAAGTCCCACCACAAATGAGGGCTTTAAATAACAATTTTCAGTTCAATTAAATAGGATTAGAAACTGACTTTGCAGCATGACTGACAGCCTGCCTGATAAAGATGATCAATTTCCCACTGGCTCCCTATCTTATTCAGATAATATTTTTACTTACTGCCGAGAAACAGGTCACATCCCTCTGACCTCAGGACATTATTACCCTGTAATCATGTGTTGCTCTGCATGGCTGCATTTGTCATTTCCCTTTGACAGCCTAATGTTAGAAGAAAGCAATTTTACCTGATTGATGATCATAAGACCAGGGGAGGCTATATCAGCATCATGCCTCACCGCTGAATCATGCACAACAAAATCCCAGAGATGCCTGAATCGACTGGCCCCGCAATACCTGCCTCCTCAAATAAACTACCACTTTGTGTGCTTCACACGCTGGGTATAATTGCCAGAGCTGCGAGGACTCCTCTGCTTGTGAGATGGTACATGAGGTCGATTCATTACCGTAGCATTTACTTGTCCTCTTAAATCAAATAGGCTGTCAGTTCTTATCACAGCGCTATGAAAAATTGGTGACTTATTCTTTGAGCTGCATTGGCTTGAATGACTGATTCATGGGTTTCAGGCCATTCATGATCACAGAATGTGATCAATCAGTGCGGCTCCTCAGGCCCACACTTCGTCTGTTGGCGGCAGCAGGGATAACGTGTCAAAGTGGGCCTCCTCAATCTTGTCACTTTAAGTGCGATCAATACTGCTTCCCCACCAACCGAATGCCTCTGAATATCAGCCCCCCGTCCTCACTGCTGCTCTCTACTCACACAGGAGCTGAACATTTTGATCAATATTTGACTGTAGGCCCAAACACATCTGCAGAGGCAACAACAACCAAAAAGTGAGGAAGAATTAAATGCCTTACAATTTACTGAAGACAACAACTAACTCTACAGGAGATGCAAAGCAAGTAAACTGAAATGAAATGTATGCCTTGCAGACGTTCTTAGATAGATAAAACTTTTCATATGGTTCAACTAAAAACTTCACAATATTTCATTAAGATTTAATGCAACATACCAACAGAAAGGGATGCATTATTGTGAAGTTGAAGAAAAATGACACATGATTTTTCAAACTTTTTCTACAAATCTGAAAAGTATAGAGTGCATTCGCTTTTAGCCCACTTTAATCTGACAGTCCAAAAATAAAATCCTGTGCAACCCAAAAATCTAGCCTTTATGACCATTTTCAAGAAGAAAGACAATTTTGAAAGAAAAACATCAGGAACCTTGTTTGCCACAAGCCAGGTAGGAGACACAGCAAACGTGTGGAAGAAGGTGTGCTGGTCACATGATAACAAAACCTAAATTTAAAAACCCTATGCGCATGCTCTGAACAAACCATCCCTAGGGTTAAACATGGAGGTGGCAGCATCAGACTGTGTGAATGCTTTTCATAAATAGGGATGGTAAGGCTGGTCAGAGATGATGGGTGGAGCTAATTCAGGGCGATCCAGGAAGAAAACCTGTTTGATGCCACAAAAGAGTTGAGACTGGGGCAGAGGTTCACCTTCCACCTGGAAGGTGACCCTAAACATAAACCCAGAGCTACAATAGAGTGATTTAGATTGAACCATCTTCCTGTGTTGGACTAGCCTTGTTAAAGTCTGTATCTAAATGCACTTGAAAATCTGTGGCATGACTTAAAAATTGATGTTCACGGATACTTTCCATACAATCTGACTAAGTTTCAACTATTTGGCATGGAAAGTGGACAGGAATTTATGTCAATAAATGTGCAAAGATATAAGAGACAAACAAAAATGTGTTGCTTTATTGCAGTAAAAGGTGGTCTCTATAAAGTATTTAGTCAGATGGGCTGAATACAAATCCATCACATACTTTTTAGCTTCTTAATTGGAAAAAAATCCCATTTCCTTTTCTTTGCACTTAAAAACTAGATAATACTGTTTTGTTCTATTTTATTAAATCTCAAAAAATACATTGTGTGTGTATGTAAAATAAAAAAGAAAACATTAGGTACCGTTTTAGCAGGGGGCGGTACCATTAATTGAACCACAATTACAACTGAGCCTTCAAAGGTAAAGTAAGGTAAGGTAAGGTAAGGTAAGTTTATTTATATAGCGCTTTTCAGCAACAAGACACTCAAAGCGCTGTACATACAATTACAATACAATCACAAAGAAAAGAAAAACAGATACAGACAGAAGAACAAATCAAATGATAAAATCAAACAACAGAGGTAATTTAAAAAAGTAAAATAAAATAAAATAAACAGAATAGAATGATGGACAAGAAAATGAAAGGAAAATTGGACTGAAAACACAACTAATCATGCCTAAATGGCACAGTCGAAGGCCATTCTAAACAAATAAGTTTTTAATCTTGATTTAAAGCAACTTAGGGTTTCGGCGCTTTTACAGTTTTCTGGGAGTTTATTCCAGATTAGTGGAGCATAAGAACTAAAAGCTGCTTCTCCATGTTTAGTTCTGGTTTTGGGTATGCAGAGTAGATTTGAGCCAGAAGACCTGAGAGGTCTGGGTGGTTGATACACTGACAACAAGTCTGTAATGTATTTTGGTGCTACGCCATTCAGTGATTTATAGACTAACAGAAGTATTTTAAAGTTTGTTCTATGAGCTACCTGGAGCCAGTGTAGGGACTTTAGAACTGGGGTGATGGGCTTCACTTTCTTAGTTCTAGTGAGGACGCGGGCAGCAGCGTTCTGGATCAATTGCAGCTGTCTGATCGACTTTTTAGGCAGACCTGTGAAGACACTATTGCAGTAATCAATTCTAATAAAGATGAACACATGAATTAGTTTTTCAAGGTCCTGCTGAGACATTAGTCCTTTAATCCTGGAGATGTTTTTTAGGTGATAGAAGGCCGACCTAGTTACTATCTTTATGTGGCTCTGAAGGTTCAGGTCTGAGTCCGTCACTTCGAGCCTGACTGGTGGTTTCTAGCTGTATTAACTGAAGCTGTGTGCTAACTTTTAAACGCTGTTCCTTTGGTCCAAAGATTATTACTTCAGTTTTGTTTTGATACCGCTGAAGAAAATTGTGGCCCATCCATGCATTGATTTCTTCTAAGCATTTACCAAGCGCTTGAATGGGTTCATAGTCGTCTGCATAGTTATGATAACTTACGTTGTTGTTTATTAAAATCTGAGTTAGGGGGAGCATGTAGATATTGAAAAGGAGGGGCCTGAAGATGGAACCTTGGGGAACGCCACATGTGATTTTTGTGCTCTCTGATGTAAAGTTACCTACTGACACGAAAAAGTCCTTGTCCTTCAAGTAGGATTTAAACCAATTGAGTGCTTTACCAGAAAGGCCGACCCAGTTTTCCAGGCGCTCTAATAAAATGGAGTGATCAACAGTATCAAATGCTGCACTAAGGTCCAATAATACCAGCACTGTGGTTCTTCCACAGTCTGCATTTATACGGATGTCATTGAACACCTTGACAAGAGCAGTCTCTGTACTGTGGTGAGCAGGAAGCCTGACTGGAAGACATCGAAGCAGTTGGTCATTGTTAGGAAGTTGTTTAACTGTTGAAACACAGCTTTTTCAATAATCTTACTGATGAAGGGGAGGTTTGATATAGGCCTGTAGTTCTGTAGTAGCAGCTTGTCCAAATTGCTCTTTTTTAATAGAGGTTTGACAATTGCGGTTTTTAGGGCCTGGGGGAAAACACCTGACAAAAGGGACGTGTTTATTATTTGAGTTAAATCAGATGTTATTACAGGCAAAGCTTTCTTAAAGAAAGCTGTGGGTAAAACATCGAGACCGCAGGAAGAAGAGCTTAGTTGCTGTACAATTTCTTCTAAGATTTTGCAGTTTATTTGGTGAAATTAGGAAATTTTGTCAAAATCGGTTCTAGTTGGAGACAACATTGGTACTGGAGTTGATGTGGATGTGCTGACTGCCCCTCTGATCTTTTGGGTTTTTTCAGTAAAGAATTTAGCAAATTCATTGCAGGCCCTGGTAGAGTGGAGTTCAGATGCTACAGTTACAAGAGGGTTTGTTAACCTGTTGACCGTGGCAAATAATGCACGAGCATTGTTAATGTTTTTGCTGCTGATCTCAGAAAAGAAAGATTCCCTTGCATTTTTCAGTTGTAGGTTATATCTATATATTGTCTCTCTTTATAGATAATATAGTGAACCTGGAGTCCAGTCTTTTGCCACCTGCGTTCAGTTTTTCAACACTCCTTTTTTTCACTTCTGACTGGTGGAGCACTTCTCCACGGAAACATTTTCTTCCTAGAAACGACTTTCACTTTAATTGGAGCAATTGCATCAATGATGTCTGAGATTTTAGAATGAAAGTTATCTACCAACTCATCTACAGTGTTACAGGGCAAAGTGGAGGTAGAAGAGTAAATCTGGTTAAAGGTTTCAGCATCACCATCCTTTAAAGATGCGTTTTCTTATCATGTCTCTTTGGCAAACTGAGTCATATAAGATGATGCTTTCAAAAATAACAGAAAAGTGGTCAGATAGAGCAACATCAGTTACAGACACCTTGGAAATGTTTAGACCCTTAGTGATGATCAAGTCCAAAATGTGTCCCTGTTTGTGCGTTTACTGTTTAACATGTTGAGTCAAACCAAAATTTCTAAGAGTGTCACATACTGTAGATCTATTGCACTTCTGTCTTCAGGATTGTCCATGTGAATGTTAAAGTCTACCACAATAATTAAACAGTCATAATAAACACAAATCACAGATAAAAGCTCATTAAAATCACTGATAAAGTTTGTTTTGGACTTAGGAGGCCTGTAAATATTCAAGAACATGGTTCGGACCAGGCTCTTTACCCGCAGAGCCAGATATTCAAAAGAGTCAAATTTGCCCAGAAATACTTTTTTACACTTTAGTAAATCTTTAAACAAAGTGGCCACCCCTCCACCTTTTCTTTGCTGTCTGCTCTCAAAAAGAAAATTGTAGTTCAGAGGTGTCGACTCTATCAGAATGGGAGCTTCATTAAATTCATGTAACCATGTTTCTGTTAAAAACAGAACATCAAGATCATGGTCAGTAATGAAGTCATTGATTAAAAATGATTTTCCTGATCTAATGTTCAGTAAAGCCAGTTTATAAGACTTAGTTGCTGATATTAACTCTGTGTCTGGTTATACCTAACAGTTTATGGCTTTTGTTGATTGTTTATTACTGTCTCTTATCCTTTTGGCTTTGTTCTTTCTGTCACGTATAAGCACAGAGATTTTACAACTATCTCCTATTAGGGACCCAAGTTTTTCCTGGACATGCTCATTTCTGATAGAGTTACCACTGGGGCCCAGACTGTATCACAGAGAAGTGATTTGAAGGTCCTGATTAGGAGGAGATAGATTAGGAGGTGGTGGAGGTTAGCGGCATTTGGAAGATGTTGGTTTAGTAGCAGGGCCTCGGCCACGGGGGGTGTTGAATGGAAAAGATGTCAGAGCCATTTGGGTTCCGATTTTAAGAGCTCCTTTCATGTTATCAGAATCCAGTAAAGCAAAAAGCGAGCTCAGTGGGGAGATGGGAGAGTTCTGTGCGGTCTGGGTCGGGGTCTGGGTGAGGGGGGTTTACCGGAGGTGTCGGTCTGGGTCTGGGTTTGGGGGTATAATGGGGGGGTCCACTTTTCCTGTGGATTTCAACGGGGAGACCTTTTGTGATGACCTCTCTTTCTCAGCCAACTGGCCGATTGTTTCTGCTGGAGCTGTTGGAGGCAGCGTTATCATTGTTGTTGATACTCCATGCTCTCTGCCGAAGCTCAAAGCTGATGGCGGATTATTTACTGAATAGAAGAGATTAGATGTGAGACGTCTGGCTCCTGGCTTGTTCAAACAGAAACCATCTTGCTTAAAGAGTTGTCTTTTTTCCCAAAAAATATTAAAGTTGTCGATGAAGTTCACAGGTGTGGTGGCACATGTTTTTTTCAACCACTTATTAATCATCAGAAGTCTGGAAAATACCTCATCTCCACAGAAAATCGGTGCAAAGGGTCTGCTGAGAAACACCTTGAAATTGAGACCTCCAACAATATTCAGAAGACGAGTGAAATCCTCCTTCAGTCTTTCTGATTTTTTCTTAGCCACGTCATCCATGGCTCCACAGTGTATAATAAGGTTTTCTAGAGACGGGCGCTTTTCTGTGATTGTAAGAATATTCTCCGAAATATCAGAGACCACGTTACTGGTACTAATCATAACTTCTGTGTTCAGAAGTTTTTAATCCCGCCCACAGCTGTGTTGCCCACTATTAGGGTTCTTGGTCCGGTGGGTTGCTTTTTCTCTGGCAGCTTAGAAGAAGACTGTTTAGAATGAATGTTGTTCTCAAACCTTTTATTGTTCTCAGAAGATGGATAGTTTTCCTGGTTTTCATTCTGTAGTGGAGCAAATCTGTTTTGGAGGAGAACTCCATTATTTCCAGCTGTCTCACTCCTATCAGTTGTTGTGACAGCAGCTTGCTGTCGAAGTCTCCTTTTCCCAGGGGAAACTGGGGCATTTCTCTGTAATTCTGGCCATTCTAATTTATTTAATTGCTGAGATCTTCCAGTGAGTCATCCACCTTGATTTTTTTGGGCATGCCCCTAAAACATGCCAGGGGGTTCTGCCGGTAGGTTTATTCTCAGTGTTCTGTTTGCCGGCTGAGTCGTTGAGCTGGCTGTCACTGTTTGGGATCACAGGCAGAGTTGAATCATTGTTGTACCCCATATTCACCTCCACATTCACTTCTAGTCGATGGATTTTCATCTCCAAAACAGCCAATTTCTGTAAAAGTTTGTCAAAGTCCTCTGTGGTGAAGGGAGGCATTTTGTGCTGATTAGCTGGCGTCAACTTGTCCTGCTTTCGAGTTCGATAAAAGATAAAATAATAATAATAATCCTTGGGAGTTGCTGGTAAGAAGTTGTTTTAGACCAATATTTCTGTAATTTTGGCTAAGAGATAAAAAGTTAGGAGTAAAAGAATGCAAGCAAGCAGGGAGCTTAGGAGAAAAGCATCTGAAAGGAGATTTAGGACATGCATACTTGTCAATTCTGCCCTCTTGTGTTAGTCTTTGCCCAGGGGTTTCAGCTTGGTTGACACTGAGCTGACCAGACAGGTCACTGGGTTGTCATTGAAAAAAATATATAAATACTGTAAAAATTTGTTAGAGAAATATCTTTTCACCCATATCCAACACCACACAAGTGACATTAAACTCTAATGCAAATGAGACAGAGATATGCAGTCAGAAAAAAACACACACATCTACATAAAATCTCAGTTCAAAGAGCAGCAGCTCCATTTGAGATATGACTCTGGACAGCATCAGTATGATGAAGAGGGAGCGCTCTTGACAGTGTTGTTGGTGGAACAGCATCAAACAGTGTGAGTGTGTGTGTACGTGAAGATGTCACAGCTGCTGATAAATCCACACATGACACGGTCCTCCAGTGAAAAGTGAAGTTGTTCATATCAAGTGTCGCTTGTAGCTATACATGGTATTCCTTTTTTTCTGCAGAGATTGTCTGGTGCAGCAGAGTGACATCTGATCTGATGGCTTTTGAAACATCTGAACCTGATACACAGTGTCAGGAACACATTTATGTCATGTCAAATATGTAAATATGTTAAATGACACAGGCTGACAGAGTCTTTGAGTTTTTAAATGCATTGCAATAAATTAACACTGACATTAGCAGAACATGTCGACTGCATAAAGAACAAAAAAGGACTTAACTGAAAGCAGTTGAAAGGAGCTATACATTACCCGAGATGCTCTAGCTTTTAAAATGACTGCTTTTTTTTCAGCTGTTCTTTTAATATGTATGCGGGCATGCAAAAATTGGGAAAGTAATAAAACCCAAACCCAGAAGGGAGTTTTATCCCCCAACACACCGATGAAACTGCACCCGAGGAGCCTAAAATGGCTTGTTAATTTGCTGGACTTTTCCACTTCCACTTTCCAACATGAGCAAGTAACACTTTTGAAATGTTTCCCTACTGGATATGTTTGGCTATTCCTACAATAAGTATAACAACAAATGTTATACCATCAACTGACAAATTAAAGCAGAACTTTGCGAGAGGTCCCAATTAACCTCCTGAGAGAAGGTAACAGAATGTTTGGTAGCCATTAACATTATTAGAATATCTTGTATGGGGAATAATAATGCACTCAAACTCATTCTAACAGCACTCAGGATGAAATAATGATACTAAAAACATCCATAGGCTGAGCGGTGAGCAAGTTTTCTTTTTATGAAAATATCTTAAAAAAAATATTTTCAGAGATTTAAACAATATTCTTCAGATCTTGGTCCTGCTGCATAGCCCAAGTGTACTTAAGCTTAAGGTCATTAAATTAGAATTAATTTAGTTATGCTGGACACTCCCAAGAAGGTTCCCCACTCTTCCATATTTCCTCCATTTCTCTCAGTGTGGTTCAGCTGAGTCCCGACGCCATAGAAATGGCACAGGGGGTTGGCCTACTTCATGCTGTCATACTGGCTGTTTCTTAGAAATTTCCTCAGGTCTGGCGCTAGTGAGATTAAAATGTGCTGCATATAAAATGTTGTTAATCCTGCCATAATCCTTGAGATTTTTATGTTATGCTGAAATTACTTTTTCTTTATAAAGTGCCTTGACACAATATTTATTGTGAACTAGTTCTAAATAAATGAACCGAATAGAAATTATTTATCAGTTTTTGTGTCCTCAATTTGGTTCATTCTTTAAATTTGATATATATTTTTAGTTATTGCTGTGTTTGACATTTACTCTGTGTTCATTTGTGTTTCTTGTAGGTCCAGTTCTCGTGTTTCGCAGTTACTCCCCTGTCTTCTTGCATTGTTTTCATACATTTGTCTCAAATTCCCTCAGCCTCTTAGCCTTGCTCTCCTCTCTGCTGGTATTCATCCAATTGATTAGACTCACCTGCCAATAGTTCCTACTAATCACCTCCCCAGCATTTTTAAGGCCAGTCGGTCTCTTAGTCCATGCTGGAATGTCTGCTTTAGATTCTTACTTTCTGGGACTTTAGAGTTTGGAGGTTTTTCTATTTATTTGTAAGGATTTGGACTTTTTTTGCAAAGACTTTGCTAGCATGCCTATTTGCATTTGGTTCACCCAAACTGCACAAACATGAAAATCACAGTCAGTCAATTTGGATTTCTAAATGCAGGTTAAAATGCTCAAAAACAGCATGAAATAAATTAATTCGACACTTTACTCTTAGCCTATCGTCCCCTTCCATTGAACTGGGCTGGGTCTCTTGACCACTCCTCAGCTCAGTGGATGGAAAATTGTCCAAGCTAGCATGAGATTCTCCTTCTCTCTAAGGAAGTACCAGCTCTTTTCATCTTGGCACAGGTTTTGGAGGTTCATTTGTTTCATTCTTTGGAACTGAATTGTAAGCAATGTGAAAATGTTTCCTACTAAAATACTGAATAATAACAATACAACCAAAATTGAAACAAGTGGATCAAACTTAGATTTCTTGGTTCGGTGTGTCTCGACTGGTCAGTCCATAATTGTCCATCTGGCTCTATCTTATCATTTCTCTTCATCATTCCTGCACTACTTACTCAGCTCTCACTTGAACACAGAAAAATGAGATTGCTTTTTCCACATCTACAAGGATAACCGTTAGAAGAGATATATTCAACAAATTTTTTTCTACATTTTGTTTAGAGAACAGGCCTTTTCAAAACACTAAGATAAGAATATGACTGTCTGAAGGCAGTGTTGTCCTTCAAGGTCTTACTTACACTGAAATGTTATTGGTAGAATAAAATATAATTAACTTTAAAGAGCATTTAAGTTGAATAAAATGTTTTCAACATTTTGTTATAATAGCTTTATATTCTTCACATTGCATTTAGACAATCTCAAGTGTCTTTAGAATTGAATTATTTAGTACAGCATATTGTAACCTGATGGCCTTTTCAATAGTGTTTTTCAACAGTCAGAAAAAAATAGTGTTTACATCTTTGTACTTATAAGTACAAGGGTTGGACAATGAAACTGAAACACCTGTCATTTTAGTGTGGGAGGTTTCATGGCTAAATTGGACCAGCCTGGTAGCCAGTCTTCATTGATTGCACATTGCACCAGTAAGAGCAGAGTGTGAAGGTTCAATTAGCAGGGTAAGAGCACAGTTTTGCTCAAAATATTGAAATGCACACAACATTATGGGTATCATACCAGAGTTCAAAAGAGGACAAATTGTTGGTGCACATCTTGCTGGCGCATCTGTGACCAAGACAGCAAGTCTTTGTGATGTATCAAGAGCCACGGTATCCAGGGTAATGTCAGCATACCACCAAGAAGGACGAACCACATCCAACAGGATTAACTGTGGATGCAAGAGGAAGCTGTCTGAAAGGGATGTTTGGGTGCTAACCCGGATTGTATCCAAAAAACATAAAACCACGGCTGCCCAAATCACGGCAGAATTAAATGTGCACCTCAACTCTCCTGTTTCCACCAGAACTGTCCGTCGGGAGCTACACAGGGTCAATATACACGGCTGGGCTGCTATAGCCAAACCTTTGGTCACTCATGCCAATGCCAAACGTCGGTTTCAATGGTGCAAGGAGCGCAAATCTTGGGCTGTGGACAATGTGAAACATGTATTGTTCTCTGATGAGTCCACCTTTACTGCTTTCCCCACATCCGGGAGAGTTATGGTGTGGAGAAGCCCCAAAGAAGCGTACCACCCAGACTGTTGCATGCCCAGAGTGAAGCATGGGGGTGGATCAGTGATGGTTTGGGCTGCCATATCATGGCATTCCCTTGGCCCAATACTTGTGCTAGATGGGCGCATCACTGCCAAGGACTACCGAACCATTCTTGAGGACCATGTACATCCAATGGTTCAAACATTGTATCCTGAAGGCGGTGCCGTGTATCAGGATGACAATGCACCAATACACACAGCAAGACTGGTGAAAGATTGGTTTGATGAACATGAAAGTGAAGTTGAACATCTCCCATGGCCTGCACAGTCAACAGATCTAAATATTATTGAGCCACTTTGGGGTGTTTTGGAGGAGCGAGTCAGGAAACGTTTTCCTCCATCAGTATCACGTAGTGACCTGGCCACTATCTTGCAAGAAGAATGGCTTAAAATCCCTCTGACCACTGTGTAGGACTTGTATATGTCATTCCCAAGACGAATTGACGCTGTATTGGCCGCAAAAGGAGGCCCTACACCATACTAATGAATTATTGTGGTCTAAAACCAGGTGTTTTGGTTTCATTGTCCAACCCCTGTATGTGACACTCTTAGAAATTTTGGTTTGACTCAACATGTTAAACAGTAAACGCACAAACAGGCTGTAAAGCCACAAACAACTGAGATGATGGATAGATAGATAGATAGATAGATAGATAGATAGATAGTAACTGAAAATCTTGCAATCAAAAACTGACAGTGCATTCTCACAGCAAGCTTTGTCTCTGTTTTATGAATATACAATATGTTTGAATTTCCAACTCACTTTTACATCTATTGATTAAGATGTCATTCACATATATTTGGGTAAGCACATAAAATAACTTTTAAGCACCAAAATGATGCCATAAACATGCTTCAATGACGAGTCTGGGAAGTCATCTAAGGGTTAGTGCACAAAACCGCAAAATAATAGTAATAAAAAAAACGTCTGAAGAAATAACCTACATGACACTTGATGTGTCAAGTTTACACACGTTATTGAAATTAATGTTGGGTCTTTACCCATTGTAGCAGAGATTAATCATCATCAAAGACATGATGTTGCTGTTTTAGAAAAAAATCTTAACTGTGTACACCTAATTGGGAAATGATTCACTTAGAAATAAAAAATGAGGTTGAGTTTATCTTTTATGGGACTTGGCTTGGTCTGAGTGTCATGAGTAAACACTCTGTTGCTGTGAAGTGTTTGTACTTACAAAGAGCATTAAGCAGTCCGCAGGGCTTTCTTGTGCTTCGCTGGCATATTCAGAGAGTCTGCACTGAGTGTAGCACCAAAGGGACTTTTCTCTGACAGAAGGAAACTATTGGCATATCTGGGTCCAGCTGCATGGTTAATAGCCATGGCCACTGTGAGAAAAAGAGATAAAGCAGCATGAGCAACGGATACATGGGCTTGAGTACTACCTTCATCAGCTCTTACTAACATTTAGATGAAAAGGTTAATACCAGTCTTAAATATCTTTTAAATAATAAACAGCCAGCAGATTGGTAATTCAGCCTGCTATAAACAGAAGAAATGACATGGGTTAAAGTAAGAAATTTTTGACAGGGCAACAATTTTAGTTGTATTAACTGTCTCACAGATGATCACAAAAAGAACTTCTTTTAAGAAACGTGGAACACAGCCATGCAAATACTCATTATTAATTACACTTTTCAAATCCATTCAACAGGGTTATTTCCACTTTTGCTATATATATTATATATACACTCACTGCTCAAAAAATAAAGGGAACATTTAAACAACACAATATAACTCCAAGTACATCAAACTTCTGTGAAATCAAACCATCCACTTAGGAAGTAACACTGATTGACAATCAATTTCACAGCTGTTGTGCAAATGGAATAGACAACAGGGGGAAATCTTTGGCGATTAGCAAGACACACTCAACAAAGGAGTGGTTCTGCAGGTGGGGACCACAGACCACTTCTCAGTATCTATGCTTTCTGGTTGATGTTTTGGTCACTTTTGAATGTTGGTGGTGCTTTCACACTCGTGGTAGCATGAGACGGACTCTACAACCCACACAAGTGGCTCAGGTAGTGCAGCTCATCCAGGATGGCACATCAATACCAGCTGTGGCAAGAAGGTTTGCTGTGTCTGTCAGCGTAGTGTCCAGAACCTAGAAGCGCTACCAGGAGACGTGGAGGAGGCCGTAGGACGGCAACAACCCAGCAGCAGGAGCACCGCCAGAGCCCTGCAAAATGACCTCCAGCAGGCCACAAATGTGCATATGTCTGCACAAACGGTTAGAAACCGACTCCATGAGGATGGTATGAGGGCCCGACGTCCACAAATGGGGATTGTGCTCAAAGCCCAACACCGTGCAGGACGTTTGGCATTTGCCAGAGAACACCAGGATTGGCAAATTTGCCACAGGCGCCCTCTGCTCTTCACAAATGAAAGCAGGTTCACACTGAGCACATGTGACAGACGCGACAGAGTCTGGATACACCGTGGAGAGCGATCTGCTGCCTGCAACATCCTTCAGCATGACCGGTTTGGCAGTGGGTCAGTAATGGTGTGGGGTGGCATTTCTTTGGAGGGCTGCACGGCCTCCATGTGCTCGCCAGAGGTAGCCTGACTGCCATTAGGTACCGAGATAAGATCCTCAGACCCCTTGTGAGACCATATGCTGGTGCGGTTGGCCTGGGTTCCTCCTAATGCAGGACAATGCTAGACCTCATGTGGCTGGAGTGTGTCAGCAGTTCCTGCAAGATAAAGACATTGAAGCTATGGACTGGCCGCTCGTTCCCCAGAGCTGAATCTGATTGAGCACATCTGGGACATCATATCTCACTCCAGCCACCAACGTCACGTTGCACCACAGACTGTCCAGGAGTTGGTGGATGCTTTAGTCCAGGTCTGGGAGGAGATCCCTCAGGAGACCGTCCGCCATCTCATCAGGAGATGCTCTTTGGTTTTGTTTTTGCATTACAGAATATACATATATACAATCTACAAATATACACATATATAAATACAAAGGTGCATTTGCAACATCTGTATGCTGTTGTTTTGTACTCTATTGAATGTTCAACAGAGAAACAGTCTGGGGGAAGAAACTCTCTCTGTGGCGGCTGGTTTTAGCGAACAGTGCTCTGTTCTGTAAGGACATTACATCAAAGTTGGATCAGCCTGTAGTGTGTTTTTCCACTTTAGTTTTGTGTGAGACTCCAAATCCAGGCCTCCGTTGGTTAATAAATTTGATTTCCATTGATGATTTTTGTGGGATTTTGTTGTCAGCACATTGAACTTTGTACAGAACTAAGTATTCAATGAGAGTATTTCATTCATTCAGATCTAGGATGTGTTATTTGAGTGTTCCCTTTATTTTTTGGAGCAGCGTATTTATTAACTTTAGCTTCGGCAATGCACGTACATGTACTACTTGCAGGTGCACATGCTCTGTGTGCACTTGCAGCTGTAAATAATCCACCTTGTCACCAAGGGGACTGTTTCAGACAAATAATCACACAGCACCATTACAAAGATTCTGCCTGGCCAATCTATCAAGCCTGAACAACTTGTTTAAATTTCTTCACATGTGGTAGAGAGAAAACTCAGCTTATTCAGGAAGATAATCTTTAATCCTTTTAACCATTCAGTCTGGAAGTTGGAGAGGAATCTTACTCATAAAGATGCCTTCCTGACACAAGCAAAGTATTATGCCACAGGGGTGGACTCTCTTGGGTGACTGATTTAATGTCTCTTGACTCCCACTAGCCAAATATAAGTACTAGAGGATCTCTTAAAACACAATTTCATATGCCTGTGTCACCACATGACCACAGTACATTATATTGACTGAGTCAGTGTGTCCATCATATTAATGCACTGATAATATATTTATTGTAGAGCTTTGACTTGTGGCCAAGGTTCATGGTAAGTGCACACCATGTATGATGAGAAACAGCAATCTAACTATTATCTCAGAGTGTTGCAACCCTCCATTTTGCCAGGGGAAGCTCTATCTGTTGTATTAAAGATGGCTTTAGTCATTTGCAGGAACAAAATAAATCTTAGACAAGTTTTTGACAGTTATTAAAAGAGTACTGTTAACAAGCTGATCCAGCATATGACGAGCAATAATAATTCTGTGTCACAGCTGCTTTTACAACTGTTGCAGAACTTGAGAGCTCTTTCAGTGAAAGACTGCTGCACCCTAAGTTCAAAAATTAGCATAATCGCAGGTCCTTCCTTCCAGCAGCTGTTAGACTTTATAACCATTACTGTTCCCAACAAACTCAGTACATGTTTACATCCCAGCTGTATGGCTACATGGTTTTTTTAATTTCTTGTTAATAGTCTGTTGTTTTTATGCAAACGTTTACATGCACATTCTAAGTATGCTACTTTTAGTAACTGTACAGGATTGTTCTTATTTTTATATTTTTTACTTTTTACCGTCGCACTGCACTAAGCCGGACTGTGCTGGTGAAAAGATCCACTGTTATGATAACAACGTCTCATGATATGTTATTCTGTGTTGGGACAGAAGATGTTGGCTCTTTACAAAGTGTAACTCACTAATGGGTCTAATCATAGAACAGAAAATTGAAGAAATCACACAGAGCACAAACAAAAACATGCCTGAATAATAGGAAAGGTATTGTAGAAAGTGACCACCAGCACGGTTTCAGGAAGTTAAAGACTCTGGCAAAGCTGTCAGGTTAAGCACATTCAGACTTTGAGGAACATCCCTTTAATCTCACATAGTTAGACTGCACATTGTTCAAATAATTTCCCCGTGGAGAAAATTTGCTCAATGATCTTTGTCTCTGGTGGACTAATTCATTTATTATTCCAAAGCTGCCAGTCTGATCAGATGCCACATAATCTTAAGTGTACTTCAGAGCTCTAATCATGTAAGAGGACGATGTAGAAGCTCCCAGCAATTCTGCTGCAAGATGATGAAAGTTATTCATAAAGTTTTAAGATTATGATAAACGCTTAAAAGATCTCATAGGTAGCTTTGGGTTTAAATCTCCTTTGCCCACCGACTGTTAATTCCCTCATGACCATATCTGCTCCATGTGTTGAGCCATACAGAACATTTACTCCTAATTCTTGTAGACTGATTGGCTGTTTGGTAGCACATCCTGAGATGAGTATCTTCTATGCTGTAAGCAGTGGATTTACTGTGGATTTAGTGTGTGTGTGTGTGTGTGTGTGTGTGATGTTAAGGAGAAAAAAAGATGAAGTTTAGAAAAAAAAAACAGCTCTTGAATGGCAGAGCCTGGCCCAAGCGTTAGTCTTTATCCACACTCTATCACCTTAATCTCCCCCGAGGAGGACCTCTGGGGAGAGAAAGTCTTATTTAATAAAGAGGCCAATCTGTACTGTAGACTATCATCACTAAGGAGCACTAAACGCTTGGTGAAAAGTATTGTCACAAACTTACTCAAAATGCTTTGTGCCTTAAACCTTTTAGAGAGACAGTAGATAAAGAAAACTGAGTGCAAGCAATGCTTCATTAGCTTTTTTGAGTTTGAACCAAAATCAAAAAAGAACATCTGATTTGGTCCAATACTACAAGCATTAATTGTTTTTTAAATATTTAATTAATTCAGATCATAACACATTGAAAAATCTTAGCTAGGGTCATTCTTTAACTGACATTATTGAGTGCGCCTATAAGGTTTTCTCCAAAACTAATGACACACAGAAAAATCACTTTATGACCTTTATAAACTTCAACAGAAATAAAAGATAAGAACAGATAATATTATTATATTAAGCTTGTTAGGAAGACTTGTTAAGACCACTTGAGATGCTGCTTGAAGCTGGTAAGAAAGGGTCATTATCAACTGTGAAACAAGTCCTGTACAGACATGGCAGGGGGGATTTGGAGAGGAAGAAGCTATTAGTCCAAAGGTAAAGTAAAATGGCAGATTACAGTTCGGACAAAGATCTTAATATGTGGAGAAAAATCTTAATATTTGTAGACATGTCCGGGGTCTGATGGAATGTTTGACAGTAATGACCGTTTTTACATTTGGGAGAAAATGGGGGCAGCTTGGAAGCCTAAGAACACAATACCAATTGTGAAGCACATGGGGTAGCACCTCATAACATAGATATCATATGGAAAAAAAGAAGTATAAATATTGAAGCCACATCTTAAGATATCACCCAGACAGTTAGAGCTTAGGTGCAAATCGGTCTTCCAAATGAAAAATGACCCTTAGCTTATTGCCAAAACAGTTACAAATGGGCATAAGGACAACAAAGTAAATCTTTAGCCCTGATCTCAGTCCCATAGAAATTGTGTGGTGTGTGCAAGGCAGCCTACAAACCCTTATTTTTGAAGGCCAAAGGGACAAACGTCCTGCATACTACAGTGAGAAACATGTGGAAACGTATCCCCCAAAACAATCCATTAAGTCTATTATTAAAGGCAATTCAACCTTAAGCAATAGTGATGGATCCTAAAGCAGAGTAATAAATGCCTTATTGAGGTTTAAAAGAGAAACGTGGGCGAGTCTGCCGCAAATTACATCAATGTAGTCAAGAAAAGAGAGAAAAAATGCTGTTATGATTCTTTTCCCCATGAAACAGAAGACTGGATGTATTTCTCAAAAGAAAACCTTATCCTTTTATCTAGGTTTAGACATTAAAAAGTAAATTTTTCAACAACCCAAACACAAAAATTGTTGCAGTGTGACAATCTTGAAACTCAGTTGTTATTAATGGAAAGGATTACTAGATTTTTATCATGTTTATAGAGTTTTGAACAGCATTCATCTAGTTTTGGATCAGTTTGAAGCCAGTTTTAATTTAAAGATGTATTTTTCAAAGTAGGTAAAGATGTTAACTGGTGGAATGAATAGTCTGTACAATTATAAAGAATAGTCTCATCAGATAAAGGTATACTTCATTATTGTATAATAAAGGTGTCATGTTTTTACAAACAGAATTAGCCCAATGACTGAACCCTTGGGACTCTTGGAAATGGAAAAAAGGGGCAAATTTTGAGGAAAGATAGATAAGCATTGATTATTTTGTTTTCAGACATTTACATCTAAAGCTGTTGCACAAATTAGAAAATAAAACTGAAAATAATTTCAAACTCCTGCAAATAATATATTTGCTTTATTCTGTTGCTGTTTGATTTGTTTGAAAATTGTTTTATTTTGTGCTTTTCTTCTATAATTGGTAGATTCTTTTTGGAGATTTTTTCACTCAGACGTTCTCTTCGACCGTTTTAAGAGATGAGCCAATGCACAAAAGTACACATAAAAGCTGAAACGTCTCTTTTGTTTCATAGTCCCCCTCTGTCATACCCAGATATTTTTAAGTGCTGTCAAAAAAAAGAATTGTCCTTGGAGTTCCATTAGTTTTTGAGAGGTCAAAATCCCATTATTATTATTTAGACATGCTTAGAAACTGTAAAAATTAGTTAGTTTTTAACAGGAAAGACTGTTTGATTGTGCTGTATAAGCTCAAAAATGAAGAGCTTTGACTTTGCTCCAACAGTTGATAAAATCTTCTTTACAAATATACATAAATGCTTCCGAGCTTGTTGTTTGTAACAGGTTATTGTCAGTCTTAATTATTTTCAGTTGACATCTGAGCTGTGGATCTCTGCACCTATTTTAGACATTTCATCGGCAACTTAGCTGCTTCTAAGATGAATGCTTTCCTTGTGCGACTTGTGAGTTTAGATGGAGGGCTGTGTCTTAATTGTGCCATACCGTTTCCATTTTGGCATGGTGGATTGAACAGTAATATGTGAGGTCTTTTTTGGAAAGTTTGGAATTTTATTTTATAATCCTATTTTAAACCTCTCCACTATCTTCACCCTGACCTGTTTGGTGTCTTTATTTGTCTTCATGGTGCTGCTTATTCACTAATGTTCTCTAACAAACCACTGAGGTCTTTATAAAACGGTTGCATGTAACAGTTACATGTGAACTGAGAAAAGAATTGCACACAGATTGAATCTTTTTACTAATTGAGTGACTTCTGAAGGCAGCTGGTTAAACAGAATTTTGTTCAGGGGTATCAGAGTAAAGGGAGCAAAATATATTGACATAACGCACTTTTCAGTTTTTAATTTGTAAAGACAAATATGTAATCATCCTTACACTTCTCAGTAATCTGTTACTTTCTGTGTTAAACCACTTATTTGTGAAAAAATGTTTCAAGGGACATTTGCAAAGTCTTTTATTTTTGTAGAGTTAGTTGGCTTAAAATATTACTCCATCTGCATTTCATTAGTTGTCAAATTAGCTAACATCTAATAAAAAGTGAGGCCAAATAGATTATATTAGTGGATCATTATTTTCAGCCATTTATCAACAGTAGTCAAATTCATAAGTGCATGTATACAAATCTAAGATTAATTTATATTTGTAGACATTTTAATGAATATGTGTCACTTTTGGTCAGCAGTGCATAAAAATCTAACACAACTCCATTAAGTAGAGAACTGAGCAGAAGGATGTGTCATGCAGGTGATGGAAAATGAGGAAAGGTGCTCGCTTGCTATATTTGATATCCACAGAGATGAAACCAGTCCTTTTTTTTTTCACATATCCCTACTTCACCTCAGAATACTCTTCTGTGAAATTGCTGTTTTATCTCTGATGACTTCTGCATCTCTCAAGGATCTCCTGAAGAGTGCTGTTTTAACCATCTAATAACAAAAACATGTTCACAATGCTATGAACTGTAGAAAGCGCTTTGGAGAGAGCTCATCGAGAGCATGGGCAATGACTTCTAGTGTTTCCATTTTTAAAACTCCAAAGGGAATGTCTGTAATGCAGTTTCCTAGTACTTTGTGTCTCTTGACTGCAACTGCTTCGGGGCCCCCCACCCTTCAACTGTGGGCCGCTGCTTTATTGCAACATCAGCATCATGCCAAGAGGCAGGATGGGTTGCTTATACAAGTCTGAACCTGGTCATAGATCTCAGCGGACATCTCTTCTGGCTTTTCATTATCTGTTCCCAGCGAACATCCCAGCAGGGGGACATGTGTCTGGATAAAAAATCTTGATTATGTAACTGTCTGAAAGGCTGCCTATGTAAGAGTCGATGCATCAATGCTCTGCTGCCTCTGGCTCTCTTTAGAGTATCTGAGACTTATGGATCCAATATAGGAGACTGATCTATGGACATGATCTTCTAGTATATATCATTTTCTAACAAGAAATCAAAATACTAACACATTCATGGACAAGTGTCAAACCTATTAAATCCTTACCTTGACAATTGTGGCTATCACTTCTATTTTCAGTGGGCTTTTGCTCAGATAACCACATATTTGAGAGTCACCAGCTCTCTGCAAACTCTAAGATGCTCTGAACTATGCACATATGAATTCACAACTCCAAATGAGCAAGAGACAAAGAGGGATCAGTGGATCTGTTTAACCTTAGGTCAGAGCAACAAGGAATTAAAACAAGTTGTTTTGCTATACACATTGTCTGTTTTCCTCCTGTCCATTCCCCCGAGCAGTACTGTACAGTGTGTCCCAGCATACCGCAGCTCAGAGCTTACAAGTCTAAGTATTCTGCCTTAAATGGGAGAAACTTTTCACAATTTTCACAATTCAAAACTGATAAGGTGACGTTATGTGTACTGGCCATTCTTTTAAATCTGGAATGTGTTACTCCATACCTATGTCATTGTGTTCATATCCATTGATGTTTTTTTCACATTTTGTCATGTTATATCTACAAATGTTCATGTTTTTTTTGGGAATTTATGTGACAGACCAACAGAAAGTTATGTAAAGTTGGGCCTTTGGAAAACATGGATTTAACCCCTTAATTATGGCTGTATGTTTACGGTTGCTATCATGCAAGAAGGTGAACTTCTTCCCCAGTTTTAAATCTTCTGCAGCCTTTAGCTGCATTCCTTCCAGGATTTGTTTCAATTTAGCTTCATCAACCCTCCTCTTAACTCGTTCCCCACAGCATGATTCTACTCCCACCACCACCATGTTTTAATATTTGGATGGTTATGTCTGTAAATTATTTTGAAATCCATTTACCTTTTTTTTTCCTTCTACTGTCATGATCATAAGTTGTTTTGTTTTGTTTGTCCTTTGGTTTTATTGTGTCTTTACATCTCTGTTTGGTTCCAATCATATTTAGTTTCTACTCTCAGCCACTGCCTCCATAATCAGCTTCATTTGGTCCACCTGCTTTATGCCAATTAGTCTCCCTGTCTCTCCTGCGTGTGGCACCATACATACTTTTCAATTCTGTTGGTTCCGCACTGGTTTATTTTGTTCTGTTTATGCCAAGCCTACTCATGATCATGTCTGTGTTTTGCTCACTCTCCATGCCTTGTTCTTCTTGCGCCTGCCTGTAAATTTTTACCATTAATTTATTAAACATTTTCTACTCACCACGCAGCCTCTGCCTGCCTGTCTGCACTTGGGTCCCACTCCAAGAACACTTCCTGACATCTACTTAACATTTATGCACAAGTTCAAGCATAAATTCCAACCAAAACACAATGATGCTTGTGCTTGTAATATGAAAAAAAATGTAAAGTTCATTCAATATGATTACTCTTTGTAGGTCCATTTAAGTAAAAGTTCAAACCATTTTTTTCTGAGTTGTGAATGTTATTACATCCTTGATTAAAATGGTGCTTCTCACACTTTACTTTTCTCTTGAGAAGAAAAGAATATCATCATGTCATAAAACAGACTTGCAGTATCAGCTGTGATAAATTACTTTTGGAACCTCAGAGGTAAAACAAAAACTGAGTATACAAGACAAGTGGATTCTACACTAAATTGAGAAGCAGAGTTTAATGTTCATTTTATCCTAGCTAAGTTTGAACATTTAAACAGAAACAAAAACGGTTGAAAATAAAATTACAATTATATTATATATACATGTAGTCCAATTGTATTTAAGGACATATCAGTTTTAGGGCTTTTAATTGATGACTTTTAATAATTGAAAGTATTCTCTGATGCACACAGAAGCAAAAAAACATTTAGCAGACACAGCAAACAAGTTTACAGTTAAATGTTCAGAGCAGTAATAGTGGCATGTGTCACTAAACCTTAAATAAACTGTCCATTAAACTATGTTGTTTTCATTGGATATTTGCTCACAACTTGGTTAGTTTTAGGGAGAAACCTTAAATGCATACCTTTCAACATAAAAGAGAGTGGTGGACATTTTGACTTGGGATGGTTAAGATTGCACTAAGTTTAATTTAATTTGGTTTATTTATATAGCACCAAATTACAACAGATATTTCGTGAAACATTTACAAACAGCTCAAGCTCTTACACAGTTAGAATCTAATTTCGTCCACATTCTGTTCAGAGCAATTCAATTCATATCATTTAAATCATAGAGTCACATTCATATCCAACTACATATTATGAATCCTTTTCTACTGTAGAATAGTGGCAAAATACCGTGGTGATAGGCGAATTTATTGCAGTGGTGTATAAATCTTAAGGTTGCTCAACTAGAATAAAGCTTGTCTGCAGATGTTTGGTAGCATTGTCCGTTTCTAACCGGATGCCTACAGTTAAGTTTGTAATGCAGCCAGCAATTCAATGCAAAGAAAGTATTTTTTGTTATTTAAAGTTCTCAATACAATATCGGCACTTTGTACTTAAATAATATTAGCTAATGCTAACAGAGAACATATAAATTATCTACTAACATGGTGACATGCTGTTGAAACAGTTTTTTGTTCAAAACACAGTTGGGTAGCAAAAAAACTGTGGAAAAACTTTTTGTTTCAGCTAATCAATATTAAGGCCCGTACCTTTTTGCTTAAGATGAGAGGATTCTTCTGATTTTCTTCGAGTTTTTTTTAGCAGTTGGTACCTTCCGATCAACTCAGCGTGAGAGTAGTGTACTTTAACTTCACTAAATCGAACTGTATGGATTACAGAAATGAATTGTACTAGAATCAGTTGGACTAACCTGAGCTGATTTTGGATAAAATAGGTTTTTGAATAAAATCAAAATCACTTGGGCCTGTTTCTCTTAAAGTGCCTTGAGATTGCATGTTTTTTTAGAAATTGGCACATTTAAAATAAACTGAATTAAATCGAAGATATTTTTCATGGCTTGAGATGGGGGTGTGTGCTTTAAACAACTGCATTTATTCCTTCACTAACTGTATAGACAGGACTCTAATTATCAATCTTTATGCTTGTATTCTATTTGTGTACACAGCTTTTATGAGCTTGCCTAGGGCTTCCCAGTGGAACCATCATCTTCTCTTCTTCATCCATTGTGTAATCGCTGCATCTTTTGCTGACAGGATTTTTTGTTTATTGGATTTTGCCAGCTTATTTTGACTTCACCTCTAGAAATCAAGGCCAAATTTGTTCAACAATCCCACCGTGTCATCTTGACCACTTTGGTCCCTTTGCCATCTTTTTTTATCATTTTTTTAAATCATTTATTTAAAAATAAAGGGAGTATAAATGGGTACCATCGCATTTTGGGACATGAGAACATCAGATAGTACATCTCTAGAAAACAAAACATGTCACTTTGACTGAAAAAGCCCATTAACATGTCAGTGCAACTAAAAATCAAACTGTTTTACAGTATTTATCTAATGTCACCGCAGTATTCCTTTCTTAGTCGAAAAAAGAGTCAACATGTTCATTGAAACTGATCACATATCTTAACCTGCTTTATTGTCTTTTGAATTGTATTTTTCACACCTTTGTCCAACAAATTTGCATTTTAAATTTCAGAGGTTTTAATTAAAGCAAGACAAATGAATCTAACATGTAAAGCAGTCCGTATAGTCAAAAGGCAAAAGATTCAAAGAGGTAAAAACATCCTTAATTCCTTTAGGAATCTACAGAGTCAATGCCTTGAATCTACAATTCATCTTTTCTGTAGCCAGGGACAAAATCCTATCAAACGAGTAGACATATTTTTGTGAAAAAAGTGCAGGGCAATGTTTCAAAGTAAACAGAGCAAGACTTCTGAGAACAGGGAGCCTCATATTAGACTCAGGCAAGGATCAAAGCAAGGCTTGCTTAGATAAAAGGTTCACAGTAAAATGCCCCCAAGAAACAGGGATCAGATAAAGCTCAACAGTTCTTTGATTTAACAATAATTCTGAAGACGACTGACTGAACCTTTTCATATGATGCCACTGAAGGTTATAATCATGCATGTCTGGAAATGTCCTCAAAAACAGAGAGAAAAAAGGTGGACTTACGAGACACTTGGTTGCTTTTTATTTTCCAAAAGGAATAACAACCTCTAAACCTCCAACTTTTGAAGAGTACTTCCAAGAATTCAGCAAAAGTTGCAGCAATATTTATTTCCAGTTTTTATATAACTGAGCCTAAATGACACTGTATAGATTAGAGAAAATCTGCAACAAATTCTAACTTGTGGATCTTTGTATTGTATAATCTAAAAGAATCTAAAAGATTCTCCTGCTTCCTTACAAAGGATGTAGGGCAAACTAACTAGATGCTAAATAAATCACAGATGCCATTTTTTAACTCAATCATTTTGTATTAATGTTTTACCTCCTCAGCATTTGCCAAATCCCAGCACTTCAGCACTTATTGCGGATCCTTTTTTACATTATTGATGGATGTAAAAAAAAAAAACAATTGAGCATTGTGTGCTTGTAAAGATGCAAGTTACTGTTATGGGCTCTGAATATGAAGGTTGGTGTTTTAGGCTTGACACCATGTTACATGAAAGTTTGAGAGTATTTAAAGAAAGAAATTTAATAATTCTTAAGTTGCTTTGTTGTGTTGACGGAGTCACCTAATAACGTCTCACTGACAACACTTTATTACATTACTATTTAAAAAGCCTCTACCAATTTTAAATCACTTGTGAAACATTGATTTTTATTTTATTTTTTCACTGGAAACCCAAACGTTGTCAAATATGGTAGATTTTATTTGTAAGCATTGCAAGAATAGCACAACTGGCTAACCATGAGTCACTAATAATGCTAAAATTTGATTATTTTTTTGTTTAACATTTGAAATACTTCGAGTGACCCAACCTGAAGTGTGGATAGTTCTGACCTGAATAGAGATTCCTTACCTAGTTTGAGCTTTATGAAACCTTTATTCTAGTTGTAAAAACACCAACAGGGAAAAATTTCAATATTTATTTTTTGGCAATGCATAAGACACATAATATATTGACTGGCATATGCTACAACTGTTGTTCTCATATCATTGTACATGAGATACTTTTAGCACTTTAGCTGCCTTTAGTGGAACTCAGAAGGAATATAGGATTACTGTCCTATATGGGAACAAATTAGAGCACTTAAGCATGAACTGCCAAAAAATGGTGAGCTGTGTAAGCATACTAAGCTTTGCTACAAACAGAAAGGAGTAGTGTGGAGAAAACTTTAAGAACTCCTTGGAAAAACTGAGGCAGACAACACAGACGAGGAACAAGTTCTGATGTTTAAAATTGCATTTATCTGAGATCTGGGAATGACATCTAATCCAATACAACCATGTTCCACTTAAAAGTTTGAGAATCAGTGGGATACTCTGACTATTACTATACTATTACTCAGGGACCAGTCTAACTTCGACTAGCAATACGAGCTAATGAAAATATATTTATCTGTATTTTGCAGTAGCAACATGTTCAATAGTGTAATTGTAAAAGATTGAATATGATTATATTGAATAATAACTGTTATGCTTGTTTTTTTATGCTATAAAACAACAAAATTAAAAAGTCCTGTTGTAATACTGTTTTACAATGTCTTTTGATGTACTTTAAGGTTTCGAGAACCAGTGACCCTTGTAAAACTTGGTATTTAATGGGGCAACCGATATTCCACAATGATTGTACACTGCTCAAAAAAATAAAGGGAACACTCAAATAACACATCCTAGATCTGAATGAATGAAATATTCTCATTGAATACTTCGTTCTGTACAAAGTTCAATGTGCTGACAACAAAATCCCACAACAATTATCAATGGAAATCAAATTTATCAACCAATGGAGGCCTGGATTTGGAGTCAAACACAAAATTAAAGTGGAAAAACAAACTACAGGCTGATCCAACTTTGATGTAATGTCCTTGAAACAAGTCAGAATGAGGCTCAGTATTGTGTGTGGTCTCCACGTGCCTGTATGACCTCCCTACAACACCTGGGCATGCTCCTAATGAGACGGTGGATGGTCTCCTGAGGGATCTCCTCCCAGACCTGGACTAAAGCATCCGCCAACTCCTGGACAGTCTGTGGTGCAACGTGACAGTGAATGGAGAGAGACATGATGTCCCAGATGTGTTCAATCGGATTCAGGTCTGGGGAACGGACGGGCCAGTCCATAGCTTCAATGTCTTCATCCTGCAGGAACTGATGACACACTCCAGCCACATGAGGTCTAGCATTGTCCTGCATTAGGAGGAACCCAGGCCAACCGCACCAGCATATGGTCTCACAAGGGGTCTGAGGATCTTATCTCGGTACCTAATGGCAGTCAGGCTACCTCTGGCGAGCACATGGAGGCCGTGCAGCCCTTCAAAGAAATGCCACCCCACACCATTACTGACCCACTGCCAAACCGGTCATGCTGAAGGATGTTGCAGGCAGCAGATCGCTCTCCACGGTGTCTCAAGACTCTGTCACGTCTGTCACGTGACAGAGTCAGTTGGGCTGTGAGCACAACCCCCATTTGTGGACGTCGGGCCCTCATACCATCCTCATGGAGTCGGTTTCTAACCGTTTGTGCAGACACATGCACATTTGTGGCCTGCTGGAGGTCATTTTGCAGGGCTCTGGCAGTGCTCCTCCTGTTTCTCCTTTCACAAAGGCAGAGGTAGTGGTCCTGCTACTGGGTTGTTGTCCTCCTACGGCCTCCTCCACGTCTCCTGGTGTACTGGCCTGTCTCCTGGTAGCGCCTCCAGGCTCTGGACACTACGCTGACAGACACAGCAAACCTTGCTACAGTTCACATTGATGTGCCATCCTGGATGAGCTGCACTACTTGAGCCACTTGTGTGGGTTGTAGAGTCCGTCTCATGCTACCATGAGTGTGAAAGCACCACCAACATTCAAAAGTGACCAAAACATCAGCCAGAAAGCATAGGTACTGAGAAGTGGTCTGTGGTCCCCACCTGCAGAACCACTCCTTTATTGAGTGTGTCTTGCTAATCGCCAAAGATTTCCCCCTGTTGTCTATTCTATTTACTCAACAGCTGTGAAATTGATTGTCAATCAGTGTTACTTCCTAAGTGGATGGTTTGATTTCACAGAAGTTTGATTTACTTGGAGTTATATTGTGTTGTTTAAGTGTTCCCTTTATTTTTTTGAGCAGTGTAAATTTGTGAGACCTTATTTAAAAAAACAAACGGTGATTACCGGTATTTGTTTTTTTTCTTATTAACCCAAGTAAATGTATTGTCTGGTCTGTCTAATGTCAGTGTATCTTTAACTGCCAAGTTATTGTCACTACACTAAAGTATATAAGTATGAAATATTACATTTAAATGTGTCTCTGAAATCGTTTTTCTTTTATTTTCTCCTAAGTGAGAGGATTTCTCTAATAATGGCTAAACAAACATGCCTGTTAATAAAGCAACTGAACTGTAACTGAAGCAGGGGCTAACAAGTTATTTCTTTTTAAAGTTGTTTTATGTGAAAAACTTCAAGGCTCATCTATAATTGCACAAGTTTAACAATGAAGTAAAAAGAATTTATTTTAAAGAACATTACTAGATAACTTTTTACAGGCCATGAAACATCTCAGAAATCCCGCTGCAAATCAGCTTGCAATCCCCTTGGAGCTACCATTCTGTGGTCTGCTCTAGATTAATACCCAGGCATTTCTTTGGAATTGATTATTTAACTTTTTCTTTTTCCACCGTTACATTTTATCTCATGCCAGCAGAATGGTTGTGCGCTGTCACAGAAGTCTTTGCTGGTAAGCTGAAATCCTTCAGAGCAGGTATGAAAAGGGAAAAAAAAATGGTGGAAGGGCTCTTTCACTCCTGCACTCCACTGATAATTTTAACATTTGACCACGCATTGTGTTCAGCCAGCTGGTTTTATGAAAGCATGCAGTGATGTTTCCACCCAAATAGATATTTGTTCTCAGTTGACTTTGAGTTTCGTTTTTCAAAGGAGAGCAAACTCCTGAAAGGAAAATAGATGGCATGCAGCTTACAACGGCCTTGATAAATGAGCTTTCCTTATCAGTAATCTTATTTTCTTGTTAGCTTTAAAGAAATTGAAGAGGTCATGCTAGGAGTTGAGTGAATTCTTAACAAGATCTTTTCCAATTACCTCCAATTTGAAATTACTATTCTCGATTATTAACACATTCTGTGTTTTAGATTGAGGTTAGAAGAACTGCAAAAATTCAAATGGCGTTATAATAAATTAGTCATAATTGGAAATAAACATATCCACTGTCAGCAGGATGGCATTCAGACCTGTTTGCGCTGCTGCTACCAGAAGAAAAAAGATGAGGTGCTTGCATGCTGATTTTCTAACTAGGTTACTGGTCACTCTTCACTGCTTTCTTGCTCTCTTTTCTTCCACTTCCTCATCTTCCTCTCAGCCCTAAGCCTGGTAGTATTTGTTGGGTCCCATTTGCATGTATTTTCATTTCTTTAAATGACAACTTTGAAAATAGAATGATGAGAACATTTTATTAATCAAAACGTGGTGTTTCATTACCTAACTCTGACCTTGTTTCTGTTATCAATGGCAACAACTAATGAACCATTTCTGTCCATCCACCCGAACACAGTCATGATGTTTTTCCTTTTTCTCAGCGCAGCTATTTTCCAGAGCAATTTTATATACAAATGTCACTAACCTATCTGCTAGATAGTGAAAACTGTGAAATTGAGGTGGCTTCATTTTAACACAATAGGAGTCTCATGACACGACCTCAGTAGCTGACTGACGGGGCAGGTGTATGTTAGTTCCAGAGTGGCATAGTGCTAGAGTCAGGACAGCTTGATTAATAGTCATATTACAGCAACTGTGTGGCATGCTTATTCCTACAAAACAAACAAACACTTTTCACAACTATGCAAGGGTGAGTCATTCTGACCATGCAATGTTTTGTTAAATGGACTAAATAATATTGGTTTATCTGCAAGTGCTTTTTTTCAAAGTACTTGTAAGCTTGAACACAGTATGTCCTTTTTTCACACAGTATACAAAGGAGTTCCTCAGAGCTCAATATTAGGACCCCTGCTCTTGCATCTCTCGATGAGTGATATTCGTGATAATTCATGAAATGCAAAATTCTTTTTTTTATGCAGATGACACAATTATCGTTTTTCCTTCCCTTTAGTAATTCAAAGCCTTGAACGTCTCCCGTCTTCCCTTCATGATGATAAGTTTAGTTTAGCACTACTTAAGTTTGGAGAGTTTCAGGGGTCTATTTCTAAATATTTGGGCAGAGATATTAACAAGAATTTAAACCTACATTTAAAACCCACATTTAAAGGGTTGCTTCTTTGCTGAAAATTCTTATTTTTTTTTTAAATATGTAGTTTCTCACTTCAGGTAAGGATCACATGGTTTCTGTAACCTTTTTTGGCTTTGTTTGATTGAACTAATCAGCTCTTTATGAATGAATGATCGTCTTTATGTTTTAATACTGGATGTGGAAATCATATACATCACCGTTCTCTGTAGGCAGCTGCTAAATGGCTATCCATTTATGTCCAGACATTTTGTAATTGGATGGGTTTTATACAAATAAAATCTGCTCTCGCACCGTCTTATCTATGTATTTATATGTATAGCTACTACAGCCAGTATAGTCTGCTCTGCAGGAATTTTACAATTTCTACTGTCAAAAAAAAAAATAAAAAGGATTTATGTATGCAATGTTTGTTTCCTGGAAGAATATAGGAAATGATGTCAAGTGATTTTGATATTAACACTGCTGCTGTTTTTTTGCGCATGGTTTGGCTGTTCACTCTCTGCATAGTAGTTGCAATTATTTGGTGTGTCTTCAAACATTATTGTATTTTTATTTGTTGTATGTTTATAAAATGTACTGTGTCTAAGCATCACTCAGAAATATCTAGTCCACCAAAGAAAAGAACAAATTTAGAAAGACAGCAAAGACAAAAACTGCCTGGAAGACACCACTGAGAGTTGGTTGGGTTTTGTGTGAGAATTGAGTCATAAATTATGAACGTGGGCAAGTGAAGGGACACAATAAATCTCTGGAGTTTGGGTACAGCAAATGAGTGGGATGGATGTTAGTGGAACTGTCAGTAAGACCTAAACATAAAGAATACATTATAATAAATTAACTATATACTTTCAAAAGGAAAAATCAGCATTATCCATTTGACACTTTGCCTCTTTTAATTAATTCTTCCTCCACCCGCTGACATTTTACATTGAGCCGTTATGGGTTAAGTCCCGCTCCTGTATGAAAAGTCAGATGCGAAAAACAATTATAGGTGACCAAGGAGCTCGGCTTAATTGGATATTGATTGAATTGACCATGTTACACCGGATTTGATAACATTTCACATTCCCCTTCCACACGGAGTTGCACTTTATTTTCAATAAGTAACTCCATAGGAGCAGAACTTTTTCATGCTTGTGTTTTTTTGTGGTGAAAAATAGTGTGGCTGAAGCTGTGTTGCCACAGCAGATCCGAAACATTACTTCAAAGAGACAGGGTGGAGATGATCTTTGCATGACGGATGCAGCTTTCTTGGCTGTGGATGCAATGGAACGAGTGGCCCCTCCTACCTATGTTTCATATGTTGCTGACAAGCAAACCGCTACTCAATCAAGCACAATGCATTCAAATAGAAAAACAAACCTCCAGCTCTTTTCCCATGATGTACTCCTGCAGCTCCATTACATCTTGTATAAAAGAAAAACTTTGACATTTAATGTAATGTCAATAAAATATTATCAGTGTCAAATCAGATAAAATTTGTTTCAGGTATTGACCAGGTTTAGAATAAATGCACTGATTAAGGCATTCTCAATCTAAGCAAAATGACTATTGAATCATGCACAAATCATTTGTTTCCAACTGGGTTAACTTCATTTTAATTTCCATAATCTAATTATAATGGTAGTTTTGTTACATCTTTATACTTTTCAACTACAAGCCACGATGTACTGTAATTTGTTGTAATTTTATGTGATAGACCAACACAATGCAACATTATGGTGACAGCATCATGCTGTGTTTTCTTTTATGAATAAAAATAGGAAAAATGGGGTGTACATTTGTATTTAACCCCATTTACTTTGATATTACCAAATAAAGCCCGGTGCAACCAATTGCCTTCAGAAGTCACATAATTAGTGAGCAATTTAGTAATATAAACACACTGTAAATACATCTGTTTAGTAAAGTCTTCAGAGATTTGTTGGAAAGAAAAAGGACCAACGACTGCAACAATAGAATTATAATAATTTTTCAACAATTGGAATTTTATTGCACAATTGCAAACCTAACATTGCCATCTACTTAAGCTGGCAGGCAAGGCAAGAAGCATATTAATCACTAAAGCACCACACTTTTCAGAGTTCTATTTGGAAAAAGAAAACAAGACATTTATCATTTTTCCACTTTGAAATTAACCACTATTTTTCTGGAACATAAAATCCCATTAAAGTGCACTAACGTTTGTGTTAGAAAGTGATATTACATGAAAAAGGAGCTTAAAACCTTTGCAAATATGTTTTCTAAGCAGAAGCCATCGATAAAGATTTACAGTTTTAATCTGTCAAGTAAAATATTATTAAAAAGTTCATTGATATCAGTAACTCAATTCACTGAGTGAAACACATTAAATAGATTATTAACACATAGACTAATGTTTTCAAGCCTTTATCTTTGTTATTTTTGATGATTGTCAGCTTACAGCTATTTAAAACATGACATTTAAGATTAGAATCAGACCGCTAACAAAACATATTTAATACAGAAATGTGGGCTTAATGAAAAGTATGTTTAATATCTGCTTAAAGGTTATTTTCAAAAGGTATTATTAATATGTCATTGGAACACATATTCAAATTTATTTAATATAATGTTATACCAATTTAGGTCAGCATAATGGAAGTTAATGTTATTTGTTTATGTATCTGGATTGTATTTGATAATGTTTTCTTATATTCTTATATGTGTAATAACTAGGTTGCCAGCTCTTGTGAGAGTGAGCTGCTGGGACACAGACAGGGAAGTCTGTATTCAGAATATAGGACACTAGTCTTGGCTGGCATTTCGTTTTCATACCCCCGAAATCACTTTCTTTGTCATCTTCGCAGTGTGCAACATTTCTATGTCAGCAAGTTTGTTTTTTTCAGCACAGTAAACTGTTTGTTTGAGTTTTTTTGCAGTTGTGTGTTGAGCCTATTAATGCGAATAATCACAAAACAGGTGCAGCACACATTAAATGCCCTTTTTTTTGGATGAACATTTAAAATGCAACAATTCACTAGAGTTTAGGGTGGCGATTGTGGTCCTGGACAAGCTCTTAAAATTTAAACGTTGAAGTTTCAACCTCTCATCTGCCACTCATCTCCTCTTTCTTTTAATCAGTAAAAGTATAGTTAAGCCTTTTATCTGACAGCCTGAAAAAGACATCTTGAATCCAAGTCTGCAACTCTTTTTGGTCGCTTGACAGCTGGAACCAAACTTGAGTACAGTTTCTGCATGGGTATTATCCTCCCTGGTATCTTATAAGAATGCACCTTAATGAAATTTTCCATTTCATTTTGCAGGAGAAAATGTATTTGTCAGCACGCTTAATTCAGTAATGTCTAAATATTTATACATTTTATTTACCTTCTTTAGTTAATTACAAGTAATTCCAGACACTTTACATAAAATAAGTACATAGCCAGTCATTTTTCAAAATGTTTTGTCTTAGAATGCTGTCACCGACACTTTTCAAGCCACTGTCCAAACTTGGGCTGACACTTTGTTGTGTACTTGAGAAGTAAAAGTAAATTTTATACCTCCCAGTCTGTTCTAACACTAAGCGAAGTTGATTTCTTCATCTGTACCCAGCCATTAGGGTCCGCCAGCGGTATCTGCAGACATCCATGCACATATCAGAGTTTATGACTGTGCGAGCCGACAGAATGATTAAAACTTCGAATGAAATGGTGTCCCCTAACATATAGTGGATAAAGAGCAACAAAAGTTAAAGTACGAACAGAAAAGAAAAAAATAACAAAAGAAATATGGTGAGGAGAGATCTAGACATTTCCATTTTGATAATTTGTCTCTCAGGGGAAAATATACACAAAGCAACTACAGTTATATCTTGAAGGTAATCTTTCTTTTCAGCTTCTTCTTCTTCTTGTCTTCTGAGGAGATAGTCAACAAACCAGTGCATCATCACCCCCTATAAGGCTGGAGTGAAACATGTGTATCTCTTAGTGCCTTTGGTTTAACTAAGCAAACCAAACAGTGAAGTCCAAGTGGAGTACATATTCAGACTTTAAGCATATTGAGACCTTAAGTGTGGCTTCAGCAAGTCAATACAGATTCAAATGCTGCTTAAGAACTAATCCTGAGTGTTTTACTTTGGACAAAGCAGCATTCAGAACAGATAGCAGTAAATGGATCCATGTGCAAACATCTAGCCCAGGCTGACACTGCCCAGTCAAAGTGTTAAAACCTCTTGAACCTATTCTCATTTTTTATGGTACAACCAAAAACGTCAGGTTACTTTGGGTGAATTTTGTGTGATTCACCAACACAAAGTAATGCATAATAGTGAATGAAAAGGATAACTGGTTTTCTGTTTTCTTTTCACCAGACACCTGACAATCTTTCCTGTCCATGCTAAAGGAAAGCATCCCCACAGCGTTATGGTCCCACCACCTGGTTTTACTGTGGGGATAGTTTATTTAGAGTGATATACAGAATTAGTTTTTCAGCACATACAGTGTTCTGTATGTAGACCAAGTAGATTGACTTTGCTTTAACTTGAGAATCTTATCGATATATTTGCTGTGTCCCCTGCAAGGCTTGTATCAAACTTTAAACAGGACATCTTATTGCTTCTTTTTCCCAACATATGTTCTTGCCACTCTTCTGTTTGTAGGTTGCACAACTAATAGTTCTCCTATTCAACATATTATCCCACCTGAGCTGTGGATCGCTACAGCACCTTCAAAGTTACCATGGGTCTCTTCTGCTTCACTGATGACTGATATCCTTATGCTATCCTTATGGACTTGTTAGGTGTGCTAGTTTAGGTAGACGGCCAAGTCTTGGTAGGTTTGTAGTTGTTCCATATTTTTCCCATTTCGGATGATGGATGGATCAGTGCTTCATAAGATGTTGAAAAGGTTGGGATATTGTTTTATAACCTAAAATTGCTTTAAATTTCTTCACAACCTTCTCCCTGTCTTGTCTGCTGTGTTTCTTGGTTTTCATTATGTTGTTTGTTTACTAAATCTCAGAGACCTTGACAGAACAGCTGGATTTACACTGAGAATAAATTACTCACAAGTATAGTCTGTTTACTAATTAGGTGACATCTGAAGGTAGTTAGTTGCACTGGGTGGTATTTAGAGCTGTCACTGGGTGGCATAAATGGGTTGAATAGAAAAGTACACCACTGTTTTCAGATTTCCATTTGTAAAAAAAAAAAAGCTGAACATTATGTATCATTTTCCTTCAACTGCACAATTATTTTCTACTTTGTGTTGGTGTTTGACATAAAATTACAAGAAATTACAATAACATTTTTGGTTGTACTGAGATAAAATATGAACAAAAAAATAAAGGGACATTGTACTTTTCCAAACAGCCATTATGGTGGACCCCATCATTAGGGTTTGTCTCCGGATAGACCATGAATGACAGCAGGAATGTGGGAACAACAGAACTGGGAATCTCCTTTTATGTACGTCAACCTGGGTCATTGGCACGCCAATCCGCACTCGCCCGACGGACAGACGCGCACACCTCTTCATGAACAGTGCACATCTCTCCCTGTCAGATCAGACCAAAGAGGGCAATGGAGGTCAGGATGCCAGAGCAGAAGCTGACAGACAGCTTGTCAATGCTGCCGACAATCACATGGATGGACCAATACTTCGGGCATCCAGCACTTTTCTTTCCCTATTATTTACATGCTATACTACTGCACTGCTCATTCTGGTTGCATATTTACTATGAACATATTGTAACAGCTCTGTCAAAAATTTCTTGATAAGTAAATTTGAGGTGTTTTTGTTTTGTTTTTATGACACTAATCAGTCTGCAAAACATTTGAGCTTCCAAAACTCAGCTTTGGTTCTTTCCATGTTATTGCTTTGCCTTTGTTGGCTCTAGCTGATATATTCATTTGTCACTTCTCTGTATCTTGCTGTACAATCTGATACCACGGTCCACATTAACATGGCTTTTCTAGGACAGCAGCTTCATTACTGAGGCCTGCCATGGTGAACCACGCCATTACTATTCTGGAGATGGAAACCGAATATGGTGAGCAGAGGGGAGATGGAAAGATGAGAGGAGCAAGGGTACAGGATAAGCGGAATGATAAAGTAGAGGGAGGGCACGTGGAAGAGTGAAGGATGCCGGTGTGGGAAGTAAGGGAAACGAGGTGACCAGATGAATCACCGGCCAGCAGATAATTGGAAGAGCTGCACTCAAGAGAGCATGGCTGCACTATGAAAAGTGACACGATGATTTGCAATTAACTGCAAGAGGTGGAGTGGGGATTTTGTTCCCTTTGGATTTCATCCAGGAATTTCATATCTGACAAGGTGTTTGCTGTAATGATGCTGTTGGGCTGCAGGAAATATAATTATCATTTAACTTATGTGACCGTAGTGCTCAGTAAGGACTAAATTCCCCATTTCAAGAGGCTGAAAATTAGTGGAACGCATCAAGAGGGGCAGCCCTTCAGTGATCTATCTGGTCATTGCATCATCTTGACATCTGAGGCATCTGAATTCCTAATGACACAGGCCAATTAACATTTATGACTGCAACAGGACTGCTCTCGAAATTTGGGCAGCTTTGACAACTGTCTGGTGAGCTGTTTGCAAACTGAACAGCATGTATTAGTGAGTTACAATGCCTCTCGTGTTTTGATGAACACTCTGACTTGTGTGTTGAGAGGGATTTTAATGTTTAAAATATACTTCAATGACAAAGAAGCTTGTGCAGAGCAAAGACTACCTTCTAATCTAATACATTATTTATTTCGATTACAGCAATCAAGCAAGATCTGTTTTTTCGCAAGTTTTAAATTGATTTTCTTTTCATTTCTTCTCTGTAATCCATTCCCAGTTTTTGAAAGAATGGTTAAAGTGGAAAACTTAAGAAATACCCAATGGCTGTATAGGGCTAGTAAATAGTCAGTCGAGGACCCCTGTTTTAATAATTTTAGTAGTTTAAAAGATGAAAAACTGAAAATTAGGGATGTGGCTAATAATTATTTTAGTATTCTGACGATTAATCAAGTAAACAGATAAAAAGTTGCCTCATTCTCCAGATTTATTACACATTTTTTAAGCTTTTTAAATGACTAATAGAAATACATGGAAGAGAAATGCATGTAAACAAATAATTGAATGTCTTTTAAAAACATAATTCAACATTTGAGAGCTTAAGGTGTTCAAGAAGGTTAAGAGTCAGGACTCTGCAGGCCAGGCAAGTTTCTCCACATCAACCTTTATATGCATGTGGCCATGGAAGTGATTGTAACACCTGAATTCATTGATTTGGTGGTGTGACCCAATACTTTTGGCAATATAGTGTACAGGCAACCTATTTAGTTCCTACACTGGCAGCATGTCTGGTGACAGTAGGGTAACAGTCATAAAATGGTGAGAGATTTAGTCGGAGAGATGCGCAAACTGTCTACAGTGAATATTTCCACATATTTTACATTTTATTCACAATATTCACATTTTTTTCACATTTATTCAAAGGTTAAATCTCATAGAACAGAATGCATGTTTTTACCATTTCTATATAAGTAGAAACAAGAATCAAATTATCAAGCATGGTCATCTTAGTGCCTAATACTGCAAATAAAACTTGAGCAATAATTGCATAACATTGCTAACTGAACGCCTGCTAAGGCCTTTACTTTTTTCTATTGACACCGAGCAGGAATATCATTATTGTCAGAAATAATATTGGTAATAGAAATATGTAATGTATTGGAAATATTTTATTTTTAAAAGGCAAGTATTTATTGTGAAAAGGAGGCTGGATATGGTTGGTGTGGATTTCGGAAGGAGAATAAAGGTTTGACATTGAGAAAGAGCTCAATCGTGTCTGTGGAATATTGCAATGGATAATCACAGTATCTGGACACCCACACTTTTTACATTATTATCATTATCCAGCTATCTCTAAACCATGTAGAAAACAGTAATAGGCTTAATGTTTTTTCTAACATTTGTTTTTGACCATGAGTAATGTACCCGACTTGAAATCTGTAGTGCCTTGAGACGACGTGTTGTAAATTGGTGCTCTATAAATAAACTGAAGTGAAGTGAATATTAATTTTGTAATCTATTACAAAACGTTAATTATATCACGTAAAATATTGGGAAATAAAGTCCATAATTATAACTGTCTGAAATACTGGGGAAGAGAATGTACAAGAGAACACAGAAGAATGAGATAAAGGGTATCCTGAACTGATTCACCATGTTGTTATGACATGACTTTGACTCTGCTTTACAGTCACTTAATGTGTTGTAAATGTAGCCAGTAAGGATGCTTCTGCAGTTATGTCCAGCCTCATCAAAGCTTCACATTCTCCACCAAGTTAATGCAAATATTTAGAGCAGGTATTCATCAAGCTTTTTAAATTAACAAATTGTGTGCTCTGAATCCAGGTGTCACTGTGATTCCCCACGTGGGCGTTGAAGTCCCCCAGCAGAATAATGGAGTCCCCGGGAGGGGCACTATCCAGCACCCCCGACAGGGACGCCAAGAAGGCCGGGTACTCTGCACTGCCACTCGGCCCGTAGGCTGAAATGATAGTCAGAGACCTCTCCCCAACCCGAAGGCGCAGGGATACGACCCTTTCATCCACTGGGGTAAACCCCAACACGAGACGGCTGAGCTGGGGGGCAACAAGCAAACCCACACCAGCCCGCCGCCTCTCCCCGTGGGCCACTCCAGAGTAGAACAGAGTCCAACCCCTCTCAAGGAGATGGGTTCCAGAGCCCACGCTGTGCGTGGAGGCGAGCCCGACTATTTCTAGTCGATATCTCTCGACCTCCCGCACAAGCTCAGGCTCCTTCCCCCCCAGCGAGGTGACATTCCACGTCCCTAGAGCCAGCCTAAGCATCCGGGGATCGGGCCGCTGAGGTCTCCACCTCCGTCCGCCACCTTCGTCCGCCACCCAATCCTCTTTGCACCGGTCCCTCACGGTTCCCCCTGCAGGTGGTGGGCCCACTGGGGGATGGCCTCGCATCTCTCGTTCGGGCTTGGCCCGGCCGGGTCCCGCGAGGAGCAACCCGGCCACCAGGCGCTCTCCGACGAGTCCCGACCCCAGGCCTGGCTCCAGGGTGGGACCCCGGCTCCGCCGTACCAGGCGACGTCACGTGCCTCGATATTTTATTCTTCATGAGGGATTCTTGAACCACTCTTTGTCTGACCCATCACCTAGAGCCTGTTTGCCATGGGAGACCCTACCAGGGGCATTTAGGCCCCAGACAACATAGCCTCTAGGAACATTTGAGCACTCAAACCCCTCCACCACGTTAAGGTGGTGGTTCAACGTGATCGGGAGGAATGGCCTCCCCGATCTGAATCCGAGTGGTGTTTTGTTATTGGACTTCTGTGCTAGTCACGGATTGTCCATAACGAACACCATGTTCAAACATAAGGGTGTCCATCAGTGGACTTGGCACCAGGACACCCTAGGCAGGAGGTCGATGATCGACTTTGTTGTCGTATCATCAGACCTTCGGCCGCATGTTTTGGACACTCGGGTGAAGAGAGGGGCTGAGCTGTCCACTGATCATCACCTGGTGGTGAGTTGGATCCGCTGGAGGAGGAGAAAGTCGGACAGACTTGGCAGGCCCAAGCGCATAGTGAGGGTCTGCTGGGAACGCCTGGCAGAGCCCTCGGCCAGGGATGTATTCAACTCCCACCTCCGGGAGAGCTTCGACCAGATCCCGGGGGATGTTGGAGACATAGAGTCCGAGTGGACCATGTTCTCCGCATCTATTGTCGATGCTGCTGCCCGTAGCTGTGGCCGTAAGGTCTGCGGTGCCTGTTGTGGCGGCAATCCCAGAACCCGGTGGTGGACACCGGCAGTAAGTGATGCTGTTAAGCTGAAGAAGGAGTCCTATCGGCTGTGGTTGGCTTGTGGGTACCGTGAGGCCAAGCGTGCTGCAGCCCGGGCTGTGGCAGAGGCAAAAACTCGGACCTGGGAGGAGTTCGGTGAGGCCATGGAGAAGGACTACCGGTTGGCCTCGAAGCGATTCTGGCAAACCGTCCGTCGCCTCAGGAGGGGGAAGCAGTGCTTCGCCAACACTGTTTATAGTGGGGGCGGGAGACTGCTGACCTCGACTGAGGACATTATCGGGCGGTGGAAGGAGTACTTCGAGGATCTCCTCAATCCTGCCATCACGCATTCCGTGGTGGAAACAGAGGCTGGGGACTCGGGGTTGAACTCTTTCATCACCCAGGCTGAAGTCACCGAGGTGGTTAAAAAGCTCCGCGGTGGCAAGGCTTCGGGGGTGGATGAGATCCGCCCTGAGTACCTCAAGTCTCTGGATGTTGTAGGGCTGTCATGGTTGACACGTCTCTTCAACATTGCGTGATGGTCGGAGACAGTGCCTCTGGACTGGCAGACTGGGGTGGTGGTCCCCCTTCATAAGAAGGGGGACCGGAGGGTGTGTTCCAACTACAGGGGGATCACACTCCTCAGCCTCCCTGGTAAGGCCTACGCCAGGGTATTGGAGAGGAGAGTCCGACCGATAGTCGAACCTCAGCTTCAGGAGGAGCAGTGTGGTTTTCTTCCCGGCCGTGGAACACTGGACCAGCTCTATACCCTCTACAGGGTGCTCGAGGGTTCATGGGAGTTTGCCCAACCGGTTCACATGTGTTTTGTGGACCTGGAGAAGGCATTCGACTGTGTCCCTCGTGATGCCCTGTGGGGGGTGCTCCAGGAGTATGGAATCGGGGGCCCTTTACTAGGGGCCATCTGGTCCCTGTACGATCGGAGCAGGAGTTTGGTCCGCATTGCCGGCACTAAGTCGGACCTGTTCCCAGTGCATGTTGGACTCCGGCAGGGCTGCCCTTTGTCACCGGTCCTGTTCATAACTTTTATGGACAGGATTTCTAGACGCAGCCAAGGGCCAGAGGGGGTCGGGTTTGGGGACCAGTGGATTTCGTCTCTTCTTTTTGCAGATGACGTGGTCCTGCTGGCCCCCTCTAGCCAAGACCTACAGCATGCGCTGTGGCGGTTCGCAGCCGAGTGTGAAGCGGCTGGGATGAGGATCAGCTCCTCCAAGTCCGAGGCCATGGTACTCGACCGGAAAAGGGTGGCTTGTCCTCTTCAGGTTGGAGGGGAGTTCCTGCCTCAAGTGGAGGAGTTTAAGTATCTCGGGGTCTTGTTCACAAGTGAGGGAAGAATGGAGCAGGAGATCGACAGATCGGTGCGGCTGCCACAGTAATGGGGGCGCTGTTCCTTTGTGGTGAAGAGAGAGCTGAGCCGAAAAGCAAAGCTCTCAATTTACTGGTCGGTCTACGTTCCTACCCTCACCTATGGCCATGAACTTTGGGTCATGACCGAAAGAACGAGATCCCGGATACAAGCGGCTGAAATGAGTTTCCTCCGTAGGGTGGCCGGGCACTCCCTTAGAGATAGGGTGAGGAGCTCGGCCATCCGGGAGGGGCTCGGAGTAGAGCCGCTGCTCCTCCACATCGAGAGGAGCCAGTTGAGGTGGCTTGGGCATCTATACCGGATGCCTCCTGGATGCCTTCCTCGGGAGGTGTTCCAGGCACGTCCCACCGGGAGGAGGCCCAGGGGACGGCCCAGGACACGCTGGAGGGACTATGTCTCTCGGCTGGCCTGGGAACGCCTTGGGCTCCCCCTGGAGGAGCTGGAGGAGGTGTCTGGAGAGAGGGACGTCTGGGCGTCTCTGTTAAGTCTGCTGCCCCCGCGACCCGGTCCCGGATAAGCGGAAGACGACGAGTACGAGAGACGAGAATCCCAACAAAGTGCCAAACAGTGTTTCTGTGCTCAAGCCACTTCCCCCTGGCACCTGAAATTGCAAAACCATATCACACTCAGGGTTTTTTAACCCAGACCATTTCCAGTGCTGAATTGTACTGTGTCTTTTTTGGTGTCAATTCGTTGCTACCTCAACACAAACGTCTCGCTGGGCCTGAGGTCCACTGACCTAGGCTCAAGCTTATGGAGACCAACAACCAATCAATTAACTCCAAAGTAAGTTGAACTTGTAATCTGCCTAATAAAAAAAAAAAAAAAAAAAAAAAAAACTGAGCTGTATCAAAAAATTAAGTCAGTTTGGCACTGGAATAGCATGAGCTCTCTTTCTCTTGTCCTCCAATTATTTTGATTTAATACAGTCAGTCCTGTAGTAAAAACGACTAATCTTAATCACCATTTCCAGCCAAACATGTAAATAACAAATTCTAAAACCATGCATGAACACTGTTGGTATTGGCAGTTTTCATAACGGTGTAATTCCTGTTTGAAGCGCTACAGATAAAACACATTAAAACAACATTTAGGCAGGATTGTAGGGAGCATCTAAAACACACCTATCATTTAAGCAGTGTTTATAAAGTGCTATGTGCTGTTTAGACATCTGTTTGCAGGCGTACTGCAGTAAATAGGATGATTTGTGCAATTAGTTTGCTTGAACTTTGATGAACAGGGGAAAGATTAAATATTTACTAGATGAGATATTTTAAGTGGCATAATGGTGTGTCTTCAAGCTGACAAAAATATAACATGCAATAAAAATTCTCCTTTTTTGGTCATGCATACTGTATTAGGGAGTGACATAAAGAAAAGAAATGTAGACATCCTTAATTATGTGCTGTTTTATGGTTCCAAACAGCACAAGGGTTCTACAATATTCTGATACACCCAGAGCCAACAATTGAATCATTTTATGGTAACTTACAAGTAACAATGGCTCCTACTTTGACCTTTACTGACATTACAATGCTAATTGCAACAAGACATTTCCAAGCACTCTGTCCTGGAATCAGTCATTACTATACTGTAAGTAATCGTAGCTAGCTAGCTAGTTGACCTTTCCTTTATACTAGCTTCTAGTGTGGTGCTAATTACAGAGTTTGCTATATAAAGATATACAGGCTATAAACATGTATTTTTGTGTAAAATCACGACATATGGCAGTACACCACATAAGCTGTCATACTTTAGAGGGGCATAAAGTTGTTCTACAGGAGACTAACAGATTTAAACAATTTAAACCTCTTTGGAGTCTTCAAGTGTAATTTTTCTTCTATGTAATTTCTTGTAACTTTTTATGCGTACGTTTATCATTTATATGTTTACTCATCCTTTTGTGATGATGGTTTTATGTTTCTGTGCATGTTATATGTTATGTATGCTAAGATGTTTGTTTTGTGAATCTTTGCAAGGCAATGGGTCAATAAAAGTTAAACTACACAATGGCTTACATGACATCTTTGAATGTTGACAAAATAAAAACGATGGAATAACCTGCAAAATGTAAGATGCAAATTAACATTATATTAATATAGCCATGGATTTTTAAATTGTATTTATATACAATTGTATTTATAATTCTATTGTATAACTGTATAATTGTATTAGAACTAAATTGTATTTAAAACTCAACAATGACAAAAGAATATTGCAGTTAAAAAGGAGCATATTACTGTGTTTAATTAAGGGCAGAAAAGGTCACTGTATGTAGATGTATGTTCTGCATGACCTTAAAACATTGTTTGTTTCAACAAATGCCTTTTTCACCTTGGCTTCCTCTGTCTGCTGTCATTTATTTCCCTCTATAATACATGTAATTAATTGCACTCTTTAAAAATAAAGATTTTTCACATGAATTTGGCAAACTGTTCATTGACGCAACAATTGTGTTTCTTAAAAAATAGAGAAAAATGTTTTTTAAACGGTAAAATGTTGCATATTTAAGTGTGAAAAGCAGCTCAATATCTTTCTCTCTCCACCTATTTGCAACAGTATTGAACAAACCAGAGAAATGTGTAAAGCTGCAGAGAAGTGGGACGACCTTGTACTCTGGTCCTGATTGACAAAGTGGAGACTGATGCACCTGCATAGCAACGCAGCCTGTTTGAGCTGTCAGACTGTCAAGTTAAAAAGTATTAAAGACAAAGTGGACCAGGAGTCAGAGAATCTTTAGCTGGCAGTGGAGGACTTGGCACATCTCTGTCTTTGTTAACATTGCCAACACATGTAAAATTACAATATGGCCCTATGATCACAATGACCAACAACTTAACAATGTCAGCTCAAGTGTGCATATATCTTTTACTGTAACTTTATGACATATAACCAAATACATCAAAGAAATGCGCCCAAAAAGAAGTCACCTAGTAGATAAAGAAATGCTTGAATGAATTCACTTTCAGTTTCTTAATTGTATTAAAGTGTCTGAGTGTGAATGTTAACCTTTCTATGATTTTCTTTTAAAGTTTCAACTAATGATGTTATCAAGTGAGAACTGCTTGTACAATCCCAGATTACCATATGATTTGTTGCTTCAGATTTATCTGATTAAAAGAGCACTTTTACTTTTTAACTGCTGAATTGAAAGATTTAGATGACACGCTAACAGTTTTTTTCCACATGAAACAGCTGTGAGCTGATGTTAGAACTTTATAAGTTTACCAGCATGAACAGTTGTTGGATATTATTTCTTCTGTAAATCATCTAAGAAGAACTGCTGCTAGGTTTAAAATTAATTAATCATTGCTTTCAGAAATCTCACAAATGTCTATTTACTCCATATTATGTCCATTATTATTTTTATTTTGTGTCCTTTAGATGGCCAAAGATTGTATAGATGTATGCAACTTTCAATTCAGGTTGACATGTTTAGTTTGAAGAGAATGTGAGGGGCTTGAGGGAATGAGATATGTCTGGGTGGGGTGGGGATTTGGGAAGGTTTCTCTATGGGAGCTCCCTCGTGGTGTCTTTTGGTATCTCTGGGGGGTCCCTGGCCTTGGTCGGCACTGAGCTTGTGTGGGCGTTGGCAGGACAAGAGTGGTCCAGTTGGGGAGCTGGCCCCTAAGTGGGGAATCATGCTGGTGCCTTAGCAACCACACCCTTCTGGGGTGTGAGACGATAGGCCTTGTGGACATGGGGGGAGCACCATGCAATTCCCTCCCCTCTGCTATATTTGACTTAGGGCTTTGAGGTTGGGCAACAGGAAGTGGGAACTCATACATGGGTTTGACTGGGGGTTTAAGGTTAGCCTGTAGGTCTCTGATGGTGCCATACGGGGGCCCGGCAGTGGGCTGCCCGCCTTGGTGGGGTGTTGTCTGCGTGGGTGCTTTGACCATGTCCCGGAGAGGTGGGCCCCCGTCTGGTGGCCTACGGCTCCCGGGGGTCTCTTGGGCTAGTTGAGAGCTGTGGGCCATGGGGACTCACAAACTCGCCCCAGGCAACTGTGGCTGAGGCGACTGTGGCTCATTGAGAAGTTGTGGGTTCAATTCCAGCTTCCTCCTGCCACATGTCAATGTGCCCCTACAGATCTGCAATCGGTGTATGACTGTGTGCTACACATATACTCACCCCACCACACACACATCCATATTTTACTATCTTTATGGGGACTTGTCATTGACTTCCATTCATTTTTATTCATTACTATGGCATAACCCTGACCGTAACATTTAAAAAATATTACCACTGTGCCGGTAAAATATTAAAAAATGGATCTCACTCAGCAGTAAGTACAAGAACACATGCGCACCAACACAGGTCAGAGCTTCTCCAAAGCCTTACTTATCCAGTTAAGCATCTTTACTTCATGTCCCTAACCTTCTGAGCACCTGAGGTCCTTTAAAGGACTGGAAGTCAGCTGAAATGTAAATAAATAAATCAGACATGCAAAGTAAAAAATGTATGTTGGGCTTGTCATGAGAGTAGAGCTTGCAGCACACACGAAGCTTGTACATAGCCCCAGGAGGCAAGAGAAAGTGGTTACAACTGGTATGCAGACACAAGCAGGGCAGGGAGGAGGTGCACACTTTTCTGCATGTTTTGATTTTATTTTTCCTACTTAAACACACTGGATATGACCTAATCTGTCAATAAGGGTCCTCTGCAAACCTTAATAACATGTGGGGACATTATTTAAAACATTTTAACCACATACGTTGCAGCAGACAGTAGAAACTTATTGCAACACTATATAGAGCAATGGATGCAGAGCAACCATCCAGAAATGCAACACATCATGTGCATGTTAAAGATATACACTTTAAATTCTTTAAGACCTAAAATAATATCAATTTCATTTAATTTCCCAACAGCTTCTGCCATTACTCTTCTAAACTTCTTTTTATTCTCTGGAGTTTATAAAAATCTAATGCGGTTTGAACTATAGCAGTATTTTCCTATTTTTGCTTCATTTATTGGGAGTACGATGACGGACCTCACCAGACGGCAGGAGTGCTTGTTTGTTTACAATTTCTACGCCCCTAAAATGGCCACGCCCAGTTTAATGGCACCACAAAAACACTTTATAGGTCTGTTTTCACAATCTGCAAAACTATAGTTGACCCGAGCCCTGTTTCTCGAAGTATAATTTGTACGCTAGGTAAAAAATCAAGTAGGAACCGTATTTTTAGCAACTGTACCTTTGTAAAATCTTTGCATATATTGATAGTAGTAACTGGCCCATGCCTATTATTGTGTAATAATTGCGTACGATGATGTATGGGAATCAAATTGTCGTGCTTCAATTGCCTACTATAATGAATGCTTAAAGCAATGTGTAAAGTGCCATTGCAATTAGAAAACCAGTCTTCCAGTGAAATGTTACAAGTGCTGCAAACACAATTGGACAATAAAAAATGCCATTGAACATACCATATTTGTATTAGCAAATAATGCAGAATATAAAAGTAGGAAATTGTTTGGTTTCCCAACCTTTGAGGTGTTTCATATGATCAGTCCAGTCTCTGTTTTGCTTTGTCTGTGAGAAGCCTGTCAATGAAGCCCATCAGAGAGTGTGAACACAGGGGAGGCAGGTGCCTCACACAGTGATTCTATCCCACACTCTGTTTGTGTTCCACTGATACAGCTCAGTCTCTGGACTCTGTCAAGAGTCCTGTTCCTGTCAAGTCAAATAAAAGCATTTTTTGCTCTGACACGGTGAGGCCGGCTCAACAGAAGGCCAAAGGGGTTCAAAAAACGAGGTTGTAAAATGCACCAATACTAAGGGTATGTCCACAGCAGAATGTAAATAGAATAGTTCAACAGCTCACAGGCAACTCTAGGCTCAGACAATGTAAAAAAGTGGCCATTTTATTTTCTTACTGGCATTACTTCTAAATGTCAAATTATTCACTTGGAAATATTTCCACAGACCTTCAGGGATTGTCTTTAAGAATGTCAGACTAAACAATCTCTATGTATAAAGCTTTGGATGGAGTACAGTGTCTACAGATCTCTAGTAGTGAAGCCTGAGGGAAGGTGAGACATCCAGGTCTCAGATGACTTTGTCGCGCTGCACTTTGCACGTATGCAAGTAATTTCTGGCTATGTTTTGTCTTATAAACAATGGAGTGCTGTTTATCCTATGAAAGTGTTGCTTGACCCTATTTCCTCTGCATTATCAAATAATACTGTCCTCTTGCTCCAGTGATTTTTACAACTGTCTCCAAGGGAACCTCAGAAGTGGGGACAAGAGTGTTTCCTTACAGGAAAAAAGACAGACTTCCACAAAATGCCATCAGACAAGTCAGTCGTATTTACTACCATTATCTGGGCTTTGTCTCAAGTTTACTTTAAAAGGACAGTTCTGACAGATTCAATGAATTAAACTGGCCAACCACATAAAAGGTAACCATAGTTTATAAAGCTTGGGAATCTTAAACAAACACTAGGTGAACTCAGTTACACCTAAGGGATAAACAGGTCCTTTACTTGCAAAAAGAAGACCTGTCACACTTTGCAATAACAGTGACAGTGATTGTTACAAAATTTAATAATGTTAACCCCGGCTCTCTTCCACCAGATGTCTAACATTATGCTCTAATGTCTCATGGTGAGAGGAATGTTTACCGTTTGATTTTATCCACAATAACCAAGGTCAAAGCAAGAGTTAATCTGATGAGTGTGCACACAGTGCTAAGCTTTGTGACAAGTCATCTGCCTTGTAGGCAGCAGCTTGAAGGCAGCTTTGATATCACACATGCTCTATTGTTGCACTGGAGATGTGAAAATCATGACTATTTCACACTGTGTTGGGCGATTTCTACAGCGGCTGGAAAAATTTCAACTACATTTTTTTTCTCACTCTTATTTTGACTTTGAAGAAACCAACATTTGTTTTAAATAAATGATCATCTAAGCATCAGGAAAAATGTTACAGTGGATATAAAAAGTGTATACAGCCCAGTGAAATGCCAGGTTTTGGTGATAATGTACCAAGATAAATAGTTTTAGAACTTTTTACACCTTTACTGTGGTCTAAATGTAGTATTATTTAAATGAAAAACTTCAAACCTGTTGGACCAGAAAATGTAAAAACAAAAAAACCTGCAATAATCTAGTTGTATACATGTCCATATCCTTAAACTAACCCTTTGAAAAGTCACCTTTTAATTAAGTTAAGTGCATTCAGTCTTCTTAGGTACTCAGTGTCATTAATAAAGTCCAACTGTCCATGTAGGGTCTTCCGGACAGTTCCTCATTTACTTACCTTAAGATTAGAAAGTAGAAAGGACTAAAATAATGTCAAAGGTATCAGTAAGGAGAGAGGAACAAGTATTATATGTATATGTATATATCAGTGATTTGTTTCCTTCCTCTGGGAACTCCTTCAAAACCATTTCAGGTGACAACCTCATGAAGGTCACACTTCTTCAGTGTCAAATGGTTTTTCACTGCAACTACCAATAGAGCTACCTGTAATTCTTTATGAAGATCTTAGACACCGTTCTAAACAGCAGTAGGTTAAAAGCTACTGAGATAATGTTTAATTTTCCATTTGAGAAAATATATCCCTCCAGAAAAACATTACAAACTGTAACAAAAGGGTGAAATATCCATGATGTGTGGCATCGTATTAATGACTAGCAAGAAGTCTCCAGCTTTATTTTATTCAGTGTTTTAGATGCACTTGGTTTCATTGCACATAGTGCTATTGTTAGCACAGTTTTATGCATTCCAAATCATGTTTGCTAACTACTTTCACTATCTCTGTTTATACTGCTTACATTTTTTATCAATGAGATGCAATCATAATGCCCAAATGAACATAATTTCCTACAGAAAGTATTGACAATTTATCCAAAACCCACGGGGGTTCCCAAGCTGAAGGAAATAAATAGCATCCAGGCAGAACAAGCGAATGCATGTGATGAAACAGAGATAAATTATTAACATCAAGTATGTGGTGCCTTCATTTGGTGATCTTTCCTGTTTATCAGTTTCTGCCAGGATTGTCATTACAACAGCAATACCTCCAGGAAGACAGTTTGACTGTTATTGCCTTTTCAAAAGAAATCAACATAGCAATTCATTGGCTTGCACTTAAAGTGAATTGACTAATATTGGGATATTTCTAATGCATCATAAATATTGTCAAGTAATCTGTGGTGAATTCTCAAAACTCATAGGTACAGGGGTTGGACAATGAAACTGAAACACCTGGTTTTAGACCACAATAATTTATTAGTATGGTGTAGGGCCTCCTTTTGCGGTCAATACAGCGTCAATTCGTCTTGGGAATGACATATGCAATTCCTGCACAGTGGTCAGAGGGATTTTAAGCCATTCTTCCTGCAGGATAGTGGCCAGGTCACTACATGATACTGGTGGAGGAAAACGTTTCCTGACTCGCTCCTCCAAAACACCCCAAAGTGGCTCAATAATATTTAGATCTGGTGACTGTGCAGGCCATGGGAGATGTTCAACTTCACTTTCATGTTCATCAAACCAATCTTTCACCAGTCTTGCTGTGTGTATTGGTGCATTGTCATCCTGATACACGGCACCACCTTCAGGACACAATGTTTGAACCATTGGATGCACATGGTCCTCAAGAATGGTTCGGTAGTCCTTGGCAGTGACGTGCCCATCTAGCACAAGTATTGGGCCAAGGGAATGCCATGATATGGCAGCCCAAACCATCACTGATCCACCCCCATGCTTCACTCTGGGCATGCAACAGTCTGGGTGGTACGCTTCTTTGGGGCTTCTCCACACCGTAACTCTCCCGGATGTGGGGAAAACAGTAAAGGTGGACTCATCAGAGAACAATACATGTTTCACATTGTCCACAGCCCAAGATTTGCGCTCCTTGCACCATTGAAACCGACGTTTGGCATTGGCATGAGTAACCAAAGGTTTGGCTATAGCAGCCCGGCCGTGTATATTGACCCTGTGGAGCTCCCGACGGACAGTTCTGGTGGAAACAGGAGTTTAGGTGCACATTTAATTCTGCCGTGATTTGGGCAGCCGTGGTTTTAGGTTTTTTGGATACAATCCAGGTTAGCACCCGAACATCCCTTTCAGACAGCTTCCTCTTGCGTCCACAGTTAATCCTGTTGGATGTGGTTCGTCCTTCTTGGTTGTATGCTGACATTAGCCTGGTAACCGTGGCTCTTGATACATCACAAAGACTTGCTGTCTTGGTCACAGATGCACCAGCAAGACGTGCACCAACAATTTGTCCTCTTTTAAACTCTGGTATGTCACCCATAATGTTGTGTGCATTTCAGTATTTTGAGCAAAACTGTGCTCTTACCCTGCTAATTGAACCTTCACACTCTGCTCTTACTGGTGCAATGTGCAATCAATGAAGACTGGCTACCAGGCTGGTCCAATTTAGCGATGAAACCTCCCACACTAAAATGACAAGTGTTTCAGTTTCATTGTCCAACCCCTGTAGATCCAATGTTATATGCATCAAGATGTAATGTCTGGTGATTCTTGTTTCCCACTGCCTTATTTTTCTTTCCTAATGACTTTAGTTCATTTTCTGGATCTGCAGTCATTTCTGGCTTCCAAGATCAACTCAAAGCTTCTGTCAAAACTAAACAAGATGTAGCCCAAGACTTTGTATGTTTGGCTTTCGTCCCCTGAGATACCAAGCTCTCTTCCTGTTAGCTAATTGCTTGTTAGTGCTCCTGGCCAACAAGAAGTAAAAGTCACACAGGGCTACTTCAAAAACACCCACAAACCCAGCATATGCAGCTGCTTACTGAGATATTAAGGTGCTTTGTTATGTTTGTGCCATTTATGTTACAAGACCTTGTGACAACCAGTTGGACTTTCTGTTGCTAAGATTTAAACAAGCAAAATTAGACAGAAAAAAAAGCCCTATCTTACCTTATTTGTCTATTCTTATGTTTTTGTCCTCATAATCAAACTTTTGTTGAACTAAAAAGCTTTTTGTGTGAATGTTGTCATTTAGAGGACAAACTGTTATCTTTTTAGTCTCCAATTGTCAGGGTTTGGACATTTTGGACTTTGTTTTTGGTTTTGTTTACTGTTGGCTAGAGGTTTCTTTTTTATGGTTTTGTATTCATGGTTTATTGTTTTCTTTTCTCCTGCAGTTCTGGTTTTATTCTGCCTCCCAGTGTGCTCTCCTCTCGTCATTAGTTTTCCTCTTTTAGTTGATTATTACTCAGTTTTAGTTCCCTTTATTCTCCAGTCCCTCCTTTTAGAGGTTAGCTTTAGTTATTGTTTAATTTTATTCCAGTCCTGGTTTTCCTCCGCTTCATCCTCAGTTTGTTCTATCAGTGTTGGCTTAGGTTTGTTTCCTTTCATAATCAGGGTTTCTTTATGGTTTCTATTTTGCTAAGTTCTTAGGTTGTTGTGTTCCCTCCAGTTTCTCAGTTTCCTCTAGTTTATGTTTATTCTTGTTTCTATGTTTTATTTATCCTGGTCCATAGTTTTCGTTTAGGTCTGTTTCACTGTTTTGTTGATTAGTTCCTTTCCTCATGCTTTAGTCTCTGTATTAGTTTCACCTGTTCCTTCAGCCTCCCTGTTCTTTTGATTACTTGCCCTTTGTTACCCTCTGTATATTAGTTAGTCTAGTTCCTTTGCTCAGTGCTGGTTTGTGCGTCACCTTCCCTGCGCCAAGTTCCCTTTGTTTCTCGTGCTCTGTTAGACCTGGACTTCTGTTGACTCTCTGATACACCCTGTCTGCCTGGCTTCTGTTTTGCCAGAGTTTGGACTTAAATAAATCATCGTTTTTGCTCAGCATGCCGTCTCCTCGCCTCCATCTGCATTTTGGTCCGCAACAAAAACCTCAACATATAACACAAATGTCTTTAAATGTTCTGTCATGGAGATATTTGGCCCTCTAGCAATTTGCAATAGCATTTCCCTGTCAAGCGCAGGTGATTGTAGATTGGTATTGTATAATCTGAATGCTTCATGGAACAACTGATAATGGCCCAGCCAAATACTTGAAGTGGCTGTCTGGAATTTTCTGGCACTCTCTTGAGTAATTGGAAACTGGGAATGGAGGCCCGACTAATGCTGGATGAGTAGCAAGACTGAGGAACACCTGAGGCTTTTAGAGTGTGCATCACATTTGGAGGAACCTCCAGAGATCTTTAGGACATTGCTATGAAACCTGCCTCTGCTACTGCTATAATTAAACTGCAGTTTAGATTTTTATACAGAGAAAAAAATGCTGCAGTGAAAGGACGATCCAATACAGCAAAGTTACTCTGCCAAGGACGATCTGCTTCAAGTTTGATTAAAAAGAAAGTGGTGCTCTGTGATGTGAATAATAGGGGCAAGCAGATTATAGTGTTTTGAAGCTCTAGGACATGTTCTTTTTCTATGAGGTACTAAAGTACTATCAATTCATGTTCTGTAGTTCAATTTCACTGCAGAGAAATGGCTTTATGATTCAAAAAAATGCTTTGAGCCATTAGCAAGTCTGCAGTTCTTGGTAGACAAATACACACAGATATACTTTGTGTGTATCATAATACATGTTTCAATAAATTAAACTGCTTAAATTCAACTTTACATTATAAACTGCACATTTATGAACAAGATAATTTAATTGGTTTTATGACACTATGTTTTCTTGTTTTATTAGAGGTGTTTAATGACATTATCATAATGTATTATTGATCTGCTTTGTAAAGCACATTAATTACCTTCTCTTTTTTTAAATGTTCGACTGAAATAAACTGGGAATTGACTTTTAAAGAAAATGATGTGTGAATAAATATGGACATTGTGGTTATTATCTCCTTTCTTCAGGTTAGTTATATAACGCTGTTTAAGTAAATAGTGTTTCTAACTGATGTACAGGGGTTGGACAATGAAACTGAAACACCTGGTTTTAGACCACAATAATTTATTAGTATGGTGTAGGGCCTCCTTTTGCGGCCAATACAGCGTCAATTCGTCTTGGGAATGACATATACAATTCCTGCACAGTGGTCAGAGGGATTTTAAGCCATTCTTCCTGTAGGATAGTGGCCAGGTCACTACGTGATACTGGTGGAGGAAAACGTTTCCTGACTCGATCCTCCAAAACACCCCAAAGTGGCTCAATAATATTTAGATCTGGTGACTGTGCAGGCCATGGGAGATGTTCAACTTCACTTTCATGTTCATCGAACCAATCTTTCACCAGTCTTGCTGTGTGTATTGGTGCACTGCCTTTAGGATACAATGTTTGAACCATTGGATGCACATGATCCTCAAGAATGGTTCGGTAGTCCTTGGCAGACCCCCATGCTTCACTCTGGGCATGCAACAGTCTGGGTGGTACGCTTCTTTGGGGCTTCTCCACACCGTAACTCTCCCAGATGTGGGGAAAACAGTAAAGGTGGACTCATCAGAGAACAATACATGTTTCACATTGTCCACAGCCCAAGATTTGTGCTCATTGCACCATTGAAACCGACGTTTGGCATTTGTATGAGTGACCAAGGGTTTGGCTATAGCAGCCCGGCAATGTATATTGACCCTGTGGAGCTCCCGACGGACAGTTCTGGTGGAAACAGGAGAGTTTAGGTGCACATTTAATTCTGCCGTGATTTGGGCAGCCGTGGTTTTATGTTTTTTGGATACAATCTGGGTTAGCACCCAAACGTCCCTTTCAGACAGCTTCCTCTTGCGTCCACAGTTAATCCTGTTGGATGTGGTTCGTCCTTCTTGGGGATATGCTGACATTACCCTGGATACCGTGGCTCTTGATTCATCACAAAGACTTGCTGTCTTGGTCACAGATGCGCCAACAAGACGTGCACCAACAATTTGTCCTCTTTTGAACTCTGGTATGTCACCCATAATGTTGTGTGCATTTCAGTATTTTGAGCAAAACTGTGCTCTTACCCTGCTAATTGAACCTTCACACTCTGCTCTTACTGGTGCAATGTGCAATCAATGAAGACTGGCTACCAGGTTGGTTCAAATTAGCCATGAAACATCCCACACTAAAATGACAGGTGTTTCAGTTTCATTGTCCAACCCCTGTATCATGTTAATGGATTAACTGGTCATACATATCCCAAAGAAATTGATACAGTTCCTCTCAGCTCTATAAAACATTTGAGACAATCTAGTCATATTGAACACTAAATTAACATAAACCCCTACAAAGTTGCATTGTGAGACAGTTTATTGCCCTTTTCATTGAAATCACTATGCCAGCATAGAAACAATACCAATATGTGGAAAATGTATTGTGTTGCAAAGGTGGATGGACTTGGCAGGAAATGGTGGTGAAGCAACTGCCTTATGAAATGGTCCTGAATGAGACTGTTGTTCTGATGACTGGTGTTTCTCTAACTATCTCCACTTGTGTTTTCATTTTGTCAGCTTATTAGTTAGGTGTACACAGTGCCTTGCAAAAGTACAAATTTTCCTTGAAATTTTCAAGATTGGTCAAGTTACCACCACAGACTTAATGTGTTTTGGGGGGTTTTAACATGAAGTAGTGCATATTTATGAAATTGCAGGAAAATAATAAAAGGTTTTCCTTTCCTCACTGAAATCACAGCTACAAGGCTTGTGTGGCATGTGTTTCCCAGCTTTTCACATCTAAACAAAGGTTTAGGCAAGCCATTCTTCTCAGCAGAAATACCTCAAGCTCATTTGGATTGGATGGGGTGCAACTGTGAAAATTTATGTTCAAGGTTTCCCACAAGTTCTCAATTGGATTTTATTCTGAACTTTGAGTAAGCCATCCTAACCCGCATAGGCTTTGTTTTAAATCATTTCATTGTAGCACTGCATATTTAGGGTTAGTGTCCTGTTGAAGAGATCTTTTTTTTCCAGGATTGCCCTTTCATTTACGTCCATCAATCTTTCCACCAACAATTTACCACCTCTGCTGAAGAAACGTCTCCCACAGACTGTAAAAGTCCAATCTCAAAAGCCTAAATAAAGATTAAACATATAATGGTCTTGATTTCTCAGCTGTAAAGGTACTAAACCATTTTCATTTTTGATGTTTATGGAACATATTAGGGGTTGATGTGTAAATTATATAGGGAGAGCCAATTTGAGTGAAAAGTTCTCTTTTTTTTTTGTGCAATGAGCATGAAGAATTTCAAGGTGCTGCTCAATCACGGTATTCTACATCACTTAGGGAGGGTAAAATCCAACATGTAAAGGAACATATGGTGACAAAATCAAAGAACAATATTGTACCAATAGCTGTGACATATTCACTGATGACACATCCTTAATCACAATGGATCATAAATGTGAACGTGGGTTTGATAGAATAGTTCTTAGACTTCTGAATGGAATTGAATGAGAAATTAGAGATTACATAGCTTAAAAGTAGTATTATTGTGGAATGTAATATACTAGAGGCTAAGTATTATTGTTGAATCTGAATAAAGTTAGACAGAATTACTGCTTATAAATTTATTAAATGTGTTCATAAGGTATTTTTTGCAAGCATTTCCTGAAAAAGTATAAGTTAAAACAGGCCATTTTGTTTACAATTTGCTTCTGTTGTTCCCATGTTGAATCAAAATCTGCGAATGTGGGTTGAATTAATGAGAAAGTATTGATTAACGAGGTCTGAATAGTGAATTGGGCCAGAACCATGAATGTCATTTTAATCATAAAGCCAGTTCCTCATCTCTAATTTGATTCAGAGACTAATGGTAAATAATATCTTAAGCACCATTCTGAGAAAATGTTTTACATTTTTTACAGACTAAATATTCGGATATGTCTGATCTGAGCTTGAAAAATTAGTCCATCCAGACCACAAACTTCAGCAGATGCTGAACTGTTCTGAAAGAAAAGATATTGAGCAATTATAGCGTCACTGAAAATATTCATATGTTAATGAAATATGCTGACTGAGTGCTTTAAGTACTTCTTATTCCTCCAATTCCAAGTCTTTTGTTACCAATGCAATTACTTGGGCTTGTTTCATCTAACGTTCTGTCTGCAAGATAATGTAAGGAGGAATTGCCCTCCTCCCATCCTTTCCAATCAATGCCACTTTATGCAGTGGTTTAGTGGCACCTCATACTGTATAGCTCTGCAGTCTTTCAGCATCTGATAACGAGGATGACAAAAGGGTATAGTGGCAACTTGTCCTTCTAGCTGAAAATACAGCATCAGCATATGGACACCTAAATGCTTTGAAGCAAAGCGTTTGCACCATATGCATATTTAGGATGAAAATATAATTTGCAGTTCTGATCAGAGGTACACAAACAGTCGTCATTGACATAAATCTTATGGGGCTTTGAAATTATGTATTCAAAACGTTTTTCCTACTGCGTAATGATAACAACAGACAACTTAACTGAATTTTAAAACCATGAATTGACGGTTCAACATTTAGTTCTTTGTGAACATAAATATACAGAGCAATGAAAAAGTGTTTGCCCCCTAAAAAATGTATCCTGCTTTTGATTCTTTTGGCACTTAAATGTTTCAGATCATGAAACAAATTATTTGTATCAGAAAAAAGAAAACCTGAATAAATATAAAATGCAGTTTATATCATATCAAAATGACTCCAGGGGAGAATTGACAACTCATCCAGAAGGTCACAAAGTAATCCAGAACAATATCTACAGCACTGCAGGCTTCACTTGCCTCAGTTAAAGTCAGTGTTTCAACAAAAAAATGTTTCAACAATAAAAAGAGGCTAATCAAAAATGACATCCATGGGAGAAATCCAAGGCAAAAACAACTGCTGACAAAAAAAACCCCAAAACAATAAAAAAAAAAAAAAAAAAACACAAAGGCATTCTCACATTTGCCATAAAAGATCTATATGACTGTTAGGGAAACATTAAGAGATAAAAGTGAGCCCTGTTACATCTGATGCAAAGCTAACAAGGCAAACTTGAAAAAGAACAAAATGCCAACAATCAAATGATGCCAATAATGTTATGGTTTGGGGCTGCGTTGCACATCAGGACTTGGATGACTTGATGTTATAGATGGAAACATGAACTTGGCTCTTTTGGAATAAAACGCTGTAGAAAAATATCCAACCAATGCAGCAGTTAAAATAATTCTTGAAAGACTATGTGAAATGACCTCCAATGTGATAACAAACACACTGTAAGTTAATGGTTGAGACAGTTGTTGCAACCAAGGATGGCACAGCCACTTATTTTATAGGGGGCAATTACTTTTACACAGAGTCAAGTAGAGTTGGAGAGTTTTGTTTTGTTAATAAATGAAATCATTATTTGAAAACTGCACTGTGTATTTACTTGGGCTATCTTTTTCAGATTTTAGAATTTGCTTAATGATTTGAAATATTTCAGTGACAGAAAAACAAATACACAAATAATCTGTAAGGGTCAATTGCTTTTCCACAGCCCACTGAATATGTTCAAGTATACAGACTCAAATATACACAAAATCACAACTAATATTTGGTTAAATGCCCTTTAACAATTTGAACCTCAAACACAAACTTTGTGTAGCCCTCATAAAGATGTCGACTGAAGGTATTTGACTGCTCTTTTTGGTAGAGTTGGCAGAGCTCATTTATGCTGTTGGACTTCCTGTCACTCAGCTGGTTTTAAAGCATTGTCCACAAACCAAGGCTTACAAAAGTCTAATTATATACTGCTTTATCTGTTCTAAAGCCCGTCTTGTTATGTGTTTTGGGTCATTGTCCTGTTTGAACACCAATGTGTCAAAGTCTTCACGGTCTAAATCAAATTGTAACAAAAGAATAAAACTGATTATGACTTTCAGGAACAACCCAAGACCTAAAAGCATAAACTAGAAGATGCTGAAACATCAGGGCCATTGCCCATACTAAGGTAAGTCTAACATCAGCCTGGACTTGTCATTATCTTCGCAATAGATCTGACCCACATACAGAGAACACTCTGGAGAATATAATGAGTAAAAAGGTTGTTTATTTGGAAGATGATAATCACGAACCTAATGGTCAAAAATCTCACTGTATGGAGAGAGGGGAAGAGGTTGAGTGAATACAGGGAACGGAAAGTAAACGAAACTAAGAACAATAAACAAGTCACTTGAGACTACTGGCTTTATCTGGGACACATGAAATGTAGGATGGATATAAGACTTGTAGGCAAACGGAGACGAACAGCCAACGGACTAATTATGGTCTCAATCTCATAGGGACCGATAAAACGAGGCAAAAGCTTCCGTGACATAGACTTAAGGGGTATATCTCGTGCAGACAACCATACCTTCTGTCTAGGCTGGTATTCAGGTGCAGGTCTGCATTTACGATCAGCCAAATTGTTATTCTGATCAGCAGTATGGTGTAAGCTCTGGACAGTAGAACTCCAAATGTTCTTGCAGCACGGATATGTTGTTGGACAGATGACACAGTGATATCTTTTTCGTCGGCAGCAAACAGGGGTGGCTGATAACCAAGAGAGGCCTCAAAAGGTGAACGTCCAGTGGCAGAGGAAATGTGAGAATGCAATGCATATTCAACCCAAGGTAGGTATGAGCACCAATCAGAGGGTTTAGTGGATGTGAGACATCGTAAGGCAGATTCCAGCTGCTGATTTAGTCTTTTCGGTCTGACCATTAGACTGAGGGTGGTAACCTGAGGTCAATGAAACCTTAGCTCCGAGAGCTAAACAAAACTGTTTCCAAACCTGCGAGGTGAACTGTGGGCCTCGGTCTGATAGGATGTCCTGCGGAATTCCATAGAGGCAAAAAACATGTTTTGTGAGGAGTTCGGCTGTTTGAAGGGCTGACGGAGGTTTTCTGAGGGGAATGAGATGACATGCTTTAGAGAAGCGGTCCACAATAGTGAGAACTGTTGTCATACCTGTGGAGAGGGGAAGTCCAATAACGAAATCCAAAGCTATGTGAGACCAGGGTCGACTTGGGATGCTCAGTGGTTGGAGAAGACCCGCAGGAGACTGGTTACAAGATTTATTTCTGGCACAAGTAGCACAAGCCTGAACAAACTCCTTCACATCTTTGTGTATAGATGGCCACCAAAACCTTCTTTGAACTAATGCTATAGTTCAATTAACATCAGGATGAGCAGAAAATGTTGTTGTGTGTAGCCAATCGATTATTTTGGAACGTACTTTAGATGGGACATAGATGCGGTTAGGCGGTCCATTGCCAGGGTCAGGTTCCTGTTGTTGAGCCTTTAGTTCAGTATCCTCAATCTCCCATTGAAGTGCGCCAACTGTCAAACTGGGTAGCAAGATGGGCACAGGTTTCTTCACAGAATCGTCTGTGGCAAACTGTCTGGAGAGGGCTTCCGGCTTTGTATTTTTTGGACCGGGTCTGAAAGAAATGCATAAATCAAAACGAGAGAAAAATAAGGACCAACGAGACTGACGTGGGTTAAGTCTTTTAGCTGACTGTAGGTAGGCCAAGTTCTTGTGATCAGTCCAGACTTGGATGGGATGCTCAGCCCCCTCAAGCCAGTGGCGCTACTCGTCAAGGGGCAATTTTATCCCCAGCAGCTCTCTGTCACCCACGTCATAGTTCTTTTCAGTATTACTGAACCTGCGAGAAAAGAAAGCACAAGGATGAAGTCTCCCATCTTCTGAATTTTGCGATAGCACCGCTCCGACACCAATGTCAGAGGCGTCGACTATCAGGACGAACTGTCTTGAGGGATCTGGATGGACCAAGATGGGGGCATGGGAGAACTTCTCCTTGAGAGCACGAAAAGCTGCTTCACAGAGCTTTCTTCAAACTTCGTCGTTGCCCGGACAACTGCTCAGCAAGGTTCATACGAGGTTAGGTGTTTGGGCAGAGTAATAGAGAGTTATTTAGGATGAAATGATCTAAACGTTTTTCATTTTATGAAGTTTGGTTTTGTTTGTGTTGAACTGTTCTATCTTGGTGCTAGCAGGCTATCTGCATCACACATGCTCAGCTTTGTGTTCTGTGTTTGTGTGTTTTTAAATTTAAGACAAACTTTATTTAAAGGGTGATTTTAAACAAAGAAGATCGGCCATAACGCGCCGTCCACGCTCATGCATTTTAACCCATTTATTAACAGTATTTTAAAGGTGTGTGTTTGATTCTGGTGCTAAGCTATCAGCTTCTTTTGTTAGCTTTTACTGCTAACAAGCGAAGAACACGTGCTTGCCTGCTAAGGAATATTTAACAGAAAGGTTGTTAGTTTTCAAGCTAGTAAATAATAGTCCCTAAACATTATTTTACTAAATCTGATAACTAAGTAAACACCATTAAGCCCCGTTTCTCCAGAAAGATTTGGCTCTGTTCCAAAATATTCCCTTAATAATATTTCTTTAAATATTATTTCAATAAATAAAGGCAGCTAATTAGACACCATTGAGAAATGGACATCCAGAAGGTTGGTTTTATTCAGCAGATCATTATTTAAAACATTATTTTATTAAAATAATATTTCATATGATCTTACATTGTGAAGGGTTGTCTAAAGGTATGCTGATTATTGCCTAAGTTGGTTCCAAGACTAACTTAACTCCGTTTCCAGATTCTTCAAGCTAATCCTTGGTTCTCAAACATAAACATTGCATGGTAATATTGCATCACTCTATTGGTCATAATTTTCAATCATCTTTAATCAACTTGTTTATATTGTACATAGCCCATTAGTCATCTCTATTCTTTAATTCTGCTTTGTAGTTAGTTGGATTGTTTTAGCATAGTAAAGAGTTTGTTTGTTGAAATATGTTTGACTTTGAGTTGACTTATTTTTGTTAATAAATTCTTGTATTTTAATAAATTGTGTGAATTCATTCCATGTGTGTACAGAGTTTTGCTGTTCAATAATGTCAGAGCTCATCTCACACCTTTCTATTTTGTCCTAATACCATCGCCTTATTGGGCTGGTATTCACAGGATAACCCTTAACAAACCGAAATATTATTTGATAAAATATTAAAATATTAATATTAAATAATATTTTGAGATTCATAGTCACAACTGCGTAGATAGGCTTGATTATTCAGAGTAACCTCCGGAGACGTAGTCAGTACACAGTGATCTAGATTCAAAGCTTAGGCTTTCAAAATCTGCGAAAGGAGCAAAGACAAAGTTACACGAGGTCGAAGAACGAAGCATAAACTTAGTGTTTGGCTCGAGCTTGTACCATTGGTGGCAAAACACTCTGGCATCGAAGTGCTGGCAGCCTCCTGCTTAAATACTCCTCAGAGTAATCAGTGAAAATAAGTCGCACCTGTCACCCAGCATACCTGAGAGCTCCAGCACCATCTGAAAATGAGCACATGTAGCAAGCACAAAAACACAAACACAACCCAAATCCTGACAGGACTAAGATGATTCAGACCAATAAACAACTCCCTGCTCAAACAAATCAACACATTTAAACCAAAATTTGCAGCTCCCCACATAGTCAAGCCAAATGCCTTCTGGATAGTCATACAAGACAAAGATGGAGTTCTTTGGACACACTGCCGAGAAGAGTGTGGAGAAGTGAATGGTGGGCTTTCATACCTGTTAACACTTAACCAACTGTCAAGCATGGTGGTGGCAGCATCATTCTGTGGGGCTGCTTTGCTGCTTGTGGTGCCTGTTAATTGCACAAAAGTGGGTGGAATAAAGAATATGAAAGGGTTACTTAAATATGAAATCCATGGCTCGGCAGCTGGAACTTGGACATAATTGGCTCCTCCAACAAAACAATTATTAAAAACATTCATTAAAACGTGTTTTAGAAAAGATAAAACAGGGTAACATAAGCTTTTACAAATCCTTGAAATTAAAAGAAATGGTAATTTGAGGACCATTTTGTGACAGGAATCCAATTTAAATGAACTACATATTCTGATAAGGAGAGTGGTTAAATGTCCAGCCAGATTAATGCCACTGGCTTGTTGATGGCTTTAAGAATCTTGTGATCAAGGTAAACCTTTTAAGGGACATCTAACCACATATTAATTGGAAAAAAAACAAGAAAAGAAAAACAAATATATATATATATATATATATATATATATATATATATATATACATACATACATACAGGGGTTGGACAATAAAACTGAAACACCTGGTTTTAGACCACAATAATTTATTAGTATGGTGTAGGGCCTCCTTTTGCAGCCAATACAGCGTCAGTTTGTCTTGGGAATGACATATACAAGTTCTGCAAAGTGGTCAAAGGGATTTTAAGCCATTCTTCTTGCAGGATAGTGGCCAGGTCACTACGTGATACTGGTGGAGGAAAACGTTTCCTGACTCGCTCCTCCAAAACACCCCAAAGTGGCTCAATAATATTTAGATCTGGTGACTGTGCAGGCCATGGGAGATGTTCAACTTCACTTTCATGTTCATCAAACCAATCTTTCACCAGTCTTGCTGTGTGTATTGGTGCATTGTCATCCTGATACACGGCACCGCCATCAGGATACAATGTTTGAACCATTAGATGCACATGGTCCTCAAGAATGGTTCGGTAGTCCTTGGCAGACCCCCATGCTTTACTCTGGGCATGCAACAGTCTGGGTGGTACGCTTCTTTGGGGCTTCTCCACACCGTAACTCTCCCAGATGTGGGGAAAACAGTAAAGGTGGACTCATCAGAGAACAATACATGTTTCACATTGTCCACAGCCCAAGGTTTGCGCTCCTTGCACCATTGAAACCGACGTTTGGCATTGGCATGAGTGACAAAAGGTTTGGCTATAGCAGCCCGGCCGTGTATATTGACCCTGTGGAGCTCCCGACGGACAGTTCTGGTGGAAACAGGAGAGTTTAGGTGCACATTTAATTCTGCCGTGATTTGGGCAGCCGTGGTTTTATGTTTTTTGGATACAATCTGGGTTAGCACCCAAACGTCCCTTTCAGACAGCTTCCTCTTGCGTCCACAGTTAATCCTGTTGGATGTGGTTCGTCCTTCTTGGGGATATGCTGACATTACCCTGGATACCATGGCTCTTGATACATCACAAAGACTTGCTGTCTTGGTCACAGATGCGCCAGCAAGACGTGCACCAACAATTTGTCCTCTTTTGAACTCTGGTATGTCTCCCATAATATTGTGTGCATTTCAATATTTTGAGCAAAACTGTGCTCTTACCCTGCTAATTGAACCTTCACACTCTGCTCTTACTGGTGCAATGTGCAATGTGTATACAGTACAGACCAAAGGTTTGGAAACACCTTCTCATTCAAAGAGTTTTCTTTATTTTCATGACTATGAATATTGTAGCTTCACACTGAAGGCATCAAAACTATGAATTGACACATGTAGAATTATATACTGAATGAAAAAGTGTGAAACAAGTGAAAATATGTCTTATATTCTAGGTTCTTCAAAGTAGCCACTTTTTACTTTGATTACTGCTACGCACACTCTTTCCAACAGTATTGAAGGAGTTCCCAGAGATGCTTAGCACTCGTTGGCCCTTTTGCCTTCACTCTGCGGTCCAGCTCACCCCAAACCATCTCAATTGGGTTCAGGTCTGGTGACTGTGGAGGCCAGGTCATCTGGCACAGCACCCCATCACTCTCCTTCTTGGTCAAACAGCCCTTACACAGCCCGGAGGTGTGTTTGGGGTCATTGTCCTGTTGAAAAATAAATGATGGTCCAACTAAATGCAAACCGGATGGAATAGCATGCTGCTGCAAGATGCTGTGGTTGCCACGCTGGTTCAGTATGCCTTAAATTTTGAATAAATCCCCAACAGTGTCACCAGCAAAGCACCCCCACACCATCACACCTCCTCCTCCAAGCTTCACGGTGGGAATCTGGCATGTAGAGTCCATCTGTTCACCTCTTCTGCGCCGCACAAAGATACGGTGGTTTGAACCAAAGATCTCAAACTTGGACTCATCAGACGAAAGCACAGATTTCCACTAGTCTAATGTCCATTCCTTGTGTTCTTTAGCCCAAACAAGTCTCTTCTGCTTGTTGCCTGTCCTCAGCAGTGGTTTCCTAGCAGCTATTTTACCATGAAGGCCTGATTCACACAGTCTCCTCTTAACAGTTGTTCTAGAGATGTGTCTGCTGCTTGAACTCTGTGTGGCATTGACCTGTTCTCTAATCTGAGCTGCTGTTCACCTGCGATTTCTGAGGCTGGTGACTCGGATGAACTTTCCTTTCCTGGGGCGGTCCTCATGTGAGCCAGTTTCTTTGTAGCGCTTGATGGTTTTACGACTGCACTTGGGGACACTTTCAAAGTTTAGCTGCTTTTATCTTGCCATAATACAAATTCTAACAGTCTATTCAGTAGGACTATCAGCTGTGTACTGTATCCACCTCCTGCACAACACAACTGATGGTCCCAACCCGATTTATAAGGCTTGAAATCCCAGTTATTAAATCTGACAGGCCACACCTGTGAAGTGAAAACCATTTCAGGTGACTACCTCTTGAAGCTCATCAACAGAATGCCAAGAGTGTGCGGAGCAGTAATCAAAGCAAAAGGTGGCTACTTTGAAGAACCTAGAATATGACATATTTTCACTTGTTTCACACTTTTTTGTTCAGTATATAATTCCACATGTGTTAATTCATTGTTTTGATGCCTTCAGTGTGAAGCTACAATATTCATAGTCATGAAAATAAAGACAACTCTTTGAATGAGAAGGTCTGTCCAAACGTTTGGTCTAAACTGTATATTATATATATATATGCATATATATATATATATATAGTCAGTCAGTCAGTCATTTTCTACCGCTTATTCCATAGTGGGTCACGGGGGAGCTGGTGCCTATCTCCAGCAGTCTATGGGCGAGAGGCAGGGTATATATATATATATATATATATATATAGCTTGTACATACCTATAGTTTTGACTCTGTGAGCTCTTCAGAAAATCCACAATAAATTCATGAACATGACATTCATGGTCATAATGAGTGTATGTACACTTCTGAGTGGAACTGCAGGTAATTATGCATCAGAGACATTCTTATCCAGTCAATGTTCCACATATATGTGCACACCATGTTTATTATTACAAAAACCACTTCACAGAATTTCCTTTCATGTCTCCCTTTGAATTTCTATACCATATTCAAGCCATTCTTTTGCGTCATTCAACATTCAATCAATAGTGAACAGACCTCCCAACTCATCCACACAAGGCAAAAAATAAAAATAAAAAATGTAATTATGTAAAAAATAAAACAAGGGTGTAATGATAGCAAAAGAAAGCGATTAGAACAGGAGCTCAGTACCAAATAGAGGAGCCTGCTGTGGTTGAAAGCGTGATAATTAGACATTCCTTTCTGTGAGTGCCAGATACAAAGATTCACTAATGTACAGTGAGCACAACCGGGATGCTTGTGTCCATGGAAAATGTCTAAATTTAACTTTTGCAAAAGCAACCTGGTCTCGAACACTGATTCCACGGCTGCCAAAAACACAGATTTAGAAATATGTGTTCAATGTGCATTCGTGGTGAGTAGCAGCTTTGGCATGAGCCTCCTCCTTCTGTCTCCATTCTCTCTGTATTCCATTTAAGTGTGGCCAATAAAGCTAGTAATTTGCACTCTTTACATGTTAGCTATTATGAAGCACTATGATGGCTGATGTCACGATTTCAAATGATAAGGACAACAAGAAATTTGAATCAAACCTGCTAACATGTGATCTGTCCACAGGGGGCAATGTGCTCCATATTTAGGCTGTATTATTGTTTGGCTCATAAACAGACAAATTATGACGACCGTCACCTTATTTTGATCTGTGATAATCAACGTATTTAGTCATTATTACCAGCTTAGCACAAACTACTCAGAAATCTATTTGCATTCACTGTATTCTTCAGAGTAGACCATGTGCATGGTAATATTGCTAGAGATAGTTGAGGAGGTCTGAATTACGGCAAGTAGGTTTACCAAGTCTGTAACAACAAAGACAGAAAATAATCCAACAACTCTACAATCAGGCAGCAAGTAAACCTAATCCATCACTATCATGATAGAAAACAGGATGATAAGTGAAAATAGACAGCAAGAAGTCCAGGACACCTCTTGAAAGTTGCGCAGAGAGAAAGCAGCAAAGAAACACATTGCTGAGACATGGGGCCGACAGTAGCATAGGCTTACAGGGCAGTAGTCCATGGCAGACAGGTTTTTGGGAGCAGCAGAATGGTTGATGATGTGAGTGCTCAATTTCTAACTAAACCAAAACCAAGCAAAATTTATTTGAACAGACTGAGAAAAGATGGTCTTTTGCCTTTTGTCTAAACTTTGTATGTTTAAAAAGTGAAAGGTGAAAAAAAACAAAGAAAGATGTCTACCAATGTCTATATGAGACTGAAAGGTTGTTGGGAATGATCAATTTTCCTAACCTTATATTTAGCATCTTTGTTTCAATGATGGACTTATTGTGTTGTGTTTTAGAGACTTTGTTACATCGCCACATAAAGACCTGATGTAGTTACTTCAACATTTTTTGGTAATTTGTTTTTAAGGATGAATTAATTTTAGAAATGATGGTGCTGTTTTAATAACAAACTTTGTATAAGGGACAAATAAAAATACTTTTTAACAAACATTTTGGTCTGGGCAATGCCTTGAAGTTGTACATCACTACCAAACTATTTTATTTTGCATGTGTAAAATAAATTTGTCTGGGCGGGGCACCAACCATAAAAGGCCCTTGGCTCTAGCTCAAGGGCTCTAATCCTCCTAAATGGCCCTTCCTAGGCTGGTAGGCTGCAAGACTACAATATGAATGCTGTCATTTTGGTCAAAAATGCAATGTGAATAAAGTAATTAGACAAGTTTGTGCAGGGGTGTCCAAGTGTCTTGCATTCAAACGAACCTTAGGCAAACTGAAAAGCATCAGATGATATGACACAAAATGTGATAGTCATTGTTTTATGTGACACTGTGGGAACCAACTGCAATATTTTAACCCAGTCCATTACAGAAGAACAAACGTACATTGTCCACATATCCTTTTTCAACAATGGATAAATAAACTAAGACACAAAAAGTATGACCATCAAAATGTATTTCCATTGCACCAACCTAAAGCAGTGAGTGCCACATTTTTGTCACATGAACTTTAGGAAACCTGGCATGCAGATTTGCACCTCTTAGTCTGATCAAACCTGAACTAGATAATTCGCACTTTAATAGGGTTTTTTTAAAACAAAGTTAGAGATTTTTGACATCTTTATTGTATTTGTAAAATGACAAAAAGTAATCACTTTAAATGCTTTTTACAATTTATTTTACTAATTCATGACAACACACTTTATAATTTTGAGGCCACACACATGTTGAATCATGATCCTAAGTGGGGTCCCATCCCAACTTTAGAACCACTGTTCTAAGTTACAGCAGATGTGATTTCTTGATTATAAACTGCATGTAAAAAAAATTGAAAATCTGGATTCCAAAACACACGTCCTATAATTTTCTCCATGAAATAGCAGATCTGAAACTCTGAATCTGAAACGAACTTCCCACATGACGTGCAGGCATAAGACACTAAGACGACACCACGCAGCTCTTCAAACATGACCAATTATAGCTGAGAACTCAATTAAGGTCAAGCCAAAGAGCTCATTCGAACATGCAACACTGAGTAAAAGTCATCATAGTGGCTTTGCTTTACAGCTGTTCTAAGCATAATATTATTACCTTCAGTTCTTGAAATTCACTCCAACAAAGTAGACTCATCTTGCCAGACACGAGGGTAATGGAATAATTTTCCTTCTTCTTAGCACAAGTACAAATGATTTCCTCCCCACATCCATCCATCCAGCAACAAGAGAGCCAAGTAAAATGGTCAGACTATATCCTACCTCCAGCCATCACAAGTCTTTCCACTGCTCGGATGATCAGTGCAAACACTGCGAGAGAAAAATCTGCCCTCTTTTGCCTTATACAGAAACCATAAACTGCTCCAATTTGATTTTCGGGTTGAAAAGAAGTAAAACGCTAAGAGCAGTGAAGCTAAAGAGAGATAAAAAATGTGTAAAAATTAATACTGCTGTCTGCTGGATTTCCATATATTTAGATCAGTGCATGACTTTTGAGATCCGCGTCTGAATAAACTCTATTTATAATAATAATAATAAATCAATAAGACCGATTGTTCCAAATACATTCTTTTGCGCCGTTTTACGCACATTTGGCGCGGCTGCGGCGCAAATCCACTCTTTTTATCGCATTGTAAAAAAAATAAAAATAAAAAAACCGAGCATAAAGATTATTAGTGCAACATTTTCAAGTACTGTCCAATATATTGATGATTTCACCATTTGGGTATAACATAAACTATAGTACCTCCACGTCCGTTTGAGGCGAAGACGCACGCTTGGGACTATAAAATACATGAAGCTTATTAAAAATAGTGAGCATTAGGCTATGTATTTAGGTTTAATCACACGGATGACGTGAAATGATGAAAACTTGATTTTGATCATTTGGATTGTGACAAATTTACATTTAGGCTACTGGAGAAAAATAAGTTTATTTTCTGCTAGAAGCGACGTGGAAGGCGCGTGTATCCAGAGCGCAGTAAAAGCGCAAAACTGCTGTACATTTTCGTGCTTAAAGTAAGAGAAGGACACATTTTGAAAGGAGTTTTAAGCAAACTGGTTAAGAATATCCTGAAAGATTATTGCAGAGCCTGCTTCAAACAATTGGTATTTAGGATAGCGAGCAGATTTGGCGCAGAGAGATTCGCGTTCCATTGAGAAAATACGTATTTACATCCCTATAGATTCACAAAGTGCATCACATCCTTCGCTAAAGTCCTTTTGCTTCCCTGAAGAATAACCATATGTTACAGGCAGCTGAGGATCAGGCATGAAACACTTAATTATCTTCACCACACCAAAAAAAAAAAAAAAATCAACAGTCGCGGATTTGTTTTTTTTTAAACCTGGTAATCCTTCAATTAAAGACTGCAGTCAATTATTTGAAACTTGCACACCTTTATATATTCTTCTGTCAAGTTTTAATTGAAAAACAGTGGTCTATGTTGAAGAACAACAACTTTCTGAAATACTACAAACGATTTATTCACGTTTTTGGCTGTTTGCGCACAACAGACATTATTAAAGGTGCTAATTGGACTATATGTGAAAGGTGGCGGTCAAATAAAAACTGAAGTCTAAGCTTCAATGTCTGGGGGCAACTAGATGTCCTTGACCGTCATCTACTCTATCTGTGACAGAAAAAAGCGCTCAATTTGGAGCTTTTAGATGAACCTGCTTTAGAAACCACGGTCTCTGATGTGCCAGGATGCACACCGATTATTGCACTTAAGTAAGGGAGAATAGATCGAAGCTTACCTGAGCAAATGGTGTCCTGGTGGGGTCTTTTGGGTCGCTTCATGCCACCGTGGCAGCGTGTCTGAGGACATGCTTGTGGAGACGAGGTTCTGGAGACGAGAAGCGCATCGGCTGCACCGGAGAAAGTGGGGAGTGGGGGTCGGGGGTGTTTGAGGCAGTGAGAGAGCGCCGGAGGGTGGGGGTGGGGGGGGAGTGAGCAGACATTTCTAAGACTACAATGAGTCGTTTATTGTATTTTATATTCCATTAACTAGTGACAGCATGTGATTAAAATAAACACAAATTAAAAGGTTATGTGGATATGAATTGAAAGCTCATGACTGCAAAACCAGAGGCATATTGCTCGCATTTTAAACGGAAAATGAACTTGTTTTAGCCCTTCACGCCATAAAAACAGCGCACACTGCAGGAAAGCACTTAAATGTGTTATTTTAAATTATTCTTCATGCTAAAGTAGTCTATATTTCCTTTGGTCTGATTAAACATATGCCATCAAGTTGATGTAAAAGACAATTGAAGATTGATTTTATTCCTTCTTACTCTTTTAATTCTTTAAAAACTGTTCATATCAAGACTAGTAGTAAAACAAAATCAGAATGTTTTACTGACATCTACTGGCATAGATGTCTATAGGTTCCAAGTTTAGCAGAACTGCAAGTTCTGCTAAACTTTCATTTTTCACTTTAATAACTTTGCAAGGCAGTATACAGATTTCACAAATTAAATACTCTTTGTGTAATTTGAAGTCTGTAATCATTATAAATGGTCCAGTCTAGGTTTGATCATTCAAAATAATACATTTTTCATGCTAGTCTCAAACTAAGGCGTCAATACTGCAGAGACAGCATTGATTACTTTTTTTTATTTTCACGACAAGAAAAAAGTTTCATCAGTCTAATTTATTCAGTGGAAGTTTAACTCATCTGCATTTGCTACAATTTGAACAGGAGATTATGTAGAAGTGAAGAACGTTTCTTGCATAAGAAAGGAGTATTTGCTCTGGTATTTCCACATAGCATGCAAGTCCGGTTCAGGAACAGTTAAGGAAATGTTCTTTGCATTGGGAAATATTAATTGTTTATTTATTTTAAATGAGCACTTATGTCTGTTTAGAAATGTACCAGCTGTGGCAATAATCATTACATCCTGCAGCTGCTCTGGTCAAGCTGAACCATAGTGTGACTTGGGGAATTCATCTAGTTTCAGAAGATAAATTATAAGGATTGGTTAGGAATTCTCAAATTCACACCAATTAAATAATTTTCAATATATACACCCTGTATGTCTGTCATTGAGACTCAATAGAAGTTCTTCCGAGACTGGCTGAAGGAGGTTATTAAGTCTCTAAGAAAAAGCTTTAATATTATCAGCCATGCGTGTAGTACCTGGGAAAACAAATCTCACAATGAACGGTTGCCGTATCACTTTTCCAATTGGAAGCCCCGAGCCCATGAATAGTTGGAGATATTAAGATGTTCAGGAGAATGGCAGGATTTAATGCAGACTTAAAGATTAAGCAGAAAAAACAGCACCACTCAGAGAAATTATGAAACAATCAGGAAATCATTCTTTAAATCACCTGACTCATCGCATTACAGTGCTTACCAAAGACAAAGCGAAAATTGACCTTGGTAAATAAGATGAGCAGAAAACGTGCAGCAATGAGACTGTTATTAATGAATGTTCAACTGTGGATGTTGGTAAAAGTGGTGTAACGAGCAGCAGTGAAAGGAGAGACGAACTGCCACAACCTGCAGATGGCTCCGCAGGACCAGCCAACTCCAGCCCAACGAAAAGTGAAGGTGAGTGCCAGAGGCAACAAGGTGCAGAACCAATGGCATCCAGCAGGGGAGATGCACAGTCACTTAATGACGACACAACATATTATAATCCAGACCAGTTCAAGTCAGTGTTCTTACCAGCAGAAGTAGAGTTAGTACACCAGGCAGATGCTTCAAACATTAACATCTAACAGGCTTCACGAAACAAAACAGGTGTATGCAGAATGGAAGAGGTAAGCTAGCATAACAGACACTGAATTCTATACAAGATTCGGGACAGAAAACGAAGTGCATGTAAAATCAATAGTAGAAGATTGGACGGCATGTTAAAAAGGACAGTACAGAATATGGTGCAGACCAGTGCTCCATTGTTTTAAACATAAGAGATGATGGTTTCAACAAAGAAGTATCTCATTGGAGTGAAGACAGTAACTATAAGTATAACATGATGGTGAGGAATCCAGATACAACTGCTCAATGGGAAGAAGGTGACTTGGAGCGAATAAAATATATGGAACAAAATGTTGGACTTGAAATGTCAGGAGAAAGAATTAGATTAGAAGAACATCAGAAGGACTAACGAATGGGGCCTCCTGGACCTGTTGGAGCTGAGGGTCTGTGCAGTTGACAATTGGGTTAATGGATTTTGAAAAGAAACCATGCGACTGAAGTGGACCAGACTGCTAGGAAAGGAATGCACCACACCTGCCAGATACATGTCAAAAGCCAATCACAGACTGAATGAACTTGTTGCCTTCACAGATATTGATTCACATACTCATCTGATACGGAGCAGCAATGAACAGGCACTGGAAAACTCATTTGGCTCACAACCAGCAGAAAACATTTTGCTCTGTGACCACCCCCCAGGCTTTGCCTCCCTGGGCACAAAGCCATATTGGCCTTATGATGGACCTTTTGTACAGTTGGCGGCAGTTTCAAACGCCAAAACTAATAATCCCCTTAGTTTTATTCTTATGAATCTACTCCTCAAATTAATTTAAAAAACGCATCTCTTCACTCAATCGTTTTACTCTATGTGTTGAGAATTAAAAAGGAGGTGCAATTTGAAATGTGCCATTCTGTATCAGCAGTCAAAAATATATCAGGTGGAAATAGTTTAAGTTTAGCAGGTGCACTTTAGTTGAATTATTTAGCAATGTGTTTCCTGCAAAATCAAAGACATGAGTTTCTGAAATGAAGACAGCTTGGATGCAAAATAGAAAAATGAAAAATTAAATAATTTACGAAGTACAGGTTGTTCTCATCTTGTCACAGATGTTTGACGCATTTTGATGTGTTTTCACTGTGTGAAAACAGCTCCAGGAAGGGTGACGCTAAATGTTATAAACACGACAAAAAGACTTGTCTGTTCTCATTCCGAAATCTTAAGAGCAGAGCCAAAAGCATGCTGGATCACAGCAAAATCACCCACCACATCCTATTCGCAATGCATCTGCAGCACATGACTCACTGTTTAGGCGCACCAAATGTTCATTACTCATTTAAGAGTGTGTATGTGAGCATGTTCGTACTGAAAACAGTCACCTAAATGGCAATGGATGGATCATGTGCTGCACCTGTATTATGCTGATGAACAGGATGGCCTCAAAGGCCGGTTTGAGTGCACTGCAATTAGTTACAAAAAAAATCACAGTTTTAATGGACTCTGTTTTTGCCAAATTAAGGGAGACACAGTGTACAAAGAGTCATCCTGTGTACTATCATGTAAATGGGAAATACATCAGATATGTGCATATGTAAAAGAAAGTGCTAATGTACCTTTCTTTTATGACATCAGAATTGCTCGTTTTATCTGAACAGATGAAATCTATTGTGCATTTAGCTTGAAACTCTTATACCAGCGTCATTTGCTAAAACTGACCTCAAAACGTCCGATTTCACACCAGGGACATGCTGATCCATAAGGAACAAAAGTACCAAAAACCTAAACAAATGGAGAAACCGCTTTTTTTACATTTTAATATCAAACCATCTTCTCCTAATATATTATTAGCTAAGAAGTTTAAAATCTATTAGAAGAAATGAGCTTTCATAAAAAGACTTGAGCTGTTTGTAAGAACTAGTTTTAGTTTCACTGTAAAAAAGGACTCAAAAGGAGAAGGCTGAACACTTTTTGTATAATTTGTTTTGCATAATTATTTTATTAACAATAAATGATGTAAATGTTACATTTACATATTAACCAAAAAAGTACACCAATTTGAGTTTTTGTCCAAAAATATTTTCATGGAGATGTTTACATTGTTCGGTATGTCTCCAACCTGAAGCCCTGTGAGCACTTTTGATGTACAATATTGTGCAAACGTATTTACCCCCTTACCGAATTCTTCTGCTTTTTTTGTCACAATTAAATGTTCCCATTAATCCATACATGTTTTATATCACACAAAAATGACCTGGGTAAATATAAAATGTGGTTTTCAAATGATTATTTCATTTATTAGAGGAACAACTATCCTAACCAGCATTGTCCTATTTAAACAAATAAAAACATAATAACCACCCTTGGAAGCAATATGCCATGAAGCATTTGTAATAATGAATCTTTTACATCACTGTGATGGAATTTTGGCCCAAAACCTTTGCAGAACCTTTAATTCAGCAGAATAATTGGTTGTTTAAGGTTCTGCCTCTGCATTTCTATCAGATTTTTGAGGTGTAAAAAGTATCTATATATGACTGCTTGAAACTAAAAACAAACTTCAACTTATTTCAAGCATTTACACTCACTTAAAAAAAGAATTAATAAGTGAACATTTGCACGTGTTCCTTAATATGCACAGAAGGCTCAATCAGATATTTTTTATCATTATTTTTGTTCTTTTCCATTTGCCTCTGAGTATTTTCAGCTATGCATAAATGTCACCAATCTTTGAGTTTAACTACTTGAAATGTAGTTAAAGTCTGCTGTCAGTCAAAATGACCACTTTAGAGTACTTATTGACTACTGGGTTGTCCATCAATGCACAGCCGTTAAGGGGGTTCTGACTTACAGCTGAAAAGCATGAAGTGCTCATTTATTTAACACCAGGAAATAATCCCCATCAAGTCTTAGCGCAGCTCTTCAACATTAATGGTTTAGTACGCTGCAGGCTGATTCGCTCCAGACAAGGAGCATCTTTTGTTGTAGCATGGCAGACTGGTCCGTCATTGTCCTTATTTTGCCCAGCAATAAACTGAATGGTACAAATTAGACTTATGTCTTTTCCAAATTTAGATAATGAGAGTCAGACTTGATTAACCTATTTACTATTGTCCAGATTCAGCCCACACAATCTTAATGACACAATCCTAATGACTTTTCAACTAATTTTGACATGCGAAGACATAATCTTGAAGACATTGTAATCTTTTAGTTTGTAGAGTCAATGTTCAGCCAAATTTGATTGTTTTTTAGATGGATTATATCTTTTTGAATATCTTTTTAGTAAAATTTTGCTGGGGGTGTAGAATAGTACATGTACTAGTAAGGTTAATATTTTAGGTACCAATAACTGGTACCTTAAACTTTGAAACAATAATTCCCTTGAAAATTGAGTTCTTAAGTAAACTTTAATTAAACTGTCCCATGTATAGTCCAAACAGTTGTAAAAAAAAATATAGTTATATAATTAGCATCTAATGCATGGATATTTATATATATTGAGTCATAAAGTTAACATGTCCTGGAGCATTATGTTATTCTCAGAACAGAAGGGATACTTAGTCCCTTTAGCAGGTTCTGATCATGCCCCAGCATCTACTCTCCCCCAAACTCCTAACCCCAAATCACCTGTCCATTTCCCACTCCATCCTATTATCAGTAATTGACAAGATATCTTAGCTATTGACTGCTCCAGTGTACACTAAAATTTATGGCTTGAAAATGCTACAAGAACTCCATCATTGGCAAAAAGCAAAATTGGGACCCTGAGAGTTGCCAAGCCAGGCCCCATCCTCTCCATGACTATGTCTGTCTATGAACACGACAAACAGGAAAGGTGATAAGGAGAAGACTAGAGGGACTTCAAACACCACTGGGAACATGGGACTTTGTGCTGAAAATGTGGACATAGCTATTGCTTTGGTTTTACAAGGACCAGATGGTCTTTTAAAATGTACATTGCAGTTCCTACTTTGGGAGCATCCCCCTACAACACTACTAACATCTCAGAGGAACTTTGAGGGGTTGATGGGATTCAGGAGAAGCAGTGTCACTTTTGGCCTAGCTGTGGAAAAGTTAAATTAAATTCATCATGTCAAAACTGAGAATGGCTTATATAAAAATGATCCTTCTTAACTTACCAATACTCAAAGCACATTGTTCAATAAACATTCTGTAATGTTCAGTTAAAAAGGGAGAACATTTTTGTTTTGTACATTTCCATATGTCAGGATAACGGGTAGCAGTGATTGTGCAATAGTTAGGCCAGCCTGTATTATTTGGTTTTTGGCAATCACTTCTCTTTTTTTCCTTTTAATCATTTCTTGATAAGCATAACCAAAGACAGATGCAGGAAAGAGATGAAATAGTAGGAGGCGAAATACAATGAACAAAACCCAACCTAGAGGATGGGACAGCCAATCTAAGTAGCTGTCACATAACAATTTGATGTGCAAGCTAATTAATTTACCCTCCTGATTCAGCAAAGAAATTACAATATTTTACTTTTTCTGAATCATCATCATCTCTGTTTGCTCCAAAAATTACATGTTGTTCCTCATCCTTGTGTGAAAATCTCCCTCTTTGCTCTGTTTACTGTTTTCCATTGTATGAGTGAAGAAAGTATTGTATATGCATCAGCCATTCTGAAGTTTGTATGCTGGCGACCTCTATGCTCCTTTTCTAAGATTTGCTGAGCTTTTTAATGTTTGTATTTGGCAGGCCCATTAGCATGGGAAATGTACCACTTCGTCAGGATCCGACACACCAGACACACCCAGGAATCCCAAAGATGTTGTTTGTTGCATTTTTTCCCTCCTTTTTAGCCCTTCCCCTTCAAAACCAATTTAGTCTACTCTTGCACACTACTGAAATATGTAAAACATGGCTGTATATCCATTTGAAATGTGTCATTCATAACTAACATGAAAAATGACTTAACCCCCCCTTGTTTTACAGGGTTTTTTACTTTCATTTGCTTTTTTTGTTTCAAGCAACAAGGTGCAGCACAAAGATGCTCTCTGTTGCTTGGAATGTTGGTTGGTTACAAAGCTTCTTATTGTCACTAACTGTCAGGGTTTGGACTTTGTGTTTAGTCACTTTTTATGTTTATATTTAGTATTTTGGTAGTTGTGGTTGTTTTGGTTACTTCCTCTTACTCCTGATTATTTCCTCCTTGTGTTTGTTGTCACTCTCCTCGTTCTTTGCTCCTTTGGTTATTGTTGCTTTCTTAGTTATGAGTTAGTATAGTTTTCTGTGTTGATGTTATTGTTATTATTATTATTATTATTATTATTCATTATTGTAGTGCTCTGGTTTCCTTAGATTTTCCTAGTTCAGTTTCCCGATTAGTATCTCTGTGTTTATTTATGGTTAGGTATTTGTTCTCTTTTGCACTTTTCTAGTTAATTAGTCTTACTTTCTCTGTGTTAGTCTCCTTTTTAGTTGTAGTCCCTTTTAGCATGGTTCTTTATATTCATTGTGTGTCACTGGTTCCTCCAATCACAACCCCTGATTAAGTTCAGTGTTTTTGCTACATTCCTGCAGTGAGTACTCAAGTAAGTTTTTGGTTTTGTCTCATGCTTGTACCTGCAGCGATATTTGCTACGTTTTTGCCATGTTTGTAATCTTTGAATAAAGCTGAAGACCGATTCAAAATGCTGCTGCCAAGCTCTTGTCTGCGCTTTTGTCCACCCCAAAACCCCATCGTGACACTAACTGGATAAAAACAACACCATTGTGGCAATAAATTGATAAAAGTTCACTAAAAATTATAGAAGAGTATTAATCCTCTGACTGTATTTTTGCATTTTTCCACATATTTATATTTTGTTTTATTCCAGACCCACCTGAATTGTTCAGTCTGAAACATCTCACTCATCATCACTCCACCTGTTTACACTAGTGATGGTACTGGAGAAAAAAAATCTTTTTTCTGTCATAATTCAACTAGTGACATCATGATGAAACTCTTCGTAAATAACATCCGCCTCATTGTGTGTGGAGGCAAAATAAAGTATGAATTAAAATAATGATTCAGTTACATTCATCTTATAGGAATTTTTAGGCGTTCCAGTAAATGTGGATTGTACTGTACCATGGTAATGGAGCTAAAGAGCTGTCTGGAATGCCCTAAAGAGGCAAATTTCATAGCCTTTCTCCACCTCAGTCTTGGGCTTTTTTGTTGCAATATGCACAGTTTAGATCAAACTTCTTCCACTGTGGTCACATAACATAAATCAAGTCACATTTATAATAAAAGAAAGATGGAATTTGAGAATGCAAACGAGATTATCCTTTAAACTAGCAGCAAATTCATAATAATTACCTCCTAACAGTAGTGTGTACCTGTTTGTTAAAGTAATAAACCTTATAAAACTACACCACAGGCCACTTTTTCATGGTCCTCACAGCAGATCTCTTGTCCTATCATTGACAGGAGGGTTGAATGTTTGGTGGTTTTTTTTTAAACGTACATTTTCTTTATGTATATAAAATCAGCGGCTAAGGGAGTGAAGTGGCTTATCTAAAATGCCTGGGGTTAATTGCCCTCAATCCAGGATCTGCTTTTGAATGTTTCCACGTCTCTAAATGAGTTCATTAGCAATTCTTTGCAATTCTTTTATAGTGTCTTAATTGAGGGTAATTAAGTGAAGTGATGGTATTAGTGGATTGGTGGACAAAGCATCAAAACCTTTGCTTGGGGTGTAGCATACATGAATATGTCATTAATGGTGACACTCAAGAAAAAAAAAACTCTTTTTGTGCAAAGGCTTTAGATGGGCATCACACATTTGCCTGAAACGCTTTTGTTATTTATATAAGTGGGATAATTGCAATGTGGATGAATACTGTACCAGAGTGCAGATGTGCAGCAAAGCTGTGTTAAAATTGTGCAAACCAGCAAGATTTGACTCCCTCTGTCACGATTCAGAGACCAAAACCTATCTCCTGGTGAACCAGCTGATTTCATGGAGAGACCAAAATTAGCAGCAGAGACATGCAAAAAAAAGGTAAAGACAGAGTTCATGCAATAAATATTGAGAGGGCCATTGTCACTATTCTACTGACTACTATGATTAAGCTGGTTTTGATTTTACTAAAACAAACTCATAAAATTAACTTCAAATAAAAAGAGATATTCATTAAGATGGGGAAATCTCACATATAATCTAACTGTATATTACTTTCTATAGAAATTATACGACATTAAGTTTCCTTTAATTTTGGCAGTGATTCCTGTTTTTGCAGGAAGGATCTTATTGTATATAATAAATGTTGACCCTTGATCAAAACAATAACTGAGCAACCACATACTGGTGGATACAATTTGTTGGAGTAACAACCGCATTTCCTCAGAGTCACTTAGAGTAAATCATAGAAAATTACTTCAACTCCTTGGTGGTCAAAGCGGGTACGAAACGTCCCAGAGTTAGGTGGGATTGACCTATGGTTGGCACAAAGTGTCTGGTTGCAGTTGGCTCAAAAACAGTATAATTTAGCATTCACTAGGAGTGGTTCTGACTTCAGTCCATAACAGCTTTTCATTCGCAATGTAATAAGTGGTTTCTTCCAACATTAATAACACTGCATTCTTTATGCAATAGTTTTTTTGTGTGTGTAATTGAAATGAAAAGTGATTTACTTAACAGTTCTTTTGCTGTACTGCACTGCGGGCACTGAGTTTTTCCATGATTTGCATTAACTGGCAGTGTTGTTTTATATTCGTAAAGTGTTTCTGTGCATTAAAATGCGATATTTACGCAAGTACCAAAAGTCATTAACCATAAGAAACCATACTAATGAATGCATTATTGTTGTTGCTCTGTTCAGGAAAGGATAAAACCCATCGATTACTCAAATACCCCCATCTGTCTTGTGTTTCCATGGTGTTTCTATTTGTATATTTGTTTCTCTTAAAATTCTTAGAACATGTACTCTTAACTTTAACTATTGTAAGTTTATCTTTTTTCTTGAAACCTGTATTTTTCTGTTCTATTTATCAACTGTTTTCGTGTGATTCCTGATACTGAGTTTTTCGTCACCTTATGTTAGAAATCTTGAATAATTGTTGCAGTGGATTGTGTTCTGTTTTTATTCTGCATTTGTTCTGTTAATAATTCAGTTTCCCTCACGTCTTAGATTCCTGCTTCTCACAGATGCACTGCATCAGTTAATCAAGTTTTTTTTTCCCCATGTACTTTGTTTTCTGTAATTGTTTTTATATGTATATGACATGGAGAAATGGAGAGCCTCATTTTTGGGAGAACTTCCAATTCTGTGGTGGTGGGAAAATATGGTTCCTGCATAGGTATCCATAATTCACACCACAATGGGGAGGAGCAAACATAAAAGCAGCCTTCCAAACTATTTCTCTTGGTTCTGTGTGTTCTGACTTTGCATTTCAGAGAGTGGATCCTTCTCCCTCTAAGTTTCTGTTGTTTCTTGTTAGGTTCCTTTAGCCAGGAAGGTGCAGCTGATTGCACTTTGCCCTTGACGAGCTGGGTATGAAACTGGTAGAGGAGCTGGTTTCATTGCCAGTTGGCAGCATGTGTGCTGTATGAACCTGAAGGCTTGACTGGCCTAATTCTTTGAATAGTGAAGTAAGGTAAAGGCTGGTTCTTAGACAGAACTGTTTTATTTAAGTTCTAGCACTTCTGGTCCTGACTATTTTGGCATAACACACCACCCCACTCAAAGATCCTGACTCTTCCCTACCAGACAGGTTTTGTTACACCCCTCCCTCGTGATTGTCTTTAGGGAAAGTAACAAGAATAAAGTTACAAATATGTTCATGTCTGGGAACAAAAGGAAGATATGAAAAGAAGACATGAAGTCACAGTGCATGATTTTTTCAGAAAACGTCTGAAACTGTTTGATATTTCTCATGCGTTAGCCATTTAGTTGTGAGAGAGTAAAATGTGTCAGCAGCGAGCCTGTCATTCTGCCCATTTGGGCTCACGTCCAAAAATTCTTTCACAAGATCTGAAAACTGCAGTCTAAACATTTCAATGTGTATCTTTGAAGCTTTGGTGGCTGGCAATTTTCATGTGTTTAATGTTTGAAAATGTCTGGACAGAATTCTGCAATAGTTTGATAAAGTCTTACATCATAATGAGACAACTGATAAATAAAGGTATACATACTTTGTAAGAAAATGTTTTTTTTATGTCATTTTATAAGTTACTGGGGGAGCAACATGTACACCTCACCAATTAAAGCATACATGGAAATAGTGCTGAAACTTCAGTCATGAAGTGGCATCCCACTGAATTAATTTTTGCAAGACAAATTGCCTTCATTGTAATGGTGACAACTCTCAATGGCAACAAAATTAACATCAATTATGGGCATTGATGCTTAAAGTACATTGAACTGTAACCTTGGAGCTCAAAATGCAGCTCCATGTGAATAGATGTGGTCAGTCATCCTTCACTTGGAACTCATCCAACCTTCTCGTTGCTTTTACAACAAAAGAAAGACAAGAAAACAGGACACACTTGTCTTGGCTGCACAGACTGTTAGTTTGGCTCTCCTCCAGGTCTGCACTGTTGAAGATACTCTGGTTGCTTTTGCACAGTGCATCCACCTGTAACTGCAATGAACCGGACCTTGCTTTTTGTTTCAGGCGGATTTGTAGCCTCTAAATACCTACAAGAAGATCTCTGGGCAGCAATAACTCATCAGGACAGTTGCTTTGGTTAGAAAATGCAGCGTAAGAGGCAATTTCTGCTTTTGTTACCTGGAGCAGAGGTGAAAATACTCATTAAAGGTTATAAATCTGTTGGATTCAGGTTGGTGCTGAGAACTAATGGAAATTGTCAGAGTTAGACACACTGATAAACTCAGATAAGGGGCAATGAAGACACAAGCGAGTCAAAGTTATCTTTGGCTGGCCATGGAGAGACAGTCCATTCTCTCAGAGGAGTTGCCCTGTGTCACAGCTTTTTATTAAAAAAATGAACACTCATGTTACAGCATCGTGGTGTGGCTACACACAGTTTCACAAATACAAGTTGTACTGAATAAAACTGGTTCTGGCCAGATACTGATACAGCACACACGTCCACATCTGGCATTCAAGGACACGTAGATTGGCCGGGGTGCGAACAGACTGCTTTGCAAACTCCTCCGCACACACACAAGTTCCTGCTCAGTCTGCATAGCAACCACCCAAATGCAAGTTAAGACAAGATGACAATTCTTTTGATAGTTTATAAAAGTACTTCGAAGATAAATGTGAAAAGTATTCAAACCACTTCTATCAAAGTTCACTAAAACTAAATAAATGAAAATGTCTTTTAATGGTAAATCATAAACATAAAGAATCTTTTTAATATAATTTATGTACAAATCTTCCAACAGAAATACATTCCCTGTGAGCAAACTGAGAAGAAACAAAGGTTTAACTTTTAAATATCTGAGTAATGTTCGTTATAACCCCCATCAGTGTTTTACGTTTTGAGAATTTTTTCTTGCTAAAGCTTTTTCACAGGGATCCTGCTGAAAATTACAGCTCACCCCTCCACCCTAACATCCCTAAAGAAGTGTAATTTAGTGAAAAGGCAAGTCTAGCTGTTTGATTGTGACAGGAACCTTCTCTTATTATCAGTTAGAGTATGACAAGAGTTAAAGCTCTGTGGACCCATGCTGCAAAGTCATCAGAATGGAAAACAGATCCAAGGCTATATTACTATATTGCAAGAGTTTCTGTCTACATAAACTCAGTGAATGCAACATTATCCTGAAAGGACTTGTATGCCTTACATGGGAAAACAAAACTCTTACCACATTTCTATCTGAACAATCAATCATTAATATTAATGGCTCAATTGAATGTATCATTAAAGAGCTAGAAAACAAAATAATTACAAATACACATTTTTTTGGGGTAAAAATGCACATTAAAATGCACTTTTCTGACACAAAAAAAACCCTTTGGAGCCATGCCTCTCTAAAACAGAGCACCTCCAGCCACCTCCATTTGTTATTTACGTCATCTGGAATGGCAGAGCAAAGCTGACTATAGTTGTAAACAGAAAATACCTTTCAAACAGGAATATGTCAAATCATTGTGTGGTTGCTTTGTAACACATACAAGGATGGCATTAGCACTCCTTTTTTGGCCAGGGATTATGAAAAAACTGCTTGGACAAACCCATGACTGCAACAAGGGTACAATTCAGTTTATGTCACGACAACTACAGATAGATCTCACAAAGTCAGCAGCCAGACCATCAATGAGATCACAGGTTGGTTGAGGGGAAAAAGTTTCTTAAGTAAGAAAACAAGTTGTTTTATTTTGTTTTTTACTTTTTTTTGTCTTTTGACCTTCAACTTTTTCGAGTAATTGTGTGTTGATGTGTTGGTGTGTATATATGTGTGTGTGTGACCAAATCTAAGAGGAATCTTTAATTGAAAGTATTATTTGATTAGTCTGACATATGGTAAAATCAAAATAACTTTGTGAAAACAATAATTTTTTTTAAAATTGAGCCCCTATTAGTAAAACAGACCCCAATTATTTATTGGAAAGTGAGACTTTCTGCTGCTTCCATTTGCTGCCACTCTTTTTTTTAAAGCAGCCACTGCTCAATGATATAAATATCCTGGTGACATATTTGTTGGGCGGGGGGGGGGGGGGGGGGTGATGGCCCATGCTTGTATACATCAGAGTAACAATGCTAGTCAGAGCTGGGCCCTAAATAACAACTACATTTATGCTGAGAAAAATCTTAGCCTTTTAAATCATATTTTTTGTATTCATATGGTGACTTACATCCAAATTGAGCTCCTTACCGATAACTTTTTAATCTCTTTCCAAGGTGCTGGTCTATTATGTATCCAAGCTACTGCACTCAGAGAACAATTCTCCTCACTTTCTCCTGCTTACTGACAAATTGCCATAGACATTAAAATGTGGTTTATTTCATAAACCACATTTTAACAGAAATTTACGTCAGTGCCTCACCTTATTTACTTACACACACACTTATGTTCGTCGGCAAGACGGAGTATTAGGGCCTGGGTAAGAATTGTTTTTTTTTTTAAATAACAAGAATAAAATCAGAATTTTTATGAGAACTCTTACAACAAAGCGTCTACGTATTAATGTTTATGGAAATTGCCACATGTTTTATGAACTCCTATTCAAGCTAGAGACTGATGCCCAAGTTTAGTGTTCTATTTTGTGTTCTGTCCATAAAATCATCAATGTTCTGCTCGTTTTGGCTGCTATGGTGAGTTACAAGTCCTAACACAATTACAAAATAACTCATAGAAATGACTATAATGACAGCTGGATTACATTTTAAGATTTCATGGGAAATGACAGATTGAGCAATAAAAAATGTATGTTTTTGTGAGATTTTTCTTTCCTTTCTCTTGTTCTAATAACAAGAAGTTCAGAAATTAAGCCTGCATATTATATTTCCAAAAGGCTGGCATGTATATGTGGCTTTGTTTACAAAATGAGATTTCACCTAATAGAAGTCCTCTAAATCTTGTAATCAATTCTGCCCTGTGATGAGCGCCATCAGCTAAGATAACAAAATGAAGTGTGGAGTGAGGATAGCGCAGGAGCTGGGAGGCTGGTCTATTTAGTGGTGCAAATTATGAAGGACTGCGGAGTAAACTGGTGCCAGATCAAAGATTATCAGCCGAGCGTGGATCCCTTTGTCTACAAATAATAAGAAATTGAAATTGATTATGCCAAGTGGAGCAAGACAGTGCAAATGAAATTGGAAATTATTGCAAGTGAATGAAGGAGAAACTACATGGGAGAAAAAGAAGCTTGCATTTATACTTTTTTGTTTTTAGATACTATTTGTGAGCACTTTGGCAATTGTGCATCTGCAGAGGTCTTTGAGGGTATCATCAGGAGGTCACCTACTCATTATACAATTAATAAAAAAACAACAGTAAAATCAAATAGAAGAGTAAATAGGTAAACCTAGCATTTAGTCCAGAAATTCTCAAGCTTTTACCCCATAACTCATTACAACCTTTTTCTCAATACAATCTGGTCAATCTTCTTCTCAAATCTTATGTAATACATGTAAATAAAGCATTTTCTGTCATTTATACTTTACATATAATCAGTGTCAAAACATTTTATTAATCCATAACTTCCTGTTTCTCTAGGTTATACGTGATACATGACAGAAAGGCTGAATTCAAAATGGGAAAAACAAAAGAACATGCCATTCACATAATGGCATGTTGTCTTGTGTTAAAATTTGTAAGGCAGAAAATGGCAGTTTCCTTGTCTACCTTGTCTGCAGTCAGAACAAAATGTTTAAAACAACTTAAACTGTGACATACAAGGTTGGTAAGGAACCAGAAATTCCTGTTGATACCATTTACCGTGAGGAGGTAAAGAGTAGTAAAAACCAAAAACTATCTCTAAAATTCATTGATAAAGAACTGCATCAAAGAGTGACATCTCTCACTCACCAAGTCTCCATAACAAAAACTATTTGCCATCTACAAATGTTTCTGGTCTACCATCAAAACCATACCTATGTAGAGTTTGTTAAAGTCTAGTAGGACATTAGGTGGAAGTAATGTACTATATTTAGATGAAATTACCACTGTCAACCTACTGCATTTAAGGCTTGGGTTTTAATGGTGTAGAAAGACATGGTGCCTTAGCTACTACAACTTTGTGACCCCTTATATAATGTATACTGCACATGTGAACCACTATTACAGCATTTACACAACTGCTGCTCAAATATATAAAACATTGCTCAATTGTATGCAACACTATGTGCTGAATAAGATGCACATACCTGCCAATTTCTTGAAACAAAAAGTGAAACTGACGGCATGACCTCTTTTTTTATTAATTAATCTAATAATTGTCTAACCATTTGGGGGAGCTCATGGAGCACTGGCATTTCATTCCTAGACGCTCAGTTGATCCTGGAAAGATGGGTAAAAAAATCAAGAAACGGTCATGTCACAGTTAACCTGATTTCAAGCCATGATCTACATGACATGATAGGACTTGGTTTTCTACCAAAGTCACTTCATTTCATCATTATAAGACATGTATAACATATTTTTTTTTTTGCCAACATACATGGCTAAATATTAAGTGGGGTGACAGCAGCTTTTGATTTGGATTTTCTGCAACAAACACTCCAGGTGTGTTTGGTGTAAAACAAAGAATGAATATGTACAAAAGAACCTCATGTACACTGTTAGTCATGGTGGGCTGTCTGTGATGCTGTGGGCCTGTTTCTCTTCTGAAGGCCCCTGGAACCTTGTTAGATGCCTGGTATCACGGACATTTTGACATACCAGGATGTTTTAAATAAGAAATGTTGTTTTCATACTTGGAAATCTCAAAACACACAAAGCATACAAGAGAACCAGTATGTTGACAGTCCTATAATGAATACCACTGGGTCGTTCTATAACCATGGTGAACTTTACCAATCTTAAAAGAACCCATGTAGCTTAGAAAAGCTGCTAAAAATACTTATGCCTCGCATTGAGATGAAATACTAAAACAAACGAGTAATAAATATCCCTTTTTTATTTTATACAAACAACCCTGTAAACCGAAATAGTAACATAAAATACTAATTACATGCTGAAAAGGGAATTCTGCCATATCATAATAATCATAATCATAATCATAATCATAACCATAACCATAATCATAATCATATAGATAATCTAACTTTGTTTCATATTTAAAGGACAATTTAAAATCTTCTGGATTGTTATTTCTGCCATATCGTAATGCTAATAACTACAGAGATTCTTTTGTTAAATATGTTATCTAGAACTGAGCAAGCAAATTCTATCCCCCACATGTCTATTAAAAAACAGCCTTGGGTGTTTAAAATTAAAAAAAAAAGTAATTGCAATCTTCTTTAGATGTGGAAGGTGCACAGCAGGAGTCCACCACAGCCCTTTTACAGCTCAAACGAGTTTCCTGTGAAAGGAAAGGAGGACAGTCAGCGGTGCGGGGCTGGCTGGCAAACAGCCAAACACTGACTGTGGAACAGGGAAAAAAAGCAGCTTGAATATTTGGCAGAGAGGACAGATGTTGTAGTTGAATGGCTCCGCCAGGTGCTGGAATCTGCTGAAAGTGCTGCATCTCTAAAGAGGTGATAGCTTAAATGGGTAATTTTAAATGTGAAAATGAAAAAAAGATAAATATAAAAAATGTAAACCAGGAACAGGAAAGAAGCCCAGAGATCCCTGTCTCCAGTGTCACTGTCCAAATCATCCAAGTGTTTTCCAAGGGTAAAAGTGAAACATATAATCCTAAATGTACTCCTGTGGGTTGTGTCGGTACAACCTCAGAAAGGAGACCAGAATCTACATGCAGTTCAGAGATCATAATTTACATGCCTGAACTGACTCCTTTAGATCCAGAGGAACCCTGGCTTCACAGCTTCTGATCATCTCTCTCTAAGGCTAAGCCCCAACACCCTTTGACAGTGCCTGTTTTTACACAATTTCAAATAAGAATTAGAATAGTTCAGGATGGATGGATGATGGATGGATGGCCCCTGGTAAAGGTTAGAAAAAAATATGAACCAGCAAACTGGATGTTACTGTAGACTCAGTTCCTTCCTAAGCACGATGAAACAAAATGGCACTCTAAAGCTTACTGCATTTGCTATACATGTTAAGGAGAAACTCTAAAAGAATAAAGATATGTTAAGATTCTTAAATGGCTTTTATCATTACCATTGGTGTCTCTAAACTGGGAATGTTGGCTGGGTTCAGCCTAGAACTGCTGAGTAAAACCATCTAAGGTATCCACAGTGGATGGATGTAAGAAGTCCAACTTTGGTATTGCACATCAATAAGTTCCACACTGCAGATAGAAACATACCTGATGTCTTTTGCAAAGCTCTAAAGGGAGTTAATTACCTAAAAAAAAAATCTCATACAAGCTGTTCAGCATAAAATATGCTAGGGAGGACTTTGTGATTAATTTTTACTCTTCCTTGAAGGCATTATTGCCTCAGTTAAACTGCAGCTTTTGTCTTTCCACATATTTTACTGTTTTAAAAGTGGTATTGTAGATCACTTTACTAGATGTAGTTATTAAAAATGTCATAAAATTTTAGGTTTAACTTAGAATTTTTCTTTTTTTTTAACTTGGAATTGCAAAGGCCAACTCTGATGGGGAAATAAAGAAAGTACATAACTTTTTGCAGAATGTTATACTGTTTTTGGCATTGCAGTTTGATTTTAGGACCTATCAGACTTTCTGTGTTTACATATAGAAAAAGACCCTCTTAATACTAACCAGAGCTTACATCAGTTAGAACAGATACTGTAGATGCATGAATCCAAATACAACTTGGAGCCATGCTACAAAGCAGTTTCAGAGGAGGAGGCATGGCAACGCAGGTTAAAGCAGATTATGATGACTTGATCTGAAGTTAAAGTGCTTTTCAAAAGTGTTATTGCAATTTTACATGATAGACCAGCTTCAAGTAAACCACAACTGTGAAGAAGGAAATTATACATGATTTTTGAAATTAATTACAAGTAACAAAGTGAAAAGTGTGTCCAGCATTAAGTCCCCTTTACTGTAATGTGACTGTATTTTCCTCAGACATTGCCTAATTTGCAAGTCTACATGTGTTGAATTTGATCTCAGCATGGAAATAGACATCATGTTAAGGAGTTTTGTTAGATAAAAGTTTTTAACAAACAGCATGAAGACCAAGGAACACTTTAGGTCAGGAACAAAGTTGTGGTGAGACCTAAAGTAGGGCTAGTTTACGTAACAAGTTCAAAAGATTATTTTTAGAAGGGTTTTAACATATCATGTAGCTCTGTTCAATCCATCATCTGAAAATGGCAAGAGAATGGCACAACTACAAACCTGCATGGCCACCTACCAAAACTGAAGGGCCGGACAAGAAGAGCATCGATCAGAAAGCAGGCAGGAGACTTATTGTGACTATGGAGGAGCTGCAGACAGTTACAGCTCAGGTGGAATAATCTGTACAAAAGGACAACAATTAGTTGTACACTCCTCAAATCTGCCTCTCCTAGAAGAGCAGCAAGAAGAAAACCATTTTTGTAAGAAACCTATTACATGTCCCATTTGTAGCTTCTTAAAAGCCATGCAGGGGAAACGGCAAACATGTGAAAGAAGAATCAGATGAGGCCAAGACGAAACCTTTTGGCTGATACTCTCTGTGGCAGAAAATCCACACTGCCCATAACGTGAATGTTTCATCCCCATCGTAAAACATGGTAGTCACAACACAGTATAACCACACATTTAGAGCGCATTGTAACTGAGAATAATTTGAGATTACCTCCACAGCTGCTTATAGCTCTTTTAAACAACTCACTCAGAATCAGGATTTTAAGATGACCAACTCACTTGTCATAGAAATCTAAAATTTCTAGGTTGTCTGTCCTAATACAATGGCAAATGTAGGGGAATTTAATATAGGTTAAGTCTGCAGCTAAATCTCTTTCATTTATTGCCTCCATTGCCTTATCAGACTCTTTCATCCAAATAACGTTTTTATGAATGTAACTTTTTTCAACATAGAAAGCATGTTTCGAAGTAAATTCTCACATTGCTCTGCACATGTTAGCATTTCAAATCCTCCCCAGAAAGATTGTGGTCAGTTTACGTTCCACGACCATCACAACATATTAGTGCTGTGGCATACCAGTTGGAAACCTCTACTCCTGTAGATAAGACATAGAGTGGCTACACACCCCTTTGGCTGTTGGTAGAAACTAAGCACAATGAATATTTTAAGATAATGAGGATGATATAAAAGGAGGCTTGCTGTAGATAGGCACTTAATGGCTTCTAAGTTATAGATGAGTGACCAAAAGGTTGAAGCCTATGTGAAAACTCAAGAGAAAGTCATTATTCTTACAGTAAGTTAATTGGTGCTGCCTGTTGTCTCTGGGTACATTTTCAACACGTACGGTTCCACACTTAATTCTTGCTTTTCATCATCACTGTAGTCATTTTCTTTGGCAGACTTTTTTGTTTCATTTTCATCCTTTCTAGTGTTATCTTTCTCCATGCTAACAGACAGTCAAAGGGGCTATAATGACCAAAACACTTCAGTAAAAATCACAAAACACAGGCAAGGCTCTTCTGTAACAAAAATGAGAAGAGCGGCTCTTAATAGGTGTATAGAATCATAAACTTACAAAATCTGTTTGCTCCAAGAAGAGTGAGATGAGTATCATAATTCATTAATTTACTATTTAATCTGCTGAACAGTCAATAGACTGATACATTACAGATTGTTCACATCTTTAATAGAACAACTAAACAGTTGGATAAGACCACAATTTATTTAGTAGCTTCTCTTTGCTAGTTGAGAATAAATAATTTTAAACAATGCTGGTCTGTGCACTGTTTGCTTGGTACACATCCATTACCACACAATTCCCCATGTTCCTTATTAATTTGAAATCATGAAGTGTTGTCTTAGTCAGTCTGTCTGACATCTGGTCTAAAGCTCAGATTTGTATTAACTCTGACAGGATTAATCAGTTTATTGTGCATACAGTTTTGGACAGAAACAAGAGCAATAAAGAAACTAATGTCAAAACAGAACTTTTAAGATTCATTTGAGATAGGACAAATAATGTTTATCTACATTACATTGCTTTTTTGTTGAAAACAAAGTACAAATACAGCTCAACAAATTACAGGTCCTTCTCAAAATATTAGCATATTGTGATGAAGTTCATTATTTTCCATAATGTCATGATGAAAATTTAACATTCATATATTTTAGATTCATTGCACACTAACTGAAAAATTTCAGGTCTTTTATTGTCTTAATACAGATGATTTTGGCATACAGCTCATGAAAACCCAAAATTACTATCTCACAAAATTAGCATATTTCATCCGACCAATAAAAGAAAAGTGTTTTTAATACAAAAAACGTCAACCTTCAAATAATCATGTACAGTTATGCACTCAATACTTGGTCGGGAATCCTTTTGCAGAAATGACTGCTTCAATGCGGCGTGGCATGGAGGCAATCAGCCTGTGGCACTGCTGAGGTCTTATGGAGGCCCAGGATGCTTCGATAGCAGCCTTTAGCTCATCCAGAGTGTTGGGTCTTGAGTCTCTCAACGTTCTCTTCACAATATCCCACAGATTCTCTATGGGGTTCAGGTCAGGAGAGTTGGCAGGCCAATTGAGCACAGTGATACCATGGTCAGTAAACCATTTACCAGTGGTTGTGGCACTGTGAGCAGGTGCCAGGTTGTGCTGAAAAATGAAATCTTCATCTCCATAAAGCTTTTCAGCAGATGGAAGCATGAAGTGCTCCAAAATCTCCTGATAGCTAGCTGCATTGACCCTGCCCTTGATAAAACACAGTGGACCAACAACAGCAGCTGACACGGCACCCCATACCATCACTGACTGTGGGTACTTGACACTGGACTTCTGGCATTTTGGCATTTCCTTCTCCCCAGTCTTCCTCCAGACTCTGGCACCTTGATTTCCGAATGACATGCAGAATTTGCTTTCATCCGAAAAAAGTACTTTGGACCACTGAGCAACAGTCCAGTGCTGCTTCTCTGTAGCCCAGGTCAGGCGCTTCTGCTGCTGTTTCTGGTTCAAAAGTGGCTTGACCTGGGGAATGCGGCACCTGTAGCCCATTTCCTGCACGTGCCTGTGCACGGTGGCTCTGGATGTTTCTACTCCAGACTCAGTCCACTGCTTCCGCAGGTCCCCCAAGGTCTGGAATCGGCCCTTCTCCACAATCTTCCTCAGGGTCCGGTCACCTCTTCTCGTTGTGCAGCGTTTTCTGCCACACTTTTTCCTTCCCACAGACTTCCCACTGAGGTGCCTTGATACAGCACTCTGGGAACAGCCTATTCGTTCAGAAATTTATTTCTGTGTCTTACCCTCTTGCTTGAGGGTGTCAATAGTGGCCTTCTGGACAGCAGTCAGGTCGGCAGTCTTACCCATGATTGGGGTTTTGAGTGATGAACCAGGCTGGGAGTTTTAAAGGCCTCAGGAATCTTTTGCAGGTGTTTAGAGTTAACTCGTTGATTCAGATGATTAGGTTCATAGCTCGTTTAGAGACCCTTTTAATGATATGCTAATTTTGTGAGATAGGAATTTTGGGTTTTCATGAGCTGTATGCCAAAATCATCCGTATTAAGACAATAAAAGACCTGAAATATTTCAGTTAGTGTGCAATGAATCTAAAATATATGAATGTTAAATTTTCATCATGACATTATGGAAAATAATCAACTTTATCACAATATGCTAATATTTTGAGAAGGACCTGTAGAATATCATCAAAAATACATTTCTTTTCAGTAGTTCAGTTAAAAAATATTAAGATACATTCATGGCAGAGTAATATATTCCACACTTTTATTTCTGTTTATTTTGAGGATTATAACGTAACTTGCAGCAAATGAAAACCCCAAATTCAGGTTATGAGAACATCACATAAAAGCAATACAAATACAAAAATGTTGGCCTACTGAAAGCTCACCCTCAATATGCGCTCAAAACTTGGTTGGGACATATTTTTCTTGAATATCATTGCTGTAGTGTGGCATGGAGGCGATCACTCTATTCCTTCACTGACGTGTTAAGGAAGTCCAGGTTGCTTTAATAGAGATCTTCACCTGGTCTGCATTATTGGCTTTCTCTTTCTCATCTTCCTCCTCAATGCTTCATAGGTATCTGTGGGGTTCAGGTCAGAACAGTTTGCTGGCCAATCAAATGTAAATTTTCCCTAAACTCTAGTAAACCACACTTTTTCCTTCCACTCAACTTTCCATTAGTATGCTTGGATACAGCACTCTGAAAAGCCAGTTTATTTAGAAACAAGCTTTTTGTGACTTATTGTCTGCTGGTGAACTGTCAAGTTGACAGACGTCCACCAGATTGTGTAGGCCATACATAGCCATTACATATTTTTTCAGATCTTGTATGTAACTATATAACAGATTAGATTTACGGTACTTTTTCAATTAAGTTACTAAAATAAAATCCCTTTTTGATGCAATTCTAATTTACTGAGCTTACTTGTAAGCTCCTGTTTGTCTAGAACCAGGCAAGTAGTTTAGAACTAGTTGAAAAACAGACACGTTTGTATAAAAAGTCAATACAATATCCTTGCCACGGTTTTGCATATTTGCCTTGCGTTTCAATGGCATCAATACATCTAAAAAATGTGATATACATAATTTGATCTCTATTTAAGCCAGGCTGCCTAATAGTCTTTTGTCAAATCATGACATTCTGAGGGATTAACAAAACAGCCAAGAGGTGCCTCTGGCACTGCACATGTTCGCCACTGCTTAGGACTGTATGGAAATGTAAGGCAATGGACCAATAATGTTGGTTAATCTCCTGCTAAGTTACGCAGATGTTCTTTTTACAATTTAGAAAATTTAATCACTTTAGCATAATGATTTGAGTAGCTGAGATTGCAAGTGAATTTATTTTCAGATTATCTCAGTTGATGCAGTTGCACATTGTGAATTTGTCACCTTTCATTCCCATGTCACATGCAATCCCTTTCTTGCCAGAAAATGTGGTTGCTTTGGCTCCAACAGAGGTTTTGTCTGCCAGATGGTTACTTCTAAAAAACAATTATCTCTCGGTACTGGCTTTTGTAATGCCCGAAGGCTTCTGAATTCACACAAAGGACCTCTTTAGATCTGGATCCAGGGGACATGCTTAAAGAAAGTCACTGATGTATACTGAACCTGTCCAAAGTGTGGAGAAAAACAACACATAAGTTCAAAGAAACCTAACACAAAAATTAGACAACTGTACCCAACTATAACTTCTCTCCCAGCAGGTGGTGGTACCTGTGATGGTGACCTCTTGTTGCCTCGGGCTATGCATGACCAAGCTTTAGGAATCAAGACTCAACCATTAGGCGGTTGCTGGCAAGCTTCCAGACCAGTCCTGGCTCCAGAAAGGTATCTCAGCCTCTCTATTTTGGGCAAGGTTTTCCTATTACAGTTGTCAGCTGTCATTGAGATTTTTGAAATGGTCTTAGTCTGATCCCCTTCCCTACCATGTGGCTCTGTGTGGTTGTGATGAATAAAGATGATAGAAAAAGCAAACTCTTCATTTGCCAGTTTATCTATGTTCCAACTCTCACCTATGGTCATGAGATGTGGATCATGCAAGGACAAGATCATAGATATAAGCAACTGAAATAAGCTTTCTTTGTAAGGTGGCTGGGCCCCTCTACAGAAACAGGGTGAGGACTTCCATTAACCAGGGAAAGAAGTCAGGTGAGGTGGTTTGAGTATCTGATCCGCTTGCCTACTGGTCACCTCTCTTTGGAGGTTTTTTAAGCATCTTTCCACCTAGCATCAGACTCTGAAGGGACTATATATCTCTTCTGGCCTGGGAACACCTGTTGCCCCCTTGACCTGATCCTGGATGAGCCATTGGACTCCTACCTAATCAGCAACACCACTTGCTGTCTGTGTTGTGTTTATTTCCTCTGTTTCTGTCTGAGTCATCATGAGGTGTTGATTAGCCAATCAGAAACAGACAATGGGAAATGGGCGCCCATGTTGTTCTACAAGGTCATAAAAGAATCTTTAATTTTTTTGTCAGTCAGTCAGTCAGTCATTTTCTACCGCTTATTCCATAGTGGGTCGCGGGGGAGCTGGTGCCTATCTCCAGCAGTCTATGGGCGAGAGGCAGGGTACACCCTGGACAGATCGCCAGGGTGTGTCCATCGCAGGGACACATAAAGCACTATGTAAAGTTTGCGAATTACCTATTTTTTTTTTTTTTTTCATAATTAGCAATATAAGATCTCTTAGGAGGTATTTTCACAATTTCACAGACATTTAGAATTTTTGAACATAATACAGCTAATATTTTAGAGAATCAACCATACCATAAGTGTTGGCTATTATGCTGCTTTCACTAATCTAAAAGGTTAAAGATATTTTAATGGCCTTGAAGGAAATAGTTAAATGTTTGGGAAAAGTCAGATCTAGGTATTCCTGGTTATTATACAAGGAAGCTAAGTTGAATCACTTCTATAAATACTTATTGCTGTAGAAGTTTTAAAATCTTCTGTTTTTATCATTTATCACAAAGTTTTATTTGTTTTACTTCTGCATGGCAGTTTGGGCATGGTTACTCAACCCTAAAAAGCAGTCATTACTCATAACAAGTCGGAAGACAATTCTTTTTTCACAGCTCATTATGTGAGAATACATTGTACAGATTATTGTGGTATTCACAAAAAACACAACAAAAAATCATCAGTCTTACTTTGCAGACCTGCAGAAGAAAATCAAAAACAAAAATTCTTATTATTAATCAGCTGGTGTTAATGAGAGAAACTACAGGGGGATAGTAAGGGATGTTTAGGAGGTTAGTGCCATGTCCTCATTTCTGTAACCTATCCACCAATTCTGTCTTTTATTAATTGTCTAAAAACAGTTACAGGGTCATTTTTGCTTCTGTCTGCATGCTGTGTCTGTTTGCAAGCTGGGTTGCTTTTGGTCTGTGTTTGGTGTGCGCCCACGTTTGTTTACTGTGCTGTAGCTCATCCAATTTCCAGTCTCCCTACACTTGATTGAGGTCCAGCTTTAACTGGCAACATCCAAAGTAACTTACAGTAAAATGTGCAAACCCCTCCTTCTTCAAAATAGCTCAAATACATTCACAATTAATATTTTATTGAGTTTATATTGTATACTTGCTCAACTGTTAAAGCCCTTTACTTGAATTTGGTTCATTGGTCTTGATAAATCTCCTCTTTTACCTGCAGTATTTTCACCTGTGTTTGATGAACATAAACTTTGAATTCTGCTTTTACAAACCTGCCTTTAACCTAACTTTGCAGCAACATGCTTGGTTAATCTCGTTTGATTGTATTTCATTGTATTTTACCTTTAAAGCTGCATCTAAGCACTGAAAATAAAATACATCAGTTATTATTTTAGAGGATCTCTTCAGATAAATTTGTGGAGTAATTTGAAATGTTTTGAACAGCCAATGGATGGGATGAGAGAGATAGCATAGTAAGGCGTGAAAGCTCATATTGTTGCAAATTTTTTCAATAAATACCAATTTCCTGCGACATCTTCAAATACCATTCCTTGATTTTCACACTTTCCTCCTTAAGCTGATTTATTTAGCTATTTTTAATCTTAGCGATAACAGCCCAATAGAAGTAGCCTTTCTGTGGAGTTTCTCCTTTTATTTAATAATATCAATGTGTGGAAATCTTGCTTTCTTTAACACACCCACTCGTCATACCTCTCAGGTCTCATTTAACAAGTTTGAAACGGAAAGAAAATGTGATCCACAGAGGCGATTAGTTTCTCAGTGGTGCCTTTGGCAGTGCTGTGGTCCCATCTGCAATCATGCGTCTCTATACTTAGACGTGCATTGCCGCTTAGAGCTGAATCCTACACAGGCAATTAGAGTGAACTGTTGCCTCTTTTAAAATTACAGATCTCAATCATATATTTTACTAGAATTCTGTTACTTCTTCTGCAGAGGGTCAAAATCAACTTGTTTATTTGGGGATTTCCACCTGATATTTGAAAGGTGAAAATGTATTGAATCATTAACTACTGGCAAACATATAGAGGTTCATAGCACATCTTGAAGGTTAGGCCACATTTTGGGTTAAAATATCTGCATAGCCATCAGTATGTGCCCACTGTGGAACTGAATAACTGATGTTTAGTTATTGCTGACACGATATTATTTATAACAGGCCATATTTGAATTCCAGTTGCTTAAGGCCAAAGTGCGGCTCATTTGCAGCCCCTGGACTGATTTTGTGAGGCAGATGGAAACTTTTTATTTTTAACAAGGGCAAACTTATCACCAAACAATGAAAATCTTCTTACAGTGTTAGGTACAACACATTGTATTTGTCTATTAATAAATAGGACCACATTTATTCAGTGACTTTTACTAGACAAGAGTGCACCCAAAAACAAAGTCTTTCCCATAAAGAACCACCAGCCAAGATCTCAGTGAAAGGGAGTCAATGAAAAAATGAACAAAAAATGCCTAGAGAGGTCTGTCTAATATTTAAGAGTTCCTCCTTTGTGAAAGTGGTGACGGAGAGGGCCTTGGCGTGGGCGTGCATCATTGGAGTGCCATGGCTGTCATGTGTGCGGCTGGCATGCTGGGTCACCTCCAAGGTTGAGGTGTGGGGTTTGCAGGGTGTCTAGTCTTTGGCGTGCTGTGGTGGCCTTCCTCCAATGCTTCCTTCTGTGGCTCTGGCTGCAGTCCCAGTCAGGTGGGTGGAGAGATGGAGCACGTCTTGTACACTGGGGTGGCTGGTGGGTTGTGCTCAGCCTGGAGTGGTTGGTCGGTCCAGCCCGGTTACCCGGCTGACACATGTTTCTCTCTCATGGACAGGCGGGCTGGGGCTGCTGGTGTTGGCCGGATGGTTGGGCGGGCTTGGTGGGGGCCCATGGGGTTGAGATCAGAATTCATTGGGGGTTGGGATTTTTTCATCCTTCATCCTTTCAGACACCTCCTTTTTTTTTTTTAAGAATTCTTTTCAGCACTAGAGGCCATTATTTTGGATAGTAGGCAGACAGGAAGGAGGGGCAAAGAGAGGGGGTCTGGGATTCGAATCCGGGACGGCCTCTTTGAGGATTATAGCCTCTTTATGTGGTCGTGCGCTAATCCTTACACCACCAACGCTGCGCGTCACACCCCTCTTCTGTACGTAGCCCCCTCTCTGAATGGGGACAGGGGTCATTGGGGACTGGGGTTGGAGCTTGGGGTCAGGGTCTGTGCCGGGGTCACTCGGGTTTGGGCGGTGCCGGTAGTAGTCTGGGCTGGCAATGCGATCTGCCTGTCTCCACCCTGGAAGGAAGGGCACCACCTCCTGGGTCCGGGGGCTGGTTGCCTCTTTGAGGTGTCAGTACCTGCACCTGGAAGTACAGAGTGTGTATGAGTGAGTGTACGTGTGAGTGGGTGTGAGTGTTTTTATGTATAGGCATTAGGTTGGGAATGTGTGATTGTGACAGTGTGTGCCTGTTTTTGTGTCAGGTTGGGTCTTTGGCAGCTCCCTCCCCTGGATCAGTTTAGGTCCCTCATCAAATGTGGGGCATACATCCTCCCCACCACACTCCCTGCCAGTGGCTTTTGTCTCTGCCTGCTGGTGTATTTGTAGTTCTCGGTGTCTGGGGCTGGGTGTTCTGGTTTGTGCTGGCTCACTCCCAGTGGCTGCTTGCTGGGGCCTGAGCCCCCTGTCTTTGTTGGGCCTCTGCTTGGGAAGTGGTGTGCGCCGGGGTCTTGGGTCTCTGTGTCCATGGCTGAACCTGCTCCGGCGTAGACGGCTGCCAGTGGGGCCTGTGGGTTGTCATTGCAGCTCTCCGGGGGCTTCTGCACTATTGTTTCTGGGTGTTTCCCCTGGGGCTTTTCCATGGTCCTCTCTGGGGGGTTTGCGGTAGTCCCGGAGGTGGTCCTCCCAGTTTTCCCGTGCTCTGGGGGGCCTTTGGATATCTGTGGCTCAGATCTCCTCCGTGTCTGTCTTGGGCCCAGGGAAGCAGGTCTGTGGCTCCTCACACTCGCTATTGCATATTTTTATGGAGAAACCTTTTATACATAAGCACGTTCATACTTACACCAACAGGTGTTTAGATCCAGGTGTTAACAGATTCACAGACATTATATATTGAGCCACAGTTACCACTAAACACATCTTGCATTCATTAGTACCGAGCAAGTTTCAGTAACATTGTTGTTGTTATATATGCTTCTGCAGATGTAGAAGCTGTCTTTTAGGGTGTTATCTTGTATTCTCTTCACACTTCTTTCTCTCTGCTACGTTTTTCTCCTACTCTACCTTTTTCCTTTTTGTCTCTTTCTTGCTTCTTTTTTTTTACTTTTCATTTCTGTCTCCATGTCCACTGCAATTGAAATAATTCCAAAGCAGTTCTTTATAAATCAAGCAGAGGATTATAGTGTTAGCCGTAATGCTCCACTTGTGAAAGTAAATCTGTTGGCCTTCTTTTTGGCACTCAGACAACAATTCTCTGCTACTCTGTGCTACTCTGCTGTACAGGACACCATACATATAAATACACACACATATATTATATATTATTATATATATATATATATATATATATACAGGAGATCCTTCCTGCCCACAGCCATCAGCATCTACAATGGCTCTTTGAGGAAACCTTCATAACATTTAATTTCCCTTTGGGATTAAGAAAGTATTTTTGAATTTGAATTGAATATATCTGTAAATATCAGTCATTTCAGTCAGTCATTTTCTGTACCGCTTCTTCCATAGTGGGTCGCAGGGAAGCTGGTGCCTATCTCCAGCCTATCTGAACAGTTCGCCAGTCCATCACAGGGCGACACACAAACAGCCATGCACACACTCATTCACACACTTAAGGGCAATTTAGAGAGACCAATTAACAGGCATGTCTTTGGACTGTGGGAGGAAGCCGCAGTATCCGGTGAGAATCCTGCACAAATTCTCAGGTAGGTCTGTATGTCTGAACATTAACTCGACTATTCTAACACATTAATATGCCCTAAAGAACAGATGTCAAACTTCAGTCTTCAGGGGATGGTGTTCTACAACTCTTAGATTTTTCTCTGCTTCAACACACCTAAATCCAAGGATTAGGTCATTAGCAGCACTTTAAAGATCTTGGCTAGAGGCCGAGGACACAATTTAGCCAACTGATTCTGGTGTGATCTAGCAGGGATAGTTCTAAAAGTTGCAGGACACCAGCCCTGGATAACAAGACTTTAACACCCTTCAATTGCAACTCTGGAAGAAGAGGACACATTTTAGAGGCGGGGCTGAGAATGACCATGTTTTTTGCACTGACAAAATATCAGGCAAGCAGCAAGAGCTTTGGAACAGGTTAGAAATATGATCCCCAATTTCATCTATTTTCTGAGACCAAGCACCAAAGGGCAGAGCCAGCATTGTCCTGAATATACTTGTGTCTGTATTGAAAGGTTCCAACAAAAACAGGTCTGGCGAATTCCATTGATTGTTCTTCCGTCTGCTTGCCTGTAAGGACCAGGGACCAGATGCAGTAGTTTTTGTTTCCCATACTCCACTAAAGATAATCTTTCCCTTAGTAATTTCAACATCGGATGGGAATTATATCAACCTGTCAACTTGTCAAGCTGTCACTCGAGCTGTCAAAAAGTTTGATGAGAACTACCTACTTACATTTTTTCATTGCGCTTCAATTGTAAGGTCAGATTTTAAAGCAGTCAAATAATTGCTGGTGACAATGAACTGACAGTGAGCAGCAACTGTCCCTCTTGTGTTAATTTTAATAGCACATAATGCTATTATGCACACTTCAGATTTACTCATCTCCTGCTTCCTGTAAATAGTAGAGCTAATAGCATGAATCATCCATGTAGCCCGATGAGGAGAGCCTGAAAAGTGTAATTTACTTTAAAGTGAGAAAATTATGCCAAAGGAAAAAAAGGTCCTTGGTTGAAAGGCATATTAAGGGAATCCAATTTGCCTTTTCAGCTTAGAACTTTTATTCGGTGACTGTTTTTCAACAACTTTTATAAGAGAAACATTAGCTTATTATTTTGCCTTTTTGCAGTACCTCTTTCAAGGCTTGAAGGCTTTGCATATGATTTGAGCTGTACAGGTCCTTCTCAAAATATTAGCATATTGTGATAAAGTTCTGGAAATTCAGGCCAAGAGTCTTTTGCATAACAAGATAGTTATTCTTATATGTTCAAAATCCTGTGTGCAATTCTGTTGTTCAGTCCATGTTTTTCAGTAAATATAGCAACACAAAAGCAGTATGTGCAAAGTGTTGTGGAAAAACATATTGAGCTCTATTTAGACCAAGCACTAACATGGGTACTGGTGGATTTGTTAACAGGAACAGTGCTAAATAACAATGTAACCTCACCCAGGAAAGACTGAGGACAATTTCAGATGTGACCTGCAGCAGTAAGGTTGCACACAGGTCAACAAAATGCAACACACATAAAAAACAGTGCATACCTTTCTTGTTTACTCAAAATACTTTGTTATTCGACAAGATAGTTGAAAAATTACTTTTGCTTGCTTGTATTTTACACATTCATAAGTCAAGCAATTATAGATGTACAATTTGTACAGCTTTCGAAGTAATTCTTTATCCAGAAGTTGTTCAATTTAGCTTCAATGGAGGCACGTAACACCAGATTACTTTTGTTTATTAACTAATTGTATATAAGTTGAATGCTGCATTAAATAAACAGTTTCAGTTGGAGGTTTACATACAGTCATCATTTACATAAATGTCCTTATTTTTGCCCTATTATCTAAACAGTTTTTCTTTCAGGTTAAACTGTTAATGCAAAAAACAATGCATATCCATTTTGTGAGATAAATGTGCCAGATTGAACAAAAGAAAGTTCTGTAGGTTTGTTAGATCCTATCCGAATCAAAACAATGAAGATAGGTAGGTAGCTTGGTGTGTGCCTGGTTTGTTGGTTTATTTGTGTTCAGTTACCTTAAAGAGGTAACCTCAGGGTAAGCAATTAGAGATGTTTTATGCAAAAAAAAAGACATATCAACCAAAAATGCAAAAGAAGATGGGGAGAAAAAAATGTATAGATCCTGAGTTAAGACAGCTGCATACTGAGCAAAATTGTAGTTTTCTAGACTGGTGGATGGCTGAGGTCCGAATTAGGCAATCAAGATCCACAACACATCATTGTTGTTGACAGAGATAGGTTGCAAAACCATACAGAAGAAAACTGGCAGGATTAAAAAGAGAAGAATAAGAATTGGGAGTCTCTTAGTCTGTGATCTGGTTTAAACAGGATTTTTCATCCACGGATAAAGAAAATACTATATTGGCCGTGCTTCAAGCATGCCTGCCTCGTGTTCAGCAATCAAGCAGACGCATACACACAAACACACACACACTCACACTGAGGGGCAAAGGAGTTGATTGATTGGCTGAGAAGCGGTTGAGTGGAGGCCAATGTGGAGGCCATAAATTGCATGTTTTTGGGCTTTCACTCTTTAATCAAATGGCTTTCTGCTGCTTCATGTGTATCTTTAAATCCATGTGCAAAATATATAGTTTACAATTTAGTTGACTGCTTACTTTCTGGATATAAACGTATGAAGTAAAGAACACGGTCAGATGTAAAGCCTTTGAATGATCCTCCGATCTCTGCTGTGTATAGACCTCTTGGAAAAAGAGGATTTGCTTTAAGAATTTGCAGGATTATCATATCATTTGTTCACTTCCTGCTAGTCCTCATGATTATGATCAGTCATGTGAGAAAGGAGCATTGTAATAATAGCCTAACAAGCTGCATGTCCAAAGTCGGTCAATATTTCTAAATGATCAGTGCCAGGCTGACAGTTAATTGTTGTGCTGCAGTTCAACTCCTGGCCTATGGGGCTAAGAACGGAGAGCTCGGCATCTGTTCATCTCAGTCATCTTGTCTATACCCAGTTATTCTTGCAGGGTACCAGGTACCTATCCCATTTGGTGGGAGGTGGGTCATCAATCTTATTAATATCATTATTATTGTTGAAAATACAAGGCATTATGTAAGTGTTTAGAATTGGGTGCAGAGATTAAGCTTTTACTGGCTGATATTGTTTTGGTTTTCAATGATTTCTGTCTTGCTTTTTCCAGTTTTGGACAATTTAGATTCAAAAAATTAATCATAACCAACATTGACAAATAAAGAAGAAAATACGTTTTTGGTACTATAATAGAGGTTTTCCATCCAACAGAAAACGGCAAGATTATCTCCATTTGTTTGTCAAGCCATATCCCTACCTTAATTTATTTATTTTTTTCTAACAATGTTTTAATATTTTTTTTAAAACAAAGAATTTACATAATTCTATTGTTAAAAATATCAATAATTAAAAAAATCACAAGCTGTGTTTAAATCGGGGTGTGTTTTGGCTAGTTCAAATATCCCCTGTTCAATGCTTGTCGTAATTCTTAGGTGGTAAATAAGCATTTTCAAATTCTCTTTTTTTAGGATTTCAAAAAATGATTCCTTTAAAAATTACATTAAAACAATCTTTTAGTTTAGCACCAATAGGAAGCTTAGTAGCAGATTCTCACTTCAGTGTTGTTTGTAGATAACAATTGTGGTAATCTCACAGTGCCTAAAAATTGTTGGTATCCTATCTGTCGGTATTTTTTTTCTACCAGGTTACCACATTTAACAACATCTTGTTACACACCTGGTAATTGCCCAATCTGCATAAAAGATGAACAGCTGTTGTACATAATGTGAGCACACCACTAAAAAAAGCTTTCTGTTTAGGATTAGAGCTTTCATTTCATTATAATCTTTTTTTTACAAAAACAGTTTATCAACTCTTTAATATATTCTTCCTGTCTTATGCTGGTTTTGCAAACAATTAACTGGAACCAGATTGAAATATGTTACGAGACAAGCTGAATGAATGAACAAATGGAAGCATGCTAGGGTAAGCTTATCAGTTTAGAAAAGTACTCCCACATGAAAACATCGTCACTCAGAACAAGCTTCGTTTATTGAATACTGTAGCTGTAGCGTGTTGGACCAGAAATGTCTTAAAAACAAATAATGTCAATTCCCGGTTGGTTTATGTTGTTGTGCAGGTTGGTGTATGTGTCATTACCTCCTCTGATTGCAAAGAGTGACCAGCAGGTGTGTCCTCACAGCTGGAGCTCCTGAAGCCCACTCAGGAGTGGCTTAAAGAGGAGCGGATTCCCTGAGGCAGATGCCAGATTGTTTTGCTCCATGAGTGGAAACCAGTTTTTCCAGTTTGCCTCCTCCCTTTTAGAGTTTGTTGGAAAACTCACCTGAAGACTTCCTCCATGAATCTCCTCATCGCTCCCCTGGCTGCTCCCCTGGTTCTTGCTGTCAGAACCTGTCAACAACCCACCATTACTCACCTGCCTGTCCACCCTCCGACGCTCCACCACCTCTTGCATATTCACTTGAAAGAAAGAACAAGGAAATCATTACCAACAAACTCCACTCACCACAACCTTCCGATCTCAGCCACTGTGGGTATGCTCGCCTTCCTCCCTTGGAAGTCCACCATTTCCCCAGCAGTAAGTTAACTGTCTCACCCATCATTTCTATTACATCTGAAACATATCCCACTTATTATAATAACTTATCTCTCCTCAGTGGTGACCTGAATTTCTCCTGAACCTGGAAGAACCATTCATTTATTCACTATCAAACTGTTCAAACAGGCTTTAGTGTCTGTGATTGTTGCTTGCACGAGGGTCTAAACAAAACCCACATGACCAACAAAGCTATACATGTTTTAGGTGACATGTTGTCAGAGCACCGTAGTAGCATTCATTATAGAGTTAAACTATTTTTGTTGCATCATAATAAAGTTACTTGCTATTGTAGGCCAATTTAATACTAATGAAATGTGGTATACTGTTTTACTGCACTTTAAAACTGAGTTTTCAAACATAGATTTTAGTATTGGACAAAGTGATGTGATATTAGCAAACACCAATCTTTAAAGGCAAGATATTGGGGTGATACAAGATATATATATTTTTTTCCAACATTCCTATATGAAACTTCTGAATACTTTTCTTTAGTTTCCATCTGTATATCAATGCATACTTTGTGCAGCTGTTCACATATTTTAAATTTGTTATTCAACCAGCCTGGAATTATCCAGTTCACTGAACACCCCACCTCAACCAAAGGAAGCATCCTCTGGGTCATCAGTCTTCTCAAACCCAGTATTTTAAACATATCAACAATGTTCCAAACCATTATATTACATTTTTTGCAGAACAGTACATTGGCAGATTACACTACGTATGGCATGCCATACAATTAATTGTAAGCATATGCAGGGCAATATTCATGTTATGCTGAAATTTCCCTGTGGGTCAGCGTGTGTCATAGCAGGGGGTAATTTTACATTAATGTTTTACAGCATTTACCATGATGGTCTTATTGGCCTCAACCATCCAGCGTGAAGGACAGTTATAAAAATAAAAATTGATAGAATAGCATGCCTATCAAGCAGTAATGCCTGAATCCCCAGCAGCTAAACTTTACAGTCTCTGGTAGCAGTGAATAAAAATCACAGAGGAGTCTATTTAAGTGCTCTAACTCACATTTCTTCTTACAGAGCTTTGAGAAAATAGCTGATCCTAGTAAATGTTTATAATTCATGCTTCTACCAGCTTTTCTTTGAGGCCTGAATCGAAACACTGCCTCAGCACATCTGAATGAATTGTTATGAAAGACTAAATGGGCCTTTGTTATGAAATTAAATATGCGAAGGGTTGTTTGACAGTATGTTGGCTGTGTTCCATATGACTTAATTTTGACCCCTTTCAGCACTTCAAGTTTCCCACTATTGTTTGGAGATGAGCACATCATAGTTGCCTGTTTTCTTTCAAAGAATATGAGATGAAAATGGTTGTTCATAAAAGAACAATAAACTCACAGGCACAGGGATTAAAAGGCATTTGGTCGCAAAGTATAAAGTAATGATCTTACTTTTGTGTAGTTTTTATTCTCAACATTGTCAAAGAAATACAAGTGTCACAGAAGCTAAAGCACATTAGTTTTTTACTTTATTGTCCTGATTGGTTTGATTGTCCACACCTGTGATGGTGATTTTTGGGTGTTGGAATCTGTGGCTGCTGCATCTCAGCACACTGATGCCTAAATATAACCACTTGGAACAAACTTCAGTTAATTTGCAGTGACTTAAGCTAATCCTTTAAGGATAGGTATGAGATGATCCATTTTCCTGGTGTTGGTCAGGACTCTGGCAATAGAACTTTGGATGAGCTGCAGCTGCCTGACACATATTTTTAGAGACATAAAGAAAACATTATAATAATTTAACTCACTAAAAATAAAAGCATTCACAAGTTTTCTGTTTCCTGTTTAGACAGGTAACCCTTAATTCTGGTAATGTTTTTAAGGCTGTAAAAGGCCAATTAATTAGTCAAATTTAGATTCGGGTAGAGGGCCCTGAGTCATGCTGGCCAAAAATACCATGATCTTTCTGTTCCAGCATAAAACTATGTATCATGTGGAATTGTGTTTAAGAAACAGGTGTATGGGCAAAAAAAGCCACAAGCCATAACAGTACTATGAGGTTACAGGTCAGATAACAAAATGCTTGCAATTCATCAACTTCACTCTCATGACTGCTTAAACAGCTCAAAGGGCCATGACTTCGAAACAATAACCATTACCACTTAGAAACTGTGCAGTCCATTGGGAACAAGGTCAACTTGCACTGTATTAGTGGGCAGAAGCTATAGTTTTTCAATGAGCCTTTCTTGAATTAAGGGTCTAAGAAACTGCCGGAACAGGGGTTTGGAAGGCGTAAATTATGTGAACCCCCCTTTGGCCTGAGCTACCATGGCCGGCCCAGAGCTAGGTACTCAATACTGTGACAGGGCTAGGTACTCAACACTGGGGAAGACAATAATTTTTACAACCTGCACAAAACACATTAAAAATCAATCAAGATTCAAAAATTATCCTCTGGTCTCCTAATTAGATTTTTCTAAATACATTCTCCAACTATCCTCAAATAATTGTCCATGTCTACACTTTCTAAAGTTAGCCCAATTGCCATTTTTCCATTTACTGATGCCACCTTTGTAGCTCTCTTGACTCTGTTTCTTCTCAGAACTGATCCAGTACCATAGAGATGGACAATCATGAGATGTTATTTGGTCGAGCTTTTCATTCCTGTATACACAACTGGGGCAAAAAAGGGCAAACAACCTGAAATAAACATGCAATACTTTGCAAACGTTTTATATTAAACATAATTGCTTTATATGTTTTTATTTGTCGAAAGAAATTGTAACCACTTGTTACTGTGACAGTGATAGTAACAATAGTCCAAAATGTCACATTTTCAATAGGCAATTTGTGGGGCGATGATATGGGCTTGTTTTGTAGGCAGAGGGCCTGAGCACCTTACATTGAGTCAGTCATGATCTCCTCCTTGACATCGGTCCAACAGGTAAAGAATGCTCCAAATTCAATTATCACAGCATTGCACAAAACCAACTCTACAATTTAATTGCTGAAAAACTAAATAATCAAAATTTTGCAATGGCCCAGCCAAAGTCCAAACCTCAAACTGACTGAAATGCTGTTGCATTAAGAGCAGAAACTAAAGTATCTAAACCACAATGTGCTAAGGCAAAGTTGTAACACAGTGGGCCAAAATAATTATCCAATAAACAACAAGAGAAATTGATTAAATCTGACAAAAAACAAATACTAAGATATTTTAGCTAAATGTCAACACTAAAAAATGTTGGTATCATTGGGCTGATTTTGTTTTTCCCATAACTGTCATGGGAAACTTCTTTCCCACATAATTGTAGGTCAGACACATTTTGTCAGATAAATAGATGAAAATATGGTTAGGTGGTTGACTAAAGAGATGTGGAAAAAATAAGCCTATTGCCAAAGAAAATAATTTATAACCCCACAAAAATATTGCTTAAGACAGCTTTAACTGTTCACAGATACATCTGGTGCCTCAGAGGCAAAACAAAAACAAATGAGAAATGGGTCAAGTCTTTTGGCTAGTTCTGTAAATTTTATTATGTTCTTAATGTTTAAATGTTCTCTCCTATTTTGTTTCAATGAAGACACTGGAGTGCAGTTCATTATCAGCAGAATTGGCCTGAGATATTAGAAAAACCACACTTACAGTCATTCCAGAAATTGGTTCAAGGAGCAGCAAATTAGCTCCAGCGGCACATTCAAGCATCTGATCAAGGTTTCAGTAGCATAAACACACAGACAATAAATCCACCCACAGTAAGTCTGTATTTGGATCCCCACAGCAACACAGACAATCTTTCAGACTGCCAACCAATAGAGCTAACCAAACTGTGCATCCTTTGAAAAAGGCTTTCGTTTGGCAAGTTGACCTCAGGGATTGCAATGTTCATTCAGAGAGACCTAATTGTTGACTTCCCTCCCTCAGGGGTCTGCAGTGCTCCTCTGAGAAGAGCAAGGGGTTAGCCACAGGCTGAGGTTAGCATAAAATCATTAATGTGCCAATAAATGCTCTGACTGAAAGTCATGAGAGCAGGAAGTCCTCAGAAAGTTGATTCAGCAGTACCTCTGTGTTTTCTTTATTCGGACTGCATGAAATCATGTCACAATGCCATTTATGGCTCCACCATGTTTGCAAATAATACATTAGGTTTTTCAATCACTAACTACCTCAAACTGTTTCTGGTATAAAGTATTACAGAATGTGGGCTTAATCAGTTTTATTGTAAAGAGTTAAAAATGTGTCATGCCTCATTTACCGAGAATAAAGTTGAAACTGAATGTTCAGACTAAACCAGACTAAACATTTTCTCATTTAGATCAATTAGGATTACCAAAGTTATTTTGAGTAGCCAACTGCCAGAATAATGAGAGATTTTTTTATGACTTTCTTTAAAGTCAGAGGTTTAAAACACTTAATGTGTTTTGGTGTGAGACGCATATATTGACCACAGAACAAAGGCTGAAGACCTTTTGCTGCAAGGACTTGTGGACTTAAAAAAATAGGTGGCAACTTGAGGAATGAACATATTGAAGCAAGATCTCGAGGCATAAGCCAGGTAGTTAAACCTTGGACACAAATGGGTTCTTCCAAATTTTCTTCCAAGATCAATATTTTGGATTGGCTATCATGAAGCCCAGATCTTAGTCCAATAGAAAACCTGCGAACAGACCTGAAAGGCAGCCTACAAAACTGAGTCAGTTACAACTTTTCTGTCAGGTGGAATAAGCCAAAAATGCTGCAAATAATTGTGAGGAATACAGAAAGATGCCCAACACATTTGACCCAAGCAATGCTACTGCATATATAAGAAATTTACATAAACCTTTGACTAGAGATATTGGCAGTAGTCCTAACTGACCCACAAAATTAGGTCAAATATTATTTATTGTCGGAGAGAAAAAAATAGATGTATCTTTTTATAAAATGGTAATAATTTTAATTGTACGTATACATATGTTATTAGGTACACCCTGCTAGTATCAGTTAACCCCCCTTTTATCTGCAGAAATGTAATTCTAAATGGCATAGATTCAAGGAGTTATTGGAAACATTCCTTACAAGCATTCAAACAGGTGTACCCTACAAATTGGCTGATGAGTTTGTGTGCCATCAAGAAACAGAAGAATTCAGAAATAAAGAATGAGTTTATTAACATGTCAAGTAACTGATTAGACAGGGGTTTCTGTATTAAAGCAAAACTATTTTCAGCCAGATGTTTTAATGGCTAAATTCTCCAGGAGGCACATTACATAAAACACTGTTGAGATTTGCAGCTTGAGGTTTTTTCTTTCCATCTGCTATCTGCCAGGTTGCTTATCAAACATACATAGGCTGGTAACAAACCGCTCTGCCTGCAGCTGTTTCAGAGGAACCCTTCATATCTGATACTTATTCCAATATGTAAGCTGAGATCGTCACTCTTTGTTTCCAAGGTGTGAGAAGGACCTAGGAGGTTAGACTCATGTTATAGCAAATGTCACCATTTTATTTCTTACTTCTTTTATAGTCTGTAGATATGTTAGTGCAGTTAATGATTTTTCTTGTTCTTGAATGGACATATTTTTTATCATCCTTCTACTCTTGCCTCATTCACTATACCTGTGAGGGCTGATAAGGGTGACTCCAGTCCTCGAGGGCTGGTGTCCTGCAACTTTCATCATTGTTCCAACACAAGTGGATAAAATGGCTGAATTACTTCCTCAGTATGCAGTCAAGAGTCCTGCTGACCTAACTATTAGTCAGCTGTGTTGAAGCAGAGACACAACTAAAAGTTGCAGGACACCGGCTCTTGAGGACTTGACACTTGTGCTGTAGGATTTAGGTTTGGGGACCAAGAAGGTTGACTTTACCTCTGGCAAACCAGAAATTTAGGATGATTTTGCCATTTGTTCTGGATGATAATCCTGTTGAAAGCAGAGCTGGCTGGATTTTGAATCAGCTGGGTTAATAATTCGAATCCTATTGCAGAGGTCCGGTGTTTCCATTAACCCGAATCCTATGAGTGTTAATGCTGCCTGCTGTTATGTACACAGTGAATTAGCATTATCAGCACATTCACCTGATTTGCCTACATACTTGAGTGAGCAGCATCACTGAGAAACGCAGCGGAATCAACAGATTAGCTTGACTCGTTTACTTACTGAAGTTAGTGGGCTCACTTGAAACATGGAGGAACATAGACAGAAAATGCCTTTTACAGTCATGATTCACAAACAGCTGGTGGGAATGTAAACTGTCTATTGTGGTTATGGAGGCTTTGTGACCTCAAGATTTTATATTCTTTGCTAATGTCTAACAGTAAGCTTTAGGGATTTCTGTGTACCTGCTACTCCACATCTGACTGTATTTGGTGGCACAACACACTTTAGGCCTCATCCAGCCTTATTTGTTATAGTTTCAGTTGTTTTAATCTTATGAACTACTGCTCTGATTGTAGATATGGACAAGTTGAGAAAATGTCTTTTTTTTTCCTTTTTGTATTTGCCATTTTTAGATTTTTGAAGATCGCTCACCTGCCTTTCTTGTATGGCATGTTCTCTTGTCTTTCCCAATTTAAAGAGGGGCTAAGAGAAATTAATCTGTTCATAGTCCAGGAAAACAGGTACACTTGGATGTGTAGTTAAATATTTCTAGAACTAGAGTATAAATTAGAAAATGCTTTGCATACGATGTATAGTGGTATCTGGAGGTGCCAATAGTTGTGGCATAAGCAATTTTCTCAAAAAGAAATAATTCGTTACCACTGGATTTTTTCCCCTATGAATAAATGTTTTCAAATAAAAGGCTGGATTATTATAAATCCAGACCATGAGATCACGCCAGTGCAATAAAATATTAATTTATTTGAAGGCTTTTTACACTTCTTTACCAAGTGTGCCAATAAATGTGGAGGGAAGTGTTTAAACAAAGCATCTTAGTGAAGCTGGCTCATTTAGAAGAGCAGACGTTGAGAGTTAAACTTCCTGACCGACTTCATTGAGCAAATACTTCAGCTGGTTAGGCTCACATAAAGTCTCTTTACACAAAGAACAAGGCTGAAAATAAATATTAAGCAGATGTGATATTTGGGCCATCAGGTGGCACTACAGTAAAATCATGGCATGGGCTCAGGAAAACCATTAAAATTATATTTATCACACATACATCTACAAACTTTGATGTTATGTATTAAAGGTGAGTTTTAGCGGAAAATGTTAGAGTGAGAGGCAGTAAAGGTAAGTACAAGGTTTTACAAACTCAGCAATAACGCAAAGTTCAATGACCTGGCAGCAGTTCAGGGATGATCTTAAGAAGAAAGCCAGGGTAAAATGTCATATGGACCTCTAAAATTTTGTTGAGATCTCTGAAGAAGATCATCTTACAGTTTTGTGTTGTTGTCAGAAGATGCCATTCCGCTGTGGAGTCGCTTTTAAAAGTAAGCATTCCTGTTCGTACTACTTTTAAATGACTTATCTCAACAGACATGTTCCACTCAGAGATTACAGTTTTTACAGCGTCATGGGAGCTATTACGCTCTTGTTTATACAGGTCCTTCTCAAAATATTAGCATATTGTGATAACGTTCATTATTTTCCATAATGTCATGATGAAAATTTAATATTCATATATTTTAGATTCATTGCACACTAACTGAAATATTTCAGGTCTTTTATTGTCTTAATACGGATGATTTTGGCATACAGCTCATGAAAACCCAAAATTCCTATCTCACAAAATTAGCATATTTCATCCCACCAATAAAAGAAAAGTGTCTTTAATACAAAATACGTCAACCTTCAAATAATCATGTACAGTTATGCACTCGATACTTGGTCGGGACTCCTTTTGCAGAAATGACTGCTTCAATGCGGCGTGGCATGGAGGCAATCAGCCTGTGGCACTGCTGAGGTCTTATGGAGGCCCAGGATGCTTCGATAGCGGCCTTTAGCTCATCCAGAGTGTTGGGTCTTGAATTTCTCAACATTCTCTTCACAATATCCCACAGATTCTCTATGGGGTTCAGGTCAGGAGAGTTGGCAGGCCAATTGAGCACAGTGATACCATGGTCAGTAAACCATTTACCAGTGGTTTTGGCACTGTGAGCAGGTGCCAGGTCGTGCTGAAAAATGAAATCTTCATCTCCATAAAGCTTTTCAGCAGATGGAAGCATGAAGTGCTCCAAAATCTCCTGATAGCTAGCTGCATTGACCCTGCCCTTGATAAAACACAGTGGACCAACACCAGCAGCTGACACGGCACCCCAGACCATCACTGACTGTGGGTACTTGACACTGGACTTCTGGCATTTTGGCATTTCCTTCTTCCCAGTCTTCCTCCAGACTCTGGCACCTTGATTTCCGAATGACATGCAGAATATGCTTTCATCTGAAAAAAGTACTTTGGACCACTGAGCAACAGTCCAGTGCTGCTTCTCTGTAGCCCAGGTCAGACGCTTCTGCCGCTGTTTCTGGTTCAAAAGTGGCTTGACCTGGAGAATGCGGCACCTGTAGCCCATTTCCTGCACACGCCTGTGCACGGTGGCTCTGGATGTTTCTACTCCAGACTCAGTCCACTGCTTCCACAGGTCCCCCAAGGTCTGGAATCGGCCCTTCTCCACAATCTTCCTCAGGGTCCGGTTACCTCTTCTTGTTGTGCAGCGTTTTCTGCCACACTTTTTCCTTCCCACAGACTTCCCACTGAGGTGCCTTGATACAGCACTCTGGGAACAGCCTATTACTTCAGAAATTTCTTTCTGTGTCTTATCCTCTTGCTTGAGGGTGTCAATAGTGGCCTTCTGGACAGCAGTCAGGTCGGCAGTCTTACCCATGATTGGGGTTTTGAGTGATGAAACAGGCTGGGAGTTTTAAAGGCCTCAGGAATCTTTTGCAGGTGTTTAGAGTTAACTCGTTGATTCAGATGATTAGGTTCATAGCTCGTTTAGAGACCCTTTTAATGATATGCTAATTTTGTGAGATAGGAATTTTGGGTTTTCATGAGCTGTAAGCCAAAATCATCCATATTAAGACAATAAAAGACCTGAAATATTTCAGTTAGTGTGCAATGAATCTAACATATATGAACGTTAAATTTTCATCATGACATTATGGAAAATAATGAACTTTATCACAATATGGTAATATTTTGAGAAGGACCTGTACATGGTCCACTCAGTAAAAATCAAGAAAAGAACAGAAAAAAGAATAATGCATTTCCAAAATATTGTTTTGTTTTCCCTGAGAGATAAATGATCAAAACTGGCAAAAGAGCAATCTCCCCTTTTGGTGTTTTCCTTCTCATGATCTGATATGTAATTTTCTTTATCTCCTGTGTGTTTGGTGCAATCCTTTCACTGGAAACATTATGGCAGCATGGTCACAAAAATCTGGACTGCCTGCAGATGTCTGAGCAAAGTTCTATTGGACTAGGATGCATGAAGTCTGTAACGGCAAAGGAACAAAATGAACAACACCTTTATTATTAGCAGCAGTGTTTAGGGGTAATAAAATGTAGTCAGTGTATACTGATATGCCTCATAAACACATTATCAGCAAGATTTGTTATTTAGTGGTGGAAAACAGCAAATCTTTTCAATCACATCAAATTTAAAAAGTAATCTCTGAGCAACTAATACAGAAAGTGAATGGATTTTATGGATTGTACTTTAGATCATTATAAATATAAGTATAGTAGCTACTGCACTGAATTAACCTGTTCATATTTAGTATTAGTTGTGACAGTTTTGTTATAATAAAACTTAAAATGTTTTGTATTTACTATTTAAAATTTACTCAATCCAGAGCTATGGTTCCCAACCCTGGTACTCAGGGCCCACTGTCCTGCATGTGGGCACACCTGATTCAAATGATTGCATGACCTTCTTTGCATGCCTTTAAGTGCTGCTGCAGCCTGGTAATCACCCATTTAGTAAAGTCAGGTGTGCGGCAGCAAGGAGACACCTAAAACATGTAGGTCACGGGATCTTGGGAACCACTGATCTAGAGGTGGGCAAGCAGATGAATGGAGGAGCAGCAGAGAATGTAAAAGAAGGTACTAGTGGTGTCAAAATGAGGCTTTTTGAAGCATAGAATCATTTTGAACCAATGTGTCATAAAGTGGTTCACTACCCGAAGCTTCATTCAATTCCCTTGGGTGACATCTACTGGCAGTAGCAATTGTTGCACCAAATGAAGCCCTGCGAATGTGATGCACCTCTTGTGTAAATAATAGCACTTATGTATGTATAGATGGGTGTTGTACATATGTGTTTTTAGTAACCCATTAAAGATTCTGAGTAATTAACCCATAAAAAATAATAATTTAAAAACAATGTGAACTATAGGGGATTACAGATGGAAAATAGCCCTTATGCTAATTCTGACTTATTTACTTGAATTGTCATGGTTTATGAAATTCCACTGTCCCATTTTAAATAAATGACTAAAAATAAATAAAGAAAATAATAAAGCAAATGAACTTAAATTTAACTTACTAACATTTAACTGTATTTTTTTCTAATTCTGCATGTATATCTATGTTATGCTGACCTTGATTGGTGGAACGAGGCTGAGTGTTCTTGTCTTTGGCTCTATAACGCCTCAGCATTGATGACATATTATTATTATGTGTCAGCAGCTGTGGGTAAAGCAAACACTGCACCTGTAAAACCAAGATAACAACCCATTACTGCATCTCTTGCATAACATGATACCATGACTATAACGCTACTGCATAGTATAGGCTATAGACCATTTAATAAACACTTTGAATGTACATTACCTTATTAGTTGGCACCAAATCGAAATATTCCCACACTTGGGAATGCTTCCTAGATGGTTGCTCCATGACAGAATAATCCACCAAAACTCCGAATATCCAAAAACGAGATCTGTTCGTAACGTATAATACGTGTAGAACGGGGTGTGAACCGGGGATTGAGCCATCTTAAATACACTGAATTGTGCCAAATGTTTGAAACTCCGCCAATCAACTCAAAGCAGTCAGCTGACTCGGTCTAAATGAAGCAGTGAAGTGGTTTACAAGTCATCTGTGACGTGACATGAAGCAATCTCCGGCCCACTGCTCCACCATAACTACCCTATCGAGTTTGAAGCGTGCTTTGAAGCCTCTGTGTTAGGGGTAACATCACTAGGAGGTACGTGGGGTTTCCAGGTAAGCTATTTTTGAAACATTCAGCTGGGACATTCTGCTGTGTAGAGAGACATGAGGTAAGCAGCCAGAAACAACTGAAAGCATAGTTTTTACAGAGCTTAGGTACCACACTGTTGACAACTTTTAAGCTAATATTTAATCTCCTGCTGCTTTTAAGCAGTCCTTGATGAGATGATAGGCTGCAGCTGGAGAGTATTGCTGCAGCAGCAGAAACAGAGAGAGTATTATAACTTTTAGATGCATCCCTGTGTCAGGTGTTAACCACTCTGGGCTTCCTGGCAACCGGCTCTTACCAGCGTCAATTAGCCAGGTATGTGTTTAACATATTCAACAATTAATAACACTCTTCTTGAAGCCACTTTTAGGAACAACATAATTCTGTGAAATTATCCATAGGTTTGAGATATCAAAGCTAGTGCTAACTGCAATAATGCCTGCCGTCCTGGATGGGATTGTTATTATGACCAGTCGATACATCAGATTTCCCTACACTGTGGCTTCAAAACATCATGTTTTTTCGACTTCTACCCCTCACTCACCAACGCATCGATTTCTGCCTCAGCCAAAATGTGTTTCTTTGCTTTTGTCTCCTGGTTGCCATTCTGGCCCGTCTGCCTGATCTGCTCTAACTCATGCAATCAACTCATCTGCATTACCTGTCTGCTGCTGCGCAATCACCTGTCATGCCACACACCTTTGGAGCTGCAGTTATATACAGCCATCTGACAGGCAGACGGTGCCAGATTTTCAAAAACATTTGTGAGTAGTTATCCACCGTTCCTTCCTGACTGATCTTGTTCTCTGACCTTGCCTTGCCTCACGGATTTTGCCTTCTTGCCTGCCCCTTGTCTGACGGATTGGATTTCTGGATTTCGACTCTGTTTTCTGCCTCTGGTTTTCTGCCTCTGCCTGCCCCTTGTCTGACGCCTCTAGCCCTGGAATTCGACCCTGTTTATATCCCTGGATTTACGCCTCACCCTAACCACTGGTTTATTCAGCCTGAGCCCACCTGGCTCTCTAGTTCGCCTGGAATTATTGTCAAGAGGACAATCACAGCTCTCTGTGTTCCTGTCAGCTTCAGCTGATTCCTCGGAGGATTTGGATCAGTCGACAATCTGAGTTCAGTCTGTTGGACGCGTCCTCATTAACTGTCTGGATCACTTCCTCCTCTGGATTCTGTGCCACATCCCCAGACTGAGAAATGGTTTCTGGTGGCTGACTGCTGTTCTCCTGCTCTCTGATCCTGAGTTTCTGAATAAACCTTTTAACTTATCACTTTGTGTTTGGCTGAATTTGGGTTCTCTGTTTTTGGTCGTGATATACATACACTTTTAGTATAGGTCCTATGCAATGTTTTACAAATGAGACCCATGAACAGTATGGGGTGCATTTGTAATTTAGGCCTCCAGAGTCTACACACTGTAGAATTCGCCTTTTTTACGGTTGGAATTCGTTTTGGGCTATGTTCTCACCTGCTTTGCACATCTAACTTTTTGGCCCATTCTGTTAAAAACAGCACTCTCTGTCAGATTGTATGGAAATCCTCTGTAAACAAAACTTTTGAAGTCTTGGCACAGATTTTCAGATCTAGGTCTGGACTTTAAATGAACTCGTTCTGCGACCCGGCCAAACTACACACAGAGCGGCGGGCTGTGTTACAGTACCTCTGTCTTTCCTTCAGACCGGGAAAACCGCTCTGCTTGGCGTTGTAGAGACAGCGACTCTGCTGGGAACTCAGTTTGCTTCTGTAGGTCTCAGAAAGAAAAGTCAAGCAGTGGCTTGCACCTTAATTTCCCCGTTCATGAATGAATACCGGATACACAAACAGCAATTCATTCCTACTCAACTTATTGCATATAATCGTGTAATCATATGACACTCTTCCAGTTTAAAGAGTTATGTCTGCTTGCCAGCAAGGAGACATTAGCACGCTGTGTGTCTCTCCTTCCAGTTCCGCTGGGGACCTGCGTGGAAGAGGCCTGTTTGTTGGAATGCTGGTTTTTTTTATTCAAACTGTGACGTCACGGAAAGTCCACTGTTTCCCCTCTTGATCCTGTTCCTGGCTGTGCTGGAAGTAGGTTAATGCAATTTATTTTGAAAGTCCCAGAAAAGTTCTTGCTGACCTTTAATGTTGTAACTCATGGCTGGGTCTCAACACCAGTGTACCAGCCGGTCCATCGCCTCTCTGTATGCAGACTACTCACTGTCCAGGATTAGTCAAATACCAATAGTGTCATCTGCAAACTTGCAGAGTTTCACAGATGGGTCTGCTGAGGTGCAGTCATATGTGACTGACTCATCTGACTCAGATGATTGCAGTTCAGCAAAAGCTGGTAATGGGCCATCAAATTAAATTAGGCGTACTAAAACAGGGAGACATCTAAAACATGGAGGACAGTGTGCCTTGAGGACGAGGATTGAAAAACACTGGTGTAGAGGGAGAAGAGGACTGGGGAGAAAACAACCCCCCTGGGGGGGTGCCAGTGCTGATGGTTCTTGTGCGGGAAAAGATGCTCCCCAGCCTCACCTGCTGCTGCCAGACCTTCAGGAAGCTGGTGATCCACTGACAGGTGGAGGCAAGGACTTTGAGCTGGATGAGCTTCTAGTGGAGGATGTCTGAGTTGATAATGTTGAAGGCTGAGCTGAAGTCCACAAACAGGAGTGCATCCCTGGGTGGTCGAAGTGTTGCAGGATGAAGTGTAGTCCCAAGTTGACTGTATCATCACCCAACCTATTTGCCTGATAGGCAAAATGCAGGGGGTCCAGCAGGGGGCCTGTGATGTCCTTCAGGTGCTTCAACACCAGTCGCTCAAAGGATTTCATGACTACTGACGTCAGGGCAACAGGCCTGTAGTCATTTAATCCTGAGATGGTGGGTTTCTTGGGTACTGGGATGATGGCGGAGTATTTGAAGCAGAAGGGAACCTCACACAGCTCCAGTGACTTGAAGATCTCAGTGAAGATGGGCGCCAGTTGGTCGGCCTTCTTTGTTTTAAGGTGCTGAAGGAGCCTGTTTACATCTATCTCTGAGCTCCTTAGTGCAGGCAGGGGGTCTGAAGGTAGTTGGTTGGTTGGTGTACGGCAAGAACTTGTATCTGAATGGCATGCAGAGGAGTTAGGTGGAGGTGTGAACTGCTGCTTTTCATACCTGTAGTAGAAGCCATTCAACTGATTTGCCAGGCGAGGATTCTGCTCAGGGTTGGGGAAAGGTCTCCTGTGGGCATGCAGGTTTTTTAAACCATTTCAAACAGCAGGAGCGTCTCCACGTGAGAAGGTTTTCTTAAGCGTCTCACTGTAGCTTCTCTTCGCTGCTTTGATTTCTTTGGTCAATTTGTTCCTGGCCTGCTTATACAGGGCCCAGTCCCCAATGCTGTGAGCCTATTCCTCATCCCTGTGCAGCTTCCTCAGATGAGAAGTGAACCAATGTTGTATGTGCAGAAGCTCTTGGTCTGCACACACATGTCCTCACAGACCTGATGTATGATGTCACCACCTCAGTAAGTTGGTTTAAATCAGTGGCTGAACAGTCCAATCTGTGCAGTCAAAACAGGCCTGTAACATTTGCTTTGACTCATCAGTCCACTTTTTAATAGTCCGAACCACAGGTTTGGAAGCTTTTAATTTCTGCCTGTAGGATGGGATGAGGAGGACCAGAGAGTGGTCAGAAAGTCTCTAAGCAGCCCTGGTGGCAGCATGATATGCATCCTTTAAAGTTGTGTAGCAGTGGTCTAGAGTGTTTTTGTCCCTGTTGGGACAGTTAATGTTCTGTCTGTAATTGGGAATTTCATTGGAGAGGTTTGCACTGTTAAAATCCGCAAGAACAATGATGATAAAGGTGGAATGTAGGAGTTTAAATACATGCCACTCCTTTCAAATTTGATTTGTAAAGATTTAGAAAAAAAGGTACAATTTCCCTCTCATAACAAAATCATGCACCAATTTGTATTGCATAGCATGTACAGTTGTATTTAAAAAATAAAATATGCATTCTGATGAGGCTCATTTGTCAGATTAAATGTGAATATAATAAGTTATCTTGTTGTTGTCATTGATTACTGGATTTTACTGTTTGCCTGCCTATTTCCATGCCCGTTTATTAGTTTTAGTCATAAAAGACTTCTATTCACAATGTGGTTCTGACATTACTGTTGCACTTTAGTCCTGCAAGAAACCACCTCCTTATAACATTAGACATACTTTGATTAAGCACACATATCTATATTAAAAAGTTTTTAATTGGTCAGATGTAATATTCTAATCTGAAATGCTGTGTTTTAATTAGCTGTAAGGGGAAAATCATCATAATTAACAGAAATAAAGGCTTGGAATTATCCTATGTAGTGTTTCACTAACCCCTAATTGAGTTACTGAAATCAATGAACCTTTTTATAATATTTTAATTTATTGAATATAGCTGCAACATAATTCAAGTTAGCAGCTTGTAGAAAATAAATTTAAATGCTTTAGTTTTGACCACTAACATTGTTTCCTTCACACACTGAATAATGGAAAGGAAAAAAAGAATGAAGTTTTCCACCTTCCCCTTGAGATCAAAAGCAATGGAAATTACTTTAAAGGCAGAACTATTGTACTTTTTGATTTTTATTTAAGCACATTAGAGACTTTTCATGAAGACCCCCCTAACATTGCATGAATTTGGCCATAACACATCTCTTTCGAAGAACTTAAAATTTTATTTTTTCTTTTATTCATTGGCAGCGAGCACCAATTAAGCTCTGGCCTTGAGCAAGCCATGAATAGTATGCTTGAGCCAAACACTTAGTTATGCACCCATATGGTGCTGGTTGTAATTTTTTTTTTCTCTCCACATTATCACCCTGGGGCACAATAGGATTGGCTAAATGCCTTGAAAGCAAATACTGACATCTTCCAGTGCAAGTGCTTGGGCCCACAGATGCACAGACAGAGGGGAGCCAGCTGGATGAATGAAAAAAGGGACTAGGATGTTAAAAAAAAGAGCAAGAAGGAAACATGTGTCAAGTTATTTCCTCAGAGTGCATGGAACTGAAGCCAGGATGCTATAGTAACCAGATGGACTTCCTAGAGCCATATTTTATATTTCAAACCTTAACCAGTTGACTTTATAAGGTTCTGCTTTGACAACATCTGGTGGAAAGACTTGACAGTTTGGAATGTGTGCAGATTTTGTAAGTACATTCCCAAACTCTGCCCAACCATCACATGCTTGGGCTTAAGTTCACTTTCTGAGCAAAACTTCTCCTTGCTGGCACATTGTCTCATTGAGGGTATCTATTTCTGTTTTGGTGCACATCCTCGGCTAAAACTCACCAAGTTCTCACTGGCTGGTGACATTCTCTACTTCACCAATTTACCAGAGCTGACATATACTGAGGTGGACAGATGGCTGGTCAGGCGCAGTAACTTATCACCGCAGTGGACGATTTCTTCCTTTCTGTCTGGGCGGATGTCACATATTTGGCTGCAATAGATTCTGATAACCTGGTGAAAGCACACTTTTTCCCTCATTTTTAACTTTGTTGTTTTTTTCTTAAATAGGTCATCTAATGAAAAAGGCAGACAGGTGGCTTGGACACAATCACAAATGAGGCGTAGAGCTCTGAGTTACCCTCATTCTGCCTTTTCTGTTGAGATCACCCCAGACAGTCTATTGACTTGTAACAACCTGTGTAATGCTTATTTATAGAGACTTTTCAATGTGGTCTTTGTCTGTCATATTGCTTTGCGTTTATCCCTCCTTTCATCCCGCTGTTTTAGGTTGTTTTTAAATGATTAAGTAACAACGCAGATTCTCATGAAAACTGATCTGCCGATAACAACTCTTGACTAAGTCCTTAAACAGATGGGATGCAGTGAGGGAGCTCATAAATAAAATTAACCTGATATTTTGAAAAGTAACAAGTTGTATACAATTCAAGTAACTTGTAGATTTTTCAAACAGCATCGTACATTGCAATTTTTGTTAATTTAGAGTTATTAATGCTTTGGATGAACAAGGATAATTGGTGGTTTCAGATATGGGTCACTGTTTGGGGCATCATTTAGCTGGAGGGAGCAAAAAAAACTTCCCTGAGTAACTGATATGTTTCTTATTTTCATGTCCAGTCAAAGGGGAGTACCTGAGACTCCTATCTGGCACTAAACTATGGACTATTTCACTTTCTTTACAGTGATGAGAAGATGGATCGGGCTAAATACAGGGCAGTTCTGGTAGAAATCCTGTTAGACTGGAAAAGGCTTGAAACTGGGATGTAGGTTCACCTTTTATTAGAACAGCGACCCTGGACCTACAGCCAGAGCTACAATTGAATGGTTTACATAAAAATAAAGTTTGTGTTAAAATGGCCCATTCAAAATTCATATCTAAATCCAATGAGAATCTTGGGCAGCCTTGAAAATTGATCTTCACAGATGCTCTCAGTTCAAACTGACTAAGCTATTACACAAGGATGGATAAAATGTCAGTCTACTGATGTGCCGATTTGATAAGAGGACTTGCAAATTCAGTTTTTTTTCCTCTAGATCAGACCTAATAACACACAATTTACTTTATGTACTGTTATAGGAAAACTGACAGAAAGATACAACTGTGAGTTAATTTCAGTAGTTGTTTGCTGCTCAGAGGAATCCGGTAGATTTAATTATGAAATGGAAAACTGTAAAATCCATAATAACCTGGAGCACACAAGTATTTGAGTTCCATGAAAGCTTCTGATCAGTCTGAACTACCTCTCTATCTTCTACAGGAATTTCATTTAACCCAGGATGGCATGTTTGTTACATAGATAATGACAAGATGACAAAAACCTAAAAGGTACAGACCCTAACAGGGTGCTGTGCTGTTGATAACGAATATACTCTTTATATCTAAATCATGAAAAAAGAAACCAGCATTTTTCAATCTGACACCAACTGTTCAAAATGGAGTTTAAACAAAAATTCAACATGGAAGACTCACCACCCCGTCTCGTCCTATCACTCCTCACTGGCTGCTCCAATTAACGGCAGGTCCGCACTCCTCCTCGGCCAATCATCTCCCAGGGCATCACTTTTAAAGACCTTCTGCATGGAAGACACCGCTCTTCTGCTGAGCTTTGACAGCTGCGACATGTCTGACTAGTTTCCGGTGACTTGGCGGTTCCTCGCACTATTTTGTGATGAATTCCGCCCTCTTTCCTCCCCTTCCGCTTGTAGGAGCGTTCGACTGGCCTCCTGCCTTCATGGCCCCTTTTCCCATGTCTCAGCTACGGGCATGTGGAAAGCGACTTAAGAACTCCTCTAATCCACCTACCAAGCATCGCCAAGGTCGCCCTGCCTTCACCGCGGCTTTTGGCCACCTTTAAGCATTTTAGAGATGTCTTCTGCTCTGTTATCTGAGCATAGAATAAGTGTGATACCTATTCCTCTCTCATCGTCGACCTACATTTCAAACATGGCTTCCCGATTTTTCTATCATATCACAAATCCTTCTCTGCCAAAGCTGCATCCACACTAGCTAAATCAGGAGTTTGCCTAGTCTGGTTTATTCTCGCCACTGAAAGTTTGTCATGATGCAGCCACCGTTGATTCCTGCGACTCAGTTAGCATTGTTTCAGTTCCTTATGGTCTGTTCCATCTCGGTTTAAAAGAGGGTCTCTCAAACAGACGGTTCTCAATCCTTTTGTTGTCAGATCCTTGCATGTGAACACATCATTATAGCTAAAAAAAATATACAGAACGTAAATACCTTCTGTAACTCTAACAATATGCTGCTTTAAATCTTTTGCCTTATTATTTATCATAATTTTTTTTAACCTTATTTATTTACCTTAAATATTTACAAACCCCGTTTATCCTCGATAGTCTTTCCCTTGAGTGCTTTTACCACGTATATTTATTATATTTGTAACCATCGCCTTCTATAGTTTCTCTGTACAATAAATTAAATGCAGCGCAAATTAATGTAATCGTTTGCGTCTTTACTTAGCTTATTACTTTAAAACTAGTAAACCTTCATATTAGCTCCCTCTACTGGGGGGATGTACTTTAAAAGCAACCTGTTTGCTCCGTAGAACATCTAAATATTCATTTATGCATTCAAACATTTATACCAACCTTCTTCCTTTATTAACCAGGCGCTAAGGAACCATTTAATGTTTAAATATATCTATATTCTATCCCGTCTAATCGTGGAGCTCACTCTCTGCATATCGGGTCGGCGCTGCATTGTTCAGTTTGACACAATCGATTTACAGCACCTTCCTGGACTAAGTGTTTTCAAATTTAAGCATTAACTGCATTACTGCCGCAGCAAAATAACAAACTCTTACTAAACAACTTGTACAGTCAATATTGGTAAGTTCATTTCATGGACCTAGCTCTTACCTCCGGCGAATCCTGGCTGGCTGTAACTCATAACTTCATCATTTCTGCCAGTCATGTTCCAAGTTTCTAATTCAGTCACTCATGTCCCGTCTCATTTTAAATTTCCAGGTCTTCTGCCGTCTCTCTCCATCAGCCTGCTTTTACCCTACTCTGATTATTCCTCTCTCCTTCATCTTTCGCAATCTGTCAATCACTGCTGTATCTCAGGTCTAGCTCTTTCTACTTTCAAAGCTTATTCCTTCGCATGGCAAAACTTTGAAATATTTTACCTTGCAAATAATTCGTCATTGTACCTGGTTTACATTCAGTCCTAGCTTTCATTACTCATGGTTTGAACACCATCATTTTGAGATCCCCTACAGCAGCAGCCTTTTAGCAGGCATCAATTTTCATCGAAAGATCATCTTTCTGAGCCCACTCCGAGCATTTTCACTAATTACGCATTATCTTCTCCTCCTTTCTTCTATGATGATGTCATCACGTCAGCAGATTCCATTCAGTTTTTCACGGATGCAGCTCCGTCCGTGGGTTTTCAGGGATTTCTTCAGGTTCGCTGGCATCTGGCCACCTTTCTTTCCCCAATCCGAATCATCAGCCTTTTATGTGATAATCCCCATCACTATTGCATGCTGCATCTGGGGCAATCAATGGAAAAGAAAACGCATAGCCGTTTTATGCGACAACGCAGCCGTAGTCGAAGTAATAAATAAAGGCCGCTCCTCTTCTAAGTCAATCATGCACTTCATGCGGCGTATCACCTGGCAAGCTGTAACTCACAATTTTATCATTACTGCCCCCCATATTTCCGGTCATCATAACTCACTTACTGATCTTTCTTGTCAAAAAAAACAAAAACAAATTCCAAGTCTTCTGTTGTCTCTGGCCTTCAGCCAATGTTCATCCAACACAGATAGCACCTCTCAAAGCCCTGATACTAGACTAAACTCATTCCTTTACTCTAATAATCTTATTATTGTAATTCAGGCTTGTCTCCCTCCACTCTCAGGTCTTATTCCTTAGCTTAGCAAACGTTTCAAAATTTTGCATCGCTCATAATACTCCTCTTTACCCGTTTGCATTCCTACCGTCTTAGCTTCTATTACTTATTGCTTTGATGTCCGGCATTTCAAACTCCCTTACATTAAGAGTTTATTAGTCGGCATATATTTCTTTTCAAAAGGCCATCTCTTCGAACCCTCTCCAAGCCTTTTCTCAAATCATTCCATCAAACTTTTACTCAAAGGTCTTTAATAAAAAAATCATAGCATTCCTTGGCCAGATTCCAGGAAACCTATCACTCTTTCCATCTTAATAGATCTACTTCTAGTGCTCCGTTCAGGCCCTTCTTCGTCCTACCTAAAATTTATTCTCTCCAGCACCTGGCTTTTAGCTTTTATGGCTTCCTCAGAATAGGGGAATTTACTACCCCATCCAGCTCATTTGATCCTGCTAGAGACCTAACTATTTCTGACCTAAAGTTCTATCCCGATTATTTTAAACTTCATCTTAAACATTCCAAAGGAAAAGGTCCTTGCTTCATCTTCATTACTCGTTTAAACGGTCCATTCTGCCCCTTTCAAGCGCCACAAACTCCAACCTCCTTGCCCCTCTTCCTTACTCCAGAAGGAGTTCCCATGACTGCTATTTGGTTTCTCAACCATCGGAGACTAATTTTAGATCAATGCAATCTTCCCTCAAGTCAGTTCTCAGGTCATTCATTTCGAATCGGGGCGGCTACTACAGCCGCCTCACTAGGAGTTTCGATTGCTCGCTCCAACAACTCGACCGCTGGTCCTCCTCAGCCTTCTCTTTGTATGTTTGTTCTGACCTCCAATCTGTCTTATCCACTCAACGATTTATCAGTTTTCTTAGAAAATAACTCTCACAATTACTGGTGGTGGTTGGCCTTATCCAATCCTTTCCTCTAGCTAGATCAATTATTAATCTTCCTTTTCTATTCCTGGTTCTCATATCTAACCTTTTAAATTTGCATATTTTATTCTCCTATTTCAATTCATTTACCATGTTTTTAGACAGTTTTATTTTTAGTTTTCTCTCTTTCAGAGAGATCTGGATCTTCGCCACTGGCAGGCATATCCAACCAAGCCTTGTCATGCTCCTCATTCAACCTTCAGGCCCATCAGCCTACACTAATGGCAAGCGTATTGAAATATGCCTTGGCAGGCATAACATCCTGCCTCTTTAGGCTCATCACTATCTATGCCATTGGCAGGCGTTTCATGCAGCTGTCGGGCTCACACACGCCATTGGCAGGCGTTTCATGCAGCCGTCGGGGTCACACACACCACTGGCAGCCGTTTCATGCAGCCGTCGGGCTCACACACGCCACTGGCAGGTGTTTCATTCAGCAGTCGGGCTCTGTCATGCCATTGGCAGGTGTTTCATGCAGCCGTCGGGCTCACACACACCACTGGCAGGCGTTTCATGCAGCCATCGGGCTCTCTCACGCCACTGGAAGGCATTTCATTCAGCAGTCAGGGTCAATCGCCATTGGCAGGCGTTTCATGCAGCTGTCAGGCTCTCTCACGCCACTGGTAGGCGTTTCATTCAGCAGTCGGGCTCAATCGCCATTGGCAGGCGTTTCATGCAGCCGTCGGGCTCACACTTCAATTCAATTCAAAGATACTTTATTGATCCCCGAGGGGAAATTAGAATTCCAGTACAACCCATCCAAACATACATCATGACACAAGACAAGGGGGGACGGGTCACCGAGGCTTTGCTGCCCACTCACAGGCGCTGCCCTTGTTAGATGAGAAAAGAGGCCACCTTAGGTAAGTAGAGGGAAAAAAAATCATATTTCACACTTTATCCTTAGCAGGATACAGTTTGAGATCGCAAAAAACCTCAGCACAAAGAAGCAACAAGTTGACAAAACAACATCATGCCGGGAACGGTGACGGTGGTATGAGGGGTGCATATGTTTATCTTGAGCATGTGTGTGTGTGCAAGTGATTGTGTGCAAGTAAGTCCATGAAGCACTGTCACAGAGGCCATTGTCCTTGATGGTTCGTTGGAATGTTCATCAACCGGCCACAAAGTTCTGAGCAGGTCCACAGGTGTCCTCAGGGAAGGGAGGGAGCAGAGGGAGCAGAGTGTCATGTTTACATAACTTCCAGGAGAAGTTGAAGATAGCCAGCCATCAAGGCCATGCAGGGGAGCCAGATTCAGAAAAACAATAATTATTTGGGTTAGGCTGACTCTTAATTTTCCGTCAGCCTTGAGAGTCTTGCTGGTGCTTCACAAAGGCAAATCCAAATAGACAAATTCCTGGTCTTTCTGCCAGATCCGAGCGAACAACTTTCTCCAAGATTTATCCCATTTCACCCCTGAGTCCAGGAACCACAACCTGCCTGCGATCCTAAGGATCACATCCAGTCTGCGATTCAGCTCACGTAACATCTCAGTCTGAGTGTTGATCGCCCTGAAGATCCCATCACACATGCCAGGCAGCCTTACAATGGCCAGAACAGCTGCTGACACTCCAAATTTCTCGATATGCCAGGTAACCGCTGACTCCAAAAAGCAGAAATCCTGATATCAAACATCCAATTATATACACATCTTCCACATCCTCGACTGACATTATCGACAAACACACAATCCTCCACTTCCAGGAGTCCATTGTGTATCCAGAGAAAAACGTCCAGTCCGGACAAGTTGGGCTCTCCTTCACCCTGTCTTCTCCTCGAGAAAACACTCGCCATTGCCAGGTGTTTCATTCAGCAGTCGGACTCAATCGCCATTGGCAGGCGTTTACAAACATGCCTTGTCAGGCATTAATCTAGCCACCTTGACGCCTGTCAGGGGCAGCCCATCTTCACCCGACCTGGCATCGGCCATCCACGCATCTTCAGTCATAACCCAGGTAAGCCCATTCGAGTCCAATCAATAAAAAAATGTCATCTCAGATCGTCCATAACTAATCTCCTTTTCCTTCAGTTCAGCCTCAGTCTGGCCTCGGCCCTTTTGGGGGAAGACGTACCTAATCATAAGATGTTTATTCAAACTCATTTCATCCTCAGCATTCACGTCTTCCTCAGGGGTCCGAGCGCCAAAAAAATAATCTTTCATTAATAAACTCTTTAACCGTCTTCTTGTTGTTTCTCCATTTTGTGAGTCTTTCCAGGTTGAAATGCTGTTCGACTGCTTTCGTGATCTACTGCTTTGCTTTCCACATTCACTGCATACCCCACTGATGTAAATTAGTACAGGTCCTTCTCAAAATAGTAGCATATTGTGATAAAGTTCATTATTTTCCATAATGTCATGATGAAAATTTAACATTCATATATTTTAGATTCATTGCACACTAACTGAAATATTTCAGGTCTTTTATTGTCTTAATACGGTTGATTTTGGCATACAGCTCATGAAAACCCAAAATTCCTATCTCACAAAATTAGCATATTTCATCCGACCAATAAAAGAAAAGTGTTTTTAATACAAAAAACGTCAACCTTCAAATAATCATGTACAGTTATGCACTCAATACTTGGTCGGGAATCCTTTTGCAGAAATGACTGCTTCGATGCGGCGTGGCATGGAGGCAATCAGCCTGTGGCACTGCTGAGGTCTTATGGAGGCCCAGGATGCTTCGATAGCGGCCTTTAGCTCATCCAGAGTGTTGGGTCTTGAGTCTCTCAACGTTCTCTTCACAATATCCCACAGATTCTCTATGGGGTTCAGGTCAGGAGAGTTGGCAGGCCAATTGAGCACAGTGATACCATGGTCAGTAAACCATTTACCAGTGGTTTTGGCACTGTGAGCAGGTGCCAGGTCGTGCTGAAAAATGAAATCTTCATCTCCATAAAGCTTTTCAGCAGATGGAAGCATGAAGTGCTCCAAAATCTCCTGATAGCTAGCTGCATTGACCCTGCCCTTGATAAAACACAGTGGACCAACACCAGCAGCTGACACGGCACCCCAGACCATCACTGACTGTGGGTACTTGACACTGGACTTCTGGCATTTTGGCATTTCCTTCTCCCCAGTCTTCCTCCAGACTCTGGCACCTTAATTTCCGAATGACATGCAGAATTTGCTTTCATCCGAAAAAAGTACTTTGGACCACTGAGCAACAGTCCAGTGCTGCTTCTCTGTAGCCCAGGTCTGGCGCTTCTGCCGCTGTTTCTGGTTCAAAAGTGGCTTGACCTGGGGAATGCGGCCCCTGTAGCCCATTTCCTGCACACGCCTGTGCACGGTGGCTCTGGATGTTTCTACTCCAGACTCAGTCCACTGCTTCCGCAGGTCCCCCAAGGTCTGGAATCGGCCCTTCTCCACAATCTTCCTCAGAGTCCGGTCACCTCTTCTCGTTGTGCAGCGTTTTCTGCCACACGTTTTCCTTCCCACAGACTTCCCACTGAGGTGCCTTGATACAGCACTCTGGGAACAGCCTATTCGTTCAGAAATTTCTTTCTGTGTCTTACCCTCTTGCTTGAGGGTGTCAATAGTGGCCTTCTGGACAGCAGTCAGGTCGGCAGTCTTACCCATGATTGGGGTTTTGAGTGATGAACCAGGCTGGGAGTTTTAAAGGCCTCAGGAATCTTTTGCAGGTGTTTAGAGTTAACTCGTTGATTCAGATGATTAGGTTCATAGCTCGTTTAGAGACCCTTTTAATGATATGCTAATTTTGTGAGATAGGAATTTTGGGTTTTCATGAGCTGTATGCCAAAATCATCCGTATTAAGACAATAAAAGACCTGAAATATTTCAGTTAGTGTGCAATGAATCTAAAATATATGAATGTTAAATTTTCATCATGACATTATGGAAAATAATGAACTTTATCACAATATGCTAATATTTTGAGAAGGACCTGTATGGTAATATAAAAAGGTTTGTGAAGACTGTAAAAATATGAGATTCTTTTTTCAACATGATTCTAATGAAAATTATATGCAAAAAAGGGCTGATGCTTATACATGCATGTTGGATACAAATATTTCTCAAAGTTAAAGTTAACAACAGTGTTTCTGTAACAAGGTAAAAGTGAATCATTGCACTTCTCTTGGTTGTTGGAGTAAAATAAATCCAAAAACACATCAATTGCATTTATAGGAATATTTCCAAAAACATGATTAATTTTTAAAACCATAAACTGCAGTTTTTGGAGGGCACTCAGATTCCATTTTAAATTTGTGATTTTATAAAACTGTTTTCGACCCTCAGAACGGTGGAGGAGAAATGCTACTTGTAAATCCTGTGTTCCCACTTAGTTGTGAAGATGAGGGGTTCCGCAGGCAGCTTCCTCTCACCATATGTTCAGCCAACTCAGCTCCGTCTTGCAGGAGCCACCTCAGCCCCGTGAGTCTGCAGAGGAAGTTGACATAATAGCCCAAAGTTATAAATGACACAAAAACTCCCAAAAAAGACAGAAACTCTGCCAAACCCGCTCCCAGCTACTAAGGGTTTGTGTGTTCGTGCTCAAGTGCTGCTTTTATCAAGGTGTTAGTGTCTTAAAACAATTGTATGCAAGCAGTTTGTGATTTAACACCTTAGCACATTTTGAAACTGACATGCACGGGGACTTTTCTTTGCTCAAAAGCTCAGGCTCCTTAAGATCATATGGAGAAAATAAATTTTCAAATTGTCTTCATTTTCCAGTCAACAGCTTCCTTTACCTTGCTGAAGAGAAGCAACCCCATAGAATGTTGCTACCATGTAGGGTTGCCTCACAATTAAGAGCTGTCTGTGAATAGATTCTCCCATTTGTGACAATATGGAAACAGATCTTCTGTAATGCATTGTAACTGTAAAGGCACTCAGCTGCATTAACCTATAGGGCTTTAAGTGCAAGGTAGCGCAAGCTTTTCGCAACAAAAAGTCACCTTAACAGATTTATTGAGATGGAGAGGTTTAGATCTGCCATACAATATAAGTGGCAGAAAGGGAGTAAATGTTATGACAAGCTGGGCATCTGAATGCATGCCAGATTGCTGGTGAGCTGAGACCAAAAGGTGTAATTAAATCACATTGGGTAAATTACAAAGCGCAAGTGTCCATTGTACCATAATTAGCTACTACAGCTGGTGGCATATAGATAGAAAGTATCTGTTTGCACTTAGGACCACAACAAACAGTAAAACACTATTGAATTTTTAGCATAACACAACTGTTAGGCTCTGTATTTATTATGGCCCAATTTGCAACTGAAATTGTAGGTGAAGAATCACACATGGAAATCAGAAACAATAAACGCAACAGAAGACTGCATCTGATTGTATAACCCAATTTTATCTCCCCATACCAAGCTTCCTCATTACACCTTCCCACACACTGAATTGAATAATCCTTTATCAGCTGCTCTGCTTATCTATTGTCAATCAAGAATTTACTGAAGCATAGTAGCAGGTTTGCTACAGGAAAATAATAAAAGGAGATTTGCATGGCAGCAGGCTGACAAACTGTATTTCAGCATGTACCTGAGAAATGTTCAGCTCAGAGGAGACTAAACTCAGCTGACAGACAAGAGTGGAGAAATTGAAAAGTAAATGTTTAACTTAAGTTTTGCATAAAGTATGAAACATTTAGTCAGGCTAATCATATTATGAATATGAACATTATTATAACATTATTATCCCATATGGACCAAATGTACTACAAGATACAATACTTTGTGAACTCTTCCACATCTTGTCATGTTTCAGTCACATTTTAAATTGGATTATTATGTGATAACAAAAACAAAGTAGCACATAATTGTGAAGTAAAAGCAAAAAAGATACATAGTTTTCACAAATCATTTTCCAAATAAAAGTCTAAGTAGACTGACGTGCAAACCTATTCAGCCCCCATTACTCTGACACACCTGAATAAAATCTAGAGCTGCCAATTTGTTTTCGTAAACAAAGTTTACCTGTGGTAACTGTAACTTGATCCCAGTGTAAATTCAACTGTTCTGTGACAAGAAAAGCATTTATCAAAAGAGCACCCAGGAAGCCAATGGTAACTCTGGAGGAGCTACAGGGATGCACAGCTCTGGTGCATGAACCTGTTGAGTGGATCATTATCAATCATGCATCATACAAGACTGGCCTTTACAGAACTTTGGCAAGAAGAAAGTCCTTGTTGAAAGATAGCCATAGGAAATGTTTCAAGATTGGCTTTAAACCCTGTAGGACACACAGCAAACATGTAGATAAAGGTGGTCTGGTTTTTGGCCTGCATGCTACAAACCATATCTGATGAGAAGCTAACACTGTGCATCACCCTGATGTACAGTGGTGGTACCATCATGCTGTGGGGCTGCTTCAGCAAGAACAGGGAAGCTGGATGGAGCTCAATACAGAAAAATCCAAGAATAAAACATATTTGAGGTTGCCAAAGACATTATACTGGGGTGGAGTTTAACCGTCCAGCAGGTTAACAATCCTAAACGTACAGCCAGAGCTCCAATGGAATGGTTCACATCAAAGTATATCTGTGGCAATACTTGAAAATTGATCTTCCCAGTTTAACTGAGCTTAAGGTATTCTCCAACAACCAATGGGATGAAAGTGTAGCTTATAGATGTGCAAGGTTGGTAGAGAAATACTTGAAAAGACTTGCAGCTGTAATTGCACTTCCTGCCACACTCCCTGCCGGTGGCTGGTGTCTCTGCCCGCTGGTGTACTTGTGGTTCTTGGAGTCAGGGCCTGAGTGCTTCAGGGACTGGGTGCTGGGGGGCCTTTGGATGTCTATGGCTCGGATGTCCTCCATGTCTGTTTCAGGTCCAGGGGGCAGGTGGCTTCTCACTCTCGTTATTGCATATTTCTATGGAGAAACCTGTATACACAAGTGTTCACACACTCAAACCCAAAGGTGTTTAGATTAAAGTGTTAACAAATCCACAAATGTTCTATACTGAGCCGCATTAACCACTAAATAAATCTTGCATGCATAAGTACCATGCACTTTTTGGTAACAGTGCTGTTATTATATGTTTCTGTAGGTGTAGAAATAAGCAGGGTGTTCCCTTGTAATGTCCTTATCCTTCTTTCTCTCCTCCATTTTTTTCTCCTTCTCTCCCCTTTTTCCTTTTTGCCCCACCTCTTTCTCTTTCATGCTTCTACTTTTTCCTTTTCATGTCCGTCTCTGTTTTCATAACAATTAAAATAATCCCAAAGCAGTTTCTAATAAACTTTCTTATAAGTATCAACCAGAGCATTGCAGCGTTAGCATTTAACCTATAATGTAAAAATGCATTTCCCAGATGTGACCAAACACAAATGATGACTTTGTGTTTTATAAGACAGTTGTTATGGCAATGTATGTGCATTTGGGAGGTTGTTTTGTCTTTCCTGGTTGGGATCCAGACTGGGCCAATGTAGGGGAAAAGTGCAAAAAATAATTCTCGAAGGCTGAGATGAACCATTTCTGTGCAGAGGCCAGTTGGCAGTTTGCTGTAGCTGCTAGATAAAAGCTGAAGAAGACCACTGATCTGCTGTACAGCACACTGTTGCAGGAGAAGGATAGCACCCCTCTCTCTTCTATTTTCTCCCTCTTTATGTTTCCCTCCTCCATACCCACGAGCGAGTGATGCATCAGGGTCAGGTGTGGTTGAGCTTTGGGGGAATCTAAGCGGCCGGCGCCTACTCATCGTAGCCCGACAAGCATAAGGAACTCAGAAAAGTAGTTATGAAAGGGAAAAAAAAGATGTGATGTCAAAAAATGCAATATCTGAGTAATGCAGGATAAAATACACATTGTTTGTAACTTTCCATCTTTAGGTTTTTTACATAACACAATTATGAAAGCATTTAAATTGTGGGCAGAATCTGACTGCCAACAGCCAAAACCTTTTCACCTTTTCTGCAGAGACTTACCGACCTACGCTATGCTCCAGGACATCACAATGCCTGACTCTTCTCCTGTCATATGCATACATTTGCATGCAGGTCCTCATCCTTTTGCATAATCCAATAACAAATGAATGACAATGCCTTACTATAAGGTATTCATTGTCATCTGTTGAAAGAAAAATGTAAAGCTTTGTGCTTGTGTGTTTGCATTCAAATGACCTGTGTAACAGCTGGTAGAGCAGGTAGTTCATATTTTGAGTTATTCTGTGTTATAAATTCTTACAATGGATCCAGCTGTTAACTGTACTTGCTTTAATCTACCTCCTCCAGGTCCTCTTTAACTTATTTCTCTTGAAGAAGGATTTTGTTCAATACATATTAACAAGCCTATAAAGCAAACCAAATCTCATTCTATGTTGTTATTAGTATGATCTGCTGGCAAAAGATGGAAAAATAATAGCTACTATAATAGTGAAGTATTTTTCAGTTGAGTTTATTTGCTATTTTAAGTTGAACTATAATTGGTGAAACAGTGACAAAAGTTTTTGAAACATGCATTTTCCTGTGTTTGGTCTTCAAACCCAGTTTTATATAGAGTCTGGCCAAGGTGTGAACATTTTAAGATAATTTTAACATTATTGATCTCACAGTGGAGAAATTCACTATCTAGACTATCAAAACTGGACTGGTCAACAATACAGGTCCTGAGTGCAAACACAATTTATGCTGCAGATTTCTTATATGTTTCTTTGTTCACAAAATGTCATCCCAAAAGGAGAGATGTAATAGCTGAATGAGTTTGACATATGGGATGTCTAATTCTCATCCCAAGCATCAGACTGGCATACCGATCAAGGGACTTTTGATAGATATTGACTCCACTCAATACCTGATCCCTGTTGTTAGTGTACTCTCTGACAACCTTGACTAAAACTACCAGAGTCACTAAAAACTGAAAACAACATGCATATCTATGTATGAATTTAAAACAGTAGAACTCTGAATAGAGCACCCACTGAATTTAGCAGTAGATTTAAAATAAATGTGCTTATGAGATATGATATTACACTTTCATGCCATTCTACTCTTTATGGAATAACACCGAGCATGTTTGGGTAAACAGTTTGCAGTTAGATTCCTAACAGACATACTGCTTGTAGCATGCTGACTGTAGTTGTACAATAACCTTATTCTAATATGAGTGATGGTTTTTTGTGACCAGAAATAGTTTCAAACTGGCAAATTTGTTTTTTTTTTGTTAAGAAGCAAAACGTGTAGTAGCCTTCTTTCAGGCAGTGCAACAAGTGGGTTGCTGCAGCACTTTTTTAATCTATACTGCCATTGGAAACTCTTGTCACTCCAGGACTTACTCTGGCATCATATTATAAGAACTTTAAAAGCTTGGGAACATTGTAAAAATTGTTTTACAGTTTTAAAACTGAAACTTTTCGATGGTAAACCTTAATACCAATAACCAGACCATGTGTATAAACATACCATAGGTTTCCCAAACAGTCTGTCTCTAATGCTTTAAATGGCTTTTACAGTTAAAGAGTGAATGTACTAGCTACTGCAGCTCCCTGATCTGCAGGCTGTGCTCACATGTCCCCAGACAGCCAATCATGTACAGAGAACGGTGCAGAAGGCAGCTGAAGTAGTACTGTTTAAATTTTTAGATGTTCAAAGCAAACTCCATTAATGAAGCAAAATAACTTTCTTTTGCAAGTTTTGTGTGGCCATAATTAAAAGACACAACACTTAAATCTGTTGGAAACCACACTGAAATATGTTACAAACCAAAAAATTAACAAGTCACGTCGAAACAGAAAGTTAATATGTTAGCATTAGCCTTGTCAGTTAAAAACAACACAGGTCATCTCAAAACATTTTAAGCAGGCCTAAGATGTGAGTTTACTGGAGACTGTAACTTCATGATCTATTATCTTTAGAAACAAATTAAGGGTTTACATTTAATTAAAACTGACCTGTTGTCATTGTATTAAGTATAGTTTTCTTAACCTAGCAAACCCCAACTTGGAGTAATATATTCAGGCTTGCAAACAGAAGCATCCCTTGCTGTCAAGAAAAATTAATACTAAGGTATGTTAAGTGAGACACAATCACTATACTAATATAGACCATACATTAGTATAGGCTGCACATACATGATGTTAATGTCCTGTTCCTCCACATCATAAAGTAGCTCTATTGGACAGTGACTGTCAAGTACAGTGAATCCATAAAATGTTCAAGAAACCAGTTTGAGATGATCAGAGGCTTGTGACATGATGAATTATCCTGCTGGAAGTACCCAATCAGAACTGTGGTCATAAAGAGATGGGCATGTTCAACAATGTGCAGGTAGATAGTGGTATTTAACGTTTCTTATTTGGTAACCAAGCAGCCCAAATTGTGCCAAGAACATATCACCAAAACACAACTACCAGGAGCCTGATCCAATATAAAACAGGATGGATCTATACGTTCACGCTCTTTATGCCATGTTGTCACCTTCCTAAAATAATGGCCCAAGTAATTTTTCAGGAAACTCAAAAAACTTTCCAAAATGTATATTGTATTTCTTAAAAAATTTCACCCAAAAAGGTAATAACAGATGAGGGTTGACATAGCCATTTATTTTGATCCTTGATCAATTATATTATATAATGTGGAAAATTAAAAGAAAAACAGTTGAACTGATTACTTCTTACAGCCACAGGTTCTGGAGCTCTTCCACTCTTTGCTGAATGCTAGCGTCTTGAATGTAGCTACTTTATGGACAGAAATGTTGACTGAGAGACAAAATTAAAATACTAAATATCTATGAAATATTGAATATCTAGCCTCTATTGTGGTAATCCTTATCACTTGCTAATAGGGGATGAAGCCCTGAATTATGAAAATAACACGGGTTTTCCTGAAGCGGTCACCATTTTGAAAAGCCTGTAAAACTGCCTAAGTCACACTATTGAGATAGGCCATTATAAAACAGGCATGGAATTGCATATCACCCTCAAATGAAGATATCAACAATTTTACAAGAGGTGGCTAGCATCATGAGGAGATGATTTAGGCAAAAAAATCATTTTGGACAAAAAATTACATAGGCCATTATTTTAGGAAGGTGACGATATTCTGGTTCTACCATCTGAATGTCACAGCTAAACTGAAGACTCATTGGACCAGGCAACATATTTTCAGTTAATTGCTGTTCAGTTTTAGCAAGCTTGTGCAAACTGTAGCCTCAGTTTCCTGTTTTTAGCTGACTGGAGCTGGTATTCTGTTGCTGAAGCCCAGTTGCTTCAAGATGTGACATGTTGTGCATTTAGTAATGGTTTTTCACATAGCTTGTATGTAATTGGTGCTCTTTGAGCTACTGCTGCTTTTATCATCTCAAACCAGTAGCCATTCTCCTCTGACATCAACAAGGCATTTTCCTCCACACAGCTGCTGCTCACCAGATATTTTCTCTTTTTCAGACCACTCTGCAAGCCAGAGAGATGATTGTGTGGTGTGTGATGATTGTGTTGCTGTCACTAATAATCAGCCCTCCCATTCCTCGGCATCCCGTTAACATCAAAAACAGAACTGTGGACATAGTTGACAACTTTAAATATCTTGGAGTAACACTGGACAACAAACTCAACTTTGATCAGCACATCATAGATATTCAAAAAGGGAACCATCAGAGACTCGTAAACCTCCAGTCTACAGATCAGCCATCTGTAAACTTAGAGAACTTTATGTTGCTCCACGTCTCCTTTTGTCCCTGTACCAAAGCATCATCCAATTCATCCTACTGAAATGCTCCACCTGTTTTTTATAATATGAAGTTCCCCTTGGGAACAAGGGTTAGCTGTTCGTGTTGACGGAACACTGAACAAGTGTACCTAATATAATGACCAGTGAGTGCACACAGCATTGTAATGATTTTCAACGTGGCATCAGATTAGGACACGATGTTCCCAACTGTCTAATTGTAATTATTTGAAGCAGTATGAGGTACTAAAGATCTTGTTTGGGAAATCTCTATTTAATATCTTATGTGAATTCAGTGAGCAAACATTGTTTTTTAGTTATCTGATAACTTTCATTGTTTTAGGATTAGACAACATAAGTAACTTGGTTAGGATGAAAAATACAGCTGGCGTTAAAATGTAAATATAAAATTGTGGGGTTTTGTCCTTATCCAATTATGTTTTTTTAAAAACAGAATTGTATTCATTAATGTCAAAAAATAAAATGTTAGACTTTGGGCTTCTGAATAACTCATCTCCACATCAATTTACAAAGACACATAGCAATTTATTCCAGTACCACTAGAAATATATTAAACAGTGAAACAATCAACCATTAGTAATGCACTAAGGGGTCACTGAAGATATTGATTGGGGTGGTTGGTTAAGAGAGAGGTTTGTGTGACTTATGCCCCTTATCCAGTGGCTCGATTTAGCCTGGCTCCGCTCCACTCAGTCCACTTTGCGAGCGTTTCAATTACAGTTTTTTCCTTACCGGTACCAACATTTTCCTTCCCTGTTGCTGAGCGGGTTCGATAAGGGCTGAGTAGGGACTACATGTGAAATGAACAAACTGGTGTTTACTTATTGGACATGGGACCGTGATAAATTAGGTTTTTGAAGAGGTAGTGCAGGGAAAGTTAATAATGCTCAAAAGCGACTTCAATAATATTAAGGACCACAATGGCCGGAGCAGGTCAAATCGTAATATAATTTTACTATTTACGAATGGTGAAATTACATAAAAAAAACATAAAATCAGCTGTTCAAATGCACATATATTTCCCCCAAAACACAAAATAATACCATCATGAAACAACGTTTTTGTTTCGTAAATTTATTGACAGTCTCTAAGCAAACCACTGTCTGCAGAAGGAGGGAGGAGGCAGAGAGCAGCTGCCCATAATCAGACTGCCTGCATTGGGTCAAACGGGAGGAAGACCCAGCTAAATCTGTGGAGCATGAATACCTAATATCCAACCTTCACCATGGTCAAATTTGCACTTTAGAGTCCTTGTCCTCATTGGCATGGCTGAGGCAAAAACCTTCTCATAAAACCCCAAATTGTAACTTCTTTATGCAAATTTTGGAGCATTAACACTTTACCAGACAGCAGCGTTTCTCCTCCCAACTTCTCCTGCCACCACCCCTGTCACATCAACCCCCCCCTGGTCCTTATCATCTTCTGGAAATTTGGGAAAAATATAATGGCTTCTTGTTTATTTTAGAAGTCATTGTATAAACATATTAGATGCATGATGTCCCCTGTCTGACTCACTGGCCAGGCTGGGAGGATGTGTCCTTTCAGGAGTTACATTACAATACCAGTCTGCACCAGCTGTCTGTAGAGCACACAAAAAGACAAATGAACAGAGGGTGGAAGAGATTTAGTAGAAGAGATTAAAATCTCCGTGGGCTGGCAGAAGAATGACCTTTCCTGTTCAATTAGGCAAGTTCTGTGGACTTTATAATTTACATTTGTATTTACCGAGCCTTTGACATTTTCATCTCTTTTCTCACCAGGCTTTAAAACTTTGAAGCCATTAAAAAAAACAAAATTCTGTCTGAGATTACAAATTTTCTAATTCTTCAGGGAAAACAAAGAAAACCAGTGTTCTGCTTTGCATTTCATTGAAGCTTAGGAGTTTCTAGAACAGTTCAGTGATAAATGCGTCATATTGTCTAATGGCTACAAATATGGGGGACAAGGATCTGTCTTTTCTATTGTGCTACTTTACTATTGTCATCAGTCTCTAATTAGTAAATAGGAGCGGTTGACATGTTACTGCATGGTGCTAATGAACACAAGAGGTGTTAAGCCACAGGAGATTAAGTTGCAGCTATAATGTGGAGGAGGGTGATGAAAAAGCTAAGAGGTTGTGTTAAAGCATGGATATCTTCACACTGCAATAACACATTTCCTTTTTTTTTGACTGGATGCTTCAGCAAAAGACTGTAATTAACTTATAATGCTCTTGTGCATGCAGAAGCTCCAGGAAGCCAGTCTTACAATATTATGGGAGCACTCAGTAACTTGTTAAACTGTGCCTGCTTGGCCTTTTGGGAAAGGAGAGTGAATGGTACGGGGGGGGATACCGGTGGGGATCGGGAATCTGTCAGGTGTAAAAGAGCAACACAGCAGTAGCACAGAATGAGAAACATAGCTGCCTGGGAATTGACAGAAAGACATCAGTCCTTGGTGACAAGGACAGAAGCCCTTATCAATGGCCTGCATTCTGCAGGTCCAGCAGAGACAGACATAGAGGAAATGCTCAGCTCCACAGACTTTGTTTACCACCAATGAATATCTATGAAAGACTTTGCCGTGGGTCAATTCTGTGGATTTACATTGGATTTGTAATTTGTCTAAACACTCACCTTTTGTCAAGGCAACATGTAAATTTTAGCTTGTTACTTCTTTTCGATAATCCCCTTAAAAAATGTGTGGATTGAGTTCTGAAGGTCTGCGATGTGCTTCAGAACTTGTAAAACAGAGATAGTGAACTCCACAGTTAAAATAAACTAACATGAAGAAAATTTACATAGGTGTAGCAACCAATGTCCTCTTTTTCCCCTTATTTTTTACGCTGCCTTCAAAACACCCTTTTCAGCTGGAAGATGGCAAGGATATTATTTAGCAGATCTAAATCCTGTAGTGCCCTTCACACAGTATTACAATCTTCCTACAGTCTCCAGGACCTTCACGACCATTTGTATCAAATATGGAAGACTTAATTTCATAGTACAGTCAATGCTGCTTTTACAGTGCTCCTTATACTTACTAAATAGGATTTTTCATGTTGTTAATCATTGAGGCGGCCACTCAGTGGAGATTCCCTCCTGATGTCTTTGGGGATCTCAGGGGAATCCCTGGCCTTGGTCGGCACAGCATTGGTGTGGGTGCCAGCGGGACAAAAGGGGGCCAGTTGGGGAGCTGGGGTGGGATCTACCCTGCTTGGTTCTTGGTGGTCTTACTGCTGGGGGATGGTTCGGACATTGGGCCACCAGGAGACTGGGTTCCAGGCTTGGCCTGCATGGCTGGAGATGGTGGCAGGGCTAGATTGGGGTCCTATATCTCATGCTGTGCCCTTTTTGACCTTTGGGCTGCTGCTGCTGTGCTTCACTGACAACCTACCTCTGTGCATATGGCTGCTCTGGGGTGAAGCCTTGTATCTCTCTGCTTTGGGCTGCTATGGCCATTCGTAGTCGGTTCATCTTGTCCTTTGTTGCTCTTCGGTACTGTGTGTTGCAGGCCTTCAACTGTCCTCACCGGTCTAACAACTGTGGACCTCCAAGTGAATTACTCGTTCACATACACTCGCTCAACCAACAAAACACGCAAATTACTGTGCAACTGTTCACCCACCCAAACACACATACAAGGTCCCCTCCTTGAACCGCCACCTTAAAATGGTGGAGTGGTTTGAGTGCTCAAATGATCTTAGAGGCTATGTTGTCTAGGGCTTAAATGACCTTGGTGGGGTCTCCCATGGTGAACAAGCTCTGGGTGACGGGTCAGACAACGAGCACTTCAGACACTTTCGTGAGGACTATTACAACAAGGCAAGTGACGATGCCTGGTACGGCACAGCCGGGATCCCATCCTAGAGCCAGGCCTAGGGTCGGGACTTGTTGGCGAGTGCCTGGTTGCCGTGTTACTCTAGCACACTGGCCAAGGCCGAATGAAAATCAAAGCAGTGATTATGTGTTTATTATAAGACTTACCAAATCACTCTATAGGTTGACTGACATAAGAAATGCACCTTGGGTGATAGAGTTGCTAAAAGACAGTTGCTTGCTCACACCTGCGTGCATCACATAAAATGTTTTGTCAGAATCATGGCAAAACTGCCAAGCACCAAGTTTCTAAGCCATTGCTTTTTTTAAATCTTGATACCTGAGCTTAGAGTTTTGTACGTAACATCATCACTGTTTGGCAACTTTTGGCTTCATCTTCAGTGGTGTCGTGCTCCTCTGTTGCATGCTATATTTCCCTTATATTTCAGACATGGAAATAAAATAAAACTATTATGAGCCTTTAAGCCCAGACATGATTGCAAAGCGTAGGCTGGTAAAAATTATATATGCCTTTTATTTACAGTTAGTTAAAATCCATTCCATCTTTGATCACTTTATTGCCTGATGCCTCTACAACACAAGGTGACTGCTGTGCTTTTTGTTAAACAGAAAATTATGAGATACATTTGTTTTTACTGTCTAAATGCTGATTTTATAATTGTGTTAACTAACTGGTGCAAATACCGACCTAATCTCTTAACTACTTTTAGCAGAGTAAATGTCTAAATTGATATAAAAGAACATTCTGATCTTCTTAATTATGGCTAGAAGGAAAACAAATGAAAGTGTCCAGTCACAGGATATTTACTGAACCATCATCAGTATTCTGGACAGGTACTTGGCCTGTAAACTGAAGAGCAGGCCTGTGTCTGTAATCTGCTGTGAAAGTCGAGTGCTATGAAGGAAATGTCTCAAGCGTTCAGCGGGTGACGGCTGCCTGCTCCTTTTGCTAAAGTCAATCTCTCGCTTGACTCTCCCCTCCTGCTCTGATGGATATAGTATGTGTGCGAGGGTTTCAAAGGAACACAAGTATACACACATACAGATGGAATACACGCACAAATAAAGAAAACTCTGTGAATCATCCATGCAGGGTGAGTATACCCGCTATGCTGCCAGTGGGAGAGCGGCAGCTGGATGCCCGTAAGTTGCGTTGGGACGGAGTGTTGGGGGTGTGCTGCCATAATGATTTGCTTGGGCTGACTCTCCACAATTTTAGCGTCTTATTGATCAGTCTTGAAATGGGGCCTTTACGAGGTCTTATAACACTTATTCAGAAAAGTTTAAAAGATGAACTGTCAAACAGAAAACTTGCCTGTAGGCAGATTTGGGAAGATTTTTCCTTATAGATTTTTCTCCTTTAGCTGACACCTGGTCTTCCAAGTGTACTTTGCCTGAGTAGTGAGAACATGCTGAACTCTGGGAAATTGTAAACTCACTTACAACACTGTAATGTTTGAAATTGAATATTAGTAACAGTCAGTCAGTCAGTCATTTTCTACCGCTTATTCCATAGTGGGTCACGGGGGAGCTGGTGCCTATCTCCAGCAGTCTATGGGCGAGAGGCGGGGTACACCCTGGACAGGAATATTAGTAATATTGCCTTTAAATTTTTAACTATCACTTTTCTGTGATGTTTTGCTACCTTTTTTTAACAGTATTAATAGGTAAAGCTTGAAGCTTATCATATTACATTAATCCTATGTTTAAGGTTCTAGGTTTAAATAAAAAAAAATACATTTAAACATTTCCTGGACGCCTTCCTCGGGAGGTGTTCCAGGCATGTCCCACTGGGAGGAGGCCCAGGGGACGGCCCAGGACACGATGGAGGGACTATGTCTCTCGGCTGGCCTGGGAATGCCTTGGGCTCCCCCCGGAGGAGCTGGAAGAGGTTCTGGGGAGAGGGACGTCTGGGTGTCTCTGCTGAGTCTGCTGCCCCTGCGACCCGGTCCCGGATAAGAGGAAGACGACGAGTACGAGTACGAGTACATTTAAACATTACATTTAAAATGAGTTATGTGCACTTCCTTAAAAAAATGTCTTTTTCCATTGTATGATTTTAAATCAGACTAAATATTTCCAGTTTTAGATCAGTAAAGATAATCATAATCACCTGACAGAACCAGGGTAACAGACAGGTTTGTAGGCCATCTTGCTCGCACATCTTTTCAGCTCTGCAAACTTTTTAATGGGACTAAGATCAGGACTGTGATGACCACTTCAAAACAATAATGTTATTGTCCTTAGGCCTTTTTGTGACTAAATTGTAGGTATTAATTAGGTTACCTGGAAACTTGGCATACTCTGGAATTTAAACATTCCTGTACAGTATGACCATGAGGTGGTCACTTAAAATGGTTTTCCAAAGAGTCTTGAAATTACTTCCCAGAGGTTCATTGAGAGACAGCCAAAAGTTGATATTTCAGTCATCACAGCAAAGGGCGGCTACTTTAAGGAATCTAAAATATAACATATTTAAAGTTCTTTTACAATTTTTAGTTTGCTACATAATTACATGTGTTCGTTCACTGTTTTGATGCCTTCTGTGGGAATCTACATACAATGTAAGTAGTCATAAATAAAAAGAAAACCATTAAATGTCAAATATCTAAGTTTATCTCTGTTCTTTGGACATTTTTCGTGTCAACTGACATTCACTGGATAGATGTGTTTTTCAGAAATTGGAAAAAAGAGGGTGTAGAGCAGGGCTCAAAAATGAGAACCAGCGAAAAACAAATGTGCAGGAATTAAATTTTTAAATCATGAGATATGAAACAAATTCAACCTTGTCTGCATGTGCAAAAACGCTGGCCAACAGAGTGTGTCGGAGAAACCCAGGAGGAGGCAGGCTGGACAGCTGGAAGGAGATCACTGTGTTACACTCACAGCACCTAACAGCTGGCCACCTCTCTGCTATCTATCTGTCTCACAACCATTTGTTGGCTCGTGATTCCTCCAGAGAGCTGGCATAACTAACCATACTCAACTAAAATGACCAAATGGTTTTCGTTCCCCTGTCATTCTGACATCAAAAGGCAATTTCCTGTGTTGTTGTCTGAAACAATCACTTTTATTTCAGTAACAAGACACACTGAGCGTGAGTGGCATAGGCTCTGTGCTCTGTGACCCTGCTACCATTTTCAATATGTCTAAAGTGGAACTGATAACATAACTCACTGGACATGCTGGGTCTAGATTTGAATTCAGAGGTTAATGTTGTACCTTTACTGTACCAAAGAAAAAAGATGCACAGAAGTAACACATTTTGATAGCACTGTGATAAATGGTTATCAAGTATATATATTCCCTCTGACTAGAAAACACCTCAAGATCTTTTAGAATTCAGCTGGAGAGTGTCCCTGGTCAGAGGAATGTTTGGGTTTCCTCGGATCTGTTAACCCTAAAACCATTTTTCAGATAGAACAGCCGTTGTCCTGATATTTCGAAGAATTCATAATGCTATGCACTCTGAACAGGACCCCAGAGCCTTTGGAAGACAAATCGACCCACAGGATCGCAGATCCTATACCATATTTAACAATCTGCCTGCAATGTTTTTCTATATGTGCATCCTTTGATAAACACAGTGCCAATTGTGACTTATGTTGACATGTCAGTAAAGTTTCTCATATTATGCATGTTTACATTTGTAAAGGTAGGAGAAATACATTATCTCTCTATTCTTTCCCATTTTATGTGGCCAGCAAAATGTGTCTGTGCTGCATGTAATATTTATTGCACAGAAACTTAATGATAATTTAAAGCTCAAAGAAACAGCAGAAATTTTTTTTTTTTCCTAGTGTATGATTTTTTTCAAATATTGTTAGGATGAGATTAATAAACTGCTAGAAAAGTGATTTTTGTACATCTTTAAGAGGGGTGTCAATAGGTGTGTAAGGTTTTCTTAAAACCTGGACACAATGTTCATGTTATACAGAGGAGTAAACCAAAAGGAAGAGTTAAAATTTCTATACATAATGGTAGACATCGTTCTGCAAAGTCTTGTTAGGACAGCTCAGTTTAAAAGGAATGTACATTGGATTTATGGACAATTTAAGATAAATAGTTTTTAGCATACTCAACCTTGTGTGTGTATATATATATATATATATATATATATAATGTCTTTTTTGAGAGTAAAGTGGAACCGAAGTCAAATTCCTTGTTTGTGTACAAACTTGGTGAACTTGGTGAAAAATTACAAAATCTCAAGGATCCTTCTAGCTCCTCATATACAGTGAAACCACTGTGCTGTTCCGTAATAAGTTGCAATTAGTAATGGCTGGTCTCCAGGAAGGTATCTTTGAGGTGGTCTCAGCACTATCATTAATCTTTTGACCCTCCTGTAGAACACACAGGAACGTCACAGGTCAGCTGCTGGTAATATCTTCCAAACATACATGTTCACAAAGAGTATCTGCTCAGGCAACAAGGTTATATGGGTAACTTTTTTCTGTGCCCTGCAGGGTGAATATCCTGTCTGGTGATGATATTTGTACTGATGTTGTCAATGAGTTGTCTTTACTGTTTTGGCTACTGTCATAGAGTGATTGTGTCTGTTTTTTTATGTTTTCCACCTGGCTGCAAGACAAATGTCCTTACTTGGATACAAAGCCTTGAAGATTCAACTCCATATTAGTGTCACTTTATTATTGTCTGTTGTCAGACTGGGTTTATTAATGAAAAATAATTTCTTTGGCGCTGGGACCCCTGAGGAAGACGTGAATGCTGAGGATGAAATGAATTTGAATAAACATCTTATGATTATGATTAGGTACGTCTTCCCCCCTGGGATCCGATCCTGGTGGTGGTGTAGGTGTCACGGTTCTGTCACGGTTTTCTTGGAATTGGACCCCAGAATGCAGACGAGCAGGCAGCGTGATGGTTAGTGAAAAAAAAAGGTTTAATAACAAAAACTCACACTCAGCAGGAACAAAACAAACGGGCAGGCAAGACAGGCATGGCATGATAAAAAAAAAGACAAGACTTGGTTAGAGAGCAAGATATGAGCATGAGAGCAAGACATGAGCATGAGAGTGAAAGATGTTTCCGCGAAGACTAACACAACAGGTGTGAATATATGGCGTGAAAACCAGGTGGCGTAAGGAGACAGATTAACTTGAAGCAGGTGAACTGAATAAACTTAATTAATAGAACAAAACGTTACTGGAGCAAAACAGAGACTCTTGAACACAAACTAGAAAAACATGAAGCAAAAGCATAACCAGATTCGAAAACCAAACTTGACAAAACATGAACAAGACGACAAAACAAAAGCATTACCAGGAAAATAAACAGCCCCCCAACAGCCCACAACAGTCCAAACAAAAAGAAAACAACCCGACCAGGGCGGGCGGTGGGGGTCTCAGTAGCAGGGCCAGAAACAAAAACAACCCGACCAGGGCGGGCGGTGAGGGCCTTGGTAGGAGGGCCAAAAACAAAGAGTTCAGGCGGGCGACCAGGAGGTCGTTCCAAGCAGGCACAGAGTTCAGGCGGGCGACCAGGAGGTCGTCCCGAGCAGGCACAGAGTTCAGGCGGGCGACCAGGCCTGCACCAAAGACGTGGAGGCCGACTGAGCAGAGTAGAGGACTTCCCAGACACTCTGTGGAACTCAAGAGGCGTGGAGCCTGGCGAACCCTCAGAGGCTGAAGCAGAGCCTGGCGAACCCTCAGAGGCTGAAGCAGAGCCTGTCGAACCCTCAGCTCTGGGTTCAAAAGCCAGAACGAGGACAAAACGTTCCTTAAACTCCTGCAGACTAGGAACAGGAGCTGAGGCGTCGACGGGATCCTCCGTGACGTGAGCAGGAGCTGAGGCGTCAACCGGACCCTCAGTGACGTGAGCTGGAGCTGAGGCGTCACCGAGACCCTCAGTGGTGTGAGCAGAGGCGTTGCCGGGGCCCCCGATGACTTGAGCCGGGGCGTCCCTCTTACGACGTCTTCTGTGCCGTGTGGAGGGGGTTGAGGCTGACTTAGGGTCAGGCTGTGGTGTGTCTGGCCTGGAGTCAGGGTGAGGCTGTGGTGTGTCTGGCCTGGAGTCAGGCTGAGGCTGTGGTGTGTCTGGCCTGGAGTCAGGCTGAGGCTGTGGTGTGTCTGGCCTGGAGTCAGGCTGAGGCTGTGGTGTGTCTGGCCTGGAGTCAGGCTGAGGCTGTGGTGTGTCTGGCCTGGAGTCAGTCTGTGGTGTGTCAGGCTGTGGACCGGACGTGGGCTGCTTAGCAGCAGCAGCTGCTCCCTGGAGTCCTGACGTGTGCTGCTCCGCAGCAGCAGCAGCTCCCTGGAGTCCTGATGTGGGCTGCTCTGCAGCAGCTCCCTGGAGTCCTGACGTGGGCTGCTCTGCATCAGCAGCAGCTCCCTGGAGTCCTGACGTGGGCTGCTCTGCAGCAGCAGCAGCTCCCTGGAGTCCTGACGTGGGCTGCTCTGCAGCAGCAGCAGCTCCCTGGAGTCCTGACGTGGGCTGCTCTGCAGCAGCAGCAGCTCCCTGGAGTGCTGACGTGGGCTGCTCTGCAGCAGCAGCAGCTCCCTGGAGTGCTGACGTGGGCTGCTCTGCAGCAGCAGCAGCTCCCTGGAGTCCTGACGTGGGCTGCTCTGCAGCAGCTTCCTGGAGACTTGATGTGGGCTGCTCTGCAGCATCGCCCTGGAGACTTGACGTGGGCTGCTCTGCAGCAGCGCCATGGAGACTTGACGTGGGCTGCTCTGCAGCAGCGCACTGGAGACCTGACTTGGGTGATGGAGGATGGCAGTAAAACAGCCTTACTGCTGTTTCATACTCCATCTCGATCTGCTTTATCCTCTCCATCAGCTCAGGAGAGGAATACAGAAGACCTGTCGTCCTGAGGATCTTGATTTGGCATGCCGTGAACCTCAAGCTCTGCTCCAGCTCGGCAGGTGTTGCCCCAGAACTCCGGGCTGGAGCGAGCGCAGACAGTGCTATGGCAGACGAAGATGCGGGCTTACTTGCTGCAGCCCTCACGTAGGCTGGCTGAGAAACCACCTCCTCGTCAGCCGACCGGCTAGGAACCGCTGCACGTCGGCGTTTCTTGCGGCGGGAGGAGGACGTGGACCTCACTGCCGGACCAGAGTGCACAACCAGGGGAGGAGGCGGAGAACGGCGACGAAGGGGACCTGTCCCCGGAACTGGAATCGCCAACCTGGATCCTTCATAAGCCGACTGCGGCACTGACAGCCCCGCAGAACGGCGCAACGACTTCTCCGCCACCCGAGACAGGAAGGCAAAGAGGCCAATGGAGTCAGCCCGCTCATCCACGAGGTCCGTGTTTGGCGGAAACATACTGTCACGGTTCTGTCATGGTTTTCTTGGAATTGGACCCCAGAATGCAGACGAGCAGGCAGCGTGATGGGAAGTGAAAAAAAAAGGTTTAATAACAAAAACTCACACTCAGCAGGAACAAAAAAAACAGGCAGGCAAGACAGGCATGGCATGTTAAAAAAAAAAGACAAGACTTGGTTAGAGAGCAAGACATGAGCATGAGAGCAAGAGATGAGCATGAGAGTGAAAGATGTTTCCGCGAAGACTAACAGAACAGGTGTGAATATATGGCGTGAAAACCAGGTGGCGTAAGGAGACAGATTAACTTGAAGCAGGTGAACTGAATAAACTTAATTAATAGAACAAAACGTGACTGGAGCAAAACAGAGACTCTTGAACACAAACTAGAAAAACATGAAGCAAAAGCATAACCAGATTCGAAAACCAAACTTGACAAAACATGAACAAGACGACAAAACAAAAGCATGACCAGGAAAAAGGAAAAACCCCAAAACCAAAAACCAAACAACCCTACATCATGACAGTAGGCCTTGGTATGGAAGGAGTTGGGAGCCTATGGTGGAGAAGGGGTGGAGGAGGGTTGAAGCTCTGCAGAAGAACGGTGTTTTCCATGCAGATGGTCTTTAAAAGTGATGCCCTGGGAGATGATTGGCCAAAGAGGAGTGTGGACCTGCCGTTGATTGGAGCAGCCAGAGAGGAGTGATTGGACGAGACGGGGTGGTGAGTTTTCCATGTTGAATTTTCGTTTAAACTCCATGTGACGAATGTGATGTTTTGACTATGTCAAGCAAAATACACTTTCTAATTATCCAATTTGAGTCTTGGCTAACCAATAAACATTTTCTGCTCCAGTTTCTAATTTGTTTTGAATGTAATAAAAACTAAGGTAGTGTTTTTGTCTTGGCCATTTAAATATTTCAGGAATTGGTGTCATCTTGTTTCCTGCAAAGCCTCAGACACATCATTAAAACCTACTTTAGTTCACTGTTTGTTAAATATAAAACTGAAGGACGGTGTGTAATAAAATACAGAAATCTACTTTTCAGAAGCCATGAAAAACATATTGCAAAGTTATCCTTTAACTTCTAAAGAAAATAAAGTTAAAGTTTAACAATCAATGAACGACTGAAAAGGGTTAGTTTCTCTAATACATAGACAAATTCAGTAAAAAACAGCTGCCCATTGTCATGGTATGACATCCGTGGACTTGGTTTGTGTTTTTGTATTAACCGTTCTTAGGTCTATGGTTTCCTTTATTGTTAATTAGTTCCACCTGTCCCTTATTCCTCCATGTCTCCTTGCCACACCTGTTCTTAGTTCCTGTGATTACCTGCCTTTGTTTTCTCCCTGTATATTAGTTGGTCTGTGTTCTTTGTTCCCCGCTGGTTCCTCCGTCACTATTCCTCGTTCACTTCCGTTGTTTATGCTCAGTTTTTCTACGTTACAGAACTATGTACACATGTAAGTTTTTGGCTTGACTCATGCTTGTACTTGTTGGATTATGTTACGTTTTGGAGACCTTTAATTAAAGAAAAGTCTTCCTCTCATCATGCGGCTGCCAAGCTCTTATCTGCACTTTGGTCCGATCCAAAACAAGAACGTGACATTAGGAACTTAAGATGTGGATAAAGCAGCAAGAGGAGACGCTACAAGCTATGTATGGAGAGGGGGTTGAGATTTTACCTTCGCCTTTGTTGCTGGAGGAGATGGAGTGTCGGTGTATCTGACCGGGTCCCCATGGATGTATTACCGGATCGGAATCATACCTCCAGCCGAGCTCAACCTGCTCACAGCTGCTTCACGTCAGCAGCAGCTCCTGCGGAGCCATTCACGTCAGCAGCGGCTCCTGCGGAGCCCTCCTCATCTGCAGCGACACCTGCAGCGGCCGGATTCCCCGCTGGTGCTCCCGCCCTGGACGACGTCGTCGCCGCGGAACAGTCGCCATTGGGGAGGTTTGGATGGGCGCCTCCAACATTTCTTCGGAGGGTCCATCTGCCATGGCCTCCTCGCAGCTGCTTTCCCCGGAGTTGGTGGGTGGTCACCCAGCGCCCTCTGCAGGTCACCAGTCGCCGGTGCAGCCTCCAGCCCTGAATTGGGTTCAAGCCAGGCTGGAGAAAATGAAAGAGGATTTCATGAAGGAACGTTGCTGTGATTTTGTGCTTCATCTAATGGATCATCCAGAGGATCTGAATCTGGTGCACTCTGTTCTACAGGCCGAATTCATTGCGGAGGGATGGCTCGACGCTCCAGCTCCTCTTTCTGCTGGAAGTCCTTTCGACCCTCTTCTTGTGGCCGTTAGAGCAGCACAGAGCTCCAAGGATTATGAGCCACAGCCGTCCGCCGTCAAGCTTCATGAGTCACAGCATGCAGCCAAGCTTCTGGACTCACAGCCTGCTGCCAGGCCTCTGGACTCACAGCTTGCTGCCAGGCCTCTGGACTCAGCCTCCTGCCAAGCTACAGGACCCAGAGTCCAGAGAGGGGTTCAATGGAGAGCCGCCTCTCATCCTAGTTCCTGAGTTTCCTGAGGGGTCCGAGGATGGACCGCCTCTCATTCTAGTTCCTGAGTTTCCTGAGGGGTCCAAGGACGGACCGCCTCTCATCCTAGTTCCTGAGTTTCCTGAGGGGTCCGAGGATGGACTGCATCTCATCCTAGTTCCTAAGTTTCCTGAGGGGTCCGTGGACGGACCGCCTCAGATCTTGGCTCCAGGACCCATTGACTGTGCTCCCGAGCTGACCTGCTGTGCTCCTGGCCAGACTGACGCCAGGCCCAGGCCTCTGCGGGCCCTGCCTGGGCCCAAGTCTTCGCTGTGGTTCTGGCTTTGCCACAGACCTCCGAGGCACCTGCTTCCACGTCGCAGACCGCCTGACTCCTCACTTTGTGGGCCTCCTAGATGCCTGCATCTCTGTCGCCGCCGGCCTCTGGATTATCGGCTTCTTCGCTGGCTACATCGCCGCAGACCTCCAGATTGTCGGCCTCTTTGCTGGCTACATTGCCACAGACCTCCGGATCGTCGGCCTCTTAGCTGGCTACATTGCCACAGACCTCCGGATCGTCGGCCTCTTCGCTGGCTACATCGCCGCAGACCTCTGGATCGTCGGCCTCTTCGCTGGCTACATTGCCGCAGGTCTCCACGGCTTCACCGCCAACCGCTCAGAACTCTGTGGTGCAGGTCTGGTCGCCCGCCTGAACTCTGTGCCTGTTGGGGACGACCTCCTGGTCGCCCGCCTGAACTCTGTGCCTGTTGGGGACGACCTCCTGGTCGCCTGCCTGAACTCTGTTTTTTGTTTCTAGTGGTCGTCTGGGATCTGACCTTGAGGGGGGGGGTTATGTCATGGTATGACATCCTTGGACTTGGTTTGTGTTTTTGTATTAACCGTTCTTAGGTCTATAGTTTCCTTTATTGTTAATTAGTTCCACCTGTCCCTTATGCCTCCATGTCTCCTTGCCACACCTGTTCTTAGTTCCTGTGATTACCTGCCTTTGTTTTCTCCCTGTATATTAGTTGGTCTGTGTTCTTTGTTCCCCGCTGGTTCCTCCGTCACTATTCCTCATTCACTACCCTTGTGTATGCTCAGTTTTGCTACGTTACAGAACTATGTACACATGTACGTTTTTGGCTTGACTCATGTTTGTACTTGTTGGATTATGTTACGTTTTGGAGACCTTTAATTAAAGAAAAGTCTTCCTCCCATCATGCGGCTGCCAAGCTCTTATCTGCACTTTGGTCCGATCCAAACCAAGAACGTGATACCCATATTCACACAGAAACAAACAAACTGAACATATTAGTCCAGTTCTCAGATCTCTGCAGTTGAACGTAACTTGACTGAAAATACCCCCCAGGTTTGTTACAATGCACCATGCATTATGTTGAACACAACAAACATACAACATCATTCAGACCCTACAGTCCCAAATATAAGTTGGTACTATGTGTTCAAAGCTAGAGGATTACATCAGAAATGTTCCCTGCTTTACGACACAAGTGTTTTCATAACCATATTAGGTCCTGATATTACTTTATTGTTTAATCCTGATGGAAACATGTTGTTGAACTCTTGTTTTAAGTCGGGCTGTGGCACATACAGTATAGTTAGAGAGCAGTAGAGTGCTGATGAATAAAAAATTAATAAAACCAAAGTAACCAGTCACAATGACCAAAAACGTTGGTAAGAACGTTGATGAAAGAGTGAAATCAACACTATTATTATCAGTACTTCTATCACTAGACACACCTGATTTTGGACCAAAGTATAATCCTTTTATCAGTTTAAGAGGTTGTTGGAACTGACAGACCAAATGTCTTTCACTAGGATTTCATGACTTTTTTTCCCTTTCTCTTCAGAATGTTTCCTTAGATTCAAGATGGATGTTTAGAGCTTAACGGTGTGAAACCTTTGCTATTAAATCTTAGTGGGCTGATTCTTTCTCTGGCACATTGTTGCCACATTTCTGGCAAAGCTGACTATGAGTACAATTTGTAAGGGACATTGGGTAGTTTAAGCGAAAGGCTCTCTTGAAAAAGCTTCAATGGAAAATGTCTAAAAAATTATCTTGGCAGTAGACTTTGTGCTCATTGTGCTAAAATCTATTCACTCTTCAGCTGAAGCATAATTCAGATATAAGTCCCTGGTTTATGTGAAGCATAAAGGAGGAGGCTGCAATCTAAGTCAAGTATCTGATTCTAGGAGGCAGAGACTGAACTGCAGGGTGGAGGAATGGTAAGGTCTCATTGTAAATCTGAATGTTGCAATAAAGCACAAGGGGAAGTGAGCAGGTTTTTCCTCATAGACAGAAGGAAGAAATGAGTTTGAATTGGAGAAATGATGACAGAACTATTGAAAAGAGAAGGGTTAGATGGAGAAAGGGAAAGTGGCCAGAGAAGCTGGAGGCCAAAATTGCAGAAATATTGTTAAGGCCAGAATATACAGAGCGGAAAGCTGGTGCTTTCTTTAACTTAGACTGATGTATGTGTGATGGGTGGGAGTGTGCGTGTCTGTGCTGCAGTGAAGCCTGAGGCTGTACCTGCTGAGAACAGTTAGACTGGGAATCACACTGCTTGTTGGAAGCTGATCAGCACAGACTGGTAGAGAAATATTCACATACAAGCCTCAGAGAACATGCATCTTATTGCAGCAGCTCTTAACACACAACATGGTAAGAATTCTTCCATGTCAGGCAATCATAAACATAAGGCAAGGCTGTAACTAATAACACATTATCACTTGCTTCTAATGTTGGCATCTGAAAATACTCTGTACTGTGCTAGCTTGGAAACAGATAAAAACCGTGTTAGAAGATGGAAACGGAGGAGCAGATGGTGTTTTTGCATGCAGGACTGTGTATAGATTTAGAAGTTGGAATGTGTGCAACTAAAAATAATAGATAGAGGACACCAAACCTCTAAATGCATTACTAAAAATGTGAACAATAACCCCTTTCGTACTGTTACAGCTAAATGCTGTAACAGATAATTACAGAACATTTTGATCCCATGAGAAGGACCAATAGATATGCGGAATTGTTTTTGCCTGAGGTACAATTCAAAGATCTTTACTGGAGAGCTTGAATGCTGTAGCTGCAGTGGACTGGAGTTTTTTTCACCCATTTTAAGATTAATCATTTCAGGGTCACAGAAGGGCTGGTACCGATATCTAACAGTCAATAGACAAGAGGTGGGTAGAGCCTTTTGGACAGAACTATGCATTCACACTTAAGGTCTGTTTAACCAATTCATCTAAGATGCATATTTGGATAGCAGAAAGAAGCTAGAATACTCGTGGAGAACCCATGCATGCCCTGGGAGAATGTGCAAACTCCACACAGAAAATGGATTATTACCCATAATCTTCTTGGTGCCTATGTCTTGCAAAAATACTCATACTAATATTCAAATTTTTCCATGTTGCAACCAAAATATTCTAAATATTTAATTGTGGTTTTGTGTGAGGGACCAACAGAAAGTAGACTGTTTATGGAATTTTCCAGTCTTGTCACGGATTCTTAATTTTTATTCTCAATTTTAACTAGGTTTTAGCTCTGGTTAGAATGCTTAAGATTGTTGTCTGGAAGTTGAACTGCCACCACAGTCTCTTGCTGCCTGCAACAGGTTTTCCTTTAGGATTTTCCCATATGTAGCTCCATATTTAGCTTCTTAGCAAGCTTTCAACAGTGTCTTTTTTCCTGACAATTTTCAACAAAGATGTGAAGTGTGCAACTGATAGTTCTGTCTACAGAGTTGACCACCTCAGCTGCAGAACAGTGATCCATCTTTATAGCTTGATGCAGTTTATTGTTTTAAAACCTTCACAACTTTATCACTGACCTGTCTGCTGTGTTCCTTGGTGTTCCTGATGCCGTTTGTTCACTAATGTTCTCTAATATACCCCAGATGATTTCACAGAACAGCTGGATTTATGAGTTTAAATGTAACACAGATGGAATGATTAATTAATTAGGGGACTTCAGAAGAAATGAAGTTGTTCTGGATTTCATTTAGGGGTTAAAGAGTAAGAGGGTTCTGACAACCAATTCATGACAGATCTTATTCAGATATTTTTTTGTAAACAGATTTAAAAACAATGCATTATTATTCTTGTGCTTGACAATTATGTACTACTTTGTGTTGGTCAATCACGTGACATTCCAGTAAAACAGATAAGCATTTGAGTTTGTAACAAGGTAAAATATAAAAAGGTCCAGGAAGAATAAAAACTTTTGCAAGGCATCAGAAATCCTTGATCAAACATATAAAAAAATCCATGGAGGGACTTTTGTTTTGAGTTCTGCCTGATATTCTCTGGCAAGAGAGGCTGTTGTGATTTTGGTTAATCGTATTGTTCAGTTTCTGAAGACCAGGTTAAATCTTCTTCATAAAGCAGCAGGTTGTGTTATACAAAGAGACAGGTCATTCTCTGTACGCCGCATACGGCCTGGAGTTAAGAAGCTATTTTGCCAAAAACCTTGATTTAATACACACTGTTGAGATCTGCCCACCTTCACAAAGATTTTGTAAGATTCTTTAAAGGAAAATGTGTTATCAGTATTAAAAGGCAAGGCAACTTGTCTTCTTTATTTGCTGAAAATTCAGCTGACTTTCTAGCTAGAGGGAGAAATAATTACATGTCCCTTGTATCACTTTCTTGTACCAATTTGTCTCACCTCTGAGCTCTCTCGAGGCACAGACGGTGGAAACACAGTGACTCACCACAACATAGAAATTTCAAAATAAAGAAATGCATAAATACCACACTTGTTTAAAACTTACGACACAATAACTTAAGAGTCCTTGCTGTGGCTCATTGAGACTCATAAGCCACACTTGCAATGGCTATATTTTACATAAATACTACTACTAATACTTTTGTTGCTTTAACATTAAACATTCCTAATTTTGATGAGTCTCAAGACACCTCATAGTAGAAACAGTCTGCATATTTAAACTATTCTTCTTCATTAAATTATCAATTAAATTAATACATAGTATTGTGCTTGTATTGATATTCTCTGTCAGAGTGTGGAGCTGACAAACCAATTACTCAGAAAGTAAAGCCATGGCATGGTGTGTACATTTTGTTTATATTAGACTTTGGCTCTGAGGAGCAGACATTAATTTATATTTATGTTTTTCGACTGACGGAGCTGTTGGAGCTCGAAGTATGCAGCCTTCTTGTTGTAATGTCATCGGTAATGGATCCCTGTGAGATCACTCATCGTCGGATGTCTGGGATCTTCTAAACAACGTATATGGGAAGTAAGCAACTGACTGGTCATTTGTAGTGTTAGTGGGCATGAATTAATGAGAAAAGCAATAAAAATAGCAACAAATGACCAATCATCCAATGCAAGGATTCACTTGCATTTGGTGAAACAAAACTACATAAGCTGAGACGTAATAATAACGTCAGTTGGATCAAAATCAAAACTTTCTTAAATTAAAGTTTGCGGTTTGGAATAGTTATGAGATTTTGTTTGACTTTAATCCCAAAACGAACTCAAAAAGCTGTAGTTTACTGTTGTTTCAGATATATTTGAGTAGTAATTTCAGTTTTTCTACAATGAGACGTTTTCATTATTTATAAATGCTATCTATGTTATTACTTACTTATCTCACGTCCTTTGTTGTTGGTGACAAATTCATGTTCAAAGCAACTCCAAAAGATCTAATTCATAGCCAATTATATTTGTCGTGGGATGCAATTAAAAAGACATTGACTAATGTATTAGAGGCTTTGAAAACAATGAATTTAGATAATTTGTCTTTTTTCCCCCAATATTTTAAAGCAAAACTTTTCAACTTTAGACTGAGACACTGTTTGACTGTAGAACGACTGCTGTTGTTAACAATAGCCCTAGTGACAGTGCTGGGTTGGTCTCAATGACATGTTTTCTATTGACATGACATTGTTGCCTTGAAGTGCTGTAGTGGTAAGAAAACTGCTTGTTACACAATTTGCACACAACTATGCTCCTATAAGCTGCCACCAGGCTGTTAAAAAAAAGGTTTCAGCTCAACAAACCAAGCAATGCACTTTTGTGTGAAAATATCACATCCTGTGAGAAGGTTTTTTTAAATTGCTGCAACCTACTGGGGTGGAATGTGTGCATAAGGGTCTCTAGCGTTGCAGAACGTAAGATACTGAGAAAGGTGCAACTAATTGTTTATTTTGTATGCCTGTTTTTTATTTTTTTTATTTATATAATTAATCAAAATTATTTGTTAAAATCCCATTCCTAACTTATGAAAAATCCAGTTTGGTCCATATGGAATTCAACCATCCATCCACACCTGCTTATCCTTGCAGGGATCTGTCCATCCATCCATTGTCATGCCCATTTATTTTTGCAGGGTTGGGGTGGAGTTAGGCCTTAGGGCGATTTACTGTAACCAATTAACCTAAAGGTCATGTTTTTGGACAGTGAGAGGATGTTAGCGTATCCAATAAAAACCCATGCCTGCACAGGGATAAAATGTAAACTCCATGCAAAAAGTACAGGGTTCAAGCACAGGACCTTCCTGCTCAATGCAACAGTGCTAAAAGCTGTGTCACCCTGCAGCCCATTATGCAATGTGGATCAATCCAATAGAATCCAAGTATATAGCTTACATAATGCCATCTAAAGAAGACCAGCCAATTGCATTGACTTGTTGATTTTGTAGCCATACCTCATTTTCAGCAAGCATGTGGTTACCATGGAGAGGAACCACTCCCTTTTAGTAGGAAACACCTGATTTGAGGTTTAGTTCCTCTTAAAAAATCTCTTTGTATTCATATGAAAGGCAAGAGTTTACCAAATCGCAAACTATGTTCTAAATAAATCACTGCAGAACCATTTAGTCCAGGTTTGACTTTGCTTAGAACGTAATCCCAAATAGCAGTGAAATCACCTATTATTGTGTTTTCTAAAATTAAGAACGATTTTACAGACCACATTTGTTTCCATAATGATTACAATGGTCCGGTTTTGTTTGGATCATTCTTAAGGATTTTAAATGTTGAACCAAATGCAGGCCAGTTTTTTCAACACGGAAATATTAAATTACTTTAGAGCAGGATTAGATGTTCCACATTGCATGTTAAAAATAAAAATGCTTGTTTGTGCTTAAACAAATAATAAATACTCTGTTAGCAGTGTAAAATGATTCAGTTTACATTTGACCAGTGCATGTCTTTTATATTTGAGCTATGAAAGTGTTAAACTACAAATATATCATCTTTGCCATTGTTATCCATTCAGCAGCATAGTGCATACAAAATATTTTCATTTCCTCTATCCAAAATGCATCAACAATATTTAAAAATATTTTTTTGTGCAAATGTTGCCAGAATAAATCATGCTGAGTGCAACTGCTTGTTTGCTTTTCTGTACAGACATTAAGACAATAAATATTGAGGCTGGAATATCATGAAATTGTGGGAAACAGGGCTTTGTTATGTTACAGCTAAACGCTATTACAATTTTGCATTCAAACTATAACGTGTTTTTGAAAAGGGCTTTATATTTTTTTAACCGTCCAAATATTAATCTTAATGAAAACACTGCCAGTGAAAGCCACATCACAAGCATCTCACAATGAATTCCAGCTTTATTTAACTGCTATTAACCTCCAACTGTTAGCTAAAAGCCCTGCGAGTTTATGATTACCAGCAAGGGCTGGATTCTCTCTGCCTGAAACTCAGAACATTCCTCTTTCTAACCGTGAGCTCCTGGGTAACTAAGAAAACCATGTGATTACTCCATGGCAATGAATGATTCATCAGCTTACACTGACTTGATTTCTGAATGTGCAACACCTGCTCAGCAACTTGTGGGAAAGACTCACAATAGCCATTTTTCTATCAAAAAGCATTTTCTTTTTGGTTGCATAGCTTTTTGTCACATCTTGATTCGTTTTTAAAGCTCAATATATGAAATAGTATCCTTTGGACTACCATCAGATTCACAGCTGACTCATTTTTGTCATCCTTTTTTACTTGGAATGGCTTTGTACTGATTGTTTGGCTGACCAAGTTATGAAAAGTCCCTTTCTTCCTTATTATAATTTTTGACTTTAGCCAATTCCTATTGTAATATCCTGATTATTAGAGACACAATATGAATGGAGACCAAACAGGAGATGCATGTCTTAAATAGCTTCTTGTCTACTTAACTCCCACCTCCTTGTGAGCCTTTAGGACATGAGTGCTTGTCAGTTTATATAGCGCTGTTTTTCCTGCTAACATTGCTGAGAGCTCTAGCTGTCCCAGATGGACAGGAGACAACAGCGACAAAAGCATTAAATTGCACTTTGGAAATGCGTGAACAACTATTATCATGCAGGACATGTTAACTGAAATGTCACCTAGTTTTGTAGAACTTGGGCTTCTTATAAACAGAATCTTTTGCATTGCAGGTCTCCATGCAAATGTAGTGGCCTCTGGGATTTCAAACATTATTTCCTTTGCCAGAGGTGTGTGTAATGGCTTGATAGAATCATTCAGCAGCTTCTCAAATAGCAGTGAAACGAGTAAGTGCAGTTGGAAAAATTCCTAACTAACCACTCTTCATCCATTTCACATTGTGTTTAGACTCTTTTAGTGACACTTTTAATATTCTTCTACATCATTTTTTTTTAATTTTCGCAGGGTCATGGGTGGTGGATTGCTTTCTCCAAGAGTCACAAAGCAAGAGGCGGATACAATTGGCATTCTGTCACAGCGTAAAGACAAGACATACAGGACAAACAATATGCACACACACACTCACAAGGGATGCTGTCAAGCTGAAGAAGGAGTCCTATCGGCTGTGGTTGGCTTGTGGGACTCCTGAGGCGGCTGACGGGTGCCGTGAGGCCAAGCGTGCTGCGGCCCGGGATGTGGCAGAGGCAAAAACTCGTGCCTGGGAGGAGTTCGGTGAGGCCATGGAGAAGGACTACCGGTTGGCCTCGAAGCGATTCTGGCAAACCGTCCGGCGCCTCAGGAGGGGGAAGCAGTGCTTCGCCAACAGTGTTTATAGTGGGGGTGGGAGGCTGCTGACCTCAACTGAGGACATTATCGGGCGGTGGAAAGAGTACTTCGAGGATCTCCTCAATCCTGCCATCACGCATTCCGTGGTGGAAACAGAGGCTGGGGACTCGGGGTTGGACTCTTTCATCACCCAGGCTGAAGTCACCGAGGTGGTTAAAAAGCTCCACGGTGGCAAGGCTTCGGGGGTGGATGAGATCCGCCCTGAGTACCTCAAGTGTCTGGATGTTGTAGGGCTGTCATGGTTGACACGCCTCTTCAACATTGCGTGGCGGTCGGGGACAGTGCCTCTGGACTGGCAGACTGGGGTGGTGGTCCCCCTTTATAAGAAGGGGGACCGGAGGGTGTGTTCCAACTACAGGGGGATCACACTCCTCAGCCTCCCTGGTAAGGCCTACGCCAGGGTATTGGAGAGGAGAGTCCGGCCGATAGTCGAACCTCGGCTTCAGGAGGAGCAGTGTGGTTTTCGTCCCGGCCGTGGAACACTGGACCAGCTCTATACCCTCTACAGGGTGCTCGAGGGTTCATGGGAGTTTGACCAACCGGTTCACATGTGTTTTGTGGACCTGGAGAAGGCATTCGACTGTGTCCCTCGTGATGCCTTGTGGGGGTTGCTCCAGGAGTATGGAATCGGGGGCCCTTTATTAGGGGCCATCCGGTCCCTGTACGAGCGGAGCAGGAGTTTGATCCGCATTGCCGGCACTAAGTCGGACCTGTTCCCGGTGCATGTTGGACTCTGGCAGGGCTGCCCTTTGTCCTGTTCATAACTTTTACGGAGAGGATTTCTAGACGCAGCCAAGGGCCGGCGGGGGTCTGGTTTGGGGACCAGTGGATTTCGTCTCTTCTTTTTGCAGATGACGTGGTCCTGCTGGCCCCCTCTAGCCAAGACCTACAGCATGCGCTGGGGCGGTTCGCAGCCGAGTGTGAAGCGGCTGGGATGAAGATCAGCTCCTTAAAGTCCAAGGCCATGGTTCTCGACCGGAAAAGGGTGGCTTGTCCTCTTCAGGTTGGAGGGGAGTTCCTGCCTCAAGTGGAGGAGTTTAAGTATCTCGGGGTCTTGTTCACGAGTGAGGGAAAAATGGAGCGGGAGATTAACAGACGGATCGGCGCGGCTGCTGCAGTAATGGGGGCGCTGTGCCGTCCGTTGTGAGAGAGAGAGCTGAGTCGAAAAGCAAAGCTCTCAATTTACCGGTCGGTCTACGTTCCTACCCTCACTTATGGCCATGAACTTTGGGTCATGACCGAAAGAACGAGATCCCGGATACAAGCGGCTGAAATGAGCTTCCTCTGTAGGGTGGCCGGGCACTCCCTTAGAGATAGGGTGAGGAGCTCGGACATCCGGGAGGGACTCGGAGTAGAGCCGCTGCTGCTCCACATCGAGAGGAGCCAGTTGAGGTGGCTCGGGCATATATACCGGATGCCTCCTGGACGCCTTCCTCGGGAGGTGTTCCAGGCACGTCCCACCGGGAGGAGGCCCAGGGGACGGCCCAGGATACGCTGGAGGGACTATGTCTCTCGGCTGGCCTGGGAACGCCTTGGGCTCCCCCCAGAGGAGCTGGAGGAGTTGTCTGGGGAGAGGGACGTCTGGGCGTCTCTGCTGAGTCTGCTGCCCCCGCGACCCGGTCCCGGATAAGCGGAAGACGACGAGTACGAGTTTGCATGTTCTCCCTGTGCATGCATGGGTTGGTGGAAGAGTGCGGGAGTTCTACCAAGTTAAACAATTAGGCAGAAAACGCAGAACTCTCTCTCCTCCCAGTCTTCATTGGGGAATCTTTATTTGCAGTGCACAAAAATGTCTTCAAAAAAATGCCCAAAAATTCCCTACCTTCAATTCTTACAGGGCATATTTATTGAGATTCATAACATTGGTGTGTATGTGAAACCCTCGACCAAATGTAACAATCCAATTTACGCACATCTTCTGGCATTCATAATGATGGACTCTGAACAGAGTGGACAAAACAAAGCTGTTACTTTATCTTTTGGCAGGAACATGCTTTCTTATGCCAAGAACACAGTTTAACAAAGTAAATTGCTCCTACTGGTTCTCTCTGGGTACGGACTGCAGTTTCCTCCCACAATCCAAAAACATGACTGTTAGGCTGCCTCTCTGAACACTCACTCCTAGTAGCAATTAGTGACCAGTTAGCTTAACATTTTGGTACTGTGGGAGGAAGCTAGAGGTACCCTTGAAAAACCCAAAGACCTATGTCTATCTTTTGTTTAATGATTTTAGTTCTGTTTTTTTTTTTTTTTTTTTTGATATTTTTCAGCACTAGTGGCCTTTATTTATTTATTTTTTGACAGAAGGCAGACAGGAAAGAGGGAGACATTCGGCAAATGTCGCCGGGTCCGGGACTCAAACCCAGGACAGCCGCTTCAAGGACTGTAGCCTCCATATTTGGTCGTGCACGTAACCCCTAAACCATCAGCACCACTCCCTTGGTTCTGCTTTTAATACCCCGCAGCCTCACCTGCTCATCAAGAAATTATTGCAGATGAATGTCAACCATTTTTTTTTTATCAAATGCTTGTATTCTTTTTCAACTATCAGATCACAACTTGTTAGAGTCAACCACATTCTCTCAGAGTCAATGTTCATCAGCAGTGGGGCACCCCAAGGTCATGTAAGTCGTGTCCTCCTTACTATCTACACAAATTACTGCATTAGCAGCTACCCTGGGAATCATGTTTCTGATCTATCGGTTTGTTGTTGTTTGGAATATATTTGGTCAGGTGGAATGTGTTTTATTGAGCAATTGAGTAATATCTGTTGCATGTGCAATATGTGTATTTAGTGTCTATTTACTGTATTTTTTTAATTATGGTGGCAGCTTTCATCTTTATCTAAGGCAGATTTCCCCTATGGGAACCATAAAGTATATCTATCTACCACAAATGGACAGGGAGAACATGCAAAATTCATGCAATAAGACCCCAGCGCTGGATTTGTATGTTGCTAGAAAGGCAACATACAATCTATTCAATTAAATCAGTAAAACTCACTCCAAATTAGAACATAGTCAAATATGTTCAAACTTAGTTGGTCATTTACTGCAAATGTGGCAAAGAAAATAAAAAATATGCTAAATCAAAGGTTAGTAGAAACAATAGCTCTGTTAATGATTCCATTCAGAAAAGAAACACATTTAAACACAGAAGGGATTTCTGTCCTTCCAATTCATGTTTTGAAAGACTCTACTCCTGCTTCTTTCTTATAATGGTTCTAATTTAGTTGAAACTGGCAGCAACTGCAACTCCATTCAAAGTGTCAAAGTTTACAACCTGAAGAAAACGTCAAGCACCAGAGATTTCCAAAGATTATAGGGGAAACAGAACATTTACAAGTTTAGTGGAGCGCTATTTATGAGAGACATAATTCTCCAAGGAAGATGCCAATGGAGTCTGAAAGAAATCATCTGCGACTTTTTGCCTTCTTACTGTAGTTTGGAGATCTTTTACATTGCAGTTCAGAGATTGATAAATTGAGCTTATATAACTAATAAAACATTAGCCCTTAAAGAAACCTTGGAGAGATAATTTGGTAATTTGTGTCTCAAGCTGACTTTGAAATGGCTCACAGATGACGGGGAGACAGCTGGTTCTACATGTGACTTCTTGCTAACAGAAGTTAGGTATAACTTCACTAAACTCATAAACACCTAAAATGACCACCAAACACAGAGGGTTTTTCTTATACTAGAAACTTTAAAAAGGACACAGGGCTCATATATTTGAGTAATGGATCAGTTGTAGACCTGTAATCTCAAAATGTATACACAATAAATTAGTTTTCAAATTATTAAAACAGACTTTGTCCATTGAAAAAAAAAGCTTACACTTTCAGAGTTGCAAAAATCTCCTTTATGCCACATAAGTCTGCAGGAATTTGGCCCTAATAGTAGTATTATATGAGTGGAACCTTTTTATATTTCCTAATGGTCTCACTTGCCACTGCCTCCATTTCATGTCAATTTTATGTTTGCAGCCTCCCACTCAGAACCTAATGGATGAGAAGCTGGCTCTTTTTGATCAAGCCCATGGGCTGTCTTGAAAGGAGCTGGCGAACTAAGGCAGCAGGTCTGAGGAAATAAAGATGATGGTCATTATCTCAACACTTGCCACAATTGGCAGATGTCCAGTGATCTGCTTCGATAGGTGCACTCTGCTTCACCTATTCTCCTGCACGCAGCTGAGAGGGAAATGAACTGTACTTTATATAGTCGTGTTGCATCAGAGAGCAACATCAGACAACACATTTTTGGAGGTTGCTGTTTTGGCTTCACACCATTTGAAATCTATCCTTCCAGAACTCAAAATAGATAATGTTATTTTTATAATGAGGCAGTTTCTATTCAGATTCACACTGTGTGGTCCTTTTGATGCTTCACAACAGTGACAATGCAAACAGGACTATCAGCAGTAAGAAGATTTCCTTTGGCCCGCTGTGAAGAATAAATGGTGGTGTGTGGGGATTCTTTTCTCTGAAAAGAAAATGAGTCATACGGATAGGAGGAGCTTAATTTAAGTGATTCAAAGCTAATTCTTCTATTGTTCTTCAGAGGAACAAAAGTAAAATGGTAACAAATGCTGTTGCTAGGAGACTCTGGTGGTAGTCCACAGATAGTGTGTCAGAGAATGAAGTGATGAGAGTTGGTTGTGACTTCTGACCAGAATCACAAAGCATAAAGGAGCATAAAAGATTATCTGACGGGTTGTCAGCATTTACACTTATGGTGAAGAGTCCATATATGCATTAATACCTTGAACTACTAAACCTGTAATGTTTTTTTCTTTTGGTTGCATTTTGGTTCTTTTGACAACTTTTTCGCTATTTGTCAGAGTCTGCAGTCTCTGCCTCCCCTGCTTACCTTCTTCCACCACCAGGTCCTGCTGAGGCCTGCGTTTCTGGGTGCGATAGGTGTTCCTCATTTTGATGATCATCTGGAGGAGTATATAGGGGACGGATCGCCAGCACTTCTTGGCCTGAGTGTTTTGCCTACAGCAGTACCATCACCTGGCCAGATCTCGTATTTTGAAAATCTTGTGTCTCTTTGATTAAGAGAAATTACTCACCATTTCTGTCTCGCTCCTTCCAGGTTCCATATTCAGTCTTTTGACTCAGTCTGAGGGTTTATCGCACCCTGCTTCAGAAGAACCTGGATCAAGTCCCAGCTGGCTGTTCGTTCTCCAGTACTCTTTCCTTGCCTGCACGCACCCAGTCCACCCTCCAACGATCCGCTTACTTGGACCACGGAAGTTCCTGGTGGATTCCCAGAAGAGGCCCCCCTGGATCTCCAGACTCATTTGCCATCTCCCTGGCGGATCTAGTCCTTCCTGCACACGTAAGCCTTCTGAAACAGAGACTGTAGCTGTCACTCACCAAGTACTTACCTGATCTGTTTCCCTCTTTTTCGGAGCCCTCTGGTTCCTGTCTGCGTGGCTAGCCCTGATCATTATCTGTTCCAGAATTCTAGCAATAAACTTCCAAAACTGTTTACTGTTCTCTGAGTGTTCTTCCGCATGTGGGTTAAGTCGGCCGTTAAACGATGACAGCTATAAAGTCCAAAATAGGGACATTATGTCAGCATTCATTGATTATTATTCCCCTTTGGGATGAATACTGTTTTGTTTTAACTAAATTGCATTTTATAGTCAATACACACTCCACAGATAGATGTAGCTGTAACAAACTTTAAAGGGATTGCACCGACACAGAGGTCTGTGTTCTATCACTTCTGAGGAGAGACAACAGACAGCTGCTGCTGGGATTAATTATTAATTATTGTCTCAGAAGTTGGAGCTTGGAATGACGTTACTTCTGAGTTGAGAACATTCTAGTTGCTAGTTGGAAAACAGTGGAATTTCCTAATTGTTGAGGCTGCTAATTGTTGTTTGCCATAGAAGCTGATAATAATGTATTTCTCTATTTTAAAAGCTAAAACAAGGAAAGAATATGTTCGCAAATATATATTGTACCTCAGGACGTGCCCAACAGGTTTAAATAGTTAAAAACCATCAGATGAGCTAATAAACAGTGTATATTGGCCACGTTCACTTTTTCTATATGCATGTAGCCATTTTCGATATTAAACTCGTGGTTGATCGTTGAGCTCCTACTTTCCATTCAGAGTTCTTACTACTTAGGGCATTTTACAGTATTTCAGGCAGGGAAATTAAAAAATCATGAAGCGAGTTTACCATTTCACAGCGTGTACACTGTGAACTCAATCATAATCCCTTCAAAGTCAGAGGACGCTGGTAACATTCACAGAACCCAGTAAACAGAGCATAAACCACACACAGAGCAGCAGGGCCACGATTTCCTAAAAATCGGATAAGGATCCAAATCAGATGTTTTAATTTTTGATTTTGAACATAAAATGTTTTAAAACCCTAAGATCTTATTTAAAATGAAGGCTTTACTATCTTTTGCTCCATAGTTTGCTGTAAACAGACAGTCGTTTAAAATCTATCACAGATAAACTTTACATAAAAAATAAGACTATTTCAAACTATGACAGAATTATAATGTTGAAAAAACTTCTAACAATTTGAAATGGTTAGCACTCTCCCTTCACAAAACGTAATCTAAAATGTCTTAGTAACTGAAAAAGTAGCCTACTACCTCTCATCCTATGACCTTTTCTATGGTAATTTTAATTCAGCTCAATTACAAAATGATTTATCAATCCCAAAGTAAAATTTTGTAATAACTCAAACTATACAAGTGGCTCTGAGCAGTAAGGATCTTGGACCAAAGACACTAATTGTAGGATCTCAGCTCTTCTCCTCCTGGTTGGTTCTGGCAGCTCATTATCAGCAGCTGCAGCTAATCGCCTGATGAGCTCACTGGGCTTCTTAAGGCAGCTGCTGGAACAGGTCTTCGCTGGAACATAACCTCAGTTATGTGGACTGCCTACCTGCCTGTCTACCTGCCTATCTGCCTGCCTGCACCTGGTAAATACTCACCTAAGGACTGCACTGTAAATATACTCACCATCAGCACTCTCACCTTGGATTCCTGGATTCCGTCATCTTCCCCTGGTTCCTGGACAACACCAACTTATTGTCCTAGGCAAGCCTACACTAGGAATAAACTTCACTTACAGTCTACATCCTGTGTTTTGAGTCTGTTTTCATCTTCTGGTTTGTTCTACTTCGACTACCTTAGTGATTCATGATAGTATGTTCCAGCTATCTAACATGTCGAAGAACAATTCAGATGATGAACAGACTTCCATTAAAGAACGTTTACAATCTAATGAAACCATAGCTCCAACAGCTACTGCAACAACAAAGGACTACAGACTCCCATCTCACAGAACTTGGTGGTATGGTTCATGCTCTAAGTGAACTAACCAAACTGTCACCTGCTTCTCCAACTCCTCCAGTTCAAATAGAGAATCCTCAAACATCCTCAACCCTCTCTTCTGGGATCCGTGAGCCTGACTTCCATCCATCTGAACTTTTTGATGGTAATCCTAATAACTTTGGTGGCTTTTCTCTCCAGTGTGAGTTAGCATTCAGTCGTTCCCCCACTCTTTTTCCGACTGCTGCCTCCAAGATTACCTATATTGTAACCTCGCTAAGGGGACCTGCTCTGCGATGGGTGCACGCCTATTTGGCATCTAACCCTGTTGAGTCTCTTAGTTATGCTACTTTTTTCAGTCACTTTAAGAGGGTCTTCGACCAACCACTCCAGCAGGAGGCAGCAGCTAAGAGAATACTCACCCTCAAACAGGGAAGGAGAGCGTTGGCGGAGTTCGCCATCGACTTCCGGGTGGCAGCGCAGGAGGTGGGTTGGGATGAAGTGGCACTCAAGGGTATTTTTGTTAATTCCCTTGCAGATCAAATAAAGGACCAATTGGTTTTGAGAGATGAACCCGAAAGACTGGATGAATTAATCAACCTATCATTGACAACCTCCTAAGAGAGAGACGAACAGAACAGTCTTTGTTTATATTGTGGACAAAGAGGACATTACATCGCAAGATGCCCTAAAAAGGGAAAAGAGAGAGCTCGTCAATAAAACAGGGGACGTTGTAGGCATATCCCATTCTTCCCCTGTCTCCCGTCTGTGTTTTCCGGCCACTAGTATTGTCGGCCAAGAAAAGTTTCCTGTTGACGCCTTTATTGATTCTGGTGCTGAACAAAATCTTATTTCCTCGGACCTGGTTAATAAACTTCAAATACCCTCTCAGCCTCTCAACCACTCCATTTCTGTCACTGGCATCACTGGTCAGCCCATGTCTCAGGTGAGATTTAAAGTTTCTCAGCTTCACATCATTACCTCTGGTAATCATCATGAAAAGGGTGAGTTCTTTATTATCCCTTCTATCTCTCCACAATTAGTTTTGGGGTATCCTTGGTTGCAGAAACATAATCCCACTATTAATTGGGTGGAGGGCAGAGTAGAGAGATGGAGTAAGTTCTGTCTCCAGAATTGTTTAAGAACTGCCATCTCTCACTCTACTAAACAACTCAAACCTCCTGAGCCTGTTGATTTATCCAAAGTTCCACCTGAATACCATAATTTCGCACCTGTGTTTAATAAACAAGGTGCTCTTTCTCTACCTCCGCATTGCCCCTATGACTGCTCTATTGATCTCCTCCCAGGCACTCCACTACCATCCAGCAGACTCTATAATCTCTCCGGACCCGAGAAAGAGGCCATGAAAGAATACATTGAGGATTCTTTAGCATCTGGGATCATTCGTCCGTCCACCTCCCCTGTTGTCGCCGGATTTTTCTTCGTGGGTAAGAAGGACGGCACGTTAAGACCTTGCATTGATTATAGAGGGTTGAATCAAATTACTATTAAAAATAAATACCCACTACCACTTATTGACTCAGTACATGAACAACTACATTCTGCCAAGATCTTCACTAAGCTCGACCTGCGCAAGGCATACCATTTGGTCTGCATCCGTGAGGGTGATGAGGGAAAACAGCTTTCAAAACCCTCCTAGGACATTTTGAGTATCTAGTCATGCCTTTCAGTTTAACTAATGCACCCGCTGTTTTTCAGGCTCTCATTAATAATGTTCTTCGCGATTTCCTCAACCTCTTTGTTTTCGTTTATCTGGATGACATTTTGATTTTTTCCCAGGACATAGAACAACATCACCAACATGTCAGAACAGTTCTCCAAAGGCTTTTCGAAAATCAATTCTTTGTTAAAGCCGAAAAATGTGAGTTCAGCGTCACCTCGGTGTCTTTTTTGGGTTTCATTTTTGAAGCAGGCAAATACAGAACTGATCCCGAGAAGACCAAGGCAGTGGCAGAGTGGCCTACTCCAACTGATCGCAGGCAACTCCAAAGGTTCTTGGGATTTGCAAATTTCTATAGGAGGTTTATAAGGAACTACAGTCAGGTCACTGCACCTCTCACTCAACTCACCGCCTTTCTAGCGTAATAAATGACAACCCCTCTTCTTGGTGCAAACATCTCACATGGATTGAATATTCCCATAACACACATACTTCCTCTGCTACCGGTTTGTCCCCCTTTGAGGTTTCCCTTGGCTATCTACCACCGCTGTTTCCCAGTATTGAATCTGACATCCTGGTCCCCTCTGTTCAGCATCATGTTTCCAGGTGTTGTAGGATTTGGCGACAGACCAGGAGGACCCTCCTACGCACTCTGGAACAAAATAAGAGGTTCGCCAACCGTCGCCGTTCTGCTGCACCTGTCTACCGAATCAATCAGAGGGTCTGGCTATCTACCAGGAATATTAAATTAAAGGATACTCCCAGAAAGTTGGCCCCCCGTTACATTGGTCCTTTTCTCATCGAGAGGATCATCAACCCATCTGCAGTGAGACTCAAACTACCATCCTCCATGCACATTCATCCTGCTTTCCATGTTTCTCAGATCAAGCCAGTCTCTGAGAACCCCCTGAGTCCACCTACCAAGCCTCTTCCCCCCGCTCGACTCATTGATGACCACCCTGCATATACGGTCAATTGTATCCTGGATGTTCGGCGTAGGGGGCGTGGATTTCAATATCTCGTGGATTGGGCAGGGTATGGACCCGAAGAGAGATCCTGGGTTCCCCATTCTCACATCCTTGATCCTGCTCTCATCACGACCTTCTACAAATGCCATTCTGAACGATGTTTTGGATTGCCTGGAGGCAATCGTTGAGAGGAGGGTACTGTAGGATCTCAGCTCTTCTTTTCCTGGTTGGTTCTGGCAGCTCGTGATCAGCAGCTGCAGCTAATTTCCTGATGAGCTCACTGGGCTTCTTAAGGCAACTGCTGGAACAGGTCTTCACTGGAACATAACCTCAGTTATGTGGACTGCCTACCTGCCCGGCTACTTACCTGCCTACCTGCCTGTCTACTTGTCGACCTGCCTATCTGCCTGCCTGCACCTGGTAAATACTCACCTAAGGACTGCATTGTAAATATACTCACCATCAGCACTCTCACCTTGGATTCCTGGATTCCGTCCTCCTCCCCTGGTTCCTGGACAACACCAACTTATTGTCCTAGGCAAGCCTACACTAGGAATAAACTTCACTTACCATCTACATCCTGTGTTTTGAGTGTGTTTTCATCTTCTGGTTTGTTCTACTTCGACTACCTTAGTGATTCATGATACTAATGTTGTTAAAAAGAGGACGCTCTGATGCTGCTGCCCCAACAGAAGATGGCAGAAGAGATTGCACTCTCTAAAACAGACAAACATATGTAGCATCTTTCTGCAAACACTAAAGAACCCAAGCTCTCTAAAGAATTGAAGTCTACCCTTACTACAAAAATCATAATGTCCAAAACTGGCTTGGTTTTAGACCACACTGTCTATACACGTAGAATAGTTGAGGCAGTTGAAGTTCTGAGAAAAATCTGAGAAAAACATTTTCCAAAATCTACAGTTGAAAATGTCATTGATTTTTACACTGGCATAAGAAAAACTTCAGCACCAAAATTGACACCTTCTAACTTGATTTACATTGTCAGCAGCCCAAAATGACGATGAAGATGGAGAAAGGTTTTTATAGTCAGACAAAGATGGTCTTTTTGCCGCAATGACAAGAGGGATATTTGGAGGACCCGAGATCCATCCATCCATCCATCCACTGTCTTCCGCTTACCTGAGGTCAGTCACGGGGGCAGCAGCCTCAGCAGAGAGACCCAGACTTCCCTCCCCCCAGCCACTTGGGCCAGCTCGTCCAGGGGAATGCCAAGGCGTTCCCAGGCCAGCTGAGAAACATAGTCCCTCCAGTGTGTCCTGGGTCTTCCTCTGGGCCTCCTCGAGGTGGGATGTACTCGGAAAACTTCACCAGGGAGGCGTCCAGGAGGCATCCTTACCAGATGCCCGAGCCACCTTAACTGGCTCCTTTCGATGTGGAGAAGCAGCGGCTCTACTCTGAGTCCCTCCCAGATGACCGAGCTTCTCTAAGGGAGAGCCCAGACACCCTGCGGAGGAAACTCATTTCGGCCGCTTGTATCCGTGATCTCGTTCTTTCGGTCATGACCCAAAGCATCACTGCTGACATAGCACCAATCCGTCTATCGATCTCCTGCTCCACTTTTCCCTCATTCTGGAACAAGACCCCAAGATACTTGAACTCCTCCACTTGAGGCAGGACCTCTCCCCCGACCCAGAGAAGGCACTTTACTCTTTTCCGGCTCAAAACCATGGCCTCGGACTTGGAGGCAATAATTGCCATCCCGGCCGCTTCACACTCGGCTGTGAACTGCTCCAGTGAGAGCTGTAGATCACGAGCTGATGAAGCCAATAGGACCACATCATCCGTAAAAAGCAGAGACACAATCCTAAGGCCAAAACGGATCCCCTCAACACCTTGGCTGTGCCTAGAAATTCTGTCCATAAAAGTGACAAAGGTCAACCTTGGTGGAGTCCAACCCTCACTGGAAGTGAGTCTGACTTACTGCCGGCAGTGCGGACCAAGCTCTGACACCGGTCATACAGGGACCTAACAGCCTGTATCAAAGGTCCCGGTACCCCATACTCCTGGAGTACCCCCCATAGGATTCTCCGAGGGACATGGTTGAACGCCTTCTCCAAGTCCACAATGCACATGTAGACTGGTTGGGACGAACTCCCATGCACCCTCCAGGACCCTGCTGAGGGTGTAGAGCTGGTCCAGTGTTCCACAGCCAGGACAAAAACCACACTTCTCTCCCTGAATCAGAGGTTCGACTATCCGATGGACCCTCCTCTCCAGAACCCGCAAATAGACCTTACCAGGGAGGCTTAAGAATGTGACTCCTCAAGAGTTGGAACACACTCTATATTTCCCTTTTTGAATAGGGGGATCACCAACCCGGTCTGCCAATCCAGTGGAACTGCCCCTAATGTCCACACGATGCTGCAGAGTTGCATTAACCAACACAACCCTACAACATCAAGAGCCTTAAGGACCTCCGGGCGAATCTCATCCTCCCTCGGGCCTTACCACCAAGGAGCTTTTTAATCACCTCTGTGACCTCAGCACCAGAGATTGGAGAGCCCACCCCAAGACGTGCTGGTAGGATTGAGGTCTTCGAAGTACTCCACCCACGCCTGAGTTTTTGCATCAGCAACCACCTGAGCCGCATGCCACCCGGACTGGTGGTACCCATCAGCTGCTTCTGGATTCCCACAGGCCAAAAAGACCCGATAGGACTCCTTCTTCAGCCTGACAGCGTCCCTCAACGCTGAAGTCCACCAGTGGGTTCGAGGATTGCCGCCGCAACAGGCACCAACAACCTTGTGACCACAGCTCCGGTAAGCCGCCTCGGCAATGGAGGCGCGGAACATGGCCCACTCGGACTCAGTGTCCCCCACCTCCCCCGCAACATGTTTGAAGCTCTCCCAGAGGTGGGAGTTACCTCACATGAGACTCCGTCAGGCATTCCCAGCAGACCCTCAAGATTCGTTTGGGTCTGCCAGGTCTGACTGGAATCCTCCCCCACCATTGGAGCCGGCTCACCACCAGGTGGTGGTCAGTGGAAAGCTCCTCTCTTCACCCGAGTGTCCAAGACTTGCAGCCGCAGATGAGATGACACGACAACAAAGTTGATCATCGAACCGCGGCCTAGGGTGTCCTGGTGCCAAGAGCACATATGGACACCCTTATGCTTGAACATGGTGTTAGTTATGGACAATCCATGACGAGCACAGAAGTCCAATAACAAAACACCACTTGGGTTCAGAACGGGAGGGCCATTCCTCCCAACCACATCCCTCCAGGACTCACTGTGATTGTCAATGTGAACATTGAAGTCCCCCAGCAGAACAAGGGAGTCCCCAGGAGGGGCGTTCTCCAACACCTTCTCCAAGGACTCCAAAAAGGATGGGTAGTCTGAACTGCTGCTTGGTGCATAAGCACAAACAACAGTCAGAACCCGTCCCCCCGTCATCGTGGTGGTGATATCATGCTGAGTCTGTTATGCTGTGAGTAGTGCTGGTGCATCGCACAAGTGTATATAATAATGGAGGACTCAACAGCTTGATGACTGAAATTTGAACATACCTGGTGTTCCAACAGGACAGTAATCCTAAACAAATCAAATTTAAAAATGACTGAAGCACACTAAGATTAAGCTTGTTAATAAGCCTCTTCAAAGCCCTGATTTCAACTTCTGAAAATTGACTCAATGAAACCAACTAATTATAATGAACACTTCTATTTTTGGAAAGAAATGTTCAAAATGTCTACCAAATTTATACCGGAAGCTTGTTTATGGGTACAAAAAGGCACTGATCAAAGTAGAACTTGCAAAAAACATTTAATGAATTTAGGATTTTCATCCTCATCCTGTGCATATGGAAATTGATTAACAAAAATGTCCTAGTTAAAATGTGATGGAGGTAAGCACCTAAACATAATAAAGCCAATTGGAATACCTGATTGGTTGTTTCTTGGTTTCTTGTGGAACTAAGGTAAATCAGATGAGCATCTCTTATCTAGGAGCCATACCTCTCCATAAATCCTTCATACACAGCAATCAAATAAACATGAATTATTAAGTGTTAGCAAGCCACTCACACGTTATCATTTAATGAGTTTTCCCATTATCTTTTTGCTCCAATATACTTGGTTGAAGATAAGTTCCTGTATAGAAGCAAACTATAAGCCAGTTGATTTTGGAACAACTACACATAACTTATCTGATTCTGAAATAAATGAACACTGCTTGTTAGATGGAAATCTTTTATTTTTTTTCATAAAGAAACAATACAGCAAAATTAGATTATACATTTTTGAGATTAGATAGATTTAAGGAATTTTTCACATGACTGGTTCAAATTCTGGAAGAAAACCATAAAAAATTTAATTCAACTTTGATGCTCTAGAGATCAAAACTAAACAAACATTACAACCTTTCCTCCTAGAGTAGTGTAGGTATTATTCCATTGCCACTCGGAAGAGAAGAAGTTTATCTTTAGGCCAAAAGAAGACAAACATTTCAGATCATATTTCAGATCATAAAAAATGTATCACTCAAAGATAACCTGACATCAGAGGCAGAAAGGTAAAGGGAAGAGTGCAGTCTTGATTTAGAAATATCTACTTAACATACTAGAACAATGGGAGCAGGACATGGAGCCTCCAGGAGTGTAACAGAAGAATTCAGCAAGGAACTCAAGAACAGAAGATGGGACCCCTTCGATAAAAAATTTGGGAACAGGAGCAGAAGACAGAACCTCAGGGGTAGAGGACTCATTCCCGAAATCAGTACAGGAAAGGTCAAAGGTGCAGACAGCATGGAAGAGGAGGCAAAGGCATTGCCACGGCTGTGCCATTTGCAACAAGACGATGAGGAAAGTGGAGGGAGGAGTACGCAAAGGTGGCTTATTAAAATTGTCCACTAATGCAGCCTGATGGTCCCATTCCACCTCCTCCAACAGCTCCAAAAGGCCCTGAGAAGGAAGCAGAGAATGCCACTCCCACAGCAATCACTTACAATCTATTGATATGCTTAACTGCCTCCATGGGGAGCTAGGCTTAGCCACAGTGTCTTAGCAATTTTCTTTTAACCTAACAAAAGCCTCTTTGGTAAAAGCTACTGCTGGGTCCTGGTGAAGGGATCCTTCTGTCATGTCTGATTTTTCAGTAGGACCCAAATCCAGGCAGATCAGAGGCAGAGGTAAAGTGAAGTGTTTTACTGTTGAACAAATTCAAGACTTACAATACTATACTATACTTGGTCATTAAAATTTGCTTCAGGATATAAAACATTTAGGTATGACAAAAAACAAAATCCAAAAACAATTATTTCTTGACAGCGCTGTACATTTGAGTTCTTAAAGGACAATGTAAGAAAACTTTAGGAGCCATTACATTGCTTATGGTAAAGTTTGTTGTTTTGTTTTGTTTTTTGGGGTTTTTTTTGTCATGTGATCCACAAAAAGCCAACTTTCTTAAAGAAGCTTTTACTTTGGGGTTATCTCAGCACACATACAATTATAACATTCTCAAATAGAAATAGTCAGTCATTTTCTACCGCTTATTCCATAGAGGGTCACAGGGGAGCTGGTGCCTATCTCCAGCAGTCTATGGGCGAAAGGCGGGCACACCCTGGACAGGTCGCCAGTCCATCGCAGGGCACAAATAGAAATAGTGAAATAGAAATGATTAATCTGACCCTTGTTGTTTTGGAACACCACAGATGCTTATTTGAATTGCAAACAGCAAAAAGCAGAAATAAAAATCAAATGTGGGTGCCATATGCCACCACAGCCAAGAAAACACATGAATGTGAGAATAAAAGAGGCAATAATTTGAGCTGGTCTCTTTTTGTTGACCCTGTGGAGAAATCTAAATTATTAATGTCACAAGGTGAATGATGAATACTAGTAAAAGTAAGTATTCTAGTTTTTTTCATTGAATTGCATAGGTCAGTATATAAAGGCTTTAAGGAAAAAGGATGGTCAAAGGTTGTCAATTTTTGTGACCTAAAAAAGCTGTTTTGTGGTTAAAGGTGTGCTTTATATAGAACAACTTGACAGCAGGAAGGTTGCAAGCAATTATGTCAGAGGCTTTAGTGACAATTCTTTCCAGTTTTCTCTATTTCTCTTTCTCAGGGTAAATGTCAAAGCTTACACACCACACAACCGACAGATGATTTCTTGGCCTTGTAGAGGTGGATCTACAGGACTCTTTTGACAGGGTACTTCTTCACATGCCTGAGGGCATTTAGTGTTTGCTGGGCTTGTTTTATGATATGGTTTAGCTTGATGTTCTATTTCAGTGTGTTGTTGTGTGAAAGTCTCAGGAATTTTTAAGAAGTCTGTCAGGCATACAAGAAGATCAGTGAGAACACAAACTTTTATGCTTTTTCCCTCCTGATGTCCACAATATAATTTTCTATAACCTAAAAGCTAAGAAATAACTAGTTATTAGAAAAAAATGGTTTACATAGCTTAAAATATAAAAATAAACTATAAAACTAAGATTTTGGGATGCACTATTGGGGTAGCAGGACAATCACATACAGCCATGGGATTATTGACGGGAACCCTCTCTTCATCCACGGTAAATGATGACTTGGTATTTTTCCATATATAATTTAATTGCCAGATATGGTGGTGAATGGGGGGAGCAGAGAGAGATTAACTGAAAAGAGAGGCAATAGATACTGAAGGTTGGACTCAAAAGCTGGGTAAATGGCAGTTGAGGCACTAGAGTTTCAGGCATACTTAACACAAGAAAGGCAAGCACTCCAGATGGTGGGATTGGAAGCAGTGACACATCTCAGAGTGGCTTTTGCTCATGTGCTCAGTTTGTCTATTACTTTGTGGATGAAACCAGGCACAAACTTAGCCCCAGGAGGGAAAGAGCAGTTATTTCCAAACTTTTGAAATTAACTGTGGATATCAGTCTGACACAGTTTTCCTGGAAATGCCATGATGAAAGTGTCTCTGGGGGGATGAAATGACAAGAGACTGGGAAATATGTTTATGTGGTAGATGTAGTAGTCATTTTCTTGGAAACTTAAGATTAGTGACTTCATATTGGTTCACATGCACTCAAGGATCACCTTTTTTCTTACATAAACAAGACAGGCTATAACACCCAATTTACACAGCATCTGTCCCTTCACCAAGGTATGAACTCTGCAGTAATTACTCACCCTTTATAGTCTTTAAGTGCATTGACACTGCCTCCGCAGGGTGGTGCAGGGCAAAGAGTCCATATTTCTTGATGGCATGAGAATCTTGCTGCATGAGACCAGTGGATGTTGTGATTATGAATATGAATATATTATTTAATATTTAATATTAATACTTTGATATTTTATTAAATAATACTTCGTCCTATTAAGGGTTGTCCTTTGAATACCAGCCCAATAAGGCGGTGGTATTGGGACAAAATTGAAAGGGATGAGCCAAGCTTTGGCATTATTGAACAGCAAAACCCTGTACACACACTGAATGAATTCACACAATTTCTTAAAATACAAGAATTTATTAACAAAAATAAGTCAACTAAAAATCAAAGCATATTTCAATCAACAAACTATTTACTATGCCAGAACAACCCAACTAAACTACCAAGCAGAATGAAAGAATAAGTAAGAGTGATTCAATATTATGGAGTGACATTTTTGGACTTTATGGTTTATTTTGCTAGTCCTTAGATCTTAGGTTGTTGTGCTACCTCCAGTTCTCAGTTTCCTTTAGTTCATGTTTATTCTTGATTCTGTTTTATCTTGGTCTGTAGTTTTCGTTTAGGTCTGTTTCACTGTTTTGTTAATCAGTCCCTTTCCTCATGTCTTAGTCTTATTAGGTTCACCTGCTCCCTCTGTCTCCCTGCGTCCATGTCACACCTGTTCCCTGTTTCTTTGATTACCTGCCTTTTGTTCCCCTCTCTGTGCTCTGTGTATATTAGTTGTTCTGTTTGCTTAGTTCCTCGCTGGTTCGTTCTGTTACTACCCCGTTCCCTACCATGTCTATGCTTTGTTTTGCTTCGCTTTGTTTTTATGCTACGTTTTTGCTACGTTTTTGCCTTAGTGACCTGCAGAGTTCATGTAAGTTTTGGACTGTACTTATGATTCATCCCTGCAGTGTTTTTGTTACGTTTTGGATTTTCTTTGAATAAACAAGGAAGTACTAAGATGCGGCTACCGAGCTCTTGTCTGCGCTTTGGTCCGACCCACAGTCCTCCCCCGACAATTTTCTTGGAAATTTAAGATAAGTGACTTCATATTGGTTCACATGCACTCAAGGATCACCTTTTTTCTTACATAAACAAGACAGGCTATAACACCCAATTTACACAGCATCTGTCCCTTCACCAAGGTATGAACTCTGCAGTAATTACTCACCCTTTATAGTCTTTAAGTGCATTGACACTGCCTCCGCAGGGTGGTGCAGGGCAAAGAGTCCATATTTCTTGATGGCATGAGAATCTTGCTGCATGAGACCAGTGGATGTTGTGATTATGAATATGAATATATTATTTAATATTTAATGTTAATACTTTGATATTTTATTAAATAATACTTCGGCCTATTAAGGGTTGTCCTGTGAATACCAGCCCAATATGGCGGTGGTATTGGGACAAAATTGAAAGGGATGAGCCAAGCTTTGGCATTATTGAACAGCAAAACCCTGTACACACACAGAATGAATTCACACAATTGCTTAAAATACAATAATTTATTAGCCAAAAATAAGTCAACTCAAAGTCAAACATATTTCAATCAACAAACTCTTTACTATGCTAAAACAATCCAACTAAACTACCAAGCAAAATGAAAGAATAAGGAAGACTAATGGGCTATGTACAATATAAACAAGTTGATTAAAGATGATTGAAAACCATGACCAAAAGAGTGATGCAACATTATGCAATGTTTATGTTTGAGAACAAAGGATTATCTTCAAGAATCTGGAAATGAAGTTAAGCTAGTCTTGCAACAATAATTGGTATACCTTTAAACAACCATTCACAATCCAAGATCAGATAAAACATTATTTTAATATAATAAAATTGTAAAGAATGATTTGCTGAATAGAATCAACCTTCTGGATGACCAATTCTCAATGGTGTTTAACTAGCTGCCTTTTATTTATTTAAATAATATTTAAAGAAATAGTATTAAGGAAATGGGGCTTAATGTGTGTTTACTTTGTTATCAAGTTTAGTAAAATAATATTTAGGGAAATATTATTTCCTAGATTGAAAACTTACAAACGTTTTGGGTAAATGATCTTTAGCAGGCAAGCACGTGTTCTTAGCTGTTGGCGGTTGGGGCTAACACAGTTTGCTTCTGTAGACCTCAGAGAAAGTCAAGCAACACCTGTACAGGTCCTTCTCAAAATATTAGCATATTGTGATAAAGTTCATTATTTTCCATAATGTCATGATGAAAATTTAACATTCATATATTTTAGATTCATTGCACACTAACTGAAATATTTCAGGTCTTTTATTGTCTTAATACGGATGATTTTGGCATACAGCTCATGAAAACCCAAAATTCCTATCTCACAAAATTAGCATATTTCATCCGACCAATAAAAGAAAAGGGTTTTTAATACAAAAAACGTCAACCTTCAAATAATCATGTACAGTTATGCACTCAATACTTGGTCAATGACATGCGTCGTGGCATGGAGGCAATCAGCCTGTGGCACTGCTGAGGTCTTATGGAGGCCCAGGATGCTTCGACAGCGGCCTTTAGCTCATCCAGAGTGTTGGGTCTTGAGTCTCTCAACGTTCTCTTCACAATATCCCACAGATTCTCTATGGGGTTCAGGTCAGGAGAGTTGGCAGGCCAATTGAGCACAGTGATACCATGGTCAGTAAACCATTTACCAGTGGTTTTGGCACTGTGAGCAGGTGCCAGGTCATGCTGAAAAATGAAATCTTCATCTCCATAAAGCTTTTCAGCAGATGGAAGCATGAAGTGCTCCATAATCTCCTGATAGCTAGCTGCATTGACCCTGCCCTTGATAAAACACAGTGGACCAACACCAGCAGCTGACACGGCACCCCAGACCATCACTGACTGTGGGTACTTGACACTGGACTTCTGGCATTTTGGCATTTCCTTCTCCCCAGTCTTCCTCCAGACTCTGGCACCTTGATTTCCGAATGACATGCAGAATTTGCTTTCATCCGAAAAAAGTACTTTGGACCACTGAGCAACAGTCCAGTGCTGCTTCTCTGTAGCCCAGGTCAGGCGCTTCTGCCGCTGTTTCTGGTTCAAAAGTGGCTTGACCTGGGGAATGCGGCACCTGTAGCCCATTTCCTGCACACGCCTGTGCACGGTGGCTCTGGATGTTTCTACTCCAGACTCAGTCAACTGCTTCCGCAGGTCCCCCAAGGTCTGGAATCGGCCCTTCTCCACAATCTTCCTCAGGGTCCGGTCATCTCTTCTCGTTGTGCAGCTTTTTCTGCCACACTTTTTCCTTCCCACAGACGTCCCACTGAGGTGCCTTGATACAGCCCTCTGGGAACAGCTTATTCGTTCAGAAATTTCTTTCTGTGTCTTACCCTCTTGCTTGAGGGTGTCAATAGTGGCCTTCTGGACAGCAGTCAGGTCGGCAGTCTTACCCATGATTGGGGTTTTGAGTGATGAACCAGGCTGGGAGTTTTAAAGGCCTCAGGAATCTTTTGCAGGTGTTTAGAGTTAACTCGTTGATTCAGATGATTAGGTTCATAGCTCATTTAGAGACCCTTTTAATGATATGCTAATTTTGTGAGATAGGAATTTTGGGTTTTCATGAGCTGTATGCCAAAATCATCCGTATTAAGACAATAAAAGACCTGAAATATTTCAGTTAGTGTGCAATGAATCTAAAATATATGAATGTTAAATTTTCATCATGACATTATGGAAAATAATGAACTTTATCACAATATGCTAATATTTTGAGAAGGACCTGTACCTTAATTACCCCAGTTCATGAATGAATACCGGATACACAAACAACAATTCATTCCTGCTTAACTTAGTGCATATGATCGTGTGATCGTATGACACCCTTGGATCCAGTTTGAAAAGTTATGTCTGTTTGCCAGCAAAGAGACATCAGCGTGCTGTGTCCCTCCGTTCAGTTCCACTGGGGACCTGCGTGGAAGAGGTCTGCCTGTTGCAAAAGCAGGGTTTTTATTCGAACCGTGACATCACGGGAAGTCCGCTGTTTCTCCGGCTGTGCTGGCAGTAGGTTAAAGCAATTTATTTTGAAAGTTCCAGAAAAGTTCTTAGTAGCCTTTCATGTTGTAACCCATGGCTGGGGTCCCAACAAGAACAAACAGATAAAGGAACATAGATAAGTGACGGTGTAGACATAGTCTTTTGGCAATTAGACAACAGAAATTTTAAAGTAGTGTTTGTTTTTTCAAACTGTCCAACATTTTTTAAATCAAATACATTTGAAGAACAGGCTGGGATAAAGGTGAGAAAACTCATAAAGCAGTTTATGATGATTTTGTTTTAAGTGATAAAAGCTGTCCAAGTCTGCCTGGCCCCATAGAAAAAAGTATTTGCACATCATTGTGTCAACTGAGATATGCAGATTTTTTAGATGTCCTGGGATTTTTGTGACCTCCTAGATGATTCAGGGATGCACTCCTGGAGTAATTCTGGTAGACCGGCCAATCCTGGGAAGGTTCACCAGCATTCACTATCACCATCACTACACAAACAAACATATCTCTCAAAAAATGTTTCAAATTCCTTATCTTGGCTCCTAGATATCTTGATGGTTCCTAGACCAGCTGTCCAACTTATGTTGGTTGTGCCAAAAAGTAGGCTGAGGCTTATAGGGTATTGGTGCTTTTCAGTCATGGCTTCAAAATTATGGAAAACGTTGCATTAAATGTCAGGCAGGCTTCTTCTTGTGCTGTCTATTTTAGTAAAGTAAATCATTTGAAAAATGGTAAATCATTGAAAAACAGTTTGTATAATACAAACAAGGTTGAATTTCAATAGTGTGACTAAAGAAATCTGTCATTCAAATTTTACTTGTAGATGAAATGTGCTTCTATGTGTTTAAGTTTTAATTCATTTTGAGGCTGTGTATCAACTCAGGCAACACAAACAGGAACAAACAGCAAAAAAAAAAAATCACTTTGCTTGGCTCATATGTTTGAAGGCAGCTTTTTTCATAATCAAACTCAAAGCAGAGCAGTGAAAAACAGCTTTCAACCCTTTGTAAATTAATAGAAAGCATGTGGAGAAACTCAAACATTACATTGGTATGCCACCAGGAATCCATAACAGATGAGTTTCTGACAGCTTCAAAACATGACTTTTAATTAAATGGATGTTAAAGGATTGTAAATGTTCCTTCATCCTCAATAGCCTGAAAAGCAACACACTGTTTACCAGCCTTTTTGCACTCCATACTAAACAGAAGTGACTCAAGTATGAGACAAATTAGTGTATAAGATAAAAAAAAGTATATAGAAACTAACAAATGCACAAGAGGAACCAGGGCTCCAAATGAGCTTGGAACAGGGTATCCTATCTCAGGAGTATTTTGGTTAGAGGGGATACACTCAGGTTTAGCCAATATTTCGTCGCAGGAGTAACACTGAGACAACCAGGCACATACGTAGTCTGAACTAAGGGGGATTGGGAATCACCAATTATCCCAAACACTTTTTTTTTTTACCTGTGCAAAAAAGCTGGAGTAGTTTGCAAAAAACCCCACATGCACAATGAGAGCATGCCTACTCTACTGGGAGAGACCCCAGCCACGCATGGTGCACTCCTATGAACATACAATCTCAAATTAATTTTCACACAAATAAAAAATGGTTCAAAACTTTTCATCGACAGATAGGGTAAAAATGAACAGAAAGTCTAATTTGTATTTATTTATCACCAAGAAAGGCAAAACATTCCATCAAATACTACGCAATGCATTTTAACAATGTGGTGGATGGATGGAAGTGGATTAGGTGAAAAGATTTTGTAACAAAGATTTTGTAAAAATAGAAAATCTTTGTTATAGATGTTAAGACATTGTCACGGTTTTTGGTCTGACTCTGGTGCCAATGGTAATTATTGATGCAACAGCAGATTTTCAGAAAAGTATTTAAGGTTTTATAAGGTTTGTACACAAGTAATGTCCAACAGGTTCCAAGACTGGGAGGAAGAGAGACATACAGCAACAACATCCACACAGATATGTGTACAAGACAAACATTTCTTGTGGAGTCCCGCAAGGGTCAGTATTGGGCCTACAACTTTAAAGCATCTTTTTTGTCCTGAGTTCACCTGTTATTCCAATATTTCTGCATCAACAGCAATGGTGTTAAAATTGTTATGATAAAGCCCTGGACCAGTCCCTTAGTTATGGTGAAAGAAGTAAAACATACTAAATTAAACGTAAATGTTGACCTATAAATTAAGCATTGAACCAATTCCATTAAAATATAGTATAATAAAGGACTTTGACAACAACCGTCAGATACATAGGTTAATAATAATTAATATTAATGCCAAAATAAAACCATCCAGTGTATGTTCACTCTGCATTGGTCTGCACAGTAGCCTATACAAACAGAAGCAAAAGTGAAATACTGTGTTGCTATATATTAAGACTACACAAAGTTTGTATAATACTTTTTAGACACATAAAAAGGATTTACAAATTAAAGACTAAAAAGTTAACTTAAATTCAGAGATATGCCAACATGGTAGTTAGACCTGTTTGAGAGTTGCTCAAGAGCTAAAAGCTTTCTATTAACACCGTTTCTATGGTGCTACAATGCAATATCTACACATTACGTGCTGCCGCCACAATATGAAGTGTTAAAGAGCTTGTGCTTATTTTTCTCATGCTTTTGTGAGAGATCAGTTTCCCCTGGGGCATGAAAAGGCCTGTGTTTTTGCATGCCGCCAGAGTTGATTTGAAAACCCTAAATTAGCAAGATGAGAAATCATGAGACTGTATTAGATTGGTATATAAAGACACAAAGTGACTATTTTACCATGCGTGATGTTTTTCCTATTATTCTAAATTTTAATTGTTAAAGATTTTTATTTCTGCTCATCAGCTATTGCCTTCCTATGTGAAGTCTTCAAATTCTGCTAATGCCTGCACTGCTTTCTTCCCACACTCCCACACAATCTAGGTTAAACTAGCTTTAGATACAAGTATAAATGTTTTTGTTTTACCCTGGTTATAAAATGGGGATGCTGCTAATGTAAGCTGAGGTAGATTCCAGGTTGCCCTTTAGGATTATGCAGATGTAACTCATGGAAGGATGGAATTGTGTTGCAAAAGGGTACCAGCAGTCGAACAAGTGTTCTCGTTCTGTTTATTACTCTCGTGAAATGTGTTTTCACTGATATGTAACCATTGCCTTACCTCAGTTCCTCCTTGTGAACAGCACCATTCATTTCTCTCCCTCTCCTTACTCTTAAGCTATTTTGCTCATACATCTTTTGGGTCCCTCATATCTTCCTTGGATGTGTTGGCATCCTTCATTTAAGCTGTTGCTACCTCAGAATAGCTCTACACAGGGTGCAGACAACTCCCATATCTTTCATGGAAAAATTTTAAATGCATCTAAGTGTGCATCTCAAAACACAGTTTCTACTTCCTTTTATTAATGGTGATAAAGAAACTTGGACCATCCTTGTCACCTACTGTACTGTAGCTTCAGAATCATTCTACAGATACAAGAAAGGGAAAGCTTTTTCTTCCACTAGATTGCTCTTGTTTAAATCCCTTGGAACAGTTTCACTTGAAAAAAATTTAAGTCCATGTACAAGTTGGATACATTTTCACAGCAGAGTATATTTTTTTTAGTTTGTGAATTGCTCTAAGATTTCATCTGAAACAAGAGATGCAAACTATTTTGCAGTGAGACAGTGCGAATGACAAAAGCTGTCATTTACCACTACCACCACTACTAGTGATTTAAAGTGATTATAGCTATCCTAAGGCTTAAAGGTGAGAATAATATGAGGTTTAAATCACATTAATCATAGTCACAATTTTTTTTTTTCCACCAACAGTTTTGCATTGGCTATGAATGACAAAGTGCTAAGAAACTAAAGCAATCATATTTCTCTGCGCTTCCCTGCTTATGTTCTCTAGTTGCAGTTATTTCCATTCATTCATGGTAGATTAGGGTTTTGGTTCATTCTTGTGTTTAGATATTATTATTATTTCTCAGTGTTCCCACTCATCTGTGTTAATTAGCCTCACTCTTTCAGTTGCTCTGCATTTTTTCTGCCACAAGCTGCTCCATATTTCACACGTTAAGCCCTACTAGTTCATTAGTAATTTCTCCACCCTTCTTCTGTATTTAAACTCTCAGGTCCTTATTGCTCACCACTGGATCCTACTGTTTGTCATCCCCTGCTCCATGTCTTACATCTCCATGTATGTTTACCAGTTCAGTTGTGTCAATATTAAGTACTTCTACTCACCATGTGGCTCCCTCGCTCCTATCTACATGTTGCTCCTACGAAACACCCCCTTTCCATGACATTGACTGTGTATTTGTGGGTTGTAAAATGTTTAGACTTTTAAATGATTTAATATGCTATCCTAAAATCTGCCATCAAATCATGAACAAATCAAGCACATTTTGTGGAACATCAAGTTATTTCAGACAGTGAAGTATATGTGTTGCTTTTAATGAATCCGTGTCTTATACATGGCCTGTATATTGGCATGAAGGGGAAAACATTTACAGGGCACTTTACATTGCTTTGCTGTAATGTAATGCAATGCTTTTGGTGTTATTTTATATCCAGATTTCCTAAAGTAATAAGCTAACATCTGAAAATAAAAGTTCACACAGTCTATGAGCAACCACCCTTCTTGTGTATAAATATTAATCATTGCAGTAGGAGTATCAGTGTAGCAAAACATGAGTGAGATTTTTTATTGGTTAATTAAGCTGCATTGTGTAAATCCCTTTGCAAATATACAAATGTGCAGTATAGAAGGTGTCTCAGAACAATGTTCATGCACTGGAGTTTATTCACATCTATGGCAGCCTTTGTTAGATAATTATTGGATGTGTATGATGGTGATACTGGAGAGTTATGTGCCTAAAGCAGCAAATAGTTATATGCCACTGAAACACAAAGCAGACATTCATTACTATGATTGACATATTAGTACTGAGAAACCAAAATGCAAGAAAATAAAGTCACAACATTTACCTGGTCTCCATGGACAACAGTGAAGGAGAATCCTAAATGCCCAGCAAGCTGAATAAAGGGAATGCCTAAGAATACCAGACAGCACATATACTTAGTAAAAACGTTACCTTGGACAGCACTGGGACTTCTAATTTGTGCACTGAACCAACACATACAGCAAAAACTTTCAAAAAATAGTTCTAGAATTTATCAATATTTTGGAAATACAGACTGGAAAGTAAGATTTTAGAGGTGACGCTCATAGAATCTCTTAAAGAAACTAAAACCTAAACTAAAAGTTATGATAATAAAGCTGTCTAACCTCCAGGAAACAAGTGCTTTTGTGTATTGGCCCTGGAAATGTACAACGTGATAACATTCCAGAGTGTTTATGCACACTTGAGGATGCATTAAATAAATATTGTGCAAAAACAGACTTTCACAGGAAACATACGTATTTTCAAACCCTCCCTGCAAAGGCTTGTCTGAATGTTCACCTTACAAAAATCCCTCACGTTTTAGCATATCCAGGTTTTTTTTTTTTCCTTTAAGACTGATTCAAAATGTTTTAGTTGAGTGTGTAAAAACAGTCCTGAAACCTAGTTCAGGTAAGTGGATCTGTTCTGCCACAGAGTACATTAATGGTAGAATTGTTTGATAAGTTTGGGTGGTTATAAAGTTATTTATGCAACAATCTAACAGGCTTGATTAGTTGCTGGAGAAGTATTGCAGATGCAGAGTAACTGGGGGGAGAAAGAGGTGACTGAGAAGCATCTAATTCTTGAGGTTTTCCAGTGTGTCCGATTTGAAAGAGGATAAAAAGGCCGCTGAGAATGGAAAGTATGTAAAACTGATGGACAGAAGATCACAGAGTACAAGATCAAGATAGATGGCTGTGACATGAGAAAGATCAGTGGAGGATTCCTCTAAAACAGTTTCAGGTAAGTACAGAGTTTCTGGTTGGAATGTCAGGAATTGGTGCGTGTATAGTGATCTAGATTACGATAATCTAGGATACAGGAAAACCATAGGTAAATGGTTAAAAAAACTGAGCCATATTACCTTTACGTAGACAAAACAATCTGGCAAAGAGGGGAAGTCGCACTGATCTTTCTAGACACAACCACAGATGAGTAGATTGGAGCAGAAAATAGAATGGCAAGTGTGACTGTTAGGAATCTGGGTCTGATGTATGTGTGATTTATCTCTCTCTCTCCTTAGGAGCTTCAGGTTCACCTGGTGGGTGGAGCTAGGCTGCTGAGTCTCACACACCTGTGTCTAATCAGGCTGCTTACAGAAGCTTAAAAGAAGGTGGTTGCCAGTCTGTCAGCCCTAGCAGTACCTCTAGCCTGCTAACATCAAACCTTGATGTGGTTTTTCTAGCTTCTGACTTTTTATTAACCGTGTCCTGTGCTATTTGTTTCAAGGTTACCTCCTCTAGTATCACCTGAAGGTTCTGTCCCAGATGATACTGACCCTCCTGGCTCAAACTCACTGCTCCAAGCAACCATGCAGCTGTCTGCTTCCTCGACCGGCAAGCTTCCTCCTCTGGCTTCACTTTGAAAACAAAACCTGTTCACCCTCTAATAAGCTTCTGTTGTGAACAAAGAGTTCTGCTTTGACCAACACCTTGGACCTTGTCAACACCCCTCCCAGCTCTGGCCCTGCTTTGGACTGACATGGCTCCGAAAACCTGAGGCCATTCCTGGATTTAGCACAGTTCAAAAACCTGCCTTAAATAAAACTTTTAGAACTCCCTGTTGTCCCCTGAGATTCTCTGCATGTGTTAGAATGCTGCCTCAGACTATGACAGTAAGTTTATAAAATGTCACATAAAAGACATGGAAAAGATTAATTTACCATGGAAATGTAGCTGAAAAGTGTAAGGTAAAAAGCCGTTCACATCAAGATGTCTACTGAAGTCCAAATGGAGATGAAAAGTTAGGAGTAGATTAAATATTCTAACCAAGAAACAAACTTCTTGGTTTGCAATTGCTCCATAATTGCGCAGTCATGGTGCCTGAAATCACTATTTAATAAATAAACATCCATAGACGTCCAGAGTTTGGAAGAATATATCCTTGGGCATATACTTTTAAGATTTTCTTTCCATATGAAAAGGTGTGCACTAATTGCTCAGTTTTTTGGCGTTTTTTTTTTTTCCCCCCTTGTGTTTACATTTTAAAAGAGGGGAAAAACGCTGTCTACACAAAAAAGTTTTTTTTTTAAACTAAACTTCCTTGACTTATTAGATTTTATATCTAGCTTTATTCCTGTAGCTGACATCAATAAGATAAGTGAGACAAAGAAAAATGTATAAGTTCAAGTTTTAAGAAGTTGTTGGAAAAGGAATCGCTGATGAGGTTTTTATTTGCCGTTATCAGATACAGAAGTTGTAAGCGCTCCACAAGCAGCTTTAATTAAAATGCTACATAAAGCCACACAAAACGATTAAACTATATTTCATACTATCTGAACCATTATGAGATCATTAATTAAATTACATTGTTAGGGTCCTGACAAGCGGATGGCTTTTTTACTTTGTACCTACAAGGTACAGTGAATATTTAGGAAGCCTTTTGGTGTTTGAAGGTATAGTTGTTCAAGCAGCATGTTTGCTCTTTCTTTGTCAACCTTTATTTGATAGTTAGCTCGTAATTTAAATGAATCTGTTGTATTTAAAGATACATTTTTCATTTGAACTTAAAAAAAAAGGAAGCAATCTGCCCACTGACAGTTTTTCAGTATTGGACTGCAACAATATATCTAAACAGAAATAATGGAATGTTAGCAGCCTAAACAGTTAGGCTGGTTGATTTACCCTTCTGTTCTGCAATAAAGTAAAAATGGTCTTGCTTTTGGACTAAACCTTTAACGTGTTTTAGCACTACAGAGGTAGACAGAGAATGCTAGATGTATGCTGACAGAGTTTGATTATATCCCCAGAAGACCTTTGCACCTCTCAGCTTGCACAAACACACAGTTTTAAAAAGAAAACACCAACACAGCCTGGGGAATAACAGAGAAAATATATCTGTGTTGACAGTGAGTGGAGATAACAGAGGCAAGCAGGAGAGAAAATCCAGCTATTCAGTTTGTCATTGCACTCAAATGTTCCACTCAGGGAGAACTAAGATCAGAGACACATGGCACTCTGGTCAAAGCACCTGATGATGGAAATTCAGTTAAAGATACACATATTTTGGAACACAAGGCCTCTAGGTATTGGCTGAAGAGTCAGTCTTCAGAAAAACTAATAAAAGGGGAGGTAAAAAGTTGATGAAATAAGAAATACAATGTATACAGTACATCAACTGCATTGTTTTAATCTTCACATACAATCCAATTAAGTAAACATTCAGTATGTGTTTTGCCAGTACATTTATATGTACTTCTTCTTGGTCTATTAATGTATATATGTAAGAAGGGGAACATAAATCAATAGATAAATCATCAAATAGAGCCTGTGTTCCTTTTGCTAAGTTCAGTGTTCCTTTGTGCTGGCACAATTGCATTCAAGCTCTATATAGAAAATTGATCAACAACACATATGCAATCTCACAAAATAAATGCATCAAAAATCCTCTGTAGAAAAATGTATGTTAAAACATTGTGACAGCACTGACCAAAAACATGAGTGGAATACTTGAGCAAGTACGTCTGGTCCTGCTTTGAGTTTGTGTGGCAGATAAGGGCACCTGGAAGGATTTGTTGTAGTTAAAATTTGGTTAAAATTTCCAGAAAGTCTGAAGTAAAAAGCCATGAAAAAAGCAAAAAACAAGAGGTGTAAATTCTAAAAGTGCATAAATAACTCAATTGCAAAAACAAGCACCAAGTTAACTACCTGAAGTGAAAGTCTGATTTTGTGATAACTTTGTGCATATGCAGATCAGAAATTGGTACTGCTGCTCTTAAAAGACCATCATAAATCCTTTTTTTCACATATTTGACATTTTTTCCTGTACAGTTAAACCAAAAAACAAGGTTTTTAGAAGGAAAACCAATGGTTTTTAATAATTGCAGCTTAAATGTGTGCACCAAAAAAAATTACCTACCTACAGTGTTGTGAAAACATTTCTTTTCCACAGTGGTCTTCACGTGACCCCACAGATTTTCTGTCAAATTTAGTTCTGGACTGTGCCATTTTATCCTAAATCTATTTTCTTCTCGTGAAGTCATTATATTGTTTATTTGGAGGTAAACATAGACTTACTGTGATTATTAAACATTAAAGTATTTTTTATCTCCAGGTTATTAGCATAAAAGCCTAAACTCTGGGACAAAACTGACCTGTATTTTGCAGGTATACATAACTTCGTCCACCTTGGGAAAAAAACTTCAGCTCCCTCTGAAAACAATTAACCCCAGTGCACAAGGCTGCCTCAATCAACTTCACAGTGAACAAAGCATTCTTTCTATGATGTACTGAGTTGTTGGAATTCGAGCCATGACCACAAGGTTAAGGGAGATTTCAGCCAACCCTGTATATTTTCTTTAGAAGAAAATAATTCCCTCTCCAGTCCAGACATATGGAGAAGACAACCAGTACTTAGGTTTAACAAGATACATTTTACATAAGACCAGGTTATTTTGGATAGCTTGTTTACCTTTCAATAAAATCATATTTTGAAAACAAAATGTTTGTACTTACTCTGGCCATCAATTTCTGATATTCAAATTTCAATCATTTTGTGTAAAAGACAGCAAAAAAAGGAAGGAAATCTGTGGGTTGGCAAATTCTTTTCACAGTACTATGCATAACTTTTAAGTTTGTTACTCAGATCACATAAAACAATGCAATAAACTTATGCATGCACTGTGAAGAGCTTGCTTTATGAACTTTTAAAAATATTTTCACTAGCAAGGACCACACTGCAAAGATCTTAGTTTAAAGGTTAACTGAAGGAACGAGTCAAGGCCATGAATGGATTGGGTCTGAGGATGGGTCATCTGGGACGACTTGCTGATGAAGACTTGAACAGAACCTGGAACAAAAAGGAGTGGATAGAGATCAAGAATGAGACTAGGAAATAGGGAAAAGGACGACGGTGATTGGATGGGATGAAGAGGAGATACAGAGATGATTTGAGACCTTGTTGAGGGTAAGGGAGGTTGACATTGAAAGAACGATACTGGGTATAAGTAGACTGCTGGATAATGAGTAAGTTAACATATTAGCTTCAGTTATTGCTGCTGATATTTTGAAGTAATTTGAAACAGTTGCTACACTAAGTGCAAGTTTAGGTTCAACTGTAACTTCTACTTCATAATATTAAGGCAATATCATGGGCCTATGGTTCCTACAGTTTTAGTGTCCATTTGGAATATTTGCAATATATTTATGCATTGTCTTCCATGTATGGTGTACAGAATGATTTTCTTTTAATTTATCTATTTTTATAGGTTTTTATTTTATTGGAATCTAGTTTAAATCTTAATTTGGTCTGCTCTGCTGTCTTTATTTAAATTCTCCATTAACCTCCAAATCATGACAAGAGATTTAGTTCAGTTGCTAATCAGGGCACAATAAATTATATTGATTTCTTCACATATAGTAAAACCAAACCAAGCCCTTCTGAATAAACATTAGGGATATAGCAAGACATTTGTTACTACATTATGCATCTCTGATGTATTTTTTCCTCTCTGGCGTCTTTAGTAGGCTAAGTAACTCAAACATATAACTGACCACTGCATTAAACTTTATGAGCATTACAAAAGAAACTCCTAGCTTTGATTTACTGGAAAAATTATACCTATACTTGCAAACCATAGATTCTTTTGTTGTTGCCTGTGTGGGTGGTGAAACTGTTCTCTTTTAATCATTGCACAGTGGTCACAGTGCATTGCCCATTTCCCCTGACACTAATCATGCATGATTAGCTGATGGGCTGCTTGATTGGTTTCTGTGTGAACAATTCTAAATTTAACTCCGGAAGTACAATCTAAAATGCCATTTCATTCATTTTGGCTCATGCCTCAACTTAGTTTTGAAGCTTTTAAAACAGTCAGACCTCACCTACTGTTGGACACAATTCAAGATGAAAAGTGTGAAAATAAAAAGTCTTGCTTTAAGGTTGCAACAAGCCATGTGGGGATGCACACACATATGGAAGAAAGTGTTCTGGACAGATTAGACTAAACCTGAGCTTTTACGGTATACATGTGATATCAGTATGTGTAGTGGACTAAGACTGCACAATCACCCTAAAAACACCATCCTCACAGTGAAACATGGTGGTGATTGTAGTGTGCTGTGGGGAAAGCAAGAATGACAGTCAGAATTGATGGATGGATGAAAGATAGATGAAGCTAAATGCAGGACAATATTGTAAGCAAATTTGTAGAGGGTTGTAAAACCTTAAGACTGGGACAGAGGTTTGCCTTCTCGCAGGTTAATGATCCCAAACATATAGCCGCAGCTACAATGAAATTGTTTAGGTCAAAGCATATTTATATACTAAAAGGCACCATGGTCAGAGCTAAATGCAAGGAATATTTGTGGAAAGATTTCTTAATTGATGTTTACAGATGCTCTCTTTCTAAACCGACTGACCTAATTTCTGCCCTAAATATGGGGCATACCCTAAATTACTTTTAGTTATGTTATACATATATTGTTTTGCAAAACATTTGAAAAATCTCAATTTCGTTTTATTTCCCCATTTTGCACTACTTTGAGTAGTCTATCACATGCATTAAAGTTTGTGGTTGACAAAAAATGGCATAAATGTATTTTTGCAAAGCACTGTGTCTCCCCCAATAAAACAAGATGAAGAAGAAGAAGAAAAAAATGAAGTTCACTAAATCTGGAACTCAGGATACTGAGTTTCCATAGCTGCATCCTCATTTGACTAATATCCAAAGGACGCAGTGACCGTTCCTAGGATTTTATAGGCTAGCTCTTGTTTTACATTTCTTAGTTGTTGACAGTTTAATTACAATAAAGTAAATATATTGTAAGAATTATGATTATTGATTAATTAATATTTATCAAGAATTATAATTTTTTTATTTCTTTACCAAAAATCATTACTTACGAATAGAAATCAGAGATGGTGAGCTCAAAGCTCTTTAATAATTACAATTAGCTATTCATCATTAATAATTGATAAATTATTAACCAAAACCACAGAATGTCACTGTTTGTTCAACTGCTGCACCAAAGGTGGGGGAACCTCGACCTTGTTTTGACAGATAAATCACTCTTGCACAAAATAAACACAAACACTTCTCTTAATTATATATATGAAAATTTATTGAATCCAAATAATTCTGATATACCATTATTTTGGTCCAAAAACCTTCACCTAACTAACAAGCACTATTCTATGCAAAGGGGATAAAAATGATTGTCTAATAATAATGATAGAAGAAAAATATATGCGGTGCAAAGAGGATTGGGTGGCGGACGAAGGTGGAGACCTCAACGGCCCGATCCCCGGATGCTTAGGCTGGCTCTAGGGACGTGGAATGTCACCTCGCTGGGGGGGAAGGAGCCTGAGCTTGTGCGGGAGGTCGAGAGATATCGACTAGAAATAGTCAGGCTCGCCTCCACGCACAGCGTGGGCTCTGGAACCCATCTCCTTGAGAGGGGTTGGACTCTCTTCTACTCTGGAGCGGCCCACGGGGAGAGGCGGCGGGCTGGTGTGGGTTTGCTTGTTGCCCCCCAGCTCAGCTGTCTCGTGTTGGGGTTTACCCCAGTGGATGAGAGGGTTGTATCCCTGCGCCTTCGGGTTGGGGAGAGGTCTCTGACTATCATTTCAGCCTACGGGCCGAGTGGTAGTGCAGAGTACCCTGCCTTCTTGGCGTCCCTGTCGGGGGTGCTGGATAGTGCCCCTCCCGGGGACTCCATTATTCTGCTGGGGGACTTCAACGCCCACGTGGGGAACGACAGTGACACCTGGAGAGGTGTGATCGGGAGGAATGGCCTCCCCGATCTGAATCCAAGTGGTGTTTTGTTATTGGACTTCTGTGCTAGTCACGGATTGTCCATAACGAACACCATGTTCAAACATAAGGGTGTCCATCAGTGCACTTGGCACCAGGACACCCTAGGCAGGAGGTCGATAATCGACTTTGTTGTCGTATCATCAGACCTTTGGCCGCATGTTTTGGACACTCGGGTGAAGAGAGGGGCTGAGCTGTCCACTGATCATCACCTGGTGGTGAGTTGGATCCGCTGGAGGAGGAGAAAGCCGGACAGACTCGGCAGGCCCAAGCGCATAGTGAGGGTCTGCTGGGAACGCCTGGCGGAGCCCTCGGCCAGGGATGTATTCAACTCCCACCTCCGGGAGAGCTTCGACCAGATCCCGGGGGATGTTGGAGACATAGAGTCCGAGTGGACCATGTTCTCTGCATCTATTGTCGATGCTGCTGCCCATAGCTGCGGCCGTAAGGTCTGCGGTGCCTGTCGTGGCGGCAATCCCAGAACCCGGTGGTGGACACTGTTAAGGGATGCTTACTGTTAAGCTGAAGAAGGAGTCCTATCGGCTGTGGTTGGCTTGTGGGACTCCTGAGGCGGCTGACGGGTACCGTGAGGCCAAGCGTGCTGCGGCCCGGGCTGTGGCAGAGGCAAAAACTCGGGCCTGGGAAGAGTTCGGTGAGGCCATGGAGAAGGACTACCGGTTGGCCTCGAAGCGATTCTGGCAAACCGTCCGGCGCCTCAGGAGGGGGAAGCAGTGCTTTGCCAACACTGTTTATAGTGGGGGTGGGAGACTGCTGACCTCGACTGAGGACATTATCGGGCGGTGGAAGGAGTACTTCGAGGATCTCCTCAATCCTGCCATCACGCATTCCGTGGTGGAAACAGAGGCTGGGGACTCGGGGTTGGACTCTTTCATCACCCAGGCTGAAGTCACCGAGGTGGTTAAAAAGCTCCACGGTGGCAAGGCTTCGGGGGTGGATGAGATCCGCCCTGAGTACCTCAAGTGTCTGGATGTTGTAGGGCTGTCATGGTTGACACGCCTCTTCAACATTGCGTGGCGGTCGGGGACAGTGCCTCTGGACTGGCAGACTGGGGTGGTGGTCCCCCTTTATAAGAAGGGGGACTGGAGGGTGTGTTCCAACTACAGGGGGATCACACTCCTCAGCCTCCCTGGTAAGGCCTACGCCAGGGTATTGGAGAGGAGAGTCCGACCGATAGTCGAACCTCGGCTTCAGGAGGAACAGTGTGGTTTTCGTCCCAGCCGTGGAACACTGGACCAGCTCTATACCCTCTACAGGGTGCTCGAGGGTTCATGGGAGTTTGCCCAACCGGTTCACATGTGTTTTGTGGACCTGGAGAAGGCATTCGACTGTGTCCCTCGTGATGCCCTGTGGGGGGTGCTCCAGGAGTATGGAATCGGGGGCCCTTTATTAGGGGCCATCCGGTCCCTGTACGAGCGGAGCAGGAGTTTGGTCCGCATTGCCGGCACTAAGTCGGACCTGTTCCCAGTGCATGTTGGACTCCGGCAGGGCTGCCCTTTGTCGCCGGTCCTGTTCATAACTTTTATGGACAGGATTTCTAGACGCAGCCAAGGGCCGGAGGGGGTCTGGTTTGGGGACCAGTGGATTTCGTCTCTTCTTTTTGCGGATGACATGGTCCTGCTGGCCCCCTCTAGCCAAGACCTACAGCATGCGCTGTGGCGGTTTGCAGCCGAGTGTGAAGCGGCTGGGATGAGGATCAGCTCCTCCAAGTCCGAGGCCATGGTACTCGACCGGAAAAGGGTGGCTTGTCCTCTGCAGGTTGGAGGGGAGTTCCTGCCTCAAGTGGAGGAGTTTAAGTATCTCGGGGTCTTGTTCACGAGTGAGGGAAGAATGGAGCGGGAGATCGACAGACGGATCGGTGCAGCTGCCACAGTAATGGGGGCGCTGTGCCGGTCCATTGTGGTGAAGAGAGAGCTGAGCCGAAAAGCAAAGCTCTCAATTTACTGGTCGGTCTACGTTCCTACCCTCACCAACTTTGGGTCATGACCGAAAGAGCCGGATCACGGATACAAGCGGCTGAAATGAGCTTCCTCCGTAGGGTGGCCGGGCACTCCCTTAGAGATAGGGTGAGGAGCTCGGCCATCCGGGAGGAGCTCGGAGTAGAGCCGCTGCTCCTCCACATTGAGAGGAGCCAGTTGAGGTGGCTCGGGCATCTATACCGGATGCCTCCTGGACGCCTTCCTCGGGAGGTGTTCCAGGCATGTCCCACCGGGAGGAGGCCCAGGGGACGGCCCAGGACACGCTGGAGGGACTATGTCTCTCGGCTGGCCTGGGAACGCCTTGGGCTCCCCCTGGAGGAGCTGGAGGAGGTGTCTGGAGAGAGGGACGTCTGGGCGTCTCTGCTGAGTCTGCTGCCCCCGCGACCCGGTCCTGGATAAGCGGAAGACGACAAACGAACAAACGAAAAATATATGCATTTAGTGTCTATGAAGATCAAACCAGCAGGTTTATAGACAAAATGTGTAATTTTGGGTTAAATGAAGTCCTCCTGGGGTGTTGATGTCTCGATTGCAGCGATCAGCTGGTAAAACGGGGGGGCCACGCCCCTTTAGCCGTACAACTGATTGCCCCAAATCTCGAACAAAGAGTCATAAAACTCTGAGGCGGGAACTCTGTGGAAAAACTCCAGTAATAAAACTGAAACAAAGGAGTGGTGAGGGGAGGCCCAGACCACAGTTGCTTTGAACGAAAAACCTTTTAAAAGTCCAACTTCTAACTCCTGGCTGATTTGGGATCAGCCGAATAAAACATGAACATGCACGATTCAGCAGCGCTTGCACAGCAAATAAAAACAGCTTAGCATAAAACACTTCAATCAGTATTGCATGCAACAAGTTGATACCTTGGATTAACTACTGGTGATTCTAAATCACCTTCACTATGCCTCATCCTCCCCAGACCTCTAAATGCACCTATCTGATTTAATATAAAAAGAACAAATTATTTTAACTTTGATTTCTTCTCTCCACCAGCTGAGGATGGGTCAGGTCTGAAGAAAACGAGAGGGGGGGATTACGCGTCCGTGATTACCTCAAGAAAAAAACGGTAAACTTCTCATCCATCCAGGAGGGGAAAATATGAAGAACCGTTTAATCGACTGAATCAACAAGGAGGAAACTCATCTCCTTGGAAATAAAACCTCTGTGGGTTTTTTCACCTGCGCTGGGTGTCAGCGTGGTCTTCGATCGGCATATGAATCTTCTGACCTTCTTGTATCAGACAGATTTCCAGCTTTCAAGCTCTTCCAGTAATGGCCTTGGGGAGAAAAAGTTCACCTGCAAGCTTTTGTCTCTCTAGATATGCGCCTCCGTTGCGTCGTCCCGTGAGACATGCTTGAAATGGCATCAAAAGTTTATTTTCCGCGGGTTTTATAATCACGGGTGACGTCAGAGCTGCGCTGTCTGTTGAGCTGCGCATGTTCAACTGTGCGACCAAAATGGATGACTCCAACATCATATTGACATAAAAATGATTTTCATTTTTTGGTCAAATCAGTTTAAAATAAAAAAGCAGTTAACATTGTCCCACAGTGAAAATCATATAAACAGTTTAGATTCAGATGAATCAGTATTAGGAATGGACTAAGTTTGTCCTCTCTTTAACACATCATATCACCTCACTGCACTCTAGTACTAAACCCAGTCAAGCAGTTTGATCACTGACGCTGCAAGCCCTATTGAGCGAACCGAGGTAAGTACAGAACCCCCACACAAACATTCCCAGATCGATTCCAACTCCTTTCAGTTTTGTAGTTTTATAATTTGCCAACCAGCTTGATCAAGAGAAGTGATCCAAAACCTTATCATATTTCCTTTGGCGTGCCAAGTGGAAGTCAGTATTGATTCGTGAAACTCTGGTGTGGACTCAAGCATAGCTCTTAGAGTGCTCACATGCCTGCTTTACATTAAGACTGATCTTTTTCAAAGAAGCTGTACATAATGATGTAGACAATAAAAAATGAAGTGATGAAGTAGGTAGAGGCATAGAGGGTGTTGATACAAGTTTTTTTTTTAATGAATTTAAATAATGAAATACTTTGTGCTTGTGTGTTATATTGTATCTGTGTTATTTCCAGTGGACCAAACATATGTTCGGTCCACTGGAAATAACCTTTCTCAATCAACCTTTCTGAATAAATTTAACTATTTTTGCTGTAATTTGTTTGAACTTATCTGTTGTATACTTTAATCATAGTAAATAAATAAAAAACTGTTATAGAATTTAAAAAAAATACTTTTACAGATACAACCACCCCTCCACATCAGCCATGGTAAACTATAAACAGCTTTTGTTTTTGCTTAAATTGCAATAAAGGTTTTAAGAATTTAATTTTCCTGAGTGGCTTTTAGCTTGACTCCTACAAAAATAAAAACTCATACTAATTTTGTCTGCTGCAGGTAAGACAATAACTAAAGTACTAAACATGACTCCAGGTTTGAAAAAAAAAAAAATCTTCCCTATAAATAACTGATGGTACAAAATCTCCAGTAACAGTTAAGACAAACATGTAGAAATTTTCAAATAGTAAAATGTTTTCGGCCAAAACGTGACCTAGTTCAGGTCTTATTTACTGGTTGGGAAACTTAGGCAGACCGGCATAATTTAATAATAATATTTTATAATACAATGCATGACTTAATCTCACAAAGCAGCCCAACAACAGCAACCCCTGCTCCTAAATACATTGAGGGCCAAATTACACACACCTGGCAGTTGTGAGCATTGGTAAATGAGAACCAGGTACAACAAACAATGCACAAGCCAAGGAAACTGCTGAAGGACAAACAGCTAAAACACAGTACATTAATGAACCACAAAATTTATTGAGTGAAAAAGGTAGGTAAGGTAAGGTAAGGTAAGTTTATTTATATACCGCTTTTGAGTAACGAGACACTCAAAGCGCTGTACATATAATTAAAATACAATCAAAAGAAAATAAACACAGATACAGACAGACAAACAAATCAAATGATACTACAATCCTTCTAAGAAATCTAAAAATCTATGAATCCTTCTGAGAAATCTAAAAATCTCTGGCCAACATTACAATGATACAGATAACATTAATAATCCTTTGGGTTTTACTGGTAAGAGCTGGTTCTAAACCAACCTTTCTAAAGGGGTAATTATATCATTAAGTCCTCTATGTAGGGGAAAGCATCTTGTGCCAAGAGAGAATGATCCTTGGGTTCCCTGGTATAATGCAGTTGTAGTCCAATAATAACAGTCATTTGCATCCATTGAAATTTAACTAAGCAATCACTGAGTTCTAACTAAGGAAGCTGAGTCACTGGTGTAAAAACAACTTTTGTTCCAATTTTTAAGAAACTAGTATTATTTTCCTTTCACTGGTAAATCTAAAAATCTATGAAAAGGAGAAGAAATGAAGAAATTAAATCCACATTTAGGTAAAAATAAGGAGCATGGGAAAGCAACACACATAAGCAAAGATTTTGCAGGGCCATGGTGGACTTGTGAGGATGCCAATATTTAAGTATGATCATGTGTGCAAAGAATTACACTGTCAACACTGATGAAGGTGCCATTGTCCTTGAATAAGAGATGGAAGTTTTATCAAACAGCCATACAGTTCAGTTCACAGATGAGGGGGGTTGCTGGGGCAGAGTGTCGTATTTACAGAACATCCAGGAGAAAAGTTTTGATAAGAAGCCTGTGAAGGCCGTATCGGGGCGTCTGAATTAGACAAACAATAAATGTTTTGGTTCAGGTCGGCTGTGATTTTCCGCCTGCCTTCAAAGTCTTACTGGCATTCTCAATTTCAAATCCCAATAGCCAAATTTCTGGTACTTTCAGTAGATCCTGAGCAAACAACTTTCTCCAAGATTAAATCAAATCAAGACGCAGCCAGCCTAGGATTCTGTTCAAGGATCGCGTCCAGCTTGCGATTCTGCTCTCTTAACATATCAATCTGAGTGCTGAGAGCTCTAAAGATCCCTTTAAACATCCCAGGCAGCTTTGGAGTGCTTTAAACAGCTGCCGATGTTTTACAAATCTTTCGATAAGCCAGGTAACCCCCAACTCCAAAAAGCAGAAATCCTGTTATCAGAAATCCAATTATGTACAAATCTTCCAAGTCCTCGACTGACATTGTTGTCAGGCACACAATCTTCCACTGCTGCCAGAAATCCATTGTGTATCCGGAGAAGAACATCCCGTCTGGACAAAAGGGTTCCCCTTTACCCTGTCTTCCCGTCGAGAAAACTTGATTGATTGCATTGAGAGACCATCTAACCAAATCCATAATTAACAAATTAGGATGACATGCGAACAGAGGCTCTAAGAAAAACATAGACAAAAAATGGGGGAGGATCTACGAGAGAGTGGAAAAGCGTCTGACCCCACCGAGAGCAGAAGAGAAAAGATCCAAAACTTACAGACTGTGATAGATTTATGTAATTTAAGTCAGATGAATGTCCACTGACATTTTTTTCCACTGGCGCGTTCCAGTGGAATAAAATTCTGCTGACTCTCTGTTTTCCTTTAGGTCTCAAGTCATGAATTAATCGGTCATGCAGACTTCTTAAACTGCTGTCACATTGTTTCCTATCTTGCCACATATGTTGGTGATGTGGAAACATGTTTTAAGTTGCTCAATACACACAGATATTAACTGCATGATTAAAAACAAGCTGTTACTCCTGTGAAGTATGTTTGTCACTTTTGATCTGTAAAATGTACACCATTTTACTGTAAGGGTTTAAAATTCTGGATGGAAATCTAATGCTATATTCACAGTCTATTAGTAGCTGATAGTGGTCAAAAAATAATAAGCTAAATTAATAAGAAAGTAGTTCAGACTGCTGTCAATTGGGGCCTCAAGCATTCAACATGCAGATGAGAGTGAATCCTTCTCAGTGCAGACAGAGCATCTGCACAGCATAGCAGGAGCTCAACTTACCTTATTATCAGATAATTGCTTCGTCATTAGGCTTGTACTTGACTGTTGCAGTGGTGTCTACGTGTAAAACAATCTATAGTAGTCTGGTGTACCTGGTGATCCAAATGCATCAACACTGAAACACAATTTTTGTTACTAAATATCGCCACTAACAGAGCTGTTGACATTTTCTAAAGTGATTACTTTCTCTTTCTTTCTGTAAAACCTTTGCTGTTGCAATGAGAATGTAGATTATTTTAAACAACAGCCTATGCACCTGAGTTGTTTTTAGTTGGAAATATTAACAGCCCGTTTTCACTACTTAAAGCAGCAGCAAGTCAAGTATATTGGTTTTTACAGTCATATGCAGTAAAGTAGAATTGTACTGAAAAGTTAATTCAGTGAATATATATATATATATATATTTATTATATATATATATTATATTATATAGATTATTTACACAGAAATGTAAACCTAATAAATAGTATGTTTAAAATCTGCTTGGAGGTTATTTGAAAAAGATAATTTTTGCTCTGAAGAACGAGCCTCAATGGATCACATATTCTGATTTATTGAAAATCACTACAAAAGAAGAAGCATCTGCTTCTGTGCTGATTAGGTTTCATTTAAATTGTTCATTTATGCTGTAATGTTACATGTGCATAAAGACAGCAGTTGCGGGCTTTATTACTTTGTGCAGGAGCAAACATTGCTCTGTTTATGAAAGTATTTGAATTCTGCATTAATGTAATATTAACAGCGTTGCAGGGATCTGAATACAAAAGAGTTGAACTTGATGAAAGAGTTATTGAAGTCAACAATCTGACAATTTGAGTCATAACAGGGCATTTTGAAATTCCTTTTAGGCTTGATTTACATATTATTTAATGAGCTAGTACTATAGGAGAGACTATTTTCACTGTCAGTATACACCCCAACTGCTGCAATAGACATACAAATCCAAAGCATTACAGAAAGATATGCTCTTTTAAGTAAGCATTTATTGGAGGCTGTTTATCAGCAGCATTCCTGATACCAATCTCTTTCTAATTTCCCGAACCTGGCCACCCCTTTGAATTGGTTAAAACTTATAGAGTAGGTATGATTCTTTCCTTTTTCTCCTTCTGTTCTATTGCACAGAGATGCCATAATGCTCGTACAGTGCTTTCTTTAACAGCAAACACATTGAAAGCCTCTGTCAAACCACCATCATTTTCTATCCTAATAAAGCTGCTCTCCAGTCCTGGTTGTATCCTGGCCAACCATGTTAGAGGCTTCAAACTTCCAGTCCTGAATCAGCATCCAGTGCACCCAAGTGGTCATCAATACACATTCCAAACATGGAGCGGCTTGTGTATCACATGGGACCGGCTTGCTTAGGCGAAAATTAAAAGCTGTATTTCTGTTTAAAGACCCTTCACTCATAACTATCCCTTTCCTAACCTCTTTACCCTCTCCTTTAATCACAAAATGCAACCAGCTGTCATGAAACAATCAAGTGGACATGAGACGATAAGGATTAAGAAGCAATCACAACCCTAAAGGAGATGTTATCAGCCAAATTAGTGCTTTAAAGGCTTCAAGGTCATGTCTAGACGCTTGTAGGCGACAAGTCACACTTTTAACAGTCTCACTCGTACTCGTACTCGTCGTCTTCCGCTTATCCGGGACCGGGTCGCGGGGGCAGCAGACTCAACAGAGACGCCCAGACGTCCCTCTCTCCAGACACCTCCTCCAGTTCCTCCAGGGGGAGCCCAAGGCGTTCCCAGGCCAGCCGAGAGACATAGTCCCTCCAGCGTGTCCTGGGCCGTCCCCTGGGCCTCCTCCCGGTGGGACGTGCCTGGAACACCTCCCGAGGAAGGCGTCCAGGAGGCATCCGGTATAGATGCCCGAGCCATCTCAACTGGCTCCTCTCGATGTGGAGGAGCAGCGGCTCTACTCCGAGCCCCTCCCGGATGGCCGAGCTCCTCACCCTATTTCTAAGGGAGTGCCCGGCCACCCTACGGAGGAAGCTCATTTCAGCCGCTTGTATCCGGGATCTCGTTCTTTCGGTCATGACCCAAAGTTCGTGGCCATAGGTGAGGGTAGGAACAGTCTCACAAGTTTTCTTTATGTAATAAGACCTTAGGCCTAAATCTGTCACCACTAATACTATTTAAAAAAGACTGGTTTGGGCCAATAGCAAAACTTAAAATCCAGAAATTGTAATTTGTGCATCAAGGGCTATATGGTAGTCTAAAGTCCAGGTTTGCGAATTAAACGCAAATCAGTTAAAATGTTAAACTTTACCAAATGTATCTTTGTATGAAGTGAAGTGGAGTCCAATGATATGACTCCTGCTTACTCTGTAAGATGCTGAAACTCAACAAAATCCAGGCAATAGGTACAACCAAAAATATACCAAAAATCTCAATTCAAATAAAATATGTGAAACATTTCCAGAGGTTTGTACAAAGAGGACAGTGCTGAGAGAACTTATAGAAACTTGAGAAAGAAAAGATCCCAAAAGATGCAGTAATCTGCTAAAGTTTTAAACTGCGCTGTCATGGTACAGAATGATTTGAGGTACTGGATAAGAAGACCGGTGGGAGTCCCAGTCATTGCCAGATTGTCTATCTACGATTATGGTAATCTAACACTCCTTGAGTTACATCCCTACCATGGATGACAAAAGATCTTGAGTTTGAGATTCTGACTCAAGTTGCCCTTAAGTGGCAAAAATAAAACACTTCAAACTTGACTTTGACTTATGCCCTAAAGACTTGAGACTTGATGAGGACTACTTGTCTGGTACTTGAGTGTTATTAATCATATTTATCTCATGTACTGATGAGTGGAAGATGGCCAGTGTTTGAGGTACAGACTGAAGCTGTAGTGTGTGTTTGAAAATTTTTATCAGCTAGAATTGAGAACAAATTGTCATAATGTTAACTGCCAGCCTGACCCACATGCAGAGAACAACCAGAGACAGATGAGATTAGTAAATGTTTATTTAAACAAATGATCCTGGGAACAGGAAACAAGACTGCAACCGTCTGGCTGCGGGAGAAGAACAGAGTTACAAACTGGACCTCAGAAAACGCATCAGAACTGATTGTGCAGCTTACAAGTAAGCGCAGGGAAAGCCGCCGGGGGAAATCCTGGGGGAATGGTCATAGACCCAGTGGTGTAAGAGAGAGTGGCTCGCCTTGACTGCCATGTTCATTGAGATGGGGCCGACAGAAGGTGCTGGGAAGGCGGACAGGATTTGCTTTGCTGGTGGCTCACAGAAGAGTCAGCCTGAAGGTTCAATTCGGGACTCGGTTCATACCGATTCTTTAAATCTCTGGTCAACTCTGTCGGATCCAGAGGTAAGGCACCTGGAAGTGTCAGGACAGGCAAAATCAGTGCAAGTTTACAGAAAATTTCAGAAATAACTTTCAAACTACGAGAGTAGATTTCAGGGGAGGCCAGTAGCTGTACCTCAAGGGCAAAACGCTCAGGCAACGAAGTGCAGGCGCGGCCTCTTCATATACTGCCCAGTTGATAAGCCTGATGAGCTGCACCTGTCCCTTCTCCAGCACCTCCAGGCAACGGCACCTGGCGGTAAAATGGTTAGCTGCAGGCAGACATACCACGGATTCTGACACAAATGTCTTAAATCTCTGCAATGGACTGGCATCCTGTCCAGGGTTTACCCCGCCTCTCGCTCGTAGACTGCTGGAGATAGGCACCAGCTCCCCCACGACCCAGTATGGAAGAAGCGGGTATAGAAAATTGATTTATGGATGGATGTTTTAAATCTGGATTTGCTAAATTATTTCCCAATAGTGCAATATATAGTGAAGCAATGGACAATATAACAATAAACAGCTCCTAACTACAAAGACAAAAAGCACTGTTTTTTATTTATTCAGACATTCAACATTAACAGGTTTTAATCTGTCTAGTATTTTTCTTAGGTCATAAATACCCATTTATATTTTCAAGTTGGTAAATATCACACATAATAATTTTTTTTACAATGTAAAGCAGCCTTTTGCTTTAGAGGTTTGGTGAATAAAATGGTAAATTATTAAAACTTAACTTTTAATAAATATAAAAAAAAATTTATTATTTAAAATAATTATTAAATGTCCATTTAGTAGTTTAGGCCTGAGGATAATCAGTACAGGTTTGGATTCCTAACCTGCTGCGATGTAGGGGTAAAGGTGCATTAGAAGTCATGGATTTAATGAGAAAATGTTTATTTCCGTCATTGGAGCCTTGGGATTTTACTTGAATGTACAGCAAAATACTTGAGACTTGACTTAATCTTGGAAAAAATTACTTGTCAACATCTCTGCTCCCTACTGAAAACCAGTTTTAATTTGATTGGGTTAAAAGTTGGATTTTAGCCACTTTGACTGCTTGGTGAACATAATCATCAATGTTTTTCTCATCATGACTACCCTTTACCCTTACAGAATAGTACATCTAAGATAAAATTTCCCATAAGCGGGGTCTATTTACTAATTATGAGCAACTGCATTTAAATGCAATTGGTTGCACTGAATTTTATTTAGGGGTATCAAAATACATTGGGCTTATTGCAAAAGCATGCCAAAAGTCTCAATCTTTATTTGTAAAATGTCTGAATTCCATTGTGGTTCACTTCCCAGTTTTACACTAGTCTATTCAGGTCTGTCACAAAACCCCTAATAAATTACATCGAATTTTGAGATTGATTTATTAACCTGATAAATAATATGAAAAAGCTAAATGGGTGTGGCTACTTTTACAAGTAGCCTGTAAGTGACCTAATGATGTAAAACATTTCTCCAAAAGTGGTCAAATACGAGTTTGAAAATGCAACTAACATCAAAAGAAATGATACTGAACACTATTAGGTTTATGGATATTTAGAGTTGAATAATATATTTCATATGTAACACTACCTCTTTTATCAACCAGTTTTACTAGGTTTTCTGGGTTAGTGTTGTCGTTTCAGCTAATAGGGACTTCTCTTAATGTTTAACATTGTGGGTATTGTACTGATAGACAGCAAAATCAGATTTACAATGTAAGATGCAAAATGTTTCCCTTTGTTGAAATGTAATGAACAGGGTCATCACCAGGGTTCTTGAAAGAATCTATGGGATAAAACTATATGGATTCATCCCTACAAATAACCACTTTGTCCTTGTATGCAAGTGGCTTGAAAACATTTAATGTAATTTGATAATGCATCATCTTTTAGCATGTAGCACAATAAAGTTTACATTATTTGGAGCTCCTCAAGAACATGTGCAGCGTGTTCCTAATAAAAAGCAGTCGGATTTCTTTGTCCCACCTTGTCCTTTAATTTTTCTTGCAGATCAGTTCACGTGTATGACCTGCTCCACTGACTCATATTATTCCTTACATTTGAAGAGAGCTTCTGTCTAAGAGTGAGAAGTGGTTGATCACATACTGAAGAAATGTGCACACTTATATTGAAAGTCACGTGAGCTGTATAATATTCCCCATATAGAGGCATTTTTCTGAATGCACATTTATACTTGTGCTGGGCTTTTTCAGACAGTTTTTCTGTTGGGAATTTAAATTACAAACTATATATGCCTATCTGCCCAATTTCAGGAATGAAATGTCAGGTGCTGTGACAGGACCAGGTGGATATTATGCTTGTGGAGCAAATGTGGCAAGCAGGGCCTGCAGGAGGGAGAGAGTAAGGGAGCGAGATGAGGAGCAAGGTGGGGATATATTAACAGGGGAATAAAATGATGGTGACAACAGAAAATGGCAGTGAGCTTCACCATGGTGCTTATGGATTTATTTGCCTTGTTTTAGTGGGGAGAGAGAAAATAAAGATTGTGTTTCTCTACAAATCTGTGTGACATTTTGTTATCGCTTTGTTGTCACCCTATTTTGTCAGCTCTCACTCACTAAAAATATTATGATATAACAGTGTGCTCTGATTAAACATGCCATGAGAGCTCTGTAACATGATTTTTCAAAGTGGTCACTTCTAAAACTCTTACCATCATTAATAAGTAGTGTTTTAGTCATTTTCAGTGCAAAAGTAATCATTGTCTCTTTAATGCCCCATTTATATACAGTCAGGGCTTTGTAAAAACCTTTGGTGCAGCTACATCTGCTAGTCTTTTGGGAGATGCCTCCACCAGCTATGACTGGAATCTTTGCTGATTCTTCTTTGCAAAATAGCTCAACTTGAGTCTGATTGGATGAAGAGTGTCTGTAAACATCACATTTCAAATCTTGCCATAGACTCCTAAACGGAACTCTGACAAGGTTCTGTTTTAAAAAAAAAGCTTGTCCACAGCATGATGTTGCCACCACCTTGTTATAGACACAACCACTTTTGCAAGCAGATTAATTTTGATCTCATCAAACCAGAACACCTTGTTCCACCTGTTTGTTGTGTCTCTTACATGGCTTTGGTGAAACATCAAAGGAAACTTTGTACGGTTTTCCTTCAACAATGGCTTTCCCCACGCCACTATTTAACAGGGCAGGTTTGTGGAGTGCACATTAAATAGTTATCCTGTTAACAGATTCTTCCACTTGAGCTATGGAATTTTGCAGCTCCTACAGAGTTCCATGGGCCTTCTTCCACAATTAACGGTTTTCATGCCCAGCCCTTAGTGTAGCATGATAACCATGTCTTTGTAGGTTTGTAGCTGTAAACACTGCAGACGGATGGATTCAACTCTAATCCTCTCCTAGAGCATGGGATATTGTTTTATAACCTAACTGTGCTTTGAACAACTCTATCTGACCTGCCTGAGTTTTTCCTTTGTGTTTATGAGGCTGTTACTTCACTTGCACCACCCGTCAGACTATTCTTATCTTTCATTCAATAACATAAGAAGATACAGTGCCATATCAACATATTCCTCCTACATTTCCTCACAATGCATTTAAATTTTTCACCACCTAAGCTAGGTTGCCACAGATGCTCTAGAGATGTCAGAAAATTCTGCCACATTTGTTTTGCACCACTCACATTACATTGTATACTGTACATGTGCACCACAGCTTCAGAGACGACACAAAAAGTCCCAGATCGCTGAAAGGACCAAGTAATGCCGTTATTAAATAACATTATTAATTGTATGCCACAGTATGAATTTGCTGAAAATTGAGTTTTACAGCATTGATCACAATATACATGCACTACTCTGAAAATGATTAATTGAAAAGCAAAAACCACTTTAGATATGTGAAAGGACTTTATGTTTTCCTAGAGCCACATAACAATTAAAATGTCAGCATGCATGGCAAGATAGGCTGTAGTGTAACAGCAGCTCATTGTTATTCAACAAACCTCTGAGGCCTTAACATAACAGTTTATGAATCTGTTTCTTCCAACCATGTTCAATACTAGAGAAGCCTTTTGGATGACAGGCAAAGCATCTTCAAAAAAAAGAGGAGACGTCCAGTTGCCTTCTTTTGAAGTACTTGTCATGTCCTGGAAAACTGAGAATCATTACTAGCGTATGTGAATTAAGTAAACAATTGGTTCTGCTGGACTTTATTTGAGGGTATAAACAGGCTCCATGCAAATCCATGCCACAGATATTATTAGTAACAATTTTCATAATCCATATTTCAGTTTCCTTTTATACCACAACTGTGTGGTTCTTTATGTTAGTCTGTGATTTAAAATCCCAATAAAATGCATAAAGGTTTGTGGCTATAAGATGTCAAAATGTGAAAAATTCAAGTGGTATGGATAATTTTGCATTATATTGTAGCTTGCCTTTATTTACTTTTTTCCATCAAATTTTATTTTATCCTTTTTATTTATTTTTGTGTCCTTTTAATGGTTTACATTAGCTATGAATGCATGGACCAATGTTCTAAAAATGAAATTCTCAGTGGCACTAATCAAGTTGTTATATTGTGTCAAGCAGATTTCTTGGCAACGGAAAACAAAACTCTTTCACAGCCGTATGATTAAAATGTGCATTCAAACTATTAAATACTTCAGTGAGCAGTGAGATGTTAATGAGCAACAAAACATTTAATTAAGCTCTCATAGATTGCTAAATTAAAAATGTATGTTTATGCCTGGTTTAAGCATCACCCACTGAGGCTCATTTAAGGTTTTAAATCAAAAGTTTGAAACATAATGGCGTTAAAGTCTTACCCATCAAATCTGTTAGAATGAAGATGTGGAAATTCACAAATTGATTGTTAAACATTTATGATTAATTGATGAGAAAGTAAATGAAAAGTACTCCATGTATTTTGCAGATATTCAGTCAAGTAGGAATCAAAGCAATTAGCCACAGTGTTAAAATTTGTCAGATTTGGTTCTTCCCCAGACTTTTCTCCCAACAGGACGTGCTCTGACAATCTACAGTGATTTATCCAGGAAACACCTTGATCAGATGTCCAAACCACATCAGCTTATGTCTTTCAGTGAGGATGAGCAGTGTCTGTATTACAAGTTCCTCATGGATGACAAAGGCCTTTACTAACCCTATGGAAAAAGCTCTATCTGTCTGTATGTGGGATCATGGTCTTTTATGTATTATACATATCTCCTGACCAAAGTCAAGTGTTGGAATATAAATGGACAGATAAAACAAGAACCTTTTCTTTTAATTTTCCTCTTTCTTCACCATGACAGACCAGAGCAACACCAGCATCACTGCGAACGAATCCTTGATTCACCTATCTTTTTCCCTGTTACATTCTGCCATCATGAATGAACAAAACATCAAGATTCTTGAAACTCTCCACTTTAAGGAGAGACTAAACCTTAACCTGGTGGAAAAAGTTCATCTTTTTCCATGGCCACAGACTTGGAGAAGATGACAGTCATCCCAACCGCTTCAAACTGACTGTGATTCGCCCCTGTGGATACTGAAGCTTATAACTTCAAGATGGCAACAGAATTAGCAAAAAATGCAAAGACAAGACCCTAAGGTTCCTTATACCCTCATCCCCATGACAAGGTCTTGAAATCTTCATGAACACCACTAACTGGATCGGGCAGCCAACTTTTAATCTCCCCTTGGAAAGTGACTGTATAGTGCTTGAAATGAGACTTTGACTAATAATCGATCTGTCGGATTCACAAGCAGCTGTTTTTTTTCGGCGGGGTTTTCTGGCCACAGAACAGTGGACTAGATTTTCACCCTCATGAAAATAATATATCATGGAAGTTTGATTGTCCTCCCAATATGCGTTTTGTGGACCTTTTGTGGACCTTTGGGAAGTGTAACACCGTGTCCCTGGATGTTTGTGGAGGGTTCGGGTGGAGTATGGCTTTTACAGGATATTTGGTCCATATACAACCAAAACCAAAGAGACATATTCATTTCTGGCATAAAGTCAGAGTCAAAGGCTAGCTGCCTCTTGTCACCAATGCATTTTGATTTGCTTAAAACTGCACCATGTATCACTATTGCAGAAACAAACTCTCACCATTTCCCTTAGCAACAGGTATTTCAGACAGCAGCATTCTCCCTTAGTAGGAATTAAAGGTACAACACAAGGAGTTGAAATAGCCAACCTGGGTTCCAACCTACTGGGGATTATGAGTTGTTAATAAACCCAATTCAAAAAGGATCATGGAGCCAGAGAAAATAGAACTGTTGGAAAATGACACACAATATAAGGTGCTAGAAAATCCTAAATATTTTGTAGCAAAGTAAGGTGCATGTGGGCCCTCTTTCTGCTTGACTATCTGTAGAAGACTTTTTTCCTGATCAGTCATTTCAGATGTAGTTAAGACAAGAGGAAACCTAGATAAACACAAATTGCCACTGCCTCAATTTAATTGTTTTCTTATTCTGAATTTCACCATGAATAAATGCAACAAAATGAAATTGAATATAAAAAAGCCACCCACATATAATAAAATCAAAAATATTTCTTGATTCTAGAAAAGGATTACAATTAGAGATTTTGAGTTGATGATGCAGAGTAGTGTGTGTTTCTCTGTCCCCTACAGCTCTCCTTGATTGTTCATCCACATGTCTGTAGCGGGGGCTGCATGATAATAGAATTAGGTGCTGAGCTCTTTTCCCTTCAATTATCTGGTTCCTCTTCCATGTTAAGACACCTGCTGCTATCCAGTCATTCTTTCTTCCCAACCTCCTTGAGGGGGATAAGTTGAAATGCTGTATTGATTTCTACCGCTTCTCGGATTGTTGCATGCATTGCTTGGGTGGTTTTGGTTGTGTTACTTTAATGCGTTCTCTTTCTCTCTTTCTGAGGCAAGACCAGACTGTCTCTTATCAGATAAAACTGCCGGAGAGCAAGGTATAGAGAATAAATATCACAGTGGCTTAAAAAAATCAACTGAAGTTGGCGAGCAAAGATGGAGAGGATGAGAGAGTGAGATTTTATTATGCAGACATCAAAGCTTTTTTTAAATGTGTTCTCTGAAGCCAAGGGGTATTTTACTTTTATTGTCTCCACACTCTTTGTTCGCTTCCATTTCACACTTTTCATCTCTACATTTCCAGAACAATAAAAATGTATGCAATGATTTCAGTCTCAATGTGAGAAGCTATAGTATTCTTTTCAACATGCACTCAAGTGCAAACAGGTAAAATATCACCTCAGTCAGTGGCTCCTTTCACTAGACACATTCAAGCCAGACCTGAGATGCCTTCATATCATCTCAATGTGATTTATCAAGTAACGAGGTGGCATAAGTAGTAAAACTTAACCGATGTTGCGCCTCGAAGCAGCAAAGGGAGTAAGGTGATATGAATGCTCTGAAATCTGACTTTTTGCATACAGAGATGCACAGATATGTACACTTTTGATTCCTCTGACCCACACTGTTAATAAGACATTCATGATGCCTTTACATTGGGCTGAAATATTTTATTCCACAGATTGTGTGCCTGAGAATCTCAGAACAAGTTTTATGACTCTGAAGCTGTTATAAAGCAGTTTATTAGAGAGCTGTTAATAAATGACAACTTATGTATTGGAGACAATGATCTTATTCTGCTAATTTAGAAATTGGTAAGCTTTTAGAATAACCCTTAATTAATATATGATCAGCTATAACCACTGTTGTTACTCTTGTATGTCTCAGACCTTGAAAGAGTACACACCCAAGTCAGTGTTATTTTATCAACACTGGTCTCTTGCTCTAAAACGTAATCAGTCAGGTTTGACAGAAATCCACTTTTAACACCATGCCTTCATGTCAAATCATACACCATACTATCTATGTTAAAATAACTGCAGATGAATGAATATTTGTATTCTTATTATCAAAGGTTGCAAAACTCTTCCTCAACAATGCCTAAATACATCCTTAACCATTTTTTTAAATAATTAAATCTAACCAAAACTCCAATTGCTTCTGCTTAGGCTGTTACTAAAATGCTGCAATGCAATAAAATAAAACTGTTATCAGAAAATATCATTGAACCAGAGATGACTCGGAGATGAATAGGCAATTATTACCTTAATTAACACAGTCTGTTTTTATTTGAATTGTTCCTCAGAGCTGCTTAAATGTTTGTCATGCTTATGTTCAACACAGTATATTTCCTAAGTAAGTGGGGTTTCAAAAGATGTTGAAAAACTTACAAAACCTAAATGTGGCTACATCTCTGGACTTAATGCCCGCAGTTGACATCAGCTCTCTTGTAATCTAAATTGAAACTGACCTCTATGGTGCTGCTGTCCATTGGACTGGACAGTCAGGTTGACCTTGTCATTAATAAAAAAAACTATTTAAAGATGCTGCCATAGAAAGGTCTCACAATAAAACAAGGTGTGCTTTATTAGCTATCAACCAAGACTGTGTTAAAGTTTTTCTAATAATATGATTTTAGCTCTTATGGAAGGAGACTCATAGGAAGGGTTGCTTTGGTTAATGTTAGCGGGGGGGAGGTCACCCAAGAAAAGCACAGGGTTTAGCCCAAATTAATTAGTTTTTGCACACACAGTGCATACTATGCTTGAGAAGCTGATTTACTGCAGTTGGAGTTTGATGCTACATCTGCATTTGCGGTAAACAGGCTCACTAGGGTGGCCGAGGGTTTCAGCACCATGGACAGCGCACTGTCGCCTGTTGCGGAAGGTGACAGTGACGCTGGTACCTTGGACAGCGCTATTACACATGGGCACCTTAAAGATTCAGAAGAATTGGATAAATTGGACACATTCTTTGTTCACTTGTCAGAAGGTTGTGCTACACAGTTAATAGAGGTGATACATCAATTTCCTTGTTTATTTTCGGACATGCCAGGTCACATGCATTTGATTGAGCACGATGTGGATATTGGTGACTGTAAACCGATAAAGCAATGTTTTTACAGAGTAAATTTGGAGAATTTGGAGTATTTGGCTGCAGGTACATGCTTGATAATGGGATCGCTGAGCCGAGTACTTCTAGTTGGGCATCTCCATGCATTCTTGTACCCAAATCTGATAACATTCTACGCTACTCCTCTGATTTTGGAAAGCTTAATGGTTTTTAAAAAATCTGATTGTTTTCCATTGCCAAGAATAGATGATTGCATTGACCAAGTGGATTCTGCTAAATTTGTCAGTACATTTGATCTTCTGAAGGGCTACTGGCAGGTGCCAATGACCAAGTGATCACAAGGGGTGTCTGTGTTTCTCATACGTTGATGCCAATCGGCTTAGAAATGCACCGGCAGCACATCAATGACTAAGAACAGAGTGGTTGGTGATATATCTGGATCTGCGACTTACTTGGATGACATGGTTGCATACTCTGACACTTGGGAAGAGCATGTAGAGCTCATCAGGGAGCTTTTCACTCGTTTGGCAGGGGCAAGATTGGCAGTCAATTAACTGTTACCTATTTGGGTCAGATTGTTGGCATTGACGTTCACCCTGTTACAGCAAAGGTTCAGGTGGTTGAGCAGTATCCTGTGACAGTTATTAAGAAGAAGCTCATGCATTTTCTTGGGCTCACTGGGTATTATAGATGTTTTTGTCAAGATTTCTCCTCTCTCAGTGCACCTTTAACTAGTTTGCGGTGTAAAGATGGAAAATTTCAATGGTCTCCCTTCGGTCAGCAGGCATTCAGGCACTGCGTGGATGAAAGCCACGTGGGTTCTAGAGCTGTTTGACATGGGCACTTGCAGGCCGGTCCACTACTTTTCTGAAAAGTTCAATAAGCATCAGTTGAATTACTCTGTGCTTGAGAAGGAAATATTATCCTGGCTTTATGACATTTTGATGTTTATTTAAGCAGTAGTGCTAACATTGTGGTACACTCGGGTCACAACTCACTCACATTTTTGTCCTTGTTGAAATGTCAGAATCAGCGTCTGATCCATTGTTCTTCCAGTTGTACAATTTTGATGTTTGCTATATTAAAGGAAACAATAGTGTTATAGCAGTAGCTTGTCACGTGCTCCAGTATTGCACACCAAACATTTACACTGACAACATAAAGACTGATTATTCTTTATTTTAAATAAATGCCTTTAAAAGGGCTTAAAATTATTTTGGTGTCATGTCCCCCCTTTCCTTTGTTACGGCTTTTGACCCGGGTCACCATAAAGTGCTGGATGTCACAGTGGCCTGATAGCAGAAAAGAACTGCAGGGTAAAACATACCCATTGGACATCCACACAGGGTGACATTTCACAGCTCACAATAGACTAACCTATAGGCTACAAAACCTTCAAACTCACCCCTGCTCTTCATACACTTCCAAAATATCCAGTGTCACCAAGATCGGTGTGCAGAAGCACAACAAATGTCAGGATTGAACCTACATTAACCCAAAAAAACATTTAACAAAAGAGAAGGATCAGAAGGATTTCAACATTGACAGCTGATGTGGTGCAGAATCACTTCATAAGATTGTGCACTTTCCTTAAGCAGCTTTGTTGTTACAGGTTAAGCTACAGGTGATCCTATTATTACAGAGGTCTGGGCTGTGTCCGGGCAGCTGATCATCTGCAACCATTAACGAGACTTTTAAAGAGTAAATGTTTCCAGAATCTACAGTTGAATAAGCAGACAATTTCAGCATTGATTAAGGAAAAAGTAGGTTGATTTGTGAGTGTTCGGTTAAAATAAAGGCATCATTCTGGTAGGCATGCTTTGCCACAGTCATTCTAATGTGGCAAAGCATGTTTTTGGACTACAAGAGGAAGCAAAATTATAAAAACAAAAATGCATGTGGCTTGCAGCCCAGTTTTAAAGTCAATCTAGTTAGTTTGGTCAGAGCATAGGATGTGATACCACAGCCAAAAATGACTTAACACATGTTGAAAAAACGTTTGTCAAGCAGAGTAATAGGATAGTTCTTCTACTTAGTGACCAGGTTTACACACATCTCTCAGTAGTTTATAACCCACTGTTCTTTACTGTTTGAATCCTTTAGTTCTTTTGAATGCATATATTCACAAGTTTTCTAGAGGACTGAGAACTGGAGACTGACCAGGCCCAGCTGGGTTGTAGTGGATCAAATACTTAGCTCGCTCAGTGACATGCAAATCTGTTTAACCTTTATTATTTATGTTGATTTTCTATTTTCCCACCTGGAAATGAAGGTACCATAGAATTAGATACTCATCCAAAAGGGATGAATTGAATATTTGCCCTTATAAAATAGTCATGCTTAAAAATGCAAAAATCCTATTTTGTCAGGAACCCTTCAGCTTCATTTATTCTTGGGTTCTGAGAGGTGGGAAACAAGGCAGGGAACAGGAAGAGGGTTTTGCTGTGCCCAATCAACGTTCCCCTCCTTCTGTCACCACTCATTCCACCCTCCAGGTGCACAAAAGAAGAACAGATTTACAATGTATCTCTCCGGCTTTGTTTAAAGTGCAAACCTTGAAAGGCTTTAGAACTCCCTCTGTTAATTAGGCGGTTCTGAGATCTAAGGCATAGGGGTAATTTGGGTTAAAACAGCACCATGTATCAAGCATTTATCCAAATGGCATTTGGCATTTAAAACAAAGGTGGGGGCATCTGTGATCTGAATGCAGCTTCCTTTCATTTTCCATCGTCTCACACATTCACTGGTGTTTATTAGTTGGTGATGATTGAACTTGTTGATGTAGGTAGTGTTTTTTCCACTCAATATGCACAGGTTAATTGGATCTAAATGAAGGCTATGGTTAGATTAGTCGACTCTTTGCCTCTGAGATTTTTCTCATCTCCTGCGTCAAAGTTTGGTTTGCAGGAGGAGCAATGGGGGAAAAAATGAAACAAAAATGATTGATTTTAATGGATTTCGCTGAAGGAAAAATTAACTGAGTTCATTAAATAACAATGAAAGAGCATCACAATGTAACTTCAAACGATTCCTTTATGAGTGGGCTGTTTTTCTGTAGCACAAGCACCAAGCCATTTGATAACTTGTCTGTTATTCATGAAAGGCGAGTGTAACCTTGGACAAACCTTGTTTTGAAAGAAATTAATTTATAGCTCAAAATGAAAGGATAACACTCATAAGATAATTCCCTTAACCTCAATTTGTCTTTGCTTGAGAGGTGGCATCTTTGTAGAAAATATGTTACTTTGCAGGTTTTGAAATTAGTTATTTTTTAACTCCTATTTCAACAATCGCAGTATAAATGGATGCCAAATTTGTTTTTTGTGGCATTAGCTTTTGTTGCTTAATCGGGAGTTCTTTATTAGATTCTGCAGTTGATTTTGGTTGATTTTGAAGCAAAATTGTTGGAGCAGATGGTTTAGGCACTCTGTAGGAACACAGTGTTAAAAAATGCTAAACAAACTATAAGATAACATCCTCCTTAGTCGTTTAGAAAACTTTGAAATGTCAAAGATGTGCTGAAAAAGTAAATAAAAATTCAAAGTCAGAGCCAAATTGCCCCCATTACTACTAAACGTCACCACCTGGGCCACAGAAACTAAGATAAATCTAAAGATCTTTATCACTGGAGCATTGTCATTTTTATCCCCAACAACAATTTACTCCTGCTGATTAAACACTCAGCATTGTTCTGCTACAATTGCACAACGAACAAGTGTCTGACAACAGAAAAGGATGGCAGTTTCAGTGATAAATGCGTAATGGTGTTTTATTCAAAGGAATTCTGATCCATTATGTCATGTGATTATCTCACACAGAGGGCAAATAATGTATTTGATCTGTGCTCTGGCAGCTCCTTAGACCACAATATTATCTCTATGAAACAAAAAAACTTAGAAATTAAATAATTTATGTCTTCATAAATTATGTTCTTTTGTTTACACTTTGATTGCAAGAAATGTTCATTTCTTAGTTTTATAACCTCCAAATCTGGATCTGGATTGTAGATCTTCATGAAATGGAAATATTACCATGAGCAGTGTTTTTCAAGGCACACTGCACTGCATGTTTTTGAAGTTTCCCTGCTTTAACACACATAATTCAAATGAGTGTGGTTCACCAAAAACCTGTTAATCAGCCATCAGTTGAAATCAGGTGTGCTGAATCATGGGGGAGTAGAATGCCTGCAACACACAATACCCAAGAGCAGGAAAAGACAGTTGGACTTGGTTCTGGAAGGCGGCGGCAGCCCCACACAGACCCCAGGTAGGTCATCAGTGAAGGACAGGAGCAGCCGCCCCAAGGCATACCTCCATCTCCAGCCGTGTTGGCCAAGCCCATGACCCAGTCCCCCTGGCAGTCCAGGGGCTGCACCAATCCCCAGCTGTGAGATTCCCCCAGCACCAAGCAGAGCAGACACCATCCAATGCCCCCAGCACACAGGCAGGTACCAGCCCTCTGCGGCAGCCAGAAATCATCTCATTTACTGATAGGAACTAGGATTGTTAAATTTGCTTCAGAAAGTTTTATGCAAGTTTTGGAGAGTAACTTTGAGGGTTGAACTTTATGTAACCCAATTATTACCAGAAGAAGCTGTATGTTTATTTGTTTAATCTTAAATTTTGACTGGATAATAGATTTTAGTTGGTTATATTTAAATAATTTATTTTTATGAATGCTATATGAATATTTTATTTAAATGTTAATGTTACTAAACATAGCCCATTAATATAATACATTAAAGGGTGATAAATCTTCCCCATCAAATATGTCCTCTAAATGATTAAATCATTTACCATTCAATGTTGAAAAGTTAAGCCTTTTTATTTTGCAGGATGTCTGGTTTTTCCAAATGGGGTTTCTTTTGCAGATACAGATTTTCTTACATAGCATTTGTTCAATTTCTATCCATAGACTGTCTGATGGATTTTTCCAAATTAATTTTAAGCTATATTGTAAGCTATGTGCCATGTGACATTTATACAAGATTGGAAGTTCCAATCCTCCTAAACATTTAGTCTTTGTATTGTTTTTTTTTTTTAGCTTATGCGTGGAGGTTTACATGCCGATAAAAATTTAATATGATGAATTTAAGCTTTTGAACTAAGTCTGGGGTGGTTTAACTGAGATCATAGATACGTTTATTGTAGGAAGGACCATTATTGTAATTGCAGACACTCTTCCCATAAGTGAGAAAGGAAGAGTTCTGCTCTAGGTGGGATCATCTTGTTTTCATTTGAGTAATGGGATATAATTTAATTGTGTCAGCTAATTCAGCCTGTTTAAGATTTTGATGACCATGTAGTTGATGTTTCCAGTCTGTAAAGGAATGGTTGGAGAGAAATGTATATTAGAGGAGAAGGGAATGACTTTTTATTTGCTCTAATTAGTAGTTTGAAATTGTTGAAAACTTATTTATTTTGGTTATTGTCTCTTTTAAGAGAGGGGTTTTCATTATCCAGAAAGAGCAATATATTATCAGCCTTAAACAAATGTTGTGGATTCTATTATCTGTTTGAAATCCATAAATATTTTCAACCAGTGATTCAATAAATATAGGAAAGGTGAGAGGGAGAGGGGACAACATTGTCTGGTACCTCTCAAGACTGAAGCTCTGAGAAATTGAAGTCATCTGTTTTCACGCAAGCATTGGGTGAGCTTTATAGTAATATGAAGCATGAGAAAAAGTATGTTGAAAGCCAATTAACCTTGTCAAAAGCCTTCTCTGCACCTACTGAATCAATTAAACAATTGTTTTCATTATGAATGTTGCAGTAGTTTATTAGATTGATGTATTTTGTATTATTTATAGCATAACAATTTTAATAAATATAGCCCGGTCCGGATGTATAATATGAGGGATTGTCTTTGCAAGCCTTGTGGCCAACGTCTTGCAGATTATTTTAAGATCTGCATGTGTAAATGATATTGGGCCATAGCTAGATGGAAGCATGGGATCTTTCCCTGGCTTCAGGATAACATTTATTCTGGTACAGTTTTTATTTTTGGAGAAAGTATTGAGGTTTGCTGAATTTCTGTTATCATCCGTTGAAAGGTGGGTTCCAACTGTGGCCAGAACTCTTTGTGGAATTCAGCAGGGAACCCACCAGGTGCCGGAGCTTTGCTATTCAACATACTATTAACTGCTTAATGGAGTTCACTTGCTGTTAAGGTAACTCCAGAACCTTTTTCTGTTGCTCATTTAATCATTGAAGATTTACTTCAATTAAAAGTTAATTTATACTAGAGTTGGAAGGATTGATATTGTTTAGGTGAAGATTTTTGTAAAAAATCCTAAAAATTATAGTAATTTTTTTCAGATCAATAGTTGGCATACCTTTACTTTGTGTTATTGTTGAAGATACCTTTTCTTTATTCTTTTTCAGTTGATTTGCCAGTAGTTTGATTATTGATTATTAGTAGATTTATTGCTATGATCAAAGTTTTCTAACCGCAATCTCTGTGTTTGGAATTATTTTCTTGCCTCTAGTATTCAAATAAGTTCTAGTTTTAGTTTGCTTATCATTTAACAGATTTTCTTCTTGAGATGTAGCATAAGTTTTTTTTATTGTCTTTTCTGTTCCAATTCAGTTTTTCTCTTTTTTATTAAATAATAAATAGGATTTTTTTTTTTTGTTGCACAACCTTTGTTGCCTTCAGAGGACACCAGAAGAGATATAATTTATTTTCAAAAAATCGTTCCGCTCTTTCCCAGAGAACCTGGTAAAATCTTCATCTTTAAGTAACGGTGTGTAAAACCTCCAAGGTTTCACAAGTGGTCTTAATGTTTTTTTCCATCACCATCATACTGAAAAAGGATTAATTTGTGCCTCACATACCTCCTTAAGGTAAACTCCTTATCTGATGGCACCATGAGGGCCAGGCATCACACAGACCAAAATTGTCCACGTACTGCTCTAGTATCTTAACTGACTGCAAGTTAGGAAGTGTAGATGATCTGCGGAGCCTGTCTAACTGTGTTCAGAGTGAGGTTAAAATCTCCTCCCACCACCAGTGCTGTGTCAGTTTGAGTTGAAAGGGGAGAAAAGAGATTGTGATAAAAGTTGGAGTCATCCACATTTGGACAGTAGATATTAGTTATACACCAGTCTTTGTTGTTTCTGTTTTGGTTAATAATTAAATAAATCCCTTCTGAATCAAATATGTTTTTGTATATAAATCTATCCTTCTATTAAAGTAGTTACACCTCTTTCTGTGGGATTATAGGGAGCTAAATAAAAATGAGGAAATTCTGGTCAATACGGAAGCCTTCACTTGCCTTTCAGGGCTTCTGTAGTCCAGATTTGGATATGCAGGTTTCCTGAAGTAAGACAATGTCTGCATGAAGTTTTTCTAGTTGATCTATCATTAATGCTTTTTAATTTAATTTCCAATTCCTTGACATTCCTTGTGACAAATCATATTGAATTCAAATCACTAAGTATGAGGTCGAAACCAGTGTGTGTTGTGTCTTTCTGTGTTTGTGTGTCTGTGCATTTGTGTGTCACAACAGTGCTAAACACCAACACACTGTCATTGCAAATTTAAAACTTGCTTTCAATTCACTTCTAGATTGTATAATGGTATGGAGTCTCTTTTGTGATAAAATGGCATGGGATACTTGATTAAAGAGGGTGTGGGGTTAAAAATGTACCAAAAACACTTGAAGGTCTTGACATGTTCATTGTACATGTTCATTGAACCCGTGATTAAATGCTAACTCATGTTCATTGGACCTGTGCAGTGAATGTACAGAGAATTGAAAAAGTATTAGTACGCAATGAAGTTTTTTCACATTTTGCCACATTACAACCCCAAAATGAGATTTTTACTTGAATATTTTATTCCGATTTTATCTCACAGACCAACATTAAATACTGCAAATTCTGGGCACCAGGAACAGAAATGTTCGTAATAACCCTATTAAACAAAAGCATCATGAAGACCAAAGAACACAGCCAACAGGTCAGGGAGAAAGTTGTAGAAAAGAAAACATGGTTACATTATAAGACAACATCTCAAGCTTTAAATATCCCTAGGTGGACCACCATAAGATATCTACTTAGCCATTGGCCATCAGATGCCCAACAGTAACCCTGGAGAAGCAGCAGAGATGAAGTCAGCTGGAAGAATCTTTTTATTGAAGAACTATTTGTCATGCACTACACAAATCTGTCCTTCATGGAAGAATGGCAAGAATGAAGCCACTGTTGAAAGAAAGTGCTAAGAAGTCCAATTTTATTTTTACTATAAGCCATGTAGGAAACACAGCAAACATGTAAGAAAACAAACCACATTTTTTTTTGTTTTTTTTTTTTAGCCCACATGAAACATTCTGTGTATGAACACTGACAATAAAATCTGTAATTTTTCAAGTCATCTCAATCAAGCGAAGGTTTCTTAAGTAAAGGTTTAATTACAGCTAACTTAAAAGCCTGTGGTACATATCCATTTACTAAAGACAGATTAATCATATCTAAAATGGGGCTGGTAATCAGAGGGAACACTTCCTTAAATAATTTGGTTGGGATTGGGTCTAACATACAAGTTGAAGGTTTAGATGAAGCTAACATCTCTGATAACTCAGGAAGCTTCACAGGATCAAAACAGTCCAAACACAAATCAGGTTCTGCAGTTATTTCCAATGTTGTCTCACTTGCTGAGGATGAAGTAATCATCTTCGGGAGTATGTCAAAGATTTTCTTTTTAATAGAATCAATTTTATTTAAGAAGAATCCCATAAAGTCATGGCTACTAAGAGCTAAGGGAATGGATGGCTCAACAAAGCTATGACTCTGTGTAAGTTTAGCAACTGTACTAAAAAGAAACCTAGGATTATTCTTGTTCTCTTCTATTAATGATGAGAAATAAGCTGTTCTAGCTTGGCAAAGTGTCTTTTTATACAACAGTAGGCTATTTTTCCAGATTAAGTAGGAATCCTCTAGGTGTGTAGAGCGCCATTTTCTCTCCAAATTTAAAGTACGCAGCTCTGAATTAAACCAAGGAGCTAGCCTCCTATTAATGATTACCTTCTTTTTCAAGGGGGCTGCATTGTCTAATGCATCACGCAATGATGAAGAAACACTATGAACAAAAGTATCAATTTGTGAAGGGGCAGAAACAGAATTATTGCCCTCCACTGTGCTTTTCAGTGATAATGAGGAAATTAAAAGTGGAACAGATTATTTAATGGTTGTTATAGCATTGTCTGGTAATGATCTACTATAATGAAATTTTCTTTCAGGTGTGGAGTACTCGGTTAAATTAAACTCAAAGGTTATTAAGAAATGGTCAGACAAGACAGGGTTATGAGGAAATATCGTTATGTCTTTACACTCAATGCCATATGTCAGCACAAGGTCCAGAGAATGAAGACAAAGGTGGGTAGGTTTGTTAATGTTTTGATCAAAGCCAATTGAGTCTATGATAGCATTAAACGCTATATTTAGGCTATCACTTTCAGCGTCTACATGAATGTTAAAATCCCCCTCTATAATAACTTTATCTGTATTTAACACTAAATCAGATAAAAAGTCTGAAAACTGATCTAAAAATTGAGAGTAAGGGCCTGGTGGACGGTACAAAACAACAAACAGAAGAGGTTTTAGTGCTTTGCAATTTGGATGAGGAAAACTAAGGATTAAAAATTCAAAAGTGTTGTAGCTATTGATTGGTCTGGGACTAATCAATAAATCCGACTGAAAGATGGTTGCTACTCCTCCTCCTCGCCCAGTAATTCAAGGAATGTGAAAATTTTCATAATTAGTAGGAGTTGACTCATTTATAGTAAGATAATCCTCTTGCTGCAGCCAGGTTTCTGTGAGGCAAAATAAATCAATCTGATTGTCACAAATCAGGTCACTAACTAGCAATGTCTTTGAAGTGAGAGATCTTATGTTCAGTAAGCCACATTTAATTGTTTTATTTTTCTTTTCAGTCTGAGTTGTGTTTATTTTTATTAGATTTTCCTGATTTCCTCCTTTTAGATTATTTTTTAATCTATTCAATTTTGGCCGTGGGCGAGACACTGTCTGGGTTGTCAGAGGTTTGGAGAACTAATAAATTCGGCCAGATTCCTAGAAAGACGAGCAGCTCCATCCAAAGTGGGATGGATGCCATCTCTCCGGATCAGACCAGGTTTTCCCCAAAATGTTCGCCAGTTATCAATGTAGCCCACATCGTTTTCTGGACACCACCTAGACAGCCAGCGGTTGAATGACAGCATGCGGCTAAACATGTCGTCACTGGTCAGATCAGGGAGGGGACCAGAGAAAATTACGGAGTCCGACATTGTTTTGGCAAACTTATACACCGAAGCAACACTAACTTTGGTGACCTCCGATTGATGTAACCGGGTGTCATTACCGCCAGCGTGAATAACAATCTTACTGTATTTAAGCTGATCCTTAGCCAGCAGTTTCAGGAAGGATTTGATGTCGCCCGTTCTGGCCCCTGGCAGACATTTGACTATGGTCGCTGGTGTCTCTAGTGCCACGTTTCTGACTATGGAGCTGCCAATTACCAGAGTTGGCTTCTCAGCGGGTGTGTCACTGAGCGGGGAAAATCTGTTAGAAACGCAGACGGGTTGGTGGTGACCTGTGGGCTGGGATCTAGGACTATGCTTTCTACGTACTGTCACCCAGCCGGCTTGAGGCCCCGGCTGCGCGGGCTCTGCTGGAGGACTGCTACGGGGAGCTACCCTCGGTGGCTCCGCGCTGGCTAAGGGGCCTCGGCTATCTGCTGGTTTTTCAACAGCGCGGAGCCGGGCCTCCAATTCCGACATCCTTGCCTCCAAAACTACAAAAATGCTACATTTATTACACGTCCCATTATCACTAAAGGAGGCAGAGGAGTAATTGAACATCTGACACAGAGAGCAGGAGAGAGGAGGAGACTCAGAGAGAGAAACAGTAGAACAGGTTGCCATGGTGGAGCTAAAGCTAAGCTAAGGACCCCTTACCACTACTAGCAAAACCGTGTAAAGACGGAGAGTCCCCAAACGTTAAAAGTAGCAACAGAAAGTAAGTGTTTTAACGTGCTTATGTATTAGAACAAGTAAGAGATATCACAGTAGAGAGAAATCAGATCAAACGAGAGAGCTTCACACACCAAACAATTCACCAACAGCGAAAACAGGAAGTGACGTTACCCAGAGCAACAGATCATCCAATCAGCATCCAAAACAGATGCTATCTGGTTGAGAGTCAGCATTCAGAAGTCATTGTAGAGCTTTTGGAATCCCATAGAGCAAACACTGCTTTATTATCACAATCCTTAGGTCTGATTAAGAGCTGGTGGGTAACTGTGTTAATGTACTTTCTTTTGCAGCAAACTGGTTTGCAGCACAGTTCATTTAGTTCTCCATCTTGTGCAGTCACAGAGATGGTGCCCATAGATAGTATCCTGATCACAGAGCACAGAGGCACAGGCGCTCCAGCTTAGAGTCAATATGAATAGGATGTTCCCTCTCTAATTAGGCAGACCCCATCACATGTTCAGTCACACACTCAGATGGCTTGGCTAAAGATGTGAGGCTGTCCTGAGAATCCTTGTTAAAGACTTTAATCTACAAAACCAACTCATGTGAAAGGATTGAGCTGAGCTTGGCTTCCAAGAAACTGAAGAACATTTATACACTTTGAAAGCTTTCTTTAATGTTCTCAAAAAGACACCTTATTACCTCCCCGAAACCTTTCTCTGAAAGACACCTGTTTATGCTAAGACTGCTTGCCAGTCCAAGTCGCTCACCTTCAGTCACCTAAACAACAGTTGTCATTAATAATTACCTGCCAAGCCTCGGCTAAGAGATGAGCCTAATTAATTATATGTGTACCCCAGGCCTTGTTCGAAACTGCATTTTCAGTTGAAAGATACAGGTGTCAGTCAAACACAGCGAGTCACAGCCAAGAAGCCCAGCATCAGTCACTGTCATGCTTCAGGCTCTGGGAAAAAGTGAGGTGGAGATTGTGAAAAGTGAGTTGCACATTTGTCATCTCAGAAATTACAGCTGGATGAAGGATGAGTTCTATTAATTATCATTAGAGAAGAGATGAGGGTGATATATTGAAAAATAAGAAGTTCCATCTTAAGATATGGTCAGACAAAACACTGCACTGCATTTCTATTCTCGACAGCTGTGAAACTGCTGCGACGAACATCTGGCATGAATGTTGGAATTTTCTGTCAAATTCTGTTTTGTTCTACTGAAGATTTAAAGAAGGTTTTCTACTCAACAGCCAATGTGATTTTATCTTACAGAACATGACAAGCTTTAATTATTTGATCAACAAAAGTAATTGGCGCCCAACCTTCAAAAATCCGTTCTTCTTCTTCATAGTCTGTTGGTTTGACTTTCTCTTTCAGTATGATTTATAGGGAAATGTGTCACCAGAACTGTCATTTTTTCTCCATTTATCTCCAGAAGCAGCTGTTATTCCATGGTCACCTTCCATCTGAGGATTTACAATGTGCTACGTTCGCAACAAAATTTTGAGTCTTCACCACTGGTTTTATAGCCTTTGGGGACCTTAGGCTGATAATGAACAGAGGTTATGAGTTTCTATTTATATAAAGATTGTGAGAGCTTTTTAAAAGGTAATCTAATGCCAATTATTTATTTTGTATTCTGAATCTATTTTAATAAATTTTCACAACTACTGGAAAGCTGAATAAATTAAGAATCATGTTCATATTGGTCAGTCAAACACTCCAAGAAAACCTTTTTTCTTTTTCCAAGTATAAGTGTTTTGTATATATTCAGTCTGGAACTAATGGAAAATGTAATGCAAAAAGCACTGTAAAAAAGTTTTAAAAACAAAAAAGAATCACTTGCAGGATACTTTTAATGTATATTTTCTTGTACTTACAGGTTATATTCTCAGAACTTACGGGGTACTTTCCTGTAGCTATGGGATACTTTTCACATTCACATTGTATTTACTGGTTACTTTTTATTTAATTACCTAGTACTTTTATTGAGCTTACTGTCATGGTTGACCAGTGTTAAGGTTTGAGTTCCTTCTTGTGGTTTCTCTGTACTTCCCTGTTTATGTTCTCTAGCTGTTATTTGGTTCATTCATGATAGATTAGGTTCTTGGTTCATTCTTTTGTTTTGATATTTCTGTTTTCTGTTTCATTACTCACCACTGGATCCTACTGTTGAATACCTGCTCCATGTCTGTTAACCTGCCTATATTCCATGTCCGTCTGCTACCTGTAAGTTACCACTTTATTACTAAACGTTTCTACTCACAATGCGGCGACCACATTCTGCTCTGCACATTGATCCTGCAAAACCCCAGCTAGCCATGGCACGTACAGGGTACTTTCCTATGACCTACAGGTCACAGGGTGCTTTTCAGGCACTTACAGATTTCCTTTATGGAATAAACATTTTCAAAACTTAGAGAGTGCTTTCCTTGGAACTTATAGAGCTAACATTGTACTTCCAGGTTGGCAATAATAGGTTCTTTTTCTGGAACTTACAGGGTGCTTTCTGTTATTTACAGGGTACTTTTCAGTACTTAAATGGTACTTTCTATAAACTTACAGGGTGCTTTCCAGTCATTTATAGATTCAGATACTTAAATGTTCCTTTTGTGTATTTACTTTCAATAATTTTTACAGATGTTAAGTACTTTCCAGAACTTAGTAGGTACTTTACAGTACTTAAAGTGTACTTTCCCTGTACTTACAAGATACTTTCACAGATCTTATACAGTATACCAAACGTTCCAACTACTTGGATGCTATTTCTCCAGTAAAAACATTCTTCCCTGAACATTTCTGGAAGATGGAGGTCTCTTTTCCAGAGCTTGCATGGTTCCCACATGAATCACACTAAATCATGGGTAACTTGTCGTCTTCTTGTGATACATGTCACTCCATCGCCAAAAGTACCCTGTGCTATTGCTCAGCTGAAACTGTATTTGTAGCTCTACAAAGACTTTGATTCTATAGTTTTAAAAATTATTCTTACAATGTAGGAAAAAGCCAATGGAAAATGTCATTGTTATGACCTGGCTCAAAGATTTATTCTGCACGTTCAAATTAAACGTGCAGAATAAAGCTAAGGTTCAAATTAAAGTCTCTAATAAGTGTGAAAATCAGTTAAATCAGTTGTTTGTGGCGTGCATGAGTGGAGGATGTATGTGAAAGTGTTATATGCAATCAAATTAACCTACAAAGAAATATGTGGCATCATACCTGTGGAGCAGAGCAGACACAAGTTAGTTGGGAGTCCGGGTTTAAAGAAACTGAGAACCTTATCAAGTCCTCAGGTGTCCCACAGTGCTGTTAGTAATTAGTGCATATGAAAGGTAGATGCCCAATCAACCATAAGGGGTCATAACAGCATAAAAAGCCATACTTGGTCTCTAAATGTACGATTACACAAAATATTATAAAAAGTACACATTGCTGGTTCTTTGTGCTCACGTTGAAGCTAAAGGAAGGAATGTTTATCTTATGAAGACCAACATTTTTTTTATAGAAACGACAGCATATATTTTTCTGCAAAAACTGAAGAGGAGAACAAACTCCACTTAGTATATTAGCTTCACAGCACGAGAGAATTTTGACCAAACCTTTTATGCCAAGCCATGTAAAAAAAATGTTTTATTTTTTATTATTATTATTTTTCTTCAAACCTAGTTGCGGAATAAAGATACCTCCTGCCCACCCACAGTAAATCATAGGAGCTGCATGATAGACAGAGAATACAAACGCAATCATTCAACTTTGACACACTGGTTGCTTGATGCCATTTTGGTAACAGACTGCAGCTCTACCGCCCATCACCCTCACATGTTCACAAAGCATGCTCTCATTCTTGCCGTGTGTGTCGCCCCCCCATCCCTCACATCTGTCTGTATAATGGCATCACAGCCTCTCTCTTGATGCTTCATTATGATGACAGGCTCCAGGGTTGGCAAGCACACCATGTGTGCACTATCAAAAAGCTTAGAGCAATCTTCTCTCTTCTTTCACCTGACATTAAAAAAGCACCATTACAACTGCTGCTATAAGCCTCTGTGAAGACGGCCCATTTAATTAACTATATGGTCACATTAACAGCAAAGTTTACTCAATATGAAACAAGAATTCAAATGCCGATCAAAATACACGCATGTTCCGTGTTTTTGATTTAATCTCATTGGAGACATAATTAACGAGGGTAAAGCTAAATAAATCCATCAACCTCTTCAGAGAACAACATGATGGGATATCAACACTTGTGATGAAGGTGTGATTTGTAATAATGGTATTTATGTTGTTCTTTGATCCCATGTAGTGTAACTGTAGGCCTCGTGCAACGACCTAATATCAGGAAGTGCTTACACACCATTGTTTTTTAATAGACTGGGCAGTAATATGAACGGGCTTAATATATTATGTCACAAAAAGATTCATACCTCTTCAACGTTTTCATTTTGCAAACACAAACTTCAGTGTATTTAATTGGATTCAGTTTAACACACCAAAGTAGTGGATTGAAATTGCTGTACCGTGTTTACATTTTTTCTCAAATCTGAAAAGTGTTGTGTGTGTTTGTGTCCAGCCCTCTTGACTCAAAAGTTTAAAGTAACATTTTTTTTGCTGTAACTAAAGCCGTGAGTCTTTTTTGATGTGTCTCATCAAGCTTGTTTGCCTGATCTTCTTTGCACCATAACTCAGATTCAATCAGGTAGGACAAAGAGCATCTGTGAACAACAATTTTTCCTTACATTTTTAAATAACTGAGGTCTGGAAATTGACCGGGTCTTTCAAATGTATGAATGATTTGATCCAAACCGTAGCATTGTAGCTCCAGCTGTATATTTAGGGTCATTTTGTTCTGATAGAAGGTGAACCTCCACCCAAAGCAAAGGTCTTTAGTAGCCACTAACAGGTTTTCTTCTATTATCTGTATTTAACCCTGTCCCTGTAAGAGAAAAGTATACCCACAGTATAATGCTGCCACCACCATGTTTCACTGTTTTTGTATAAGTTTTCCTGCACTCAACATGTGACATGTAGGTGAAAAAAGTGAAATTTTGGTGCAATCTGATAAGAATTTATTTTTGCCTTTAAACAAAATAAATATTTTTAGTTCCACTATGTCAGTAAATTTTAACAATTTAGATTTTATGAATAGTGTGTGTACCATCCACAAAATCTAAATATGGTATGCAACAGGACACATTTAAAAAAATAAAAATACACATTTAAAGACATTGACTGTTTTGCACAGTCTATTTCTTATTTTTAAATCATTGTCAGGGTCCATGCAGTAAGACAAAGGACAAAGGTATACAGAAAATATCCTCCATGTATTTATTCCAAAAAATATCAACAAATATCCATCAAAATTCAGAAAAATGGGCCCACAAGAAAATATCAACTAAGACAAACCTAACTAAGAATAATAAACAGAACTGACTTCTCACAATGAACACACAAGAATTTATACACACAGGCTAGCCTACAAGCAGCGAAAAGGGGAGGGGCGAGAAAACTAAAACAATAAATAAACGTAAACAACTAATTCAAACCTACAAATTATAAGTACAACACGAATTTGAAAACTAAGACATCCTACCACCAACATATCTTTTAAACAGTGGAACTTTAAGAGTTTGACAGCTTCTCCAGAGTCAAGTCCCCCATTTCCAGCCACTTGATGGAATCCTCCACTTCCTGGTATTGCATCACATTTGCTCTCCCCAGCTAGTTCCTTCAACCTCAGCAAAATAAATAAACAGTTAATAATCTGCGCAGACATAGGGTGTGCACCTATATTAGCAAACATCCTAAAATAATAACACAAAAAAGTGCACCAAAACAGATATACTGTTTGAAAGAACAAAATACTAACACTGTGAAATAGCTGGAGGAACCTCCACAATCATGAACTCTGACCTTAAGTGAGGCAGTGAGGTCTGCTGGATTTTGTTTTGGGTTATTTTCTGACCTCCTGGTTGAATAGTCGATAAAGCAATTTTGGTTAACTGGACTCTCCTGGGAATATTCACCACTGCTGCATGTTTCTCCAGTTGTGGATTATGGATTATTTTGGTGCGCTGGTGTCCCAAAATCTTAGAAATGGCTTTGTTACCCTTTCCAGACTAAAAGATTTTTTTCTTCGTTCGTTCGTCGTCTTCCGCTTATCCAGGACCGGGTCGCGGGGGCAGCAGACTCAGCAGAGACGCCCAGACGCTCCAGGGGGAGCCCAAAGCGTTCCCAGGCCAGCCGAGAGACATAGTCCCTCCAGCGTGTCCTGGGCCGTCCCCTGGGCCTCCTCCCGGTGGGACGTGCCTGGAACACCTCCCGAGGAAGGCGTCCAGGAGGCATCCGGTATAGATGCCCGAGCCACCTCAACTGGCTCCTCTCGATGTGGAGGAGCAGCGGCTCTACTCCGAGCCCCTCCCGGATGGCCGAGCTCCTCACCCTATCTCTAAGGGAGTGCCCGGCCGGAGAAAGTTCATTTCAGCCGCTTGTATCCGGGATCTCGTTCTTTCGGTCATGACCCAATGTTCATGGCCATAGGTGAGGGTAGGAACGTAGATTTTTTTCTATTGCTTTAAATTTATTTATTTATTTTTTTTCCAGCTTGTTACTGTATTGAGCTGGAAGAAACAAAAGAAAACTGAAATGCGGCTCTTATAGTCAGAAACTGCTCGCTAAAGTTATCCAAATTGTCTGGCATTTAAAAGCTTGTCTAAAAATGTCACTCTTACACCCAACTTTGCCTGAACAGAGCTTTCTCAGTGCTGCTCTGGATGAACTTTGCATTAAATGTCTATGGTTTAATTTTAGTACAATGGCTCAGTGTTTCATATGACAAAATACCAGGGTTCAAACATCACTGCCACCTTTCCATCCGAGATTCATGCATTCTTCATGGGTTGAGGTTGATTCCTTTTGGGTGACCCAGTTTCCGCCCCCTTCAAAACAGATTTAAGTATGCCCTTCTGCTTTATTATTCATCAGGAACCTGTGTCACGAGGAACCTGAACTAGTGAAATGCTGTTTTTAAATATGCATTTCTGCTTCAAATGTAGGCTAAACATTAAAAGTATAAAACAGAAAACAACTGTTTTTGTTAGTGCTTGCATGCGATTGGCTGTCTGTTGCACCCCCTCTCCTCCCCAGACTCACCTGCAGCACCCTCCCTCTTGACCACATGTTCCTGCAGGCTTCAAGAAGACCTTGCTGGTTAATAACAATAATAGTAATCAGATAATTGCCCCCTGGTTTTTGACATTCACATTCTTGTCTAAATTGCAGTGCGGCCAAAGATTGGCAAACTGAAGCTGGGATTGTCCATCAATTTATTGTGAGCTCTGTTTAAATAAACGTCCATAATCATCAACCTGCCTGGTGTTTAGTTTGGTGCATTCAAGTTCTGACATCCTTGACATAAGCCCCTATTTTCTAATTCTAACCATTATTTTACAGAACTTATCTGGGTTTTTTTTCTTTTTTTTTTTTTTTTTTTGTTGCATAACTTTTATTTATTTATTCATTTGAAGGTGTGAGAGGTTACTGGGTTATGATTATGCCCTGAAAGACTTAACTCTGGTCCTATTGCTGCTCTGTCATTGAAAGGCAGAGGTTCTCTTCACTATCTCTTGTAAGAGGCAGTAGTATTGCAAAGCTCATAGAAAAATTAGCCTTAAGTCAAGTAGTATTGTTCTAACTTAAAATAATTAGGTTGTTTTTATGCCTCCTTGCAGTAAGAGCCAACCTAAAGAAACTTTTTTTACATTAATTAAAATAAATATGTAAAATAAAAATCTTAAATTTAATGAAGTGTTGCAGTGTTGTACCATACTGTAAGAAAAAGCATGTATATTTTTTTCCTCTTAGTAAAAGTGGTGGATCTATATCCTTTCGGTCTCTTATAGATTTCATACATGATTTAGTCAGTCAGTCATTTTCTAACGCTTCTTCCACAGTGGGTCGCGGGGAAGCTGGTGCCTATCTCCAGCAGTCTATGGGACATGATTTAGTCTTTTTACAGTCAGTCAGTCATTTTCTACTGCTTATTACATTACATATTTTCAGAAATTGTTTTCTATTGACAATTCTGTTTTGGATTATGTTAGTAAGTAAAAAATATTAGCTCTGGCATCCCAGAAAATGCTTTGTGATCAAAGAAAATCTCGCTGAATGCTGAGACTGTGGAGTGCAGAAAGTGCTCGGCACCCATTTGGATTCTGCCATCAACTCCCCCAGCACATCAAAGACTAAAATGACAACTAGTAGGATTTTAAATTCATGATTCTCAAGTTAGAATCTCCAAATAGGGTCAAATGGTTCCAAGGTCTTGATGCTTATTGACAAAAAAGAGTGAACAGTAGCTGCATCTCCACATGGTGTGAGGCTGAAAGAGAGTGTCCCCAGGGCATGTCGGTGGCATTGCTGTCCACCAACAGGGACACTTTTGCTCTGTAATGGCCCCCCATGTTCTCAGTGTTGATCATTTAATTAACTATGCGTTCTGCTGTTCAGTTAAAGTGAGTGTAATGATGTTCAAAGTGTGAAACAGGGTTGACCCTTAAGTCAGGATCTCCAGTCCTTCGACTCTTATCAAGCCTTGAAAAAAAACTAAGGGGTAAAAGGATTATGTCAGTTTGGTAATGTGCTCATTATTGTAGCCAGAATACACGCAAATTATGTCGATGTCAATTTGATATGCTGTTTGTCCTAACTGGTCAAATTAGAAACTGTATTGGGCAACTATAAATAGTTTATTTTATTACCAAGCCTTCCAAAGATATTAATACAACTTTAGCTTTTGCACATTTTGGCATGTTACAACCACAATATCCGCACATTGGGATTTTAAGGCAAGTCCATCATAAAATAGTTTATAATTGTGAAATAGAATAAAAAGAGAATAAAGTTTTATTTTCTCTCTTTTTTTTTTTTTTTTACAAAATAAATATCTTAAAATTGTGTGAGGAATTTTTATTCAGATCCCTTTACTTGATACCTCCAAAGTAAAATCTACTGCAGCTAATTGCCTTCAGAAGAGACTTAATTAGTAAATGAACCACCTGCATGTAATTTAATCTGAGTATAGATACAGATGTTCTGTGAAGGCTTTAGAGATTTGTTAGAAAACATCAGTGAACAAATAGAATCAGGGAAAGCAAAGAACAAACTGGCAGGTCATTTTTCAGAGCTTTAGGGAAATATTCGGCCCATGGTAACTGAAGGAACCACAGAGATCATCGGCTCAGGTGGGAGAAGCTTTTACGATGTTCACTTTCTGTCAGGCACTCCACAAATCTCACCTTTATTAAAAATCACAAAGAAAATCCCATTTGTGGCCAGAGACAAATCCTGTCAAATCAGACCAACACTTTATCATATACATGCTATGTGTTGTGGAAGACTAACACTGCACATAAACCTTAATACATTATCCCCACAGTAGAATATGGGGGTGTCAGTATCATGCTGTGGGAATCTTGTACTTCAGCAGGGACATGAAGGATGCTGTAAAAGACTTGAAATTGGAATGGAGGTTCACCATGCATGAGGACAGGGCATACAGCCAGAGCAACATGAAAACACTGGTGTCAAAGCATCTTCAGATGTTAAAATAATCCAATCAACGATGAGACCCGATGAGAATCTGTAGCAAGACTTTAACATTTATGTGTGCAGATGCTCTCCATTCAACCTGGCTGAGCTTGAGCTATATTGCAAAAATAGACGGATAAAAAAATCTATCTCAAGAAATGCCCTTAAAGACTTGCAGCTGTGATTGCAGCATAAGGTGGTTCTAAAAAGCATTGAATCAAGGGGTCAAATTGAAATACACAAAATACTTTCCACTTTATTTTTAAACCATGCTAAACTTTAATACTTTTCCTTGAACTTCACAATCAAGCAGTTGTTTGTGTTGGTCTATATAATATCCTAATAACATACTTTAAATTTGTGGTTTTAATGTGACAAAATATGATAAAGTGGGTAAAAGGGGAAAAAGTGCCAAGAGTTTTATGTTGAACAGTGCTAAGAGCACTAAACTAAATCTGAAACCAAATTTGTTTTTGCTTGAATGAAAACCTTTTAGTTTTCTGTAATTCAATGTTTAATCATTACACAGAAGTGGACTAACCTTTTAACAGCTAAACCTTGCTGGTTTAGAGAAACTAAAGTTCCACATTATTAACTTCTTCACATGTTGTTTACATGCAGCATCATCTTAAAAGCAGTTGTATGTATACTTACATGTTTCCATAATGAAGTGGCTTAATAGTTAAGGAGGAGACAGCTGTGTGATTAAACGGGGCCAAACAGGGTCTTCATGCAGCCCTCTTATTCTGCTCAACTTTGTTTTGGCTGTCATTAATAAACTGCATAGACGACAAAGTTCCCCACCCTGATGTACCTCTCCTGGAGTTAATGAATGCTCCAATTAGGTGAACTCATTAGCAATGAACTGTAATTCTCCTATTTCATCAACTCATTAGCTGACAATATCCATAATTAGTGATATTAGGACAATTATGGCATGGCAGGTTGGCTAGCACAAGGTCTTATTCCCTGCTGTTAGTGTCCAGCTGTGCAGGCAGGGCGGTCTAATACTGACTTTGAACTGATATCAAAGCTTTCTAAAAGGGAAAACTTTGAAAATATCCAAGAAAAATTTGTAGTTTTCTTTAGTAGCATTAGTGATACCCCAAATAGTTACCACTTAATCAGTTAAATGTTTTCTGAATCTTCAGTGTTGCCATCGCAGCTATCATGTGAAAGACATCTGAAAAGATATAGAATTTGTTGCAAACCTGTTTGTGACCACTCTGCTGACAACAATGCTATTGTTGCTGATGATGATCCCTAGTCTGCTTCGCCCATCTGACCTTGTGGACTCAAAATCAGGGTGAGCCAAATGGAAATCCTTACAAAAGATGGTTTGGTACCCATTGTCTACCTTTAGATCCGATCAGACTGAACAGTTCTGGGAATTTAAAAATCTTGGCTCACTGGTGAATTCCAGCTTTTTTTAATGCTGTTTCTCATCAGATTTTTAGACTCGGCACAAAATCGAATGACCAACATCACAGTCAAGACACAGAGAATCTTTGTCTACTATAAAACTAGATAAAACTATTATTATGCTCATTAAGTTATCAATCTTACAATCAAAACCAATCTGAAGAGTGAAAACATTTCCTTTCAGGGAGCTGTTTGCATTACAGTAAGATAAGAACAAGAATATTTATGAATATTTTTGGGGGATTTCATTTGCTTTTGAATCAAGTTTGAATTGATTCAAAATTAAAAAGAAAATGAACACTTTTGCTTAAACAGTAAGAAGTGACAAAAGCTGCTAACCAACAAAATAAAAACTTATCAACCTAACAATATCTAATCTTCATCATTAAAGTAAAACATAAGAAACAGAATTAAACAAACAAACACTTCCAGCCAAAATGAAAACACCACTAATTCTAAATTGCATACAACGCATTCGAGATGGAAACAGAAAAAAAAGGTTGAAATAACAATAATGAATACTGATTAAATGGACTGGACATCTTACTTGTTATACTGACCCCTCAAAGCATTTAACGCTGGAACCACATTAACCTAGTTGCACTCAAAAACACACACATTCACACACCAATTGTGGTAGGGGATGAACCCAAAATCCAACCCGTAACTTTCCAACTGCAAGAATAGTCTTCTTATTGAGCTACAGCTAATCTTGGATTAAACATCGAAGAGTTGCTCAGAAGCTGAAAAACATGATTGTACGACCTAATTTAGAATTCTAAAACCTAACTATGATCTATGAGAGCCTGAAATAGAGCAAAGGCAGCCATAATGGACCTTAAAGTACAGAAACACACTGACAGTGTCCAACAGCATCACCTGCAGCAGCTTATTGGTTGCATGGAATACTTCTACATGCAGTCACCAGCTAAAGACCAAAGAAGATATTAAAATGCAGAAGAGCCTGTTTCTTTCTGGCTGGATCTCATACCATTCACTAAACAATAAATTCACAGGAAACTAAAGTTACAATCCATAGAATGTAGAAGATTAAAAATCATCAATACTGTTCAGTGCTACTTTGCTACTTTGTGTCTGTTTCCAAAAGATTTTGTTCTGCTACAAAATATCTGTACCTTTTAGACTTAAGATATTTCACAGTCAGCTTACCATTTAGTAATTAGAGACTGCTGCAACATAACACTTAGCCAGTTGTCTTCAAATTATTAATCCAGCAGATTGAGGCAAAGTCATTTATCACATGAATTGTTTGATGTGTGCTGTTCTCACTTTTTTTTTTTAGTATACATGTATATACACTAGAGGAATGGTGTGTTGGTAAACTGTTTTGCTAATTGCTGCACTGGACCTATGTGACAGCTGCATGGCTGACACATGTTATGATTTATGACAGCAATACCGACAGACACAAAACTGTTTTCCTTCTGTTTTCCATCATCCTGAAAGCACTCAGAGGTCAGAGGATGGTTCATTGCTTGATTCATTTCTCCTGAATATGTTGCATGAAAGAATGTACAGCTGGAACAGAAAATGCTTCAGAATGAGTTTGTACATAATTAAACTGATTATTTAAACTCGAAATGGTATGAAGTATGAACAAATAAAAATAAATATGTTCACATGAATAAATATGCATCACATTGTATATTTATTTGAATTTGTGCCTGTTGGTTCTGAGGAACACTATCAGCACATTGTCTTTCTGCAAAAGGCACTGCAACATAATCCAAAGCTAATCTTAAAAGACACTGAAGAAGAACATTTCTCCAAATTCACAATGATTGTGAAGTAGAAGAAAAATTAATCATGTCTTGTTTATTTTTTGTACAAAAAACCCCTGAAAAACAAGGCATACATTTTTCATCCCCTTCTGAATCGACACTTTGCAGAAGCAGTATTGTGACATGTCTCTATCAGCTTTGTACATCTACATAATGAAATTTACATCTATTCCAGACAAAATAGCTCAATTTCAGTCTGATTTGGCAGACGGTTAACAATATTGTTTAGATATTACTTCAGATTATCAGTTAAATTTTGAATTTGACATCTAACTTTGCTTTGAAATTAACCCATTCCATTGTAGCTGTGGCTCCATCTTTAATGTGTTTTCCTGCTGAATGTGAACCCTGGCGCCAGTGGAAACTCAAGCAGGTTGCCCTTCAAGATTGCCCTGTATTTAACATTGAAAGAAGGATTTCAATCAACTCTGAACCAACTTCCTTGCAGAAAAAAGCATCCCCACAGTACAATGCTGGCACCCCCATGTTTCTCTTGTGTAATGGAAAATTCTTTTAAAGTGCTCTGATATTCCCTTCACCTCTCACATTTGTTTCTGTGTTGTATCACTCACAGGTGACCTTCCATCTACCTCTCACCTCTGACCTCTGTGTTTGATGAGTGTTCTGTTTTATTTAGCAGATGGACTCTAAATTCACATGCTGGAGAGTTTTATGGTTAACCCTTCCTGAAGTGTATATTTCAAAGGAAGGTAGATGGGTGCCCTCATAAATAACTTTGTTAACTCTGACCCGGGGAGGGTCTAGGGGCCATATTTCTAAAACTCTTTGAAGTTGAGATAACACCCTCATTTTTAGTATAAATACTGTTTGTGATTTCTGTTCGTGGCTCTGTTTCACTGACTAACCTCAGTGTCAGGGTCTTCAAACGCTGAATGCCTTTGAATAAAACTTATAAGACAAAGTCCGGATTTTCTCTTGTTATGAGTCAACTTCTACCCACTTTGATAAGAAAATTCCACAACAATTTTAGCGTCACGAACAGGATCTAACGTGCCAGAGGAGACCGCAGGATGGGACACGGACGCCTGGCCAGCCTGAGAGTTGTTCTCAGTCCACCTCCATATTACGGTAGTGGAGTCCTCATGCCCGCCTGCGGCGTCTGGCTGATTAGATCCGAACAATTTGTCTTCAAATATATCTGGGTGAGAAGTTGCTCTGTATGATATAATGTATATTATTATTTTTATTACACATTAACCATCATCTCCTAACTAATTAATTAGGTTCCAGAGTTGCGAGAGGGAGGACATCAGCTGAGGGCCCGGTTACCCTGCAAAAGGAATTGCAGGGAGGTTCTTATTGGTAACAATAAGATAAAGCAAAACACAGGGTTTTGCGGGTGGTTTTTAGCAATTTTCTACACCTCATAAAGGAGAAAAGCCAGTGGGCAGACGTGCCGCTGAACAGGTAAAAAAAAAATGGTTCCGGAACCTTGAGGCATCAGGGGTGTCTCCTTCTTCATTCTCTGATTTATAAAATAATGAAAGGAAAAAGTGGGGATGATTGTGTTAAATGTGCTTTAATTTGGAAGATAAGTTTGGTTTTTCACAGCGTGGACGTTTGAGTGTAAATAAGTTAAATAGTTTAAAAAGTTTCAAGTAAAACAGTTGATGGAAAAAAACAAAAAAAAAAACAAGAAAAGATTAAAAAGCACAGAGTGCATCAATTAAGGGGTTAAAGAGTTAAAACTTTCCTGAAGGAAGTTTCGTTTGTCTTAAATATTGCGATCAGTCGGTAAAGAAGGTAAAATTGAAAAAGGACATTAGAGATGCGAAAATAAAGTTGTTTTAGAAAGGAGTATAGTTCATGTTGTGGAAGGAAGTGACAGGCAGGGGGACAACTGACTGACTGACTGATAATATGTATTTGTACAAAATTTGAACCTATACTAAACTTTTCTTCTGCCTCTCTCACACACAAATACACACATATATGGGATTTAAGTTCAACATCTGCGTTTTTGAGTCTGGATTTTAGAAACCTGCCCTTCTCCATGGCTACTCCACCAGAGACGCTTCTCCAGCACGGCCTGAAAGAGAGAGATCTGCCTTCCTGCATGTTGAAAATCGCAGTGTGACTTTCTACAAGAAAAAAAAAACGAAACTCAGAAGAAAATCCGGATTCTCTGAGATGGACAAAGATCCATGCTGTTTGCAAGAGCCAGAAGAGCGATACACTGGATTTATATTGAAAGCATCTTATGCGGGCAGAAGAGAAACCGGAGCAAAGTTTCTTCTTTCTCCCTCCTGGAGAAGTTAAAGTGGACAAAGAATGATTCAATGTCTCACCAACAGACCTGGGAAGGGCCTGGTTGTTTTTTGGACTGTTAGAGGACTGTGTGCCATGACAGTCTGACTCTGGAGCGATTTAGAAACTGATGGGGGTAACGTACAAACACACACACATTTGCATAAATCTTTTCCTATTTACTGCAATGAAGAACGCTTATTAACCGCTGCTCATGTGACGCTTGCTTGACGTTGACAGATATAGCGGGTTAAAATATTATTTTAGAGTTAGAAAAGTATCTTTAAAAGGGTGATAACTTAACTCATTTGATACTTTCCAGTTAATTCTTTTAGAGAAGCAAGTTCTCTTTCGTCGTGGAATATTCAGGGTCAATTATTCTAGTTATTAAAAGTTATTAAAAGCAGAGGAAGTTACAACATCTCCAAAACTCAGCAGTAACCAAGTGTTTCTATGTTATTCTCAGGACAGATCTCATGAAGGAGTATTTTTAAAACCCAGCGAATGCGTAAAACCTGATGGGTTTCTCCTTCAGATATTATTTTCTGTTGTCAGAGTTTGTATTCCATAAATCTAATGGGTAGAGACCTCATTAAAACAGTCTTAGTTCTACTGCAGATGGTCTTCATACAGTCTCTGACACAGTACTTACAGTTTGGTGCAGTTTTTGTCCGCAAGTGTTAACTGACGCTTATGGAAAGTACAAATTCATTGTTTTTCACAGCAGCTGCTGGGAAGAGGTTATATTAGTTTTTCCTTCCCTCTTCTGATTCATGCAGCGTGTTGATTTACACTGTACCTTATATCAGGTCCTGACAAAAAACTATGAAAGGTTTGGTTCTGCAGGTTCTTTTTTCTCCCTTTGGAGAAGGAAAGGACACCTGATCAGTTCTGTGTTGCACAGAAATATTAAAACACTTGTTGTTTTCTAAGATATCACCAGCTAAAAACTTTTAAAACTTTTGAGAGTAATTGGTTTTGTTAAACATATTTCCCTTGGTAAAACAAACCTTTAAAATGAGTATGAAAAATTGGGTTATTTAGAAAGAATTTGATTGGACAGTGGTACCACACAAAAATTAAACTGCTTCCTAAAAGACTCTGCATGAAAAGGCCTTCAGAACCGTGGAGTTATTTTCCACCACAGTACCAAGTTTTTAAGCATGCTTTTTCTTTATTTTAAAACAGATCTGGTTTTTGTTTTGTTTTTGGCTTTTTAGCATAATGTTTGTCTGAAGCTTCTTATGAACTGGGATAGGAGCAAATATGATCTGAGGTAAATTAGGAGCTGTGAACTAATAATTTTAAATCTGATTATTGTCCAAGCAGAAATAATATATTTAGCCAATCCTTCAATCTCTGCAGAAAGTTAACACCATTGTTCAATGCAGTAGTACTCAACTTGTGGTTCCTGGACTCCTGAAGCCTGTAAGCCATAGATTTTGGGTCCATGAAATTATAAGACTTAATTAAAGGTAGGCTGATTACTTATTAAAATAGATCTAAGCCAATGATGAGTTCCAGTCATTTTGGTGACTTTGAAATGCAATAATACTCAAAATTTCTACTCTGGTGAACACAGATTGGGGTTGAAGAGTTTAGTTTTGGAACCAAGGTTAGGACTTGTATAACGGAATAAAGACAAGTAAAATCCTTTATTTTAGGAAAAGAAAAGAAATAAAGGCTCTCTTAACAGTAAGAGGATGGTCGGCTCAAACTCAAGTCTCCTTGTTTGATTTCTTAGGGTTTAAAGATTAAAGGAATACATAGGAGTACAAAGGTACACAAGGTGATTTCAGATTACTAAGAGATAAAATATTGGAACATTTATCACCATTGGATTATTAAAGAGGGGTTCTAGTGATAAGTTCTCCCCAACTCTCAAAATTTAAATAGCGAAATTAAAGAAAATTATGTTTGTTCTTTTTTGAAACATTATGTGGGAAAAAGTCCAGTTTGGAGACAAGCTTCTTATCTTAATTTATGATTAAGTCAAACACTGCAGTTTTGTTTAGTTTGGGTATAACATAAAAATGTCAATGCTGACTTTTCTAATTTCCCCTCGGGGATCAATAAAGTATCTTTGAATTTGAATTGAATTAAATTAAAAATACTTCTTTGCATTTAACTTGAAATGCAGCTGCGATCAAATTGAGCCCAACAAAAAGAGAACTATAACAATAACTCTCAGGATTGTAGTTATTATTACAGAGTTACAGTACAAAGAATTAGCAAAAGGTTTCAGCATCAGTAAATTTGGATTCATATAAGAGAAAACTGTTGCTGTGCTTCTAAATACTTTGAGATCTCTTTGGACTATGTGCACTCATTTTTAAAAAAAACAATCCTGAAGATTGTCATAACAACATTGATCAATTATAGCATTAAAAGATATGGTTGAGAAAACATATTCTGAAAAGAGATTGTTAAAAATTTCTTTGAATTCTTGAAGCTTCAAATTTGGCCATTTGTTTGTCTTTGATGTTTTGTCTTTGTTTTGTTGGAATTAATGTTTGTTTATATGTTGCATGAAACAATAATCCATGTTTAGAATAATGTTTCTAAATCCCAGATTGATTAAAACTTTGAGTTTTCAGGAGAATTAAGAAGCAGCTTGTTTCTGAGGTAGGTGCATGTTAATAGCTTTGCAGTTTAAGTTACACTAATGTGGGATGGGATGAAGAAACTGTGGGTCCGCCCATAGGCTGTCAATCAGAGGTTAGTTCTGCCTGACTCCGCCCACCTACTAGATTGGTTCATGCCTTTGCTGTCATGGTAACGCTCAGCACCTCCCTTCCTGAGTTTTAACACTGTTTAAGAGACAATAGAGTCAAAATGCTTGTAGTGATTGTTGCCTTAAAAACATGTTTTTTTTTTGTATAATGATTAAGGATGTAGCATGACTTTTAGATTTATGTGTTTTATTATTAAAAGGTTAATGAAATAGTTTAAACTAGTTTGAAGAATTAGTTTTGCATGCAGAATCATTGGTGATTTATTAGATTGAAAGTTTCCCTGGTACCATTAAGCTAGCTGACAGTTCAAGATATGCAAAAGTAAGGAATATATTTTTGATAAAGAATCAGAGTCATGCCTTTATACTTGGTGGGAATTATTTATTAGATTCAATTTGTAGGGTTTATTCATCCAAATTACATTGGATGTCCATTAATCTAATACTCATCTTTGTACAAGACAAATTAGGATGATATGTGACTAATTTCTAAGTGAAACATTGATGAACTAAATAATTACAGTTTGTGTTTAGTTGTTAATGGAACTGAATTGCAGTTAAAAACATCTGGATTTTCTTTATGTTGCTTTCGTTAAATTCATAGTGACACATAGTTATGTCAGAATTCATTTCTTTGGTTCTATGTAATGTGATCTTGGTTACTAAAACATTTTTGTACAAACTTTTTGCTGGATTGTCGCATGGGTTGGACCCTGCGCCAGAAGAGGGGAATGTCAGAATAAAGTAACATGGGGTTCCAAAAGTTTTAGCACTCATGGGAAAAAGGGTAGCTCAGACCTCCAGTGAGGACTTAGTGACAATGCGAGAGAGACGTTGTACTTTGTTTATATAAATGGTGCATAGCTCCCTAAGACCACATTATGAAAACCTCTCTGAAATTATGGTGTTGATTCTTTTGTGAAATTTTACATCTCCATAGATTAGACCATTTTTGAAATTATTTTTGGGTATTCTGAAACTATGAAATATTGACCTGTAATCAGACCTTCCTCAAACATCATGTCACATTTTTGATATTCAGAATATTTAGCTGATGGTCATTGCTAGTATATCAGGTGAAGTCAGAAGATCAATTCTTTGGATTTTGTTGGATGTTTTGATGAAGTTCATGTAGTTAAGCACTTAGGTTTGAGAATGGGACTTTGAATTGAAAATTAGCCAAGTGTTGTGAAGGCTCTGCCTATTGTTCTCACTTATATGAGATTGTGACAAAGGACACAGGCAAATCTCAGTCCTTTTGAAGTGCTGTGTGGCAGGTCTCCTAATTTGGACATGGGGATATTGCCAAGATAATTTTCTTCCACATCTTTGTGTGAAGATAGGATGTTGTTTTACTGTCAAAACCTGTCCACTGTGTTTTCTCAAGTTTCACAGACAGTGAAGGCTGCATTACCAGAAACAGCCACTTCCACCCTCCAGTCCTTTATTCCTGGCGACTGGATTCTGGTCAGAGAATTTAGGAGAAAACACTGGAAGTCCAGGTGCTGGAATGGCCCATATCAGATCCTACTAGACAGCCAGAAAAGCTGCAGGAAAGCTGCAGGAAAGCTCCAGCTCCTCCAGTTTCATCTGGCTTCCAGGACGCAAGTCATCGTCCAACTGGATCATCCACGGCCTGAAAGGTGTGAGGACAGCGGACCACCACAAGACAAAGAACTGTAAGCTGATCACTGGCGAGTGATTGAACAGGTGGTTGAAGAACACTGTTCTTACAAGGGCACAATAATCCCTTGGGCAGTGCAACGTTATTTCAGAATCTACTTAAGGCCATCGCATTGCCTGAAAGTTAAAAATCATAAGTTGGACTATGGAAGCCTAACTTCAAGCTGGTTAGAGTTCCTGTTTCTAAACATATTTCTAGAGGAGCTTCCTACGACCGCCCACCTGTACCAGACTGGTAACAGGGCAGCTTGAAGCGCAGAAGCCACTCAGGAGAGGCAGCAGGATTTTTGTTTTTTTTAAAGTTGTTTATAATTTGTTTTCTTTGAGAAAAAACTGTTTGCTTTCTGTACCAGAAGAAAGGACATTCCACTTCAAGGTCACGATGCAGTTAAATGGAAGATGGTCTGTTCTGATGCTAATGATTGGTATTTCAAGTATTTTTATAACTCTTGTGTTCATTTGGGAAAAGGTGCAGCAAAGACAATGTAAGGCTAATTTGAGGAATTGTGTAAATAATAGTCATCAGCTGATTCGAAGAGAGATCCATCACTTTTCTGACTACTATGATCATACTGATAATGTCTGGTGGCAACTGATGCATCAAACCATGAGGAAGATAAGAAATGATAGTTGCTATGTTTGTTGTTTGATTCCACATGCTATTAATGATCAACCATTTTTGGTACCAGTTCCTATTGATACTGCTTATACTCTAGCTACTTTCTTTCCAGATAACCGGTTGGTGGAGGTCATTTTTCCTTGGGTGAGGAATTATGCGGTACGGAAAAGCAGAAATGTTGGTAAATTTTCTAGTGAGACTAATTTAACGTGTGCGTCTACAGGAACTCTTTATAGATTTCGGGGTAATAGAAATCCAATTACAGATCCAGATATTTGTATTGCTCAGGAGGAAAGCACACCTTATTTCCTTGGAAAGACGGTGGGTTGTAAAACTATTATACCAGTTTCATGTGCCTTGATCCACAGTAATACATCTAGACCTTGTCCTGTCAGAACTGATCCGTATACTATTTCAGAATCTTTGGCTCCAGATCCTTTTGTGTTAACTCTTAATCTTACAGCCTTACCGAATGGAAGTCAATTGTATGGCATGGCAGGTAAATTAACCAGGGTTCTTGTTACTTTTCCTAGTAGAGATGGGTTCTCGTGTCCTAAGAACATGGTTTGGATGTGTGGAAACAGATCATATCTGTATCTGCCTGCTAATTGGTCTGGAGTATGTTATCTAGCTCATTTACTACCTACAGTCACGACTTATGATTCACTCAGCCCATTATTAGAGAGGAAGACAATGCTCAAACGGCAAAAGAGAGCTAGGATCCCACATTGGAAAGGGATTTTGGGTACAATTTTTCCTAATTATGGTGCTGCTAACGCCGCCCATAGGATTAATGAGTTGTCAGTTGAGTTAGAAAATCTTACTGCTTTATCTGAGGAAGGTTTCACTGTTCTACCTACGGAGCAGCAGGCTATAAGAACTATGAGTTTGCAAAATAGAATGGCTTTGGATTATCTGTTAGCTGAGAGGGGTGGTGTTTGTCATTTAATTGGGGAACAATGTTGCACTTTTATTCCCGATGTGTCTAAGAACATGACGAATATCCATGATAAGTTTGAGGACTTGCTGACGACCCAACAGAAGGAGAATATGAGTTCCTCTTGGACTCCTTGGTCTTGGTTCTTTACTGGTGGATGGACATCTTGGTTAGTAAAGATTGGAGTGATTCTTTTATGTTTCTTTTTGATTTTGATGTTTCTTTCATGTTGTATTATTCCAATGGTTAGGGGAATGGTGATGAGACTGGTACGTTTTTCTGTGTTGCCTGTTGATGAGGATGTGAACTTAATTTCTGTTTGTCATGATTGTGATGATTCTGCATTTACAGTGGCAGATGGTATGGATACCAATGGATTTTATGTTGCTTGAGATGCTTTACAGTAGATCTTAGAGGAAGCCATGACATAACACATGTATTTGTTATGTATTCTTTTCTTTTATTAGTTTTACTTTGATTATAAGCTTTGGGTGATGGTTTTGTAGAATTTTCTTTTAGTTTTGTGATTATCTTGTAATCAGAAGAAAGGAGTGTAATGGAAAATTCTTTTAAAGTGCTCTGATATTCCCTTCACCTCTCACATTTGTTTCTGTGTTGTATCACTCACAGGTGACCTTCCATCTACCTCTCACCTCTGACCTCTGTGTTTGATGAGTGTTCTGTTTTATTTAGCAGATGGACTCTAAATTCACATGCTGGAGAGTTTTATGGTTAACCCTTCCTGAAGTGTATATTTCAAAGGAAGGTAGATGGGTGCCCTCATAAATAACTTTGTTAACTCTGACCCGGGGAGGGTCTAGGGGCCATATTTCTAAAACTCTTTGAAGTTGAGATAACACCCTCATTTTTAGTATAAATACTGTTTGTGATTTCTGTTCGTGGCTCTGTTTCACTGACTAACCTCAGTGTCAGGGTCTTCAAACGCTGAATGCCTTTGAATAAAACTTATAAGACAAAGTCCGGATTTTCTCTTGTTATGAGTCAACTTCTACCCACTTTGATAAGAAAATTCCACAACACTTGCCACAAAGCATTTTGCCCATAGTTCATTTTGGTTTCATCAGACCAGATTTTCTTCTTCCACTTCTTTGCTGTGTCTCCTATATGGCTTGTAAAATCTACGGCTTTTTTTGTTTTTCAACAAAAGATTTCATCTTGTCACTCTTCCATAAAGGCTTGGTTTGTAGAGTGCATGTCAAACATTTTCCCTGTCAACAGATTATTCCACCTGAACTGTGGTTCTGAGCATCTACTCCAAAGTTACATGAATCTAAAGGTTGCTTCTCTGATTGATGCACTCCTTGGGTAAACCTTTCCAAAACTTTTCTCCCCAACCTGTCTGCTGTTTTTCCTGGTCTTCATTACTCTCTGTTCACTAAAGCTCCCTAACAACCCTTGAAGCCTACACTGAACAGCTGTATTTAAAATGACATTAAATAAAACACAGGTGGCCTTTGAAGGCAATATGATTGTACTGGATTGTATTGTAAAGTATCAGAGTAAAAGGGGCTTAACACATATGTATGCTGAAATTGTGTATAATTTTCCTTTACCTCTTTATCCAAAAAATACCCAATACAAACATAAAGAATTTGAAATGTTGTTTACAATGTAACAAAACGTGAAAAAGTTAACAGGTACAAAAATGTTTTCAAGAAACTTTCTACATTTCTATGTTAAGTGAGAAATGTTACTGAAAAGATTACGGCTATTTAGCCAAACAACAAAATATATACCAGGAGGTTTCAAAATATGAAATGTTACCCTCTGGAGTTATAGTATGAGTACTATGAATACTGGTTTACAATGTCAGGCTAGCTAAAGTTTGTTTTTACCAAGGATGTGTGAGGCTTGGCTTCATGGAAGAGTAGACAGAAAAGAGTCATTACTTACTGTTAATAATAGGAAGGCTAGTGTTGAGTTTGCCAAAAGGCACATGAGCGACTCCCCAAGTGTATGGAGAAAGGTGTTCTGGTCAGGTGAGGCTAAAATTGAAGTTTTGCCTTGAGGGATAGGCAAAATATCCCAGTGACAAGATGTGGCAAACTCATCGATACTTATCCAAAGCCACGTGCAGCAGTCATTTCAGACTTTACTGGGGGTGAACAGTTGTGGATGCTGAAGGTTTCTGTTATTTTGTCCAATTTTCTAGTTTTTTGCTTCACAATAAAAAAAAAATAATATATCTTCAAAGTTGTATGCATTTCCTGTAAATCAAATGGTGCAAACTCTCAAACAATCCATTTTCCAGCTTGTGAGGCAACATAACATGAAAAATGCCATGGCACTGTCAGATGATAGAAAGTCACACTTGGAAAAAAGTCTTAAACACATTTTAGAAGTCCACAGCTGCTGCCACAGGTCACTAAATAAAAATATGGTCCCAATCAGTTTCAAGCTGCCTTCCATCTTCTTAGTTATTTCTCTCTCCATTGGCTCTCTACAGCTTTCATTGCCAGAAGTGTTGCTCTTTTGGATGGAGTTATTCATAAAATCCAGGAGCTCTTCTATTATTGGCGAAGAAAAACGCAAGCCCCACTGTTAATCCAGCCCCGGACTAAGTTTAACTCCGCTGCTTCATCTAAACCTCCTTTTGTTTGTTGGTCTATTTCACACATGCCCTCTTTGCTTATCTACTGGAATTGTAAATGCCCTTTGTTTTTGTTTGTTTTTTTCAAAGTAATTCAGGCTATATTGGAGTGTGATTGTGTTGCAGAGGAGGGCTGCCAAGGCACAGATAAGGGTGTCATTGGTACATTCTCACAGCTAAGACCCTTCTGGACCTCTGTAAATACGGTTGTCATATAAATGCATCAGCCGTACAGTAGAGCTGGAGGTTATAATTAGATACTTGGTTATTGGACATCTGTGTCCTTTCCACGAGGGTGCCTTCAGACCACATTTGACATTTATGATCTTAAAGCAAAACAATATCCTTTTATTCTAGTATTTCACCTTAGTTGTGGAGGGCAGAGATTTAGATTTTGTCATGGATCAGTTTCATTTCAAAAGTGGGGCAAGTCCCCATCTTCGTACGGGGGACTTAGGTTTGATTTGCTGTTGTGTCAGGAAGGGCATTCGGTGTAAAAACCTTTGCAAAGTCGCTGTACAAGTTGTCCTGACATGCTGTGGTGACCCCTGAAAAAGGGAGCAGCCTAAATAACTCCACCTCGCCTAAAAGCTTGTACAATGTAAAAATGTGTATTTCCATTCTTAGTTGAATTAATGTTTCGTCAAGATTGTTCCTGAATCTTTGTACCCTATGTATTCACCATTTTGTTACAATATGAGCTCTACAGCAGTGTGTGGTATTACCAATCACTTTTTATGTAGCACTGTGAGAGCAATAAAAGTGTGGAGAGCAGCTGACAGTGAGCTGTTTGTTGTTTTATCTCGGTGAAGGTCTTAGCGTTAAACTCTTTAGTGCACTGACACTGAGCTGCAATTTCACACTTTCACACCTTATTTGTCTAAGTGCTGACCTCTTTGGGTTGAAGGGTTGCTACTGCAGTTGAATTTGCCTGTTGGTTACAAATAGTGTAATAGTTCGAGTATAAAACCATCTCACTCAGACACACCGCCATGGCGAGTCAGGAGTTGAAATTGCAAGCACTGATTGACAGCGTTATTCAGGTTAGCATTTTGTTACCTATGTCTGCTTTAATTTAGGTATTTAAATTATTTAGTCACATTAAAGGCCATAGTAATTAGCTTTGGTGTTGTTGTTTTGTAAATGTATAGATTAGGTGGGGTCATTGAGTCAGCGCCTTGAGCCAGGGTCTCCAATTGATAAAGCTCAGGCCCACTGGGCTTCACAAAGCCTCTGTTGAGCTCTGGTGACAAAGGGGGTCAAAAATCCTCCACCTCATGTTACTCACCACTTTCCACTTCAAGTAAGTGGGGCAATACCTTTTAAGATATGAAAAGGATATTACTGTTTGGGCACATCCCATTTGATTTTAGTCTGACAAAAAACAGCTCCATGAATCAGTCTAGAACCCTTTCTGTAAAACCTTGTCAAATCTTCTTTTTATGGATATGTTGTCCTAATTTGAAAGTTTTGTTTTTGTTGGTATTTGGCTTTGCTCCTCTCTTACATCTTGTACAAATGTGGTAATCATCATTTTCAATTACTTACTCCCTCTGCACTTATAAAGTCCCTGAATTTCAGTTGTTCTTCATTTGTCTCTCCTTCAGAGGTTTGGACTTATGCCAGGTCACTTGGACTTGAGTCAGACTCTACAGGTCCTTCTCAAAGAATTAGCATATTGTGATAAAGTTCATTATTTTCTATAATTTAATGATGAAAATTTAACATTCATATATTTTAGAGTCATTGCACACTAACTGAAATATTTCAGGTCTTTTATTGTCTTAATACGGATGATTTTGGCATACAGCTCATGAAAACCCAAAATTCCTATCTCACAAAATTAGCATATTTCATCCGACCAATAAAAGAAAAGTGTTTTTAATACAAAAAACGTCAACCTTCAAATAATCATGTACAGTTAT